>NC_084719.1:725997-1460925 GCF_033807575.1 Cydia pomonella | reverse complement strand
GTTGAAATCAGTGAAAAATTAGCTTAGATGAACTCTATAGGCGTAACGGGGATTGCAAAAATGGGACAATTGGGGTGAATATGTAATATTAATGTAAAGAAGGGCCAGGATATCACTACAGGCCACCATACATAACCATACAAAAGGCTTAAGATTAGACGGTCTGCAGATAAGGGAGCCTAGACAAGTGACAATCGGTGTAACATAGAAAATCCAATCATAACTTTGAGAATAACGTGTTTTTTCGTCGCATTTGTCCATCACCTACATTTTTACTTATCGATGCACTTTTGTCGATAAATTGTCACTCACAATAATCACGTGCGAAAAAAAATTGTAAAAATGTTATGTTTGTTTTTACATATTCAAACAATATTTTCATAGTTGGCATGTTGGGCATGACATATTTTCACACAACCTTCCAGGTACAGCCAGCATCAAAAGTAGCGGATGAAACAACGCGCCAAAAGCATCTGATATTCCGGATAACTTTTCCAAAAATAGATGAATTTCTAAAATTCCAGTTCAAAAGTATATCTTTTACAGTCTTAGTTGTTCTATATTAAACACATCACTTTTTGTTAGGCTGTTACAGAATGGTAGATACTTATGAAGCGTTATTTGATCCGCTACTTTTGATGCTGACTGTACCACAGTGAATCTCGTAAAAAAAAATTGGATATGTTCCTTTCTAGACAGTGCCGATTTAGATTTACGTATATAGGTATTATATTGTAGCCGCCCACGAATTAAAACTTATCAAGATATATTCAATTTTTATTTTTCAAAGTAAAGATTCAAAATACAATGTATGCCTTTTTATAGGTCAGTGGGTGGCTAGAGCTTAAATTATGAATGTTTATTGGAAGAGGTCCCAATAATCGCTTAATCTTATAACCTACACCACGAAGCCCGCGGTGCGTCTATTCGTATTTAATCTTGAACTAAGCCGATTTTCATTTGAGTAATCCCCCAAATTTCGGCGACTGGCTAAGCCAACAGTCGTTATTAACAATAATTAACGTTCAACCTGCAACGAGATACTTTGTCGGTTAATTAATTGTTAATTAATTTGCTTTTAAGAAAAAAATCCTGACGTCTGTTGTTGTTGTAAAATTATTTTGGGTTGATTTATCCACTTTGAAATATAGTAAAATTACGTGTTTATTAATGTGTTCTATTATTAATCATATTTTCATTTTTTTCAGAAATGATGTGATGTATTTTTCATGTCACTATATGATGTTACTATAAATGTTGTATTGACTTGTAAAAGAGCCCTTGAGGCCTACTTGCAGAATAAATTTTTGTAATTTGTATTTTTTCCTAAAATAGGGCATTTTATTTTGAAAAAGGGGAAACATTCGCTGTCTTGTGTGAGACCACTTGATCGCTAGCCATACTCTGCTTTCTGAGCTGCCAAGATAGTACCCAATACGGCGAATATTTCCACCTTATATGAGCCTTAGAGAGTAGGCAGACTCTGTCACATCTACCGTAAGAGTTTTAAACTTCTTAAACGTATACCGGAGTTTGTAACATATGACCGTTTAAATTTTCGACATAGTTACATAATGTGCTAATTTACGCACTAGTGCGGAAAAGTAGCACTTTATGTACAGTAAAAATATTTTTAATTTGTTACGATTTTACCATGCCGCTTTTTCACGCGTTAAATATGGCACTTCTTTAATGTACTGTTTCGGATTCAAACTGTACAGACTACAGTGGTATTGCCTCCCCGCATTACTGCAGCTGATGTGTTGATGTAGTCCAAAAATCTGTCACATCGACGTGGTCATTTATTATTAATTTCACTTGATTGCTTTATGGTTGGGGAGCCCATGATGATTTTTGTAGTTACTCGAGCGCGTCAGATTAAGATATATTGCTACCCCGTGAAGTGTACCTTAACCACGATTGGCTATCTATGATGAGCCGTTGGTTGGTTGGGGATTCAACCTAATTGTTAAGCAGGTTGTGAATTTGGGCATTTTAGTCAAAATTGATGCTATAATTCTGCTATTACTAAATCTGACAATGATTTGTGCGCATTTCCTTAATCTGATGGTTACAATGTGAAAATCGGCGGAAAACTTTTTCTTCCTATCATCTAATCTTTCGGTCTTCCGGATCGAGCGCCATCTTAATGGTTAGCCTCGTGATTAATTCCGTTATTTTTATCTCCTTAATAGTGTAATGTCGATAGCTTATTATGCAGTAAACTAATGTGGTAGTGTGCAATGAATGAATAATTAATCTTGAAACCCGTTTAACCATCATTTTGGAGTCAACGGTCGGTAGTCCACGTGCTACTTGTAAAGTCCAGCTATCACTTTACAAGAGCTGATAAAATCACCGTACACTGTCTTGTACTAACCGTACAATTTTAGTCGTATATAGCTCCTAATACCTTGATACTGGCGAAATAGTCCAACTGGACTGAAGCCATAATTTTAAAAGAATGGAAGAATGAATCTAATATTTATATTCCTATAGGTCTCTATGGCGCTGGAGTACTTACACATTTAGCCCATTCCTAGCTATTATAACATTTAGGGATAAATTAGAAGATAAGCAAACTAAATATTATTATTATTATTGTTTATTAAAGCTCTTTATTCCAAACGTTTTACAGTTTCTACCTTCGTTAATTTATACTATCTATAGACATTTTTAATAGGTATTTGTTTCGTTAATGCATGCTATGTTCGTTTGAACGCCCAGTTTCGGGCAAAGGCCTCCTCCATATCACGCCATTTGTGACGGTTTCTAGCTGTTCTTTCCCATGTTTTGCCTGCCAGTTTTATTGTCTTTCCAGCGCGTCTTCTGCTGGCCACTGCTTCTCGTGCTTTTCTTTCTGGCGTCTCTTGGATACCATTGTATGATGCGTATATATTTTTAACATTATGGATAGTGTAACTACCAACTGCACAGTCTTCATAATGTAAAAGCCTACGAACACCGTAAAAAATATTTCACATTTTCCGTGTAGAGAAACTAAATTAAATACGAGCGAACCGCGAGCCAAATAGGATTTGGTTTAGTTCGTTTAAAAATAAATCATGAGGCTTTTAAATCAGAAATCCCAGTTATCCCTTTAGAGTGTTAGAAATGTCGTTTGAAAACCACACTTATTTGTATTGACAAAGAGACGGATCTAGGTTTGGCGTTGATGCGGTCAGGTTTTTAATTTCACGTGAGTTGTATAATTTTTTTTTTCAAATGATACAGAATGGCATTCCTTTTAAAGTGGAATTTGAAATGTGAGCGTAATTTTTATGCTTACTATAACGGATCCACAATCTTATATTTTTTTAATGGAGATTGAAGTACTGTACTTTTGCGTGAAAGGTATTGTGTTGTGATTAAATACTACTACTGCTACTTAATGGCGCAGCGACCCAAAATGAGTCTTGGCCTCCGACACGAGTACACGCCAGTTGTCTCGATCCTGTGCCATCTCCCGCCAGTTATCGGCCTGGAGATCGCGCAAGTCCGCTTCAACAGCATCGCCCCAGCGATATCTGGGACGTCCGATAGGCCTCCGCCCTTCCGGGCATCCCAGGTATGCCCTTTTAGCGCCGCGATCCTCCTCCATTCTCAAAACGTGGCCAAGCCAGCGGAGACGGTGAGCTTTTGTTTCTCCGACAATATTGGGTGTAGCGACAGGATCTTCAATCTCGATGTTTTTGCGGAGTCTAAGGCTGCCATCCTCTCTTCTAATAAATAAATAAATCATTATTTATTCACTGACATGACATGACACTGATGATGTTGAAAATGTTCGTTGTTCGACTGAAATTGGAAATAAGATCAAACTTCTGTTAAATATTAATCCAAAGATCCTTTAATTACTTAATTTTCCTGTTCTCTAATTACCTTATTTTAAAAGCCCACTTAGACGCTACAAAGCAGTTCCATGCTTTTATTTAAAATAAGGCTTGGAATCAAAAACAATAGTCGGAAATATCATAGCTGCCTTGAAGCTATGAGGTACGCTTTTCCATTAACATAAAAGGGTTCAACTTCCCAGAGGGACTGGCCCTGGCTGTGGAAAAAATTGAATCTTTGAAGTTAGGCTTTTATGTTTTTATTGGGAAACGTGAACGTGCCGTGTGTTGGGGAAACCGGTAGCTGGTTGCTTTTGGCTTTGGGGCAATTTGCATAACATGTCACTGGCTTTTGGGGCAAAATGCATGGGTGTAGGCAGAAGAGAGGAAAATAAAAATGTAGTATCCGCATGACAAAATTACAACAATTACTAGTAAGAAAACGATACAGAATTAATGAGTGGCTGTGATTTTTAACCATGAAATTTTGAAATCTCGCTACTCCTAGGGTCAATATAGGAAAGCGTGTTGAGGTTCTTGTGTTACTCCTAAGGTCAATATGGGAAAGTGTGGCGTAAGGATAGGTGTAGTTAGCTTTCACATTGGATATGTTTACACATTGATCAGTGTTTATTGTTGTTTGATTAGTGTGTATTGTTGTTGTTGTTGAGTTTATAAATTTTCTCCTTGCGTTTCGTGTCAATTGCAAAACTTAATCATGTTCACTTTACATATTGTTGTGTGAATGTGTGCCTGATCTCAAGTCTCAACTCTAGTGCCGATTTTATTAACTTTTTTCCATTCTTAACCGGCCTATAATAAAGGCATGGTTAATATTGTTAAGTTATTGTACTTAATTACACACACATACACGATAAACAACATACGAGTGCAACTACTTGTAACCACTTAAGTGTTATTGCACTCCGCCCAGATTGATTCACGAGGGCTCCACTACGGCTTATCTGGACCTTATCTCTTAATTAAGTACGACTCTAACGTAATCCGACCCGCTAGTGTCGGTACGAAGCCACAGGCCCAGTGTGGATACATACATTTGTATTCCATACCATCAAAACATTATAAAAACTACCGGTATTTAAGCAAAAACCAACCTTATCCGTTCCTCGTTAGGTTTAAGTTACAGTGACGCGTAAATTGAGGTGGGATCTCTTGGAAATGAGGATGCCTATTGTTTTCTTGAATTAGTATCTTATCTTTTGTTCTGGCAGCAAAAAAGCAATATGTAAACAGATACATTAAGATGAGAGATTAATTACGCTTTGTATAGTTTGCTTGTTGTTTGGTAAATAAACTTTTTGATCTTGCTGGCATTATTATCATATTATTATACCAGAAAAAAGGAATATAAGATTTTTTTGGAATAGGTACCTGATGTTTATTATCATCAATAATGGATGTAGACCTCTGTATCAAGGCAACGTTTTGGTCTCTATTAATTCACATACCTCTATCTTTATTTAACTTGCTATTGGCAAAACATGTATTAAAATAAACTGTTTTTAACGAGTTTATAAAATAGTCCATTCAAGTTTAATTTGCCTCCAATATAGGTAACAAAAATATATGTATAGAGGATACACAAAAGTGTATATTTTTTATGATATATTGCAAAATAAAGGTTGATTTGTAATGAAATTAGGAAAATGATATCAGAAAATACTCTTTTACCTGAGAAATTTAGTTTTAGATGCTTAATAAGCTTAACTTGTTTTGATAAGTGTGTCTTAATTTTGAGGTGCCTTGCTCCTGAGGTATTTACTGTATCATACGGGGTTCTTCAAGAAGCAGGTATTCAAGGTTCTCAAGACTCAGCAATTCTTAAGTGGCTCCTCAAATGTACTCGTAGCTTATGTCCATGAGCAATTTCTTCCCACCAGGAGGCTCGTCTGCTCGTTTACTAAATTTTACATATAAATTATTCACAAATTGAAAACATCTGCAAGTCTCAAGGTTTTTATAAGTAACATTTTTGTTGTTCCAGGGGTGGTGTTAGCCTAAGATGGTGTTGGCGCTGGTGGTCGGACTCCTGTGCGTGTGGAGTCGCCTGAGCGTCGCCAACCCTGATGCGAAGCGCTTGTACGACGACCTGCTGTCCAACTACAACCGACTGATCCGGCCCGTCGGCAACAACTCGGACCGACTCACCGTCAAGATGGGGCTACGGCTCAGTCAGCTTATCGATGTTGTGAGTACTTTTATTTAATTTATTGAGACATCCACACTAGCGTCTTTTCAACGTCGACGTCTAGTCAGCGCTATGGAAAATGGTGTCGCTCCGCAGTTGCACCGACTTTGCGTTGAGCAGCAGCCATATATGTAGTTGACTAGACGCCGTCGCTCGGAAGACGATGGTATTGGGTCTATCTTAAAGCTAATTTTGTAAGCTATTAAAAAATAATTGTTACTGAAAAATAATAGTGCTTATTTTTAAAGGAAAATTACTGCAATATTGATGAGAGACAAAATATTTACACACACGTAATTGCGACATAACACGACGACACACCGTCCTACGTCAACGTCGTATCGTGTGATGTGTTCGAACTCTTAAAATAACGTTTCTGAATTACCTATTGGAATATTTTTCTCCATGTAGCCAGCTCTTCTCTCCACATTAACCTGGAATGAAATTTGAACCCAAATAAATAGTATCTGTTTGGGATCCATTAGATCCATTTTTTCAATTAAAAACAAATCCACTTATAAACGAGAAAACTATTATTTAAAAATCCTAATATTTTTAATAAAAATCATTGGTTTGTTTGAAAAGGTATCCATCTTTAATTATGTAATGAATAGGATTCTTTACTGTGTAATTTAAGAACTACATACAGGAATGAAGGCATTTCTCTCGTTGCCTGATCCCCACAATGAGTAGGTATGGCAATTCTTAATAAGTTGTTTTTTTTTTCGGTATTCATGAAAATGTAGAACAAAACAATCTTAAAAGTAATTTGGAAACTGCTTGAACCAAAAGTCAGAAAATAATCGCATAGTGAACGTTACAAGACAAAAGTTTTATTTGAAAACTTGAAAGTCCCTTGAGTTTTAACAACGACATCCATTTCTACATTCGCAAAGATATTTTTAACTGCTTTGAAATAAATCGTATTTCGATCAGAATTTTATGAACATAACTGTAAAAGGAGTATCCAGAAAGATAACTTGTTACAATGTTAGTTGTTACTTTACTCTCGAATTTTTGGATATAACTGTACCTTTAACTACAAAACTCCCGTACGTGTAATATTAGTTTATGTGACTGCTACATAATAAAAGGCATAAACACGAGTGTTTTAATGCCTAATTATGTACAGTTACATACACTATTTTATCTACACACATATTATAAACTTTCTATGATATATTCACGAACCCAAATTACAGCCAACGTTGAGCATCTTTGCTCTCTTGGCGGAACTCGCGGATATGTGGTGGCGTCACCGAAATATTTTTATCGCTCATTTTACACGCACCTTTTGCAATAGTTACTTTAAAAACAACAAAACATATTCATTTTATACTTAAAACTAATTAAAAGATAACTGCACGTCAAATGGCGGTAAATGAAAAAAAAATTCACGCATGTCACGCATTCGTAGTTTTTTTTTAATTCACAGACAAACTAGAGTCTGGGGCCTATTTCCGTATCATTCGATACAAACTAACATGCGAGATATGTCAAAATTGTAGCAATTGAGATTTAATTCCGAACAAAAAGGCATCTCGACTGATATTAGAATAGAGGTCAAATCGAATTGCTTTTTTTTCCCGAGATGTTCCAAATTTGAATGTATAACCACGTCGATTTTGATGTAGTCATGAAGCAATTACAACATCATCACGGATAAGATTTTTTTTGTAACAAAACAGTTTATCGTAATGTTAGCCATTATTTACGGATTTTGGAGGCATCATAGAGGGTTTATGATATGTGTATAGATAAAAATATCTTAAACGGGATACTTACGTATTATTCAGTCTAGACATGTTTCGGTTGATCAGTTTTTAAGGACCTAGGACTGGAAGGCCGACTGCGCCGCATCTACTAAGTAACTAACCACTAAATGAATTGATCCTCGGTCTTCTCTCATCATTATCATATCATATTTACTCTTCTTCTCTTGTCGGTGGAGCAATTTCCATGTTTGGCGCTCCTCTGCCTTTTTGTGACAGCCTGATACGACACAATGTTGAGTTTTTCCTTTATTTGATTCATGTACTTTCTTCTTGGTCTTCCCTTCTTCCTATTTGCTCCAACTCTCCCTTCTATGATATTTTAATAAACATAAAATCTTCTATACTTGTATAAAAAAAAATCCCATGGTCATGTTGTTGTTGAGAAAACATGGCGCTGAATTCAGATGAAGAAGGATTCAAATTTTTATTTTTGTGCAATAAATCTATTATTACAGCACCATATTTAATAAATAAAAAATCTATCTATCAATATCCATCTTCAATTATTGTTCATACTCGTAATTACAATTGCTTCGATTATTAACCTCATTTGCTTAAACGCTTTTACATATTTAAACAGCTAAACAAAACAAAATACCACTCACAGGATTACTTGGAAATCCCCAATTACTTACCCGAACAGGTTTGAATTTCATTCATAACTCGTTCACGTGCCCGTATAGTTTCGAGTTCGGATTATCCCACGACGTCCGATTCTACAATTTTAGCAATTTGATAAGGTTTTGATTTTATAATGATACGATTTTGAGCATAATCCATCTCACGCGCACCAATGAATACGAGCGAGATGCCTTAAGACACGACTCCTAATTACATTACAGCCTCACGAAACGTCGCTGATAATCGCGCGCAATTTGCGATAATATTGCGGCATTTGATCGTTCGATTTATTTCGCTGCCCCTACTTAGCGGACGATCTAAAATTACATGCCATTTGTTGCAATGCTAACGCAGATACACAAGTAAAGGCTTCTTCTTTTTTTTTGTCTTTACGTATGTATCTGCGTTAGCGACTTACGCTGATTGGTACAGTCACGGATTTTAATTGTTAAACCAATTAGGGTAAACCAAGTAAACTTTACATTGGACATTTCATACCGTTAGTATTGACAAACAAATTAGCTTGAACCCTAAATTAACCAACAATTTAAATCTGCGATCGTAAAGCGGTCACGCTGACTTAAGCTAGTATCATATTAAAGCCTGACCAGTAATATATGACCACGCGCCATGTCGCGGAATTTCTATGTAACTAAATTTTTCATACTAAACTGATCTGTCACCTTATACATGAGAATAACAGCACCCTCTTGATAATGATCATATATTTCTGGTCGGGCTTTAAGATGAATCGGATATCAAATTGTGAAAATAGAATTGGCGTCCATATATCTTTAAGCCCTTCATTAAAAGGGTTCTGCACACGGGTCTTATTAAAAACTTGCGCATTCGACTAACCAGGTTTACTTTAACGTTAATTGTGAACAGTTGGTGGGATCCAGTTTGTGCTTTGTGCTAATGGATTGGGGATTTTGTTGCAGTTCGGTGACCTTTTAGTTTATGCTATTATAAACACAGCTTTAGGTTTGCGGCTGTATATAAACTCTGTATATTTAGTTATTTAAATAAAAGTAAACAAAACATACCCTCAAATGGCTCCGTAAGCCAGTTGAGGGTAGATGAAAATATTACATGAACAAATAATGTTGGTTAAAGTCCTGACTGAGTCGGTTTTGTATTTGGTTGGTTAATAAATGTTGCAACTACCCGAATATGTACAAATTGTTTCTTTACTTTTATTTAAATACCTAAAGAAGAAGATTAGCAAATTGTTTTCTGCCTCGCCAAACTTAGAGAGTTTGGATGCAGAATGAAAAACATCGTAATTCGACCAACTGCTTTTTTGTCTTCCAAAGAGAGAAAGAAAGAGAGATGAAGATCTTTTTGTTAGTCGTCTTGTTGCACCCTTTTTAAAAAAACGTCCTTTAATTATGAAGGTACGTCTTAGATAATACCGACACATCACAAAAAAAATCTAGACGTTGCTAGACGTTGTGATTAATTCACATTTTCATTATTTTGCGACGTTTAATACATTAGGTCCTGTGGCAAAGTTGATATAAATTCATCTGAAATCATGAGCTACTTTCTACGTTCTTTCCTAATTTGATATCAATAAAACAGATGTTTAGGTACATAATATTTTTCAACATTATGCGCTGTCAACACATATTTGATATTTTTATGTCTATCGCGAATTTATATTGTTACCTTTATTTCCGACGTTTCGACGCAGGTTTCATTGGTATTGATAGACCCGGTTTTAAAGTGTATTAAAAACGCAAAAGTTTTAAATGTTATATTATACGCTGTGAACTTAAATGACCTTGTTACGTAACTAAATGTAAAATTAAATATTTTTGTGTTAAATAACGCGCTTGATGAAATTTCATTCATAATAATTTGTAAAACCATCCCGTCATAATTCCGCTAGATCCAAATCCCACTACACTCCTAATTTGCGCCAACCAAAATTAGCATAATTGGTATTCCACTGATGTTTTGCCGAGCCAGCTATCCGTTTTCCCTGCTGACGTGTAACAAAACCAACTAATATCTATTCTGAAACTGTAGAATAGGCAGGTACCGGACTTTGAAACTACTTATAGGTGTAGCCGTGTCGTATTGTTATATCACTTAGATATACGAGTACGTCATTTTTCTGCACATACTAAAAGTTAAAGACCGAACCGCTAATTTTCTGATTGAATCGGAAAATTACCGTTAGGATTCAGCCTAGAAACGTAGTGTTTGCATGCTTTACTCTTTATATTCTCTTCTCAATGTTCCACATTCACCTGTGTCTCAAGTCGCTATTTTAGTTTTACGGCGTTTTTCGTGACCATCAGCTCCGCTTTTCTGGCAATATGTCTTTATTCATCCCCCCACATCGAACTGGCTTCATATCAAACTCATTCTGTGAGCAGGTGGCGCGCCCTTGGAATGGACTTCCCCTTAATATCAAAAATGCCCTTAATAAATTTGCTTTTAAGGAATCTGTACGTCCTTTCTTTGTTTGTTTTTATTTATTTATTTAGTGTATATAAATTATATTTATTGTATGTATTATATGTATTAAGTATATTATGTTAATTGTATGTATTATATTCTGTATTAATTTATGTTGTTCCTTATGTATGTAAAATTTCAGATTACCTTTTGTGATGAGTAGCACTGCTTACAATCTCTCTGCGTTGCCCTAAGGGTGACTGGTACAGAATGCTTTTAGGAATTAAGTCCACCTTTTGTACGAAAAATTTTCTGTTGTGCAATAAAACAAAGCCTTATTGAGCTTACTGTGGGACTTAGTCAATTTGTGTAATAATGTCCTATAATATTTATTTATTTATTATTATTAATACAGTTTCAATTGTAGTCGGCAGCATTACTGCAGCACTATTGTAGCGTGATATTAGCGCTGAGTGCGTTACTGCCGCAAGTAATAGTCAAAATCAAGTTGCTTCTCGATTTTTTGACATTTTGATAGCTTCCATATTAAATGTCATTGTGATATGGAATCGTCAAGTGTGAAAATATGGGTGCACACAACTTACTCAAAAATATGTCTCATAGCTCGTAATTCGTCGACTTAAGAGCTATTGGACATATTTTAAGCAACTTGTGTGCACCCATATTTTTACGTTTGACAAAACCTTGACTACAATTTTAATTGAGCAACTTAATCCTAAAGTTAACTCAATCTTGACGGCCATAACTTTACTGTCCTGGGTATACATTAATAATTTTCTTGTCGCGTGGGCCTCTAGCCACGGGCAGTCAGTTAACTGCGGCGAACTTCATAACTATTGGCAGACTTGCTCCAAACTCGTTTAACTAAGCCGTCGGTATCGCCGTCGCATTGATAAATAAACGCCGCAGTGCAACTTGGATGCGTGTGAAGTTTGAATAGTGTGGATTATAGATGGCGGTTCGAAGTGGGAACATTTGTATTAAAATAGTTTTTTTCATCTAATTTTGATGTTTGAGATAGTCTTTTAACGCGGCTCAGAGTTACTAGGCGTGTGATGGAGAGAGCGATGCTTGGAGTGTCTCTGCGTGATAGAATCAAAAAATAAATTAGGGATAATAGATAGTTAACCAAGAGATGAAAGGCAGTCCGAAAAAAACGTACTGGGAAAGTAAATCGCTCTAGTGCAGAAACATATTATTTTCTGCACTTTTTAGAACAATAACGACTCACTTTCAAAGTACGAGAAATGAAAATAAATTTATGGTCGGCATCTTTTTGATACATTTTTTGTACCTTGTAGTTTTTGAATTGATTCATCCTTTGTGGCTTTTTACTAAGAAGTCCTACGAAACAGTAAGTACAAAACGTCAGGAACTTTCTACTTTCTTACTTTGTTATGTGTATGTAATGGTACATATTTTTGAACATTGTATATTCACAACAGTTTTAACTAAACCAGGTGTCTGATTATTGTTTTTGAGAGTTTCCAGTTTTTGTGATACTCTGAGATAATTAGTCTTAATAAGTCCTCTTATTTAAAAGCATCTGGTAGCGCTATCAGCAGTGAAATCGAGAAATATTCAATATTAATATATTTTAGTGAAATAGAAAATTAATGATCTATAATAAATTGGTTTGTTCATTTGCAATATTGAAATATCTGTTTCTAAACGAACGTATAGCAACTAAGCATTGGTTCTCAATTTGAAATTAATTTCTATTTCTGTATTCATAAACGCTTTGAAATATCTAATTGATTGGAATTATACAATCTGTAGGTATCAATATGAAAATGTAATATAATAACTTGAAGATGAAATAATATGAATATCATTTTATTGATTAATTGGTGAAAAGTTTATTAGTTTATTGTGGTTGGATAGTGGGCTTGAGATTGGGTAGCAATGCTGCATTAGGATTGCTACAAAGCAATACTGCAGATTGCAGACTTTGCGGCAAGGGACGCCAAAAAGGACATTTTATCCAGATATATAGGTTTAAATTTGACGTTCCTTGCATCAATAGAGATTACTATGTTACTGCTGGCGATTTGCAGTGATGCTCTCTCTCTCTCTGGTCATTCCCTTATGGCTGAGGATCATAGTCATCACCATTTGACCTACATCTGGAGTGTATGATTTGAATCCATCGGCTTCTGTTCATCGCATCATTCACTATAGAGCAAAACTTAGAGTATGATGAGTTCTTTAGCTGGTCTGTCCACCTGGTGGGAGATCAGCTTTGGCTTGTTTGCCATCCGTGTTCCCGAACACTATTAACTTTTCCAGGCTCTCCTCTCCCCTTCGCAATATGTGGCCGAAATATGCCAGTATTTGCTGCAGACATATTGTGGACAATTAGGTCTTAATTTTAAGCTGATCGAGGATCGATCAGCGATCAGCAGTGATGAATTGCTGCAAAAAATTGAAAAACCATATCTCAGGAACGAAATATCTGTGATCATCACACGAATAAATGGCATTACCAGGATTAGATGTAAAAACAATTTTGCTTTTGCAGAAAAGTATTTTGCCGTAAATATTATTCACTACTAAAATACGGAAAAGGAACAATTGCATTAAGTTAACAGCAAAATTTAATTGAAATAATTGGAGTGTACAGGCAATTATAAACAACCGTATGAAACTCGACAATAAAACTAACCATTGTGCCCATTATTACCCATTTACATAATTGCTGCATTACATTACAGCACTTGTGCAACAAACAGTGCATTTGCTTTTATCCTCCTTCCCAATGTCCTTTTAAAAGGACAAATTCAAATTGTACTTTGTGCTAAAATGGAATAAAAGGAGGTTCCAAATCCAAAACTGCAAAAATAGGTTTAGGACTTAGCAGATTATAATCCACTTTTCCTGTCCTGGCTGTTTAACAAACGTTTCTTTTCACTCGTAATCTAGTTAGAAACAAAATATCCAGTGTCCAGTGAAAATAATATCTCGAAAATTGGAAAACTCCGAATCAAGGACCAATCCGTTTCTTGTTTACTGACGATTTAACTCAAACAAAAGCAACCTTTAACAAATGATCCTTCCTTTTAGCGTTGATACTCGAAACTAACTCAAACGGAATGGACTTTATCACCGTTGTACAGAGTTCAGTTTCGTTGAGATTTTTCGTTGCATGTTATCGTACTTGATTCATAGTGTTATGTATAAGCTGTTTTTGTGTTTTTGGAATGTTCCGGATAGGGCGATTGCTTGCCGCTGGCGCTGAATCGAGTAGATTGGGTGTTTGATCATTCTGTTAGCTTTGAATTACAGAGTGAGCGAGAAAATTAGAAAATTATTCGGTTATTTTTTTGTTTGTTTGTAATTTAGAGTTTTTTAACTGACGCAGTTACACAAGTATTAACCTTTAATTTTTTTTGCAAAATTGATTGATTCATCAATAAACTAGAATCATACATATTTTATAAACAGTAAATTAATAGATGTTTCAAAATTAAGGTAAATGTGGCAATTGAATAACTTAATGATTAAAATTCTCCTTGTTTTTCTTCTTGTAAGTTATGAATCTCTCCTTCACTAACACGATTATATTAAATGTCTCTGTTTGACCCGACATGAGAACGTGTTTTTATTTGTGCAATAAAGCAATAAACAAAGTTAAATGTAGCTAACATCAGATGAAAAAAAAGAATGATGATGATGATGATGAGATGTCAGTTGTCGGGTGTCATACCGTCAACATCTCCAGCATCTCCTGAGGATGCCTCGTAGAGAGGCGAAACACGTGTCGAGTTTTGTACTTTTGGTGGTGGGTTGTTATATTTATTTGCGTATTTATTTTTGCGGTGGGAGGGTGGGAACATTAATTGCATGTAAAAATACGCAAGTAAGTATAACGGGTTAGCACTGATTGACTAGCACGTTATTTTCTCGCGGATTAGCAAAGTAATATTACTTGTTTTAATTAGCATGGATTTCCGCAAAGTAACGCCTGATTCTATTAATTAAAAATAACATGTTAGAAATAGGGTTGCATTTAGGCAAGCCTTCCTTGGAGCTCTACATCCCAGCCCAGCCCTATAAATTAGAATATAATAGAATACAAACAATGCATTCGTAAGCTAAACATAGAAGAGACAATTATTGGGAGCGTGCACGACTGTCACGCAACCTAGTGTCCGCAATTCTAGGGGAAAACGTCAATTCACTACATCTCATAAAACTACTCCAAAACTAAAAACTACTGAACGGATTTTCATACGACTTTCATCTATCAGTAGAGTGATTCTTGAGGAAGGTTTAAGTATATAACTTGTTAAGGTTTTGTGTAAATTGTTTGAAATATAACGATGTTGTCGGAAAAAATCATGCTGGCTAGGAGCTTTAGTCGAAAACGCTGCCTAATCCGTTTGAGCTATAACAACACAATGTATGGTGGAGTTGTTTCTCATTCATAGGTCTACAAAAAAGTCCGCGATGTGAAATGTCTATCTTTTAAGGATAACTTACTATATCCATTCTTAACTTCTAGAAAAAGATCACGTAATATGTGGCATTTGCAAAGCTATTTACATGGATACATTATTCATAATTATCAAAATAAATACGTTAGTTATATTAAGCATTTCATACAAATTACAATGGTCCCTTACACCATACAATTTTAATGAATATTTCAGGAGTAATCGTAAATCAAAGTTTCATTTCGAGCCATATAATTGTACGAAATGTTAAAGACGCTATCCGCAGTTAGTTCAAATTTTTACCACCTTATGCGCTGGGATCGCTTTACTTACCCCCACCACGCACTTCGCACGGTCCCAATACAAAACAAGTATAGAAGGAGAATGTTCCACGAAATGGTTACATCTCAGCGAATTCGGCTAGTATCATATCACTCATATCTCTTTTATGGTTTCTTTATGGTTGAGCCAAGTATCCAAACTGGTCTTTAAACCTTGCCTAAAACTTATAAATAGTAAAATTGATCATTAAATACGTTAAATGATCAATTTAAGTAGGTATATGTATGTATCTAGTTAATTTTAAGTAAATGACCCGCTGCGAAGGTAAACTGTAAATTAATTAATAGTTAAACCGTACGATTAATCCTCGTTTAATTAAAACATTAATTTATTCTGCAAGTCTGTTATGCATGAGATTTTGAGATTACCTGCGGGAGATGCCGATTTAATCATAGTTTAGGTGTTTTTATTACTAACTAGTTTTTGACTTTATGTTGTAATTTGATTTTTCTGTGCATGTTTCTTTCTTTAAAAATAAAAAGGCTTTAAATAAATAAAAAAATATTTCAATACCGATGACCGTTCGCTTTGGCAACCGCAGCTGCATTAATGTTGCGACATTACTGCTGCGGTGTTGAACCGGCCGCTGTGTCTGACTCAATTTTTACAAGCTTGTATTTAACTTGCCCTGTTAGTTATGTACAGTCACGTCTAAAAATATAGATATGGATGGTGCCAAAAATATGTAAAAACCTTAATATATTGTACAATAAGATCGTCTAATACACGACGTGTATACATATTTTTGGGACTTTGTTCGTATCGATATTTTCAGACGTGTCTGTATGTGTGGAGCAAATCTTGGAAGCTGAATTTGACCGACTTCCCGATTTGCGATTGAGCTGGAAACTTGCATACATATGTAATTCGGATGACAATGTAATATAATTATGGTACCATCGAGCGGATCTGATGATAGATAGACGGGAGGACCTCCCGTTAAACGATGAAGTGATTTAATCAAACTGATCGCAAAGAAAAATTAATTCATGTAGTAAAAATATTCGAAACAACTTTAAGTATAACAAATTAACTTAAGACCTAAATGGCCTAAGAATTGAAAGTCTGTAATTCACTAATCGTATCTTGATCGCGTATAAATTAACATAAAAATTACTTCCCACGTTTTGAAGATGTCATTTTTCTTGTGGTCTTGAAGAAAATCTAGCTGAAGTTGACATCATCATATAGCTGCGAACTTTTTTCGAACTACCCGCATTCTGTCTCCTTTACACATGGAGTTCAGTCATTAGTAAATATTAGCGGAAATTAACATCACCAGATTAAAAACCAAACATTGTGAGGGATGTGTGTCGATGTCGGCCGAATAACATCCCAGTGTACTAAATGTTCAAGCTGATAAACATGACCAAGTACGGGTAGTTCGAAAAACTGGTGCAGTTGACGATTTTGATGTCAATTTTAGCTAGTCTTTTCTTCTATATCACGCAGACAATGCCATACACGAAACGTCGGAGGTAATTTTCAAGTCAAATATATACGCAATTAAGTCCCATTTTAAAATAAAACCTGAAACTTTATGACGATAAATAAATTAACTCCACGTTAATAGTTCACTCATTTTTTATTGGAATTTGCAACAAAGTTTGACACTTTAAGTGCTTATAAAAATATTTTCTCCTCAAGTGCTAATGCCTATGCTATCATAAAAGTATATGAGACTTTTTCAAATGACATTTTAATTAAAACCTATTATGCAAATTGCACAGTTTGTAAAACTTGTGTCAGAATCACAGATATATCTACTTCGTTGAACCAATAATATATATTTTTTATAATGATTTCTAAACTCGTAATAAACTAGTTTATAATACAATAAATGTTTTTAACTGCTCTAATTGTATACTTCCGGAAACTTTATAGAAAAAGACATTTAATAAAAAACTTTTAACGATAATGGTAAAAGATCTATACTTTGTTTTATATACGAGAATGCAGTAAAAAGTTTTTTGGCAGCAGTCGCAATTTATGCGTTAGCCAATATTGATGATAAGTTTCTCTCAGTTCGTAATATACAATGCACATTATTACGTTTCACTTGGTTTCAAATGTATAAAGATTTTTCACATTTGGCTTACGAATATTTTAGTTTGCTCCACAATTGTAATAAATTTATAAAAATAAAAATTTTTGACACGTTTCTGTGGACCCCAAAAGACTTGCTGTCAATCAAATCCTGTATTAGTACTAATGTGTTGTCGAAAATTTTACAAAATTGCGAAATTTCCACATGCTAAAATTTCGAAAACTTCTTAAATTTTTGTTGGAAATCGAAATGTATCATTCCCAAATTGAAATTTCCTGAGATTTTTGAAAAAATTTCGACTTTTATCAATTTCCATGTCTATAGGTCTATAGTAGACACTGTAATGTTCCGAATCAATAAAGATATTTACGAAATTTGTGTAGACTATATAAACTTCTTGATTCAAAATCGATAAGGATGTAAATAACACAAATCGGACGACATACTTCACCAATGTCTCCCTAAAAAAAATCGTATTCTCGAAACGGCCTTCACACAAAAATTACATTGCTTTTGTCAGCTTTTAAAATTTTCTTATTCTTCTTGCACGATTTATACGTTGACTGGTAGAGAATGCTATTAGGCATTAAATCTGCCTTTTGTATTTTAGATTTAAAATTAGAAATAACTCTTTGTCCAAGTGGCACATGCTCTCAAAGACTCTCAACTTCAAATTTCATCAAACATCCACCAAACAAAAATAAATTACAGAAACTAATCCAAAATGACAAGATCTTAATACCTTTCAACTTGTCTTTGAGAGCTAAGGGCTTGCGAAATTAGATTTTTAATTCAAAGACATTTCATTAAGTTAGTGTTCGGAACCTAATTTGCATTTGGATCTGGAGTTTGAAAATGAACGCCAATAAGAACTGAAACTATGCTGACTTTTATTGTTCTAAATTGCTACCCGTTATCCTAGATGTGATACATTTATGTATAGTAAATATTACTTGTCGCCACAAAGTAATGAAAAATAAATTTGGAATAGAGGTGTATTGTTAAAGAAAATTTTGTAGCCACAGTAAATTTACTTTCTTTTTCGACACACGATTAAAACTTTTAGAATGCCGTTTGACTTTGATTCTTTCATAGGTATGTGTTAAAATTGTTAAATATCAAAAAGTGGCGCCATCTTACCGGGAACCGGCTAAAGGTTGTGGCGCCATCGCTCGAAACTATGGCGTCATACCTTTGGACTTTGATCTATTAGATGGCGCCACTTTTTAAACAACAACAAATTTAAAGCTTATCAGTGAAAGAATAAGGATCAAAGTTAAATGGCGTCCTAAAAGCTTTAATCATGTGTCGAAAGATGGCAGTAAGTTCACTGTGGCTACAAAATTTTCTTTGACAATACATCTCTATTTCAAATGCTCTGATGAAACGCGCTTGCTAATACAGATATCCACTGAAAATCAGCGCCATGACTATCCGTGGCATAAATACAAGTGGGAAATATACACCTAATCCCCAATTAAGGGTTAGCGTCAATGGTTTAAAAATTGTATAGTGTATATACCGGACTTATTGGATACATACTTGTTATATATTCTCTAGCATTAGTGTATGGACTGCTAGCTTAACCGTCTAGATGTGATTTATTTAGTATAAATTTCATTTTGACACTTGGAGAGACTTTACACCTTCAAATCTTATAAATGTTAGTACTCTGACATTGGGGACATTTTAAATCTCCAGATGTCCAGATTGTGTGTATTATTAACCCTAGAAACTATACATCTCTGTTGTATTGTAGTAATTATTTATTTTAAGATTATTATAATGTAATGTTTATACTTCTTCCTTGCCGTATCCGGCAATGGCGACTCCATCAACAATTCTTGTCCGGATTATGAAATGCCCTTATGTGGCTCGCAAAACCAAACTTTGTTTTGAAGATGCGGTCACACGATGCGCAATGGAGTTGTCCAGTCGAGTTGCGGGTGTATGTGTAGGAGGGCTTAGGTCGCGTCTTGCGGATATGACGCTTAGCATCTAGGTCTTCCAGACGCTGCTGCTCAAATTGAGCTACTTTCTTTTGAACACTAGAACGCCATTCCGATCTTTGCAATGCAATGCCCTCCCAGCAGTCAGTCGGTATCCCGCAAGCGACGAGGTGGCGTTTGAGAACGTCTTTATGTCGCAGGTATTGGCCCCCCTGCTTCCGTTTTCCACAAGAGAGCTCCGAGTAGAAAATTGCTTTGGGCAGTCTCTCATTCTCCATACGCACGACATGGCCACACCACCTTAGCTGATGCTTCATGATCAGTGCTTCAATACCAGGCATCCCGACGCGACGTAAAACTTCCGTGTTCGGTACCTTGTCTTGCCACTTTATACGTAGAATTGAGCGCAGACAACGTAGGTGGAAGGTGTCCAGTTTTTTCATATCTGATTTATAGCTGCACCACGTTTCTGAGGCATAAAGCAGAGTGGGTATGATAATAGCTTTGTAAACCATAATTTTTGTGGACAACTTCAAATCGTGCGACCTCCAAACACGGTTGCTGAGCTTGCCAAATGCAACAGCTGCATTGGCTATGCGTGATGGTATTTCAGACGCTAAGGTATTCTCATTGCGGAGTTGGCTTCCTAAGTACCTGAAGCGCGGCACTTCTTCAAGAGCTTTGTTATCCAGATTGATACTGGAGTATTCCATGTGACAGCCCCTAGGTGGTTGTACAAGAATTTGCGTTTTTGCCGCACTTATCACCAAGCCAAACTTACAGCATGACGCATGGAGAGAGTCCACGTACGACTGGAGAGATTCTGCTGAATCAGCCATAAGGCAAACGTCATCCGCGTAAAGTATGTCCAATATCGAGTGCTTCGTGACTTTACTTTTGGCCCTAAAGCGCGACAAATCGAAAATGGACTTATCTGATCTGGAGCTAATTTCTATACGTCCACTACACGTTTTTGCATTGGGGACATTTTAAATCTCCAGATGTCCAGATTGTGTGTATTATTAACCCTAGAAACTATACATCTCTGTTGTATTGTAGTAATTATTTATTTTAAGATTATTATAATGTAATGTTTACCCAGGTATTGGCTGTTGTATTTATAAATGTTGTTAAGTATTTTTCATGTCACTGTATTATTATGATGTGACTATAAATGTTGCATTGACTTGTAAAAGAGCCCTTGAGGTCTACTTGCAGAATAAAGTTTTGAATTTTAAGATTTCTAAATATAAGATTTAAATTATGTTGCTCAAATATTTGTTGATAATTTATTATTTTGATTTAGATTATCAATATAATGTAAGTAATCTGTTTTAACAACACATCTTTCCATCTAGTTTCTTCTTTCTGACGACCGGTTTGGCCTAGTGGGTAGTGCCTACGAAGCTGATGGTCCCGGGTTCAAATCCTGGTCAGGGCATTTATTCGTGTGATGAGCATGGATATTTGTTCCTGAGTCATGGGTGTTTTCTATGTATTTAAGTATTTTTTTTTTTTAAATAAATTACAAATAAAAATAAAAACTAACTTAAAACTAACAAAAAAAGTCCCCCAAGTCTGTTCCCTGCGGAAGGGTGCCCATAATGCTGGCTACATTCCCCCGTTGAATCGCAATGCCGATTCTTTGGCCAAGGAATGAGCCAGCCTGAGGGTCTCGAGTGGTGTCAAGGAGCATCTTTTTTATTTCATTAAATAACCTATGGGCATCCTGACACCAAGGTCCCAAAGTCTCAACTGCAAACGCCGCAAATATGTGGTTGCTAGATAGACCCGCATATTTGCGGCGCTTTAGAGCTTCAGCTGCTGCCGCCGCACCGCCAGGCCGTGATGAAGTAGAGGCCAAATGGGACGGCGCCAGAGTATCCACACAAGTGGCATCCCAAATGAGCGGCCGTCCCATCCGCCAGGGAATAAGGGTCATTCCGTCGGGCCTCTTTCCGTCGTCGCGGACAAGACCGGGTGGCTCCAAAACGGACGGCACGCCCACGCTGACAAGGGCCCGGCGGATAACATCATTAAGGCTGGCGTGACGGGAAAATCGACCAGCGCTCTTCCGGCAATAAATAATAAATAAATATTATGGGACACTAGTACACAAATTGACTAAGTCCCACAGTAAGCTCAATAAGGCTTGTGTTGAGGGTACTTAGACAACGATATATATAATATATAAATACTTAAATACATAGAAAACACCCATGACTCAGGAACAAATATCCATGCTCATCACACGAATAAATGCCCTTACCAGGATTTGAACCCGGGACCACCGGCTTCGTAGGCAGGGTCACTACCCACTAGGCCAAACTGGTCGTCAAAAGGCAAAATATGTTTAAGTATTTATACATATTTATATATTATATATATCGTTGTCTATGTACCCTCAATACAAGCCTTATTGAGCTTACTGTGGGACTTAGTGAATTTGTGTAATAATGTCCTATAATATTTATTTATTTATTTAATATTTAGTTTCAGATCGGATTTTGCATTAAGTCAATGTCAAACCCACGTCAGCCCGGAGCAGGTTGGAAGGCAAACATTCCATGCTGATGATTTTCCTGCATTTAGTCGGTAATTTCGCGCAACGGCCTAGCTATTTGATGCGGCCTATCGAGCCTGATAATGCCGCAAATTGACCTGAGTACCTCTATTATGGCAACTAGTTTGGTGTTCACCGATGTTTTGCAACTTAATCTTAATGGTGACTATCAGAAATACATATTTATTTTATATTTATTTATATTTATATTTTATATTTATTTATTGAACACAATGCAAGTTTACAGTGTCAGACCAATTCACTTACATGCTAGGAAAACATAAATTATCAAGAATAATAAATTAATAAAGCTGAATCAAAGACATACAAAAATATAAAAATCATGCGCATAAAAATGTCAAAACTTGAAGTAAGTAAAATTGTCATTTTACTTACACTCTAAGATAACAAGAAAATAAAATAAAATCAAAATCAGGAATATGGTAAAACAATATAAATGGACGTAGTTAAAGGAAAAGGATTCAATCCACAGCGAGATGAGCAAAAGTTATGGAGGTTTAAAGTTAGAAATGGTATTCCTCATTACTGATTCACTTTTCCCATAATACTTATTTGGATGAAACATGAGTTTTGACGTGTTTTAAGATTCTGTACATAAACGATTTAGTTTAATGTCGTATTTCTTGAGATATTTAACTAAATGTGGGGTTGGATCCATTTTGAGAAAATACTTTTTCCATGTAACCTTTTTCATTTTAAATAAGCAATAAGGATTCATCCCAATAAATTGAAAAAAAAAACGAGAAAATCACCAAGACAAGATAAAAAACTTTATTAAAAAAACAATGTAATACCTTATCAAAGTATTGAGTATTAACAAAATTGAGATCACTTCTGTTTAACGATAATAAAAGCCTCTAATAATCACTAATCGTTTAAATAAAAAATCAGTCTGAATGTTATACACGAGATATGTATTTTAATCTGTATCTATATTAGGTACTATGCATTCTACTTCAGGATCTTCAGTTTCAAAGTCAACAGGCCCTGCATAGCCTTCTATGTCTTCTTCGAACGTGGAATTCCCTCGAAGGGAATAGTAAAATGGTAGGCAGTCCCTTGGGATAAAATCGAACATCGATCTTAAATCATCCAAATTTGCTTGAGGTATTTCCTTTCCATTAGGCCACAATAGTGAAAAATCAGTTTCAGAGATGGCTAGAGGCCTACCTTTTACCTTTTTCTCAATGTAGTTCTAAAGTTTCAAAATTATAATTCCTATAACATTATTAATACCAGCAACGTATAAACAAAATTAATAGTAAAAGCAATTATTTTTTTATAAACAATATAATTGGCTACTTGACTGATTTTTGTAAATAATGTCGATCTTGATTTTCCTGAGGATCAAATGTCTATATAGGACTCATGGCATTTAAGAAACACAAATATCAGACATGAGAGTTAAAGTCTGACGCTCGCACTCGACGATTGAAACGCCTCTAACAAAATGATAAGGTGATGTGACGTCACATCATATAAGTCTGTCCAAAATGTATGGAATGAAATGGAGGATGTATAGTTGTCATACAATTTATTTTTTAATAAAATGTAAGGAGTCAAATGGTACCATTATCTTTTCTATTTTTGAAAGAAAAAAATTTTTTTTTTTGAGATTTTCCGAGCTTTGTATTTTTTTATAATCTCAATATAATTTTTTTAAATTCCACTTTTTTATAATGGATGGCTCATTTTCTAGCCATTTAACTAAATTTTGTTATAATATTCAACATGTGTCAAGTACCCAATTAACATGGATCGTTATTAAAATTTAGCATTGTATTGCCATTTTAAATATAAAAAAATCCCTATAACGTATTCATGTACTTAAACTGGATCTTTTCCGTTGATTAATTTGCCACTATGAAACTATACCTGGAGTAAATTATCAAAAAAGATCTAAGTAGCTTAAATCGACTTTGATGTTTGACGCTGAATATAAGTACAAGTTAATTTAAACCTGCAAAAATGATTCAAATTGTTTGAATTATTTATGTTATTTTTCCTCATCTATTTAATTTGTTTATGAATTACGATCCAAGTCGACATATAAAGCTAAAAATTCAAAATTAACCTATCATAGCAGTAAAACTGCCTTTTAGGTGAAGTATAAAGCTGTTTAAATTTAAAAAGTCAGCCTAAAGTAAAGTTAATATATTTAACATGAATCGTTTTTGTTATTTACTGACACACCAATGCTGGAATAACAAGAATTCCACAAATGTGATCCAAGTTTGCTGAATCGTTTTTTGTTGTTTAGCTAAAGTATTTACACATCGTCAAATTAGTTTCTCAAAAACGATCCAAATGGGTTGGATCAGTTTTGTTGATATATATTTAGGACGAATAGTAATAATTGCATTTTCTCAAAAAGATTCCACGCAGTTTGGATTTTTCTTGTTGAAATTGATATAAACCAGTCCTGTCACTAACATAATTTTACAACAAGGTACCAAGAGTATTGAATACTTATTGGTGAATATCATTTTTAATCTTTCATACATGGGGGATGGTAACCGATGTCGATTAAAATATGAAAACGCTATGTGAGCTCAGTGCTTTTTTGCTGAATGAAAATATACACATTAAAGGCCTGCCTGGTATACTTAACTCATGTTTTGGTATTTTTGTGGATTGGATCCTTTTCCTTTAACTACGTCCAAATAAAATATGGTAAAACAACATAAAAACATATTTTACAGTACATATGGGGCTACTTTATAGCACTAGTGCGAGAAGTAGCATATTACGTTACTGTGTCGAACATTTAAAGGGCCATATGTACTGTAAAACGTTGTACGATACATGTGCGAATAGGTAATTCGCAACTCGTGTCGATTTAAAACACTCCCTTCGGTCGTGTTTTAATTTATCGCCACTCGTTTCGAATTTCCTATTTTTCGCACTTGTATCGTAATGTACTAATTTATTTATTTATACAAGGAATTCCAACAGCATAAAAGATTCATTAAACTTTTTAGATAGTGATACAGAGCCAATTACAGGAACTCGGAGGCCTGCGTTGTGGATTTGGATGATGGTTATGGATTTTCTGAATTGTAAGTAGCTTTTATTATGTTTTCTTTTACAATACAAGGTGCCCGTGAGCATTGCGAGAGATTTTAACGGTGCATTCCTGATGGCAACAGAAGCAAAAAAATGTTATATGACTTTTTGTGAAATTAGACAAAAAAAAATTGTTTTTTTTTTTCCCTTTTTT
The DNA here is from genome assembly GCF_033807575.1 of Cydia pomonella. Classification (NCBI taxonomy): domain Eukaryota; kingdom Metazoa; phylum Arthropoda; class Insecta; order Lepidoptera; family Tortricidae; genus Cydia; species Cydia pomonella. The sequence continues at coordinate 1,435,479 of NC_084719.1, read as the reverse complement.
TGAACACTAAAATTAACTAAAAAGTATTTTTTTTCATTTGGGGGTAGCCTCTCGAATACATTTTTTTAATTTTTCGATGTCAATCAATAGGTATGTCAAGACTAGACCTCAAAGTGGCAATACCGTAGTCAAAAATGTGTTTTGGACCGACTTATGGCAAAAGAATGATTTCGAAAAACATTTAATTATCTCTGAAACTAGGCCTAATCCAGAAAATTTTATATGACATTTTAGTTTCTAAATATTACCAGGAATGCTTAGTTAAAATGTCTCGCAATGCTCACGGGCACCTTGTATACTCGTAGATAATCCTAATACTCACAAATAGAAACTGTACACATAATTACACAGTACACACTAGATACAAAAGACATGTGATACAAGATGTTCCAATATGGATTATACTCGTAGTTTTTTTTTTTAGCATTACGAGTAGAGTAGAATGTGGTAAAAAATGAACTCAGAATATACTACCACGTACCCACGTACTAAGAATTTTCATGCTGCGCATTGATATACTGAAGGCAGCTTAGCTAATTCTTTTAGACAAGCTTGTCAAATATCGAAATGGAGTGAATTTCAGAGCCAATATTTCGTCTTCCTGTGCTTAATTTTTTTTTATGCTTACATAGTAATTCCAAATCCAAGTAAAACCCTCTGAGCATATAATAAACAACCATCGAAAGCTCCTGAATAAGATATCGAGAGTGCATCCTTTACTATTCTAGGTTCATGTACTTAATGGACCAAAGTGCACATTTCCACTTTAAAAACGTATCTTATTTAACAGTTTTCTTGAAAAATGAACCTTAGTACTTGCTTTTAAAGTCTACATTGGGAAGTTGTATGAGGATATCTTGCGAAACATGTAGGGTAGATTAATGGTAAAGCGTCAAGTTGTGAGACATAGCTAATATTTAAAGGGGCTTCTACGATAGAACTATCTTTAAATTTTCGATAATATAAATAAAAAATCCTTACCATTATTTTCTTTTCGTGTTGGCTTCCGTATTTGAACAAGTATAGACGACCTGTCTTGCCTAGTGGGTAGTGACCCTGATTATGAAGCCGATGGTCCCTGGTTCAAATTCTGGTAAGGGCATTTATTCATGTGATGAGAATGGATATTTGTTCCTGATTGAGAACAATTCCTTATCGGACGGTTGGCGGCTGGGGATAGGTGAAAAAAAGTGTAAGATTATTCCGTCACGGCTTGTGTTTAAATTTTTTTTCGATAATATGTAACCTAATTTCGCCGACTTACGTATATCCCACAGAGGCATAGTTGGCCAAAAATCATGTCTATGTCTTCAATAACTGATGTTTGTTAGCTCTAACCCTAATTTGTTAAGCAAAAGGCAGTTTCTTTAATGCATTGATGAGACAGAAGGATCAGGCCCGTTTAAAAGGCAATTTCAGCGTTCTACTTATGTAGTTCAAATTCATGTAGGATCTAACCTCCGAAATAAAATCTAGAATGTATTCTTTAGATAAGAATTATGTTATCACACAGTTTATATTGATGATAAAGTAATCACCTAACTTTAACATACGCCAAAACTTTGCGCTAGATACGATATGGATCGAATATGTCACTGCGAAAAGTGATGTTTTTGTTTGACGTTCGAATAGGGCCGTAGGTAGACTGTTAATATCGGCTTAAAGCGGTTATTACACGAGTGGCTACATCTTGTTATCTAGCTGATTCCGATCGCTTACCGAATAAGGGCACCTAGAAAGCTTAAGGTGACGTTTAATTCCTGCCGACTGCATTGCTGCCGGAAACGTCAAAATTCTGGGCAGCAACAGCGATTTTGATATTTGAGGCAGTAATGCAGTCGGTAGTAATATCGCGCAGCAATACTGCTGCAGTCGACAGCATTACTGCAGAAAACGTTAAAATGTCAATGTATCGAGAAATACTAAAGACTGCTCCAGAAATAATGTCGCGTTGCAATACTGAGGTGATATAGATTCATACCTAATTTAGCTGTGGTGCTTTCCCTAGTGATAGGCCTTTCTTCGTGTGTTAAATTCCTATCCTAAATGAGAATCAGAATCAGAATTGTTTATTGCACTCATGTTAGTGTACAGTTCTTTAAAACTACTTAATACAGTTCCACATGAACCCTGTAAGGGTATAGCAATATTCTTAAAACTAACTTATGAAATAACATGCATCATGGGCATAAGCCAATTAGAAAGGGCTGGTGTATGATATACATATATATTTGTATGTCTTATTTGTGCCGGTAACGTTATTCGTCCATATTATCGTTAAAAAAATCATTTAATGTGTAGTACGCTTTTTTTACTAGATAAGTTTTTAATGAATTTTTAAAGTTACTAAAATTATTTATTTCTTTAATTTCATGAGTTGAGTGAGTCAATGAGTTGAGAAAGAAAGTCCTTTTTGTTGCGCTTCGTACAATTCAAAATTCTTCTTTTTAATTATTGTTATTGTAGGTTTCACTACACTTGAATCAGTCTAAACTTTATCGAGTTTTTACCAAAAACAATATTCTTATAGAAATGGGAGAACTTAAGACAATGATCTGACTAGACGAGAACACATGCATCGGGGTTCATAAAGACATGGAGACGTATTCTGATTGTAATAACAGATTATAAATTTGATATTGATTTTTTATAGACACATAATCTGTCAATCAAAAGTAACGTTTCTGGTTGAAGAAATATCACTTTTGACACTCCATAACAAAGCCAGATCAAATTTACAATCTGTTATAACAATCAGAATACGCTAAATGTACGGATACGTCACAGTACGGTTTTTTTTAGTGTCTACGTAGACAGACTAAAATAATTTCCGTACTGAGACGTATGCGCCCTGTTCTGTGAGCCCGGACATGTGAGGCAATCAGAACACAGCCTCAGGCAAGCATGTGCCTTTGAGGGATTACACACGATTAGCACAGAACGGTCATAGTGATCATATATATAATAGGTAATGAATAGGTTTGGTGTGCAATAAGTGGGTCCTTAATTTGATAGCGTGTGGGATTGTCGAATATATCCACTGTATAATTAATTGCAAGCAACATAATTATATGACCATAATATAGGAAGGCAAAATAAATTGAAAAAATTTAGAATAAATATCTGGGGCCACAATATCGAAACTCTTTTTTTTAATACTCGTAAAATGTTCGATTTCGATAAAATATATCACCCGATAACAATTTATCAACACAAAATCATAAACACTGTACTTTTTTTTTTATTTGGCGTTTGCCGATATACTATTAACATCTAGGCTAGCCCTCTGTTGTACACGAGTATACACGATGTAACACGAGGAACCCGATATATTTTAACATTATATTCCTTATCACATTTAAAGACTAAAATGACATACAAACTTTTACAGTACATATGGGGCTACTTTATAGCACTAGTGCGAGAAGTAGCATATTATGTTACTGTGTCGAACATTTAAAGGGCCATATGTACTGTAAAACGTTGTACGATACATGTGCGAATAGGTAATTCGCAACTCGTGTCGATTTAAAACACTCCCTTCGGTCGTGTTTTAATTTATCGCCACTCGTTTCGAATTTCCTATTTTTCGCACTTGTATCGTAATGTACTATTCTGGATTTAGTTTCAGAGTTAATACCAATTAAAAACAATCATCTTATTGTAACTAAGTGCAAAACACCATTTTAATGGCGATGACGCCATTATGGAGAGTTAGTCTACATGTTCTTATTGATAGATTCTTTGCAAAAACTAGCGACTTCAAAAAAACGCAAAAATTCATTTTTAGGGCCAGTTTTACCATAATATTTACATTTTATATACAAATACATGGGACCAACGGGGGACCAACGGGAAAAAGAAATGTTGGCCGACCAATAAGGCGGTGGGCTGATGATATCACACAAGTGACAGGAGCCGACTGGATTAAGCTGGGCAAGGACAGGGAGGCATGGAAGAGGATGGAGGAGGCCTTTACCCAGAAGGGGTCCATATTTCATTAGCATTAAGACTAACAAATTAATTTATGTACTTTTTTTTTTCTTTCCACTACAACCAACTAACAAAATTTAGATGTATATATGCGAAATATGGAATAAATGGCTTTATTATTATTATTATTATTATTATTATACAAATACATTTAAACATTTGAAACAAAAATACATATTATAACATTTTTTCCTTGTTTTGACCTCAGAAGTGCGTGGTTAAAATTTCGGGTTCATCATGTTACACTGTGTATAGAGGTAACAGCGCTCCATATTTAGAATAAACAATACAACTAAAACCCAATTAAACAATTCTATTTTTATTGCATAAAAACAAACTACTAACGAATATAAGGGTTTATGTAATACAGCATAACACTAGTCTTCAATTAAATTTGCATAGTTTTAATCCGCACCGTGCCTCCAATTCAGTTCAGGATTAAAGCCGCTGCCAGCAGAATCCATTCCCTATTACACACAGATACACAGCGATTTTGATACCTGGTGGCCAATTCTGTTTAACACTATGACGATTTTATACATTAAATTGATACGAAAGTACGTCAAACCAGTTAATTACATAAAATGCTGTATAAGTTACAAACGTTAAAAAGGACCTCCACTCAGTGTAATGCCACGGTAAGCCACAGTGCTGTGCTAATTTTAACTTAAGATTACAAAAAAAAAGTCATTTACGCAAAAAAAGTACATACGGCAACGGATAAGCAGACAAGCACTATAGGTTATAAGTCCAATAGGGTTGTAAACTGTATTACAAAATATATATACATATAATTATATTACACCGTGCACGGTTAGCACAAAACAGATTGATAAAAAAAGGATGAACCTGACGTTGTAGTCGCTAATCGTTTTGACTGTTCTAAGAGAATACAGACAAAAATCAAATGAAACAGGTAACGCATAGGGAAAAATAAAACAGTAAAGAAAAGATGACAATTGCAACTGTGCAAAAATCCTAAAAAGACGTCCAATAGTATAAATGATGTATGATGAATGATGATGTATAAAATGAAATCATTTAAAAACATGACAATGTTAAAAGTCACATTTCATTTCATTTCATTTCATTTATTAAGTGAAAACTTACTTAACTAACTTTTAACTAACTTAAGTAACTTTTGCCCAATGCGAAAAAAGGAATATAATTGAAGCATTAAAGAGTAAAAGTATTTATTTACAATAACAATATACATAATGGATATATACAGATGATTACTATAACTAGGTTATATCTAAAATAGGCCCTTGAGGCATTGTACCAAGGATGCTGGCGGCATTTCCTCGTTGTATCGCAATACTGATACGTTGTGCGAGGAAGCCGCCAGCTCTTCGGTCACCAGTTACGTCAACCAGACGTTTCGCGATTTCTCCAAAAAACTTTTGCGCGCTGGGACCCCATGGACCTAGAGTTTCAACGCCAAATGGTACAAAATGGTACTCTCTACCGAGGCTAAATAATATGATATTTACTGCCGCTAAGTGTTTTGAGCGTTGATAAACAGAATTCGACATTTAGATTTGTAACTGTTTACGGTTAAATTGGTCGAACAAGCAAAATTTACAGCCCCTTTGACTTTTGACTGGTTCGTAGCGACTACGAAGCAGGAGGTCCCGGGTTCGATCCTGGTAAGGGCATTTATTTGTGTGTTTGTTACAAATATTTGTTCCTGAGTAATAGATGATTTATATATGTAGGTATCAAATTCATAGTTTAAAATCAGAATCAGTCTCCTTATTACACACACATACACAGCGAATTAGAATACCTGTTACAATAGTGTGTGCGTGCTGCGGTCAACATTAATTGGGAAACTTCAGTTGGCTTGAAATGTTTATCGATAAATATGAAAGTCCGCGGCACATCAATTGTCTGAACTGAAATTCGAGAATATTAGTATGATAAACCATGTATTTTGTAAGTATAATAAGAATTTATTTTACTCTGGTTGACATTCTCAATCAATTTAGTAAGTGTTTCTGTGATTCAATTTAATTTTAATGATATTTTTTTATTTATGTTCAGGTGCTCTGCATAGCTTGTAACATATTTCCGGATAATGTGGACTTAACTCTTTAAAGATCAAAAAATTGCCATGGTAGTAAATTCAAGCCGCAAAAAATTCGAAATGATTGTCAAAAGTTGTTTCTAACCTATCTTTCTTTTTCCTCGCGTTGTCCCGGCATTTTGCCACGGCTCATGGGAGCCTGGGGTCCGCTTGACAACTAATCCCAAGATTTGGCGGACACTAGTTTTTACGAAAGCAACTGCCATCTGACCTTCCAACCCAGAGGGTAAACTAGGCCTTGTTGGGATTAGTCCGGTTTCCTCACGATGTTTTCCTTCACCGAAAAGCGACTGGTAAATATCAAATGATATTTCGTACATAAGTTCCGAAAAACTCATTGGTACGAGCCGGGGTTTGAACCCGCGACCTCCGGATTGCAAGTCGCACGCTCTTACCGCTAGGCCACCAGCGCTTCGTTGTTTCTAACCTATATTGTGTAATAAAGGATTAAATTGATAGCGTCATTAAAATACTAATTAGCAGTACTAACCATCTTGTTGATCGACGTTGACGTGAATTGCAGCCACATTTCAACAGAGCCTAATATCACAATATGGGGCTAACCTATGGCCCGATTCGAGGAACCTGATATGATAATGATAAGTTCTGGTTTAGATTATATCGTTTGTTTGTCATACAATTGACAGAAGCAGCTCGATTCAGGCAACTAATGTCACTTTGACGTTAGAAATATCGTAAATAGTTCTTATTGGGATCACAGCGGAATCGAAATAAAATATTATAGGACATTATTACACAAATTGACTAAGTCCCACAGTAAGCTCAATAAGGCTTGTATTGTATGTACCTAGACAACGATATATATAATATATAATTATAAATACTTAAATACATAGAAAACACCCATGACTCAGAAACAAATATCCGTGTTCATCACACAAATATATGCTCTTACCAGGATTTGAACCCGGGACCATCAGCTTCATAGGCAGGGTCACTACCCACTAGGCCAGACCGGTCGTCAATACGCGTAATAAACGTCAATTTTGACATGTCGTTTAGGTTATAGATTTGTTAAAGATCTTTCCAAGATCTTAAACGTGTCTTAATCATTCTTCGAATCGGGCCGCTTCTCTTAAAACGAAGATAAAACAGCTGGACAATCAAGGACCAAGACTTTCACCTTTAGAAACTCACAGCAACCTCAATGTTTGATCTCAAAATGGAACTTTAAAACTATTAAGTCCTGAAATACGTTTACAGCAAACAATACCTCGGGTCCGTATTCTGTGCGCATTCGAGCCAGCCAAAAGCTTTCTTGGGAGGCGTGCTCGCGAATAGCAATGCCGTGTTTGCTTAGCTCGGGCCCTGAGAATAGCGTAAAGCGATTTATAACTTTTAAGTAGTTAGTTTATCTTTTAAAAATTTCTAAATTTTTATTAATAAATCAGATTAGCTTTATTTGACATTCACAGGTATATTTTAATATGCTTACTTGCAATCTTTATCAAACATTGAAAATATAATCAGTCGGTAGGTACGGTAGTCGGTTCGTTCGTCTATTTGCCTCTCTATCGCTCTTGCATATTAAAGCAAGGGAAGCAGATAGAAGGATCAATTTCAATGTTTAATGTTTGCAGTAGGCCCTTCGATATATTATTACCGAAACTACGATCGGTGAGTCATTAAAAAGTTATGGTAGTAAAATTGATTAATCATAAATGAGTTTTTATACTGGGTGTGGCCTGTAACACGAGCAATAAATCTAACTGTAGGATGTACTCCTCAAATTTACCAATATTTGTTCAACGATTTTTGATTATTATGAATTAGACTTTCTATTTTTCATTTCATTAAATATTACCTTCAATGTACGCTGTCATCAGTGTAATTAACGTTGACTGTCAAACTTTAAATATACCAAAATTCGCAATACATTGCGTCTTAGGATAAACTTTAGTGTTCCAAAAATCAAAATAAAAGTAATTTTTTTATAGTTGCTGAACAAATGTTCTTGGACCCGGGTACGTCCTTAAACTACGTCCACAAGAGAGGTATGGGCATTGTGAATGTCATCTCGCTTTGTGTGGTAGGGCACAGCACAGCGGATGTCATTCCAGATCTAGAGCAGAGCCCAACTGGGGAAGTACCTCCACCTTACAGAAAACCGCAGCCAAATAACACTAGACCCTACTCATAGTGTTGTGTTCCTGCCGGTGAGTAAGGTTGCCAGAGCTCAACGAGGGGCGGGAGGGGGTTAGGGTCGGCAACGCGCATGTAATTCCTCTGGAGTTGCAGGCGTACATAGGCTACGGATACTGCTTACCATCAGGCGGGCCGTATGCGTGTTTGCCACCGATGTAGTATTAAAAAAAAAAAAATGTTGGTCGGTTTGAGGAGTACAGCCTACAGTTAATTTTTTTGCTCCTGTTACAGGCCACACCCGGTATAAACTGTAAAGGTACCGCACTGTCCAATCAAGATAAGCATACAGCGATTTTGGCAGCGCAGACAGTGCAGATATTAATTTAAACATCAAAATTCTATAAAATTATGACGTTTACTTAACACTTGCTCAGGCTGGGCTATCAAAATCGCTGCCAACTTATCTTGGTCTGACTCTACACATTTTGAATAGTAAAATATTATACAATATACGGTTTTCTGCGAAAGCAGAATAATTGTTTATTAAAGGGTTATGTCGAATTGACCTGTCGAAACACAACACGGCATAGAAAATATTGTGTTTCCAATTTCATTTTCTATTATTAAAATAAGCAAATAGTTTGATTATTGCGTTAGTTTTTATACAAAAAAAAAATTTGCAACCTAGCCTGTCGCAGCGCTTCTAATAGGACAATTTGGACGTGTATCCGACATCTTAATAATGTCTAAATGATGTCAATTAATAAGTTCGCGCGTTCATTTCGCTCAGAATTGTCCACACGTGCATAGAGTCAGACCAAGACAAGTCTGCAACGATTTTGATAGCACACGCAGTGCAAGTGTTATTTTAAACGGAAAATTTCTACGAAATTATGACGTACTTATATATGATATATACTCTAGCATGAAAACGACGCACGGGCGAATGCGACAAAATAAAATTATTTAGATATCAATATGATGTCCGATGTAAGTTTGAATTGTCCTCTAAATCGACCTGCAGGCCTGTAAAGCTGCAACCGCGTTCTTCGTGGCCCGATTCCCAACTTCCGCCGCTCGTTTATCGGAATTCGCGTGTTTCCTGTGAAAAACTACGCCAGTTAAGTGAGTAATGACCCGCCGGATGAGGCCGCGAGACGTATTGCCGCCTTACGTCGCTTGATTAAATCCTACGCGTATTATATGTGAGTTTACCTTTTTTTTATACTACGTCGGTGGCAAACAAGCATACGGCCCGCTTGATGGAAAGCAGTCTCCGTAGCCTATGTACGCCTGCAACTCCAGAGGAGTTACATGCGTTGCCGACCCTAACCCTCCGCACCCTCGTTGAGCTCTGGCAACATTCTCACCGGCAAGAACACAACACTATGAGTAGGGTCTAGTGTTATTTGGCTGCGATTTTCTGTAAGATGTCGGCTTAGCGAAGCAAACAAAGGGGTAATTTACCGATTTAGGTATATTATATATAGGCAGATTGGCAATCAGAAGTAATATTTTTCTTATGTAGGTATTTACTCGCACAAAGACAAGTACAGAATGACATCTTAGCATGTACGGTCACGTCTGAAAATATCGATACCAAAAATATGTATACACGACTTTATTGCCCATATATTAAGGTAGTGTATACATATTTTTGGCACAATTTTCGTATTGATATTTTCAGACGTGACTGTACCATGAACGACTTTTTTAATACATTTGGGTAAAAACTACAATAAAACAAATATTGGTTACACTTACGAATTTTCCCTTGAACTTGGTACACCGTGTTTTTATTGAATTCCGTTAACTTCGGGGTATCGGTAAGTAATTTTAACGAAACTATATGGCATAGTAAATTTTCGAAAAGAAAACTTTTTTTTTATACAAACCCTAAAGATACAGAGTATAGCACCTGCAATGTTCACTCAAAATCTACCCCCAAATGGCTCCTCAAGCCAGTTGAGGGTAGATGAAAACATTACATGATCATAATTATAATCACAAATAAATATTTACTTTATATCATGTAACAATATTTTTTGTACAATAATGTATGTCTAATTTCGAAATAAAAATAATTATAAAGTTTTTGAACAACAGAATCTTTAGTATGTATGGATTACGGTCAGATTTTAATAAATAAACAATTGGAAATGTAAAAAGCACTAGAACGCAAAAACCAACTTTGCGACGGCTAAACAGCTACTTAAAGTAACACTTTTTGAGCAGCTGTATTAAAATAGTACATTACAATACAAGTGCGAAAAATAGGAAATTCGAAACGAGTGGCGATAAATTAAAACACGACCGAAGGGAGTGTTTTAAATCGACACGAGTTGCGAATTACCTATTCGGACATGTATCGTACAACGTTTTACAGTACATATGGCCCTGTACATGTTCGACACAGTAACGTAATATGCTACTTTTCGCACTAGTGCGGTAAAGAAACACCATATGTACTGTAAAAATAGTTTTCCTTGTTTCGTTTCCCCAAACAGTTGCTATAAATGTTAACAAGCCTTCACGTAACAAAACAATATCGTTCGCAATTACCACTATCAACCCCCGGCATAATTCCCAATTTCCAGCCCTTTGTGCTCTTGACATGTACCAACACTTACCTATAGTGGACCCTATCTCCATGCAATAAGAGAGAGGTACAGTCAGTCTGTACCTACGTACCATCAACAGGGGTAACTGAGAGAGGTTTAGAACCTTATTTCAAACACATAAAGTCTATTATTCATCTATCTTATTCGATGGTCAGTTAAGAGGGGGCTAACATGAAAAATAACGAAATGCTATGAAAAAAAACACACGGGAATTAGTCTATATTTGCAAAGGCAGACTTAAACATTTTCGCCGCCACGCCAATGAAGTAATACACGTCAAAAATTGCACGTATACAAACCTGACCAAAACCACGACTTGATATGAAGTCGTGGCGTGTGGGGCACGAAATGTACTGACTTTGTATCAAGTCAATGGCGGCGAAAAGGTTAAACAAAATCTTTTAAGGTTAAAGTTGAGTTGATAGAATTTTAAAATAAAATAAATAAATAAATATTATAGGACATTATTACACAAATTGACTAAGTCCCACAGTTAGCTCAATAAGGCTTGTGTTGAGAGTACTTAGATAACGATATATATAATATATAATTATTTATAAATGCTTAAATACATAGAAAACACCCATGACACAGGAACAAATATCCATGCTCATCACACGAATAAATGCCCCTAACCAGGATTCGAACCCGGGACCAGCGGCTTCATAGGCAGGGTCACTACCCACTACGCCAGATTGGTCGTAATTTTATTTATTTATTTTTAGTTGTATATCGTAACCGTGCATAACATAGCAGTATCGTTTTAGTAAAAAATAGGTAGTGGTATAGCCGAGGGATCTGACGAGAAAAATAAACAAAAAGTAATTGAGCTAAAAAGGTACACTGAAAGGACTAACAAAATATTTTGTTACTACTTACACAAAAATATGAGACTTGCGAACTATTGTTACTGTTCCAAAATAGTTTTAGAATATTAGTTTTTCGGGTATGAGTTTGGCAGTTAACGAGTTCACTTTTTTTTTTTTTGCAGTATTAAGGAGTTTACTGATTAATAGCCCAGGTATCGGCCTGTCAGTTAGAACGATTCTCAATTCTTCCGTCAAAAGTTTCCCGTGGCGCGCCATTTTTTTGTTTCCTTAACGTTACCTGGATTATGCCCCCTCTTAAGGGTTGCTGTTACTGATGAGCACCGCATGGAGCGAATAGCCATCGCCCGGGCATGCAAAATGCATGGAACCATCTTCTAATTTTAGAACAGAGATGGGTTTTGAATTTACAATGAAGTCCAGCCACATGAAGCCGATGTTATATTGATATTGTGTGGTCAATTTGAGTACATAATAGCAGCAGTTTTTTTTTTTCGTAGTATGGCATTATTACACACCTTGGTTGCTTTATACACCGTGGGCCAATTAAGCCCGACAGATTTAATCAACGCATTCCTGAGGTCATAAAGAGCAAAAAAAAAATATTTATAATATTTATATTACAAATATGAATTTAGGCCAAATTTGCAAAAAAAGTGCGTTTTCTGCACACTACACATTATTTATTTTTATACCTTTGTGAAAAAATCGTTACAAAAAAATAAGTAGTTGTATTTTTATTTACAAATAAAATAAAAAAGTGAAAAATATTAAAGTTTTAAAGTATACTCGCAAGTTTACAAACAACAAGATTACAAATAACAAATTTGAATCCCATAAAACAGTATTACAGCGAAAACTATCAAGTTTCCCGCGAAATATAGTAACAGCCAAATACAGGCAAATTATAGCGACACTACCAAAATGTCTATTATAACCTGTACACCTATAATTATGCAATAAATGATATCTTATCTTATCTTATCTTAACCTTTTTTTTCTATAAGGCACGTTTGAGTAGACATTTTTACAGCTACCTAATATTTATATGAAATATTAATATCTGTCAGTAGATATGTCTAAACCAAGTCACACAGTGGCATCGTCACAGCTAAAAAGGCGTTTTTCACTAAGTTATAACAGGAACAATTTTTTACAAAAATGTACATTCTTTCTAAAACAAGACCTATTTCATGAAATTTTTGACATTCTAGTCTTTAAATGCGGTCAGCAACACATGTTTAAAATCTATCAGGTTTAATTGGCCCACGGTGCATTTTTTATTAAAGATTTTACAAAATATTCAATATTATCTTAACAGTACATATGGTGCTACTTTACCGCTTTAGTGCGATAATTAGCACATTACGTAACTATGTAGAAAATTTAAAGGGCCAGAATGTACTGTAAAACGTTGTACGATTCATGTGCGAATAGTTAATTCGCAACTCGTGTCGATTTAAAACACTCCCTTCGGTCGCGTTACGAATTTCTTATTTTCCGCACTTGTATCGTAAATAACCTATTATTTAATATTTCGCTAATTTTGAAGCAGGTACACTAAAATCAAGTAAAAAGCAACATTAGAATAGTACATTGTGCAACGAGGGGGGTAAGTGAAATTTCAGATACGAGGGCGATAATTCCCAACAGCCACAGGCTGGAGGGAATCAAAGCCCCGAGTTTGCAATATTGTTACCCCCGGAGTTACATACAATGTTTTTCATCACACTTGCGAAGAAAAAACTAAATTTTAAGCGAAATAATTCTTAAATACGGTGACATATTAAACTTTGTCGGCCATTTTATAATTTCTTGACAGATTAGGCATCGAAGGCACAGAATATAAATAATTTTAAACATAAACAAAAATATTAAATTATAAATTATCAGTATTTTAAAAGTAAAACTCATTTATGCTACTTGGTTTGTATGAATAAACGACATAATAAAAATAAAAAAACTCTATAAGCTTTTTTTTCACAATCCATAACTCCCGCGGGAACAAAATAGGCCTTTGTCCTTCAGTAAACCTGCATGAAAGAAGATCTTTTTCGAGCGAGTGTGATGAAAATATTATTATGCGTCCGTCAGGCACATTCGAGTTTTAGTTAATAAATCTCATTCCAATATGATACTGATCCGATACTGATCTGTTAGTGTCAAAAGTGACGTTTTTGGCTGAAGTTTGAGGAGAGAACAATCTCATATTGAAATGATTTCAGATCCATGTTAGATCAGTATCACAACATTGTTGGAATTGGCCTGTGTGTCTTAAATCTATGCGATATTAATAGCGACACACTCAACTGACCATTTAACCAATTCAATCAAAATTTCATTGTTTTATTGTCCCCAATATACTTTATTAAAGAACATTTCACAAAATTGCTCCGAATTTCACGTAAAATGGACTTAACATAAAAATTAATTTTAATACGCAATTGATTCTCCTTTTTATAAGTGAATGTTTCAATTCAATAAATACCCTTTAAAATGTTTCATAAAAGCGATCATTTTCCGTAGCAAATACTGGAAATTATTATGCCGAAGCTATCTTCCAGCTTCGTGGGGCGCGGTGCAGCTCCTTGCGGGTTTAAAAATGCATCGCGGATGCCACTCCACGATAATTGGCTGAGCGAGAAATATAATCAGTCGTCGCTGGGAGTTGGGCTATTTTCACAAAGCTGCGGCGTTAGAACGTGAACGCTATTTGAAATGTGTTCCTTTTTTAGGACTATAAGGTGCCCATCATCATCGTCGGCTACACCATCTATTCTGTTGTAGATGCTTTTTGCCGCGCTTGTGGGTTTATGGGGCTGGGCATCGCCGTTGGTGACTATAAAGTCCTATAGCAGCGCGATTTTTATATAATCTGGTGTGTTGAAGAGTTAATGCATTGTGTGTGTTTTGTTTTGCGGTATCTATATATTTTATGAAATAAAGTATTTAATTTTTATCGCCTTTTTATCTAGATTGATACTTATTTTTTCTTTGAGTTGTATTCAATCTCTCTTTTTATCTAAATTAACAGACTAAGATCAATAAAAAAATAATACCTGCCTAAATTAAATTAAAATTAAATTATCATTTATTTCAGATCTTTACAATCCATAGATTTTGTTAGTTTATCTAAGCTACGTACCTAATAACTAGTGTTAGTATTTACTAATTACAACAAAACTAAACTAAAAGTGATCGACAACCATAAAAGTTATTTTTGTACTACGTCGGCGGCAAACAATCATACGGCCCGACTGATGGTAAGCAACTAAGCAGTCTCCGTAGCCTATGTACGCCTGCAATTCCAGAGGATACCTGGCGATTTCCGATTGAATTTCAAAATGGCAACGTACCTAGTTGAATGTCGTCGATGATATTTTATTTAAAGTGTAAAGTTTAAAGTCTGACTGATAGCTTATTATGCAGTAAACAAAAGTGAAAGTTTGCAGCTAATAAAGAATCAGTCTTGAAACGTGTTTAAGCATTCATCGTAGCTATTTGTTAAAGTCCAGCATCACTTTACTAAAAGCAACTACCTACCGAACAACGTTATGCTTTACGGGCACGATTACCATCATAAATTTGATAGAAGCATTTAAAAGCCACTTAGCTGATAGTATCAAAATTTTCCTCAATTTCAACTTAACCTTATGACAAACTTGCAAAGATATACATAATGCACGCTGTACCGATTCCAGACTGCACCCTTACCAATTCATGTGATTACTCTCAATTCGACAGAGTTTGCTAACATATTCCAGGACAGTCCCCACGCGCCTGTAACGTGGAGACACCGAGTGCTCGGTGCCCGGGGGCGCAACTCTAAGATGCACGATGCATACGCTTTAGAAGATTTGAAGGATAAACGGATAAAATAATGAATGAGCCACAGTTTAAATTGAAGAATAATGTCTTGTCAGATCCAGAGTAATTAACGAGATGTTATATGTATGCTTTTATTGGGTAAATATATTCTTTAGAATATAGATACCTGTGTTAGTTTAGTTATTGGACGTATATATGGTTGTAATTCTGATTAGTTATGATGAGCATTGTATGACATGCGAGCGTAATAAATGGTATAAGTTTTACATAACTAAACACTAATTACGTACGTTTTAAACAGTAGGGCTAAAATGGTCGGCTCTTTATCATTTGTCACCATACCTCTCCCGTTCTAACAAGTATGTAAGTGCGAAAGTGACGGACATAGTGACAAGTGAGAAAAATAGAACCATGATGCCGCCGCTGGACGTGTTTTTAGTTAAAATTGATTCCACTTGTATGAATTTATGAAACATAATTATTAAAGTAGGAAATTCCTTTTATCGGTGTTTTTGGACATGCTCAACGTGAAACGCAATTTTTAAAACATAGAATTTTTACCATACCTATAATCTACATATGTATAATTATTATTAATGTTTCGTCGGTTTGTGAATTGACATTACTTTGAAGTAATACATTTTTCAATGCAGTCATTGTAATGAAATAATATGAAAATTTCAATACAAACGAGTAATGATATTCCTAATTGCTAATTGTCTCTAAAGTTGTTAACACTATAACTGTGTTGTATGTGATGTGATGAGATTTGCAACACGTCCTGACTAAACATTTATTAAACGACAAAAGCAATAACATTATTTGATTATGCAGTAATTGGAATCAAATAATATAAAATATTCCAATGTAACTTACTTACAATTTCCTAAATTATGTTCGTCCAATGTTTAGCCACTTGTATTCCTCGGGGAGTTGCTTTAAGGAGATCATCGGTAGTGCAGGTGACAGGGCATAGAGGGTACATTGTCGTGTGCTGTATCGTCTGATATGATCCGCAAGAACATTCGGCGCTTGGATTCTCGGGTGAAAATAACTTACATACTAGCGATAATTTTACGAACCAGCACAGTATCTGGTTTGCATTATTTAAGTTTTGAAATTGCCAAAGCATCCAAAAACAAGGACTGTTTTAGCAACGAGAAAACTGCATTTCGAAAATTAGCTAAATCGTACCAACAAGTAAAAAAAAAAAAACACAGAACACAGCGTTCAACAGAAAAACCCTTTCATTTCGCATCTTTAATTATTACGTGGCCGAAATAAAATACGCAACCCGAAACGTCAATAGGGCCCGAAATTAACTTGAGTCATTAAGCGAGCATGGCCAGTGCATTTGTCACGCCCAATTGCCCGCGAAAGGGTTCAGGGCACGGGATTGATAGCACACCTGTCCGGGATTAATCAATGATTCGATTTCGGTTAAGAGTTTTCTGCGTTATCCCGGATGGATGTGGTATCTATGGGCGTCCGCTAACTGGTGCGGTTGCACGGAGCGACTGAGCGGGTTAATCAAAAATATTATGAGCCACACAATAGTCATTCGTTTTGTAGCTGGCCCCGAACGGCTAATCCTTTGTCTATTGTAATTAAAACGGCTAGTGCTACTGCATAAAAATGTTTAGTTCGCTTTAACCGGTTTTTGAAATACGACTCTATGGGAATTGCAATAAGATTCAAAATAATGGAAAAATATGTTGCGAGGCTGTGTGTAGTCCCTCTACCGTCCGCCCCGTACCGTCTAAAATGTGTCATCAAGATGCGTAACAAAGCGCGTTATCGGAGAGCGCAGCTGCCAATAAGAATTATTTTTTGCTGGTAGTAGCACGTGCGGTTTTACGTACAATAGACAAAGGATTAGCCGTTTGGGGCCAGCTACAAAACGAATGACTATAACTGGCGCGGACGCGTGTTGCAAATTTTTGGTACCTACAATGGCACCCGCGTGCGCGCGCCCGCCCTGTGCACCCGCGCCAGCTAGCGGACGTCCTATAGTTTTACAGCAAGCGGTTGGCAAGAAGCTACTTCAATCTGTATGTTTGTATTATATCAAGTAAGTAAAATGAAATATACACCGTGTTTTTTTTCTTATTTCCGTTAATTTCAAAGGTGCATCCCTGAGCTTAAATTAAGTAACTTTATCAAGGACACCGGTATTTCAATTAACTTTATTTCGGAGATAATTAATAATTATTTTTTATCTTATAAGGCCCTTACTAGCGTGTACACGTGTGGCCTTAGGGTCTGTTTACATATTGATTAGTGTTTAGTACGAGTTCATACATTTACTATTTATTCAAACTAGTTACCTAACTGTTGACCAAGATATGTTGGCAGCGATTTTTAGAGCCCAGACATTGCAAGTGTTATTTTAAACGTCAAACTTCTATGAAATTATGACGTTTACTTAAAACTTGCACAGTCTGGGATATTAAAATCGCTGCCAACTTATCTTGGTCTGACTCTTGACTTGTCAAATTTAACGTGAAACCATTAGTTGACACTTGACGTTTAGGTACATAGTCGACTACAACTCGATCGGAGTCCATCTCGCTCGCATTGATGCATTAGTGTGATAGAGAGGGAATGCGATCTAGTTCAGGCAGTCGCTAACGAACATGTCAAATGCCAACTCGTGGTAGCCATGTCGGAGGCCAATTTGAACGTACACTTATTATTATTATTGGAGTTTGTGGGCCTTTGAGTGGCACGTCGACCAGGCAGTGATTTTTTGTTACAGCCCTTTAAAGTTCATTACTAATGCCCGTTGAATCCAGAAAATTCCAGATTCTTTGAGCCGTAATGTTCTGTACCTCACAGGCAATACGTTCCGCCCTAAGTGGATACTTCTTTTTGACATTAGTGGTAACAACATACATTTTGTCAGGGAAATTATATATAAATGATATCATTTAGTTATCATTTGTGCGTGCATTTCACTCGTACTTTTTCGTATATGTATTAGCGCGAGCGAGACGCACGGGTGAATGAGGACAAAATTACATCATTTAGATACCTATTTATTTTGATGTTAAAATATAAGTTTGAATTTGCCTTTGCGAGATATAGATAATAGTATGCATTATTAAATTTTTTTTTCGTTCGTAAGCTAATTAACAATTATCAAATATGCATAAGATATTATTTTCAAAACCCTATCATAAAACGGCTTCCTCGTAAAACTACGTATACGTATCATCATTGCGATACAACGAGAAAATGCCACCAGCATCCTTGGTACCTCAAGAGCCTATTTTCGATTTAAGCTAGTTATTAATTTAGTAGGTATATTATTCGTACAGTTACTGTCATACCTATGTATATAATATATAAAAAAACGTATTTATTAAGGTATGAACCAATTACATTCCAAATTAAAAATACAAATTACAATATATGAATATATCTATTATTTATGTAAATAATTGATTTAATCGATCATAAAATTCGCTTAACATTTATAGAACCAAAGGCTATTATCTAGGTACATTTAGTTCTGCAAACACTGTTAAGAGAATAAAGGGAAACGTTTTACCAAGGGCTCGATGCCTTCGGAAATATTCACGACCCAATTTCGATTCTCACTCCATCAGTTGGGAATTAGAACACACTATTTGAACGTTCACTATAAAAACTATAGCTATTTTAAAATAGAGTTGAGTTTTGATCTGTAAGTGTTTTTAAAATAAGGAAAATCTGTCTCATATAATGATGCCGTAACTTATCAAACGACGATACATAGCCGTAATACAATAAAACAATTCTGGTGTTTCTTTAGCCATCGTGATAAATTGGGTTCATACGAATTCTGAATATCTTTTAAAGATTAAATGTAGTAACGATCCAAACAGTGAAAAGGTTTCTTACTCTTCTGTCTTAACATTCTGTCTCTGCTGTGTGCGATAGCTTTAGTCTTTTCCCAATGTTGCACACTAATGTAGAGTTTTATGACTTTTACACGTATTAAAGTGATACCTATGCAATATTTAATGAAATATTATTTCTCACGAGTAGGCACATTCAGGGACTTTAATTGTTGAGCCGTTTAGGGTTCAAGCTAATTTGATTATCAATAACGGTACGAAACGGTACGGTAACGGTACTAACGGTATGGAATGTTTAATGGTGTATTTTTATCTGTCCACGCCGGGCACATATGGGAATAGGCGTTGCATACAGACCATTGCCATCTGTGCCCGCCTCTGGTATGGCGGTGATCACGTGGGGCGGGCAAAGATGGCAATACACATGTCTAATGATAAATGGCTCAGCAATTAATGTCCGTGGCTTTACGATCGGTGCCCTAATATTGTTATCCAACTAATGGGTACCAGATTACTTTTTGGCAAAGGATTTTGCCAAAGTGCAATGACTATTAAATTAAGCCGAAAAAATGTAAAGCGAAACCGATCACCACGCGCCGGCTGTCGTCGGAAATATTCGCGATAATCGATTCTCGCTCCAGCGCTCGGTTGTCACACAAGGAGCCTTTGCGACTCGATTTACAGCGGAATTTAATCGGAACCGGATTATAGGGATAATCGAATCGCCGTGTGTGATTTTATTCGGGGGCATGGAGATAATTTTGTACGTTGATTGGCGGTTACAAAATGGTACTTTTTTATAGTTATATAAAAAATAATTTGTGGTCAGATTGCTACATGGTACTCATGAGCTCAAAGTGCAGTCCCAACTGGAAGAAAGCATTAAATTTAGCATGCATGTAGTTTGCGTAGGTAAGAAAATTACTATTCAATTTAAAAAATTAGAAACCTCCTACGCTATATGCCAACTAAATCCATTTTATGCCAAAAAATATCGATTTCTATAAAACACTCGTAGCTACGAACCACCGCAAGAAAACTCGCTTTCATGTAAAAAAAAAAACAAAGACAGACAGACATACATTAGTGTGAAACATGTCGGGGGTTAAAAATAATAGTACTTATAGAATAGAAACTAAAGGGGTATGTATCTATGTGCGGAAGCAACTTGTTAAGTGGGTATTTCTCACTCTTCTTCCCACTTTTTGTGTCCTATTTTGTACTTTTTCATTGTTATTAGAAAAACGGTAGAGGTAACAATAACCATGAAAAATTAATTGTTCATTAAAATTGCTAATAAGTTCGTTCAAAATTCGATACCTAAACTGTACTAGAAGTATTTTCACCCTGAAAACTTTAATAAAAAGTACCTATATGACTACTGGCATACCTATGATATGAACTGTCGCCTGCGGTATTCCCGGACCGATACGACCTTCAAACCTTCAAGAAAAGAGCGTACTCCCATCTTAAAGGCCGGGGACGCACTTACAACCCCTCTGGTGTTGCAGGTGTCCATGGGCAACGGTAATCGCTTACCATCAGGTGATCCGTCTGCTCGTTTGCCTCCTCTACCATAAAAAAAAAGATTACTATTTCAAAAGAAATATACATGAATACAATGCTTAGCTATTACTTTCTTCAATCTTTAAGCTAGGTAAATGTATTTATTGTATGCAAACATTGACAAACACATAACCGTATCATTGTCTGCATTTTCTGTACACAAACTATTCCATATCTAGAGCGGCATCCGGATTTGAAAATGTGAAAATGATACATACATTTTACTTTAAAAACTAATTATTTCATTAAAAATATGCATTATTACAAGCTTAACTACTAATCTTAATTTAAAAAGTGCTATGAAACAATTTTGAAAGGATAAAGTACCTAGTCTCGAAAAAAATGACGAAAACGTGTCTAATTTTCATTTCCAGTTGTACCAATATCCTTACTCTGCATACCATAGCAGTATAATTTTAATATATAATAGTTAGTGATATAGGCGAGGAATCTGATGTCTGACATTTTAAAGAGAAATTTAAGAAAGTAATTGAGATAAGTTATAAACCTGCGCGATGACCATTTCTTCCGTCGCAAGTTACGCGCAGCGCGCCGTACCTTTTTTGCTTCTTATTTCCTGACTTTTTGCTTACCCCGTTGGCTCAGCGACCCGCAATGAGACTTGGTTTCCGACCCAAAACAGAGCCATTTTTCACGGTCCTGTGCGACATAGCCAATTGTTGACTTAAAGTTTGCGCAGATCCGCCTCCACCATGTCACTTCAGCGATACCTGAGTCGCCTAGCAGGACCCAGGTACGCTCTTTTCACGTTCCGATCTTCATAAATTCTCGCAAGCTGGCCCAACCAACGAAGTCTGTGATCTTTACTAACTTTACGCCCCTTAATCAAACCAGCCTGTATCTAATCTGTATCAAATTTTAAAAACCTGCATGCCACCTGCTTTGTCGACATTACTATTCGGCAACATGCAGCAACAATATTCATCTGTGAAATGCAACGTGACAGTACTGTAGTCTACGATACCTACGTGTGACGATGCCGTTCTAAATGGAAGCTGGTAACGGTGTTTAAATATGCTACGTTCCGTTTCTTTTTCTATGTAGGGTGATAGGGTGAAATGCTAATTACCTACGGTTCTAATAAATGAAAACCTTTATTTCAGGCAACTAGAAGCCCATAGATAAATTGGATACTTGACACATGTTGAATATTACCTATAATAAAATTTAGCTAAAGTGATAGAAAATGGGCCATTCATTATAAAAAAGTGAAATTTAAAAAGATTTTAAGATTTTAAGAGTATATAAAAAAAAGCGGCCAAGTGCGAGTCGGACTCGCCCATGAAGGGTTCCGTACCATTTATGACGTATTAAAAAAACTACTTACTAGATCTGGTTCAAACCAATTTTCGGTGGAAGTTTGCATGGTAATGTATATCATATATTTTTTTTAGATTTTTCACTCTCTTATTTTAGAAGTTACAGGGGGGGGGGGGACACACTTTTTTCACTTTGGAAGTGTCTCTCGCGCAAACTATTCAGTTTAGAAAAAAATGATATTAGAAACCTCAATATCATTTTTAAAAACCTATCCATAGATACCCCACACGTATGGGTTTGATGAAAAAAGATTTTTTGAGTTTCAGTTCTAAGTATGGGGAACCCCCAAAATTTATTGTTTTTTTTCTATTTTTCTCTAAACATCTTAATGCCGTTCATAGAATACATCTACTTACCAAGTTTGAACAGTATAGCTCTTATAGTTTCGGAAAAAAGTGGCTGTGACATAATCGGACAGACAGACGGACATGACGAATCTATAAGGGTTCCGTTTTTTGCCATTTGGCTACGGAACCCTAAAAATACAAGGCTTCAAAGGCACGAAAAAGAAAATTATACCATTCGATTCCTTAAATATTATTGAAAAATAAATTGTATGACAACAATATACATAAACGGAATATTTCACGGTCAAAATAGCAATTTTCTTGATCTTCCATACATTTAGGACAGATTAATGTAATGTGACGTAACATTACATTACTTATCATTTTGTAAGAGGCGTTTCAATCGTCGAGTGCGAGCGTCAGACTTTAACTCTCATTTCTGACCGTTGTGTTGCTTAAATGCCATGAGTCCTATATAGACATTTGATCCTCAAGAAAATCAAGATCGATTGACATTATTTACAAAAAACTGTCAAGTAGCCAATTCCTTAAAACTAACATACATATTACACCAATATATTTATCATATGTATGTCGCTCTGTTCAGTCGGAACGCTCACCACAAACGAATTAAAATTATTAAACTAATAAAGGTGACATTCAGATCTACACTGACATATTTTCTAAATTAGAGCTATTCCTTAGAATTTAGAAATAACGCAAGAGTTTTGAAAATTCATTCCAAAGCGCTGCACTTGATGAGCTCTTTTGTTCAAAATTTTCTTAAAAATTGGAATATTTCAATGCAAAAACGGTTTTCAAGTACCAGGATCTCATCAATGTTAAGCACGGGGCGAAATGATATGCAAATATGCTACGTCGGCAAGGTCATTTGCCCCGAGCTTTAGGTTGGCTTGGCCTAAGTCGAGCAAATGTTTGGTTATCGGAACATGTTCTCCGAAGCGGTTATGGGAGCCTGGTACCTGAATATGTAAATAGTATGAGAGATATTTGCTTCTTTAGGATTTTCCTTTCTAATTTGGTAAAAAAATAAATAACTGGGAAAATATTTTAGCAGGCGTCTAAAAGGTTTTATTTTGATGACCTGTACAATCGAGTTCGCAAACATATATGAGCCAACTTTGCAAATAAAATATAATAATATTATATTATTTACTTAGAGTTGCACTTTTGTACAGACAGCTACAACAGAGAGAGTTGTCCCCCCTGCAAACAAACTTCTAGGCGGCGGTCAGTTATTTCTGGAGTTATTTGTGTAGTTCACATGATGAACATATATTTACACATATTTTTTTCATACTAAATACGTTAATTTGTAAATGGCAATAAAATTTAAGGGTAAAAATAACCCTTGATTATGTACCTAGTTATAAAACTAATTTGAATACCGGATCCGCGCTTAAGCGTTTGATCCGAATATTTAATGTGGTTTTCCGTGTAATATTTGGTTCTCAACAACTGAGTTTTAAACTAAATTTTGATATTCAACTTTGCTTAATAGGTTAATATATTAAAGTTTGACGTTTCGATCAAACCCTACTTTACTACTTTAATATTTTAAATGCGAAATAGTAAATCTGTCCGTTTTGTTACCTTTTGACGATTAAACCGCTGAAACTATTTAAATAATAGGTATATAAGTATAATTTGAGGCCTGTGGCTGTAGTACGGTCGCATTTTTATCACATGTCAGTATGCCTGTCACTATCGCACTTACATACTTGTTAGAACGTGACAGGCATAGTGACAAGTGATGAAAATGCGACCATGCTACAGCCGTTGGGAAATAATACGTAGGATAGTTTTTACCAATCATCATCATAATTCTACTCGGATAAAGTCGCGGACCAGAAGTTAATAAGCTTCGCTGTTAAGTATACACACACACACACACACACACACACACACACACACACACACGCACGCACACACGCACACACGCACATGCACGGGTATACTTTTCAATTTTTAAATGTATAAAAATTCTTAAACTTAAGTTTTATGTACGCTTATAGGTCATGTCATGTCATGTAAGATAAAGAATTGTCAACCTTTTGTGGAAGAGCGGTGCTCTCTTAATACAGGTATCCTGAATACTTAAAAAGAGGCACCAGCATGGATATTGAAATGTTTACTTTAAGTTACTGAAGAATTTTTTTTTTTTTAATCTGTAAGGCCAATTCGAGTTTTAGTTGTTAAATCTCATTCCAATATGATACTGACAAGTCAGTGTCAGAAGTAACGTTTTAGGATTCGAGTTTTAGCTATCCACTCACTTGCTTTTGGTAACCGTGGTGACCAGCTGTCACACTTATTTTATTATAGTAATAGAAGTCACTGAAAAATATGAAGCAAGTGAGTGGATTCCATCTCATTCCAATATGATACTGATTACTAACCCGTAAAAAAAGTAAATTTATCCGATGGCGTAACGTGACGTACGAGTTTACGTTAAGTCTCATTTTGTATGGGATTTTGAGTTTACAAAACGTTCCACTTGATGCTGTGTCTAAATCCCATACTAAATGAAACTTATGCAAACGCGCACGTTTCGAAATCGAATAAATTTACACTAGGGGCTCTGATACTAATCTGTCAGTGTCAAAAATAACGTTTTTGGATTTGAGTTTTAGTTATTAGATCCCATTCCAATATGATAGTGATCTGTCAGTATTAAGAGTGACGTTTTTAGTTGAAGGTTGACATAATGCGCAATTCAGCAGGTCCTCTAAAGGAAATTGAAACTAACTCATAATGAAATAATGTCAGCTCCATCTTAAATCAATAACAAATTATAATGCTATTGAAATTGGCCTGTAACTCTACGAAATTAAAAAAAGCGGCCAAGTGCGAGTCGGACTCGCCCATGAAGGGTTCCGTACCATTTATGACGTATTAAAAAAAACTACTTACTAGATCTGATTCAAACCAATTTTCGGTGGAAGTTTGCATGGTAATGTATATCTTATATTTTTTTTTGATTTTTCATTCTGTTATTTTAGAAGTTACAGGGGGGGACACATTTTTTCACTTTGGAAGTGTCTCTCGCGCAAACTATTCAGTTTAGAAAAAAATGATATTAGAAACCTCAATATCATTTTTAAAGAGCTATCCATAGATACCCCACACGTATGGGTTTGATGAAAAAATATTTTTTGAGTTTCAGTTCTAAGTATGGGGAACCCCCAAAATTTATTATTATTTTTCTATTTTTGTGTAAACATCTTAATGCGGTTAATAGAATACATCTACTCACCAAGTTTGAACAGTATAGCTCTTATAGTTTCGGAAAAAAGTGGCTGTGACATAATCGGACAGACAGACGGACATGACGAATCTATAAGGGTTCCGTTTTTTGCCATTTGGCTACGGAACCCTAAAAATGGAGTAGATATATATTTTGTGAGAAATATACCCCATTCCATTGATAATTTAAATGACTAATATTGTATAATAATTAATTGATTTCTGCGGTTTCCAATTTGATAGCTGGTCATAGTACTTATTCGTGGTCGTTTCAGCGGTTCTCGATTTCATTTTCATTGGTTTGCGTCACAGTTTAATGTGTTTTTAAAATCCAATTACTGACGAATAATTAAATAAATCATACGCTAATAATTTACACTCATAACATGTAATGTTGAATTTAATCAGAGTTGTAAAATAGTATTTTATACAAACGTGATATAATATAGAGCTTTTCAGTCGAGTACCGTGTTAATTGCTGAGTTGCCTAAGTAAGGTACGAGATTGAAAAGCTTGATTATATCACTATTTTATACAATACGTTTTCTACGAGTCAGCTAAAATAATAGTTTTTTACTATAAAATTTAAATAATTAATTATTTTTTTTAAGTATATCAGTAGACAATACAAAGTACTCCCGCCCCGAGCTCGTTTATACTTTTCTATAGGAGCGCGGTATTTTTTTTTATAGTTGACTACAGCGTATCGAAATGAATATTATAGTTAAGTTTCCCAGAACCCACACATGAAAAATACGCTATAATTATAGGTTGGTATACGAAATCTTAATTCAACCATTACAGTCGACGATTAAAAAAACATTATATTAATATTATTGTGAGCCTATATCCTCCCCCCACTTTTTCCAGTCTTCCCGATCCTGTTAAATCTTTGGCCATTCCTAAGTCGTCTCGCCATCGCCGACGTGGTCTGCCAGATCCTCGTTTTGAGCAGGGCTACCACTCTGTGGCAATCTTGGCCCACAGCTCACTTGGCAAAAATCATATCCCTTTCTTTTGAATTTTTAGTAATAACGTTAAATAATTTATAATGCTTTTTTAACTTTGGTATTAAATTTTTTTATCATTCAGGTTTTTGCATTAAATATTTTTTTTCAAGTTAATCTAACACAATACGTCGTTATTGCACTCCTCAATAGAAAACAGAAAAAACAGCACAATTAGAGGTAAACGACAGACAGTCTTATGGCTAGAAAGTGATTTCATCCAGACAATTCAAGTAGCGGTAATTAATGAATTTCCACATGTGAGGTGCTGCAAATGCAATGAAAGAAACCTAGCACCCAATACGCACTACAAATAAAAAAAAACCTATACACATGAACATATTATTTTATATCTACATAATATAAAGAAATAAACGAAACAAAATCAACGAAAGAAAAAAAAAAAAAAAATCGAAAAAGTAAAATCGAAGAAATCAACGTAAGGCTGGCGGGCAATACCTACGCTACAAGGATGTCGTAAAACGCCATCTGTTGGCCACCGGCATATCTTGCAAGTCGTGGGAGGAGCTTGCGACTCGGAGATCGGACTGGCGAGCTGCTGTCAGTACGGGTCTTGCCAACTTTGAACGCACCCGGCTTGAAGATCTTGACGCCAAACGTCAGCTCCGAAAAACTCGGCCCAAGCCCTCCTACAACTATACATACAACTCATCTGGACAGCTCTACTGTGCTCCGTGCAGCCGAACTTTCAAGACTAAATTTGGATTTGCAAGTCACGCTCGCGCCCATGCGCGTAATTGTTAATAAATAATATTTAAAAACAATATTAATAAAAAAAAAAAAATAACTTGTCAGGATGTCGCCGTCGACGGATACGTCTGGGAGGACATCATCATCATCATAAAGAAATCAATATAACGTACATATAGCATTGCCAGCCATAAAGAACAAGGAACCAAATAAAAGTATCATGAAGGAAATACAAAGTTAAGTAATAATTTTAAGGAAACCAAATTTATGACGTCATATATTTTTTATTGCATTACAACGAAAAGTATTATATTTCCTCATAAATTTGAAAACAACCTCTCCCTTTATGCCATAGTTTAACCTTATAGCACCCAATTTTCCCTCTATCACACACTAACAGAACCCTAACTAGGAAACAAGCGGATATGGATACCTCCCGGACATGTCAATCTGTTCCCAAACACATGCAATTAGACGAAGTGATCACTAGTTTAAGTTAATCTCGACCATTTTACGGTCGAGTTGACAAACATCTTGCAGGCGATTCGAACGTATACTGACATGAGAATGATATTTGAATCATGTTATTTAGTTATCGTGCGTCTCGCCCGCGCCGCGCCATGTACAGAGTTACTTCTTTACTTTCCAATTTGTTTGTTATGTTAGAAATGTAAGATAATTAATATCATTATTAATTGGAAAACACCGTCTGTCATCAAACTATTTCTATTTTGATACTAGTTGTTAATATTTATATTAGCCGGGTTTGTAAACGTGCCCTAACTGACAGCCCAGCTGTCATGGGCGCGGGCTGTCAAGAGAGCTTACCGCGCCAACGTGAGCGTCGGTCGTCGGACTTAATATTATCATGTAGTTAATTCAGAAATAAATCAATTACTCAAGACCTAGTGCGTTTTATATCTTTCAGTTATGATAATGATGTGTAATTTTTTTAAATAATTATTTTAAATGATGTGTTACGTATTTTGTTCTTGTTATATTAATACAAAAATTGGCCTCGATCTGCATACGGTCATGGCCCCGACGGAAGACCAGCGCTAGCCCAGCCAGGCTAGCACCATGCTGAGTCGGGACCATTTCTTGGCTTATATGTTATGGTTTGTTACTTGTTGTATTCTTCTTTTATTTTGCCACGAATAAACGCTCTCTACTCTATGATAACTGAATGACATCAATGGCAATAAGTATCTACGGTTGGCAACCCTAACTTCACCGTTGGCGCCTAACTTCACCCAAGTAGACATTTGCAATAATAACGTTACCCAGAAATTCGAAATAAATTGTTATTGCCCTTTATAAATACTGAATTAATATAGTTTAATCCAAAAAACTTTCCTAGTCAAGAATCAAGATACCTAATAATTAAATTACATCGTCGGGGATAATACAAACCCGTGTAACTAGCACTGGTGAATAATGCGTACCTATACAGTAACAAACTTTGCAGGAGAAGCATAAAACATAGTAACTTTATTATTTTGAAGGCTACTTTTTTCTTTTATAACTAGAAAACATGATTCAATACTTTCTGTGTAAAAAAGGGAAAAGTAGCCTTCAAAATAAAAAAGTTACAACATGGTTACAACGTTGTCTAGACGCGTGCTGGTTACACGGATTTCCACTATCCCAGACTACATGTTATAGCCTCTAGTTTTCCAAATGAACAGTGTGAAACCACCCATTACTAATAAATGCATTATTTGTTACAGGTAAGTAAATTATACGCTGGTTTGGACGTGGGAGGTAATCTTCATGAATTAGCGGCCGTCATATCGCTCACAAGGCGATTGCTCACGAGCCGTATTGCTCAAAGATACACGTCACTTACACCACTTATTTACGCCCATATGCACTTACAACATGTATTGGATAAATCGTTGTTGGTGCTAAGTGAGCGCCATAAGACGTTGTAGCGTTCACATCTTGGACTAACATTTTATATATCTGTATCGCAAAAAATATAAAGGTTCAAGTATTTTATAATACAATACAAAACATCGCTTTAAGTTGAAAATGGATTCAAGCAGAGCCTTAAATTTTTACTCTCATTTTGATTGGCGCCGTTGCTGCCAACTGCATTGCAGCTGCAAATGTCGAAAATCCGGAAAACAACACCGATTTAGACATTGGCAGTTGTAATGCAATTGGCAGTAACTTCACGCTGCATTATTACTGCAGAAATGTTGGTTTAATCTCAATCTTAACGGTACCTTTAGGTCTAAATAAATGATACGCTGGTTTGTAGCGATATGGGAGGTGTCTTTATGAATTGGCGGCCATCATATCGCTCACAAGGCGATTGTCCCCCGAGCCGTGTTGCTCCAAGATACACGTCACTTACACCACTTACGTGCATGCACTTACAATAGGGATTGGATCTTGATAAACCGTTGTTGGTGCTAAGAGAGCGACACAAGAGGTTATAGCGCTCCCATTTTGGACTAACACTTTAGGTATCTTTAGGAGTACTGAGTTCTACAAACTACAATTCTTTATTTACCAATTTTTTTTTACGAGTTGACAAACATATTCTGATATATATTTGTCAATTCGTAAATTTTTGATTGAACTTAACATAAATTAGATTAAAATGACAATTGAGCTAATATCCAATCTAGGCGCAGCTTGTCTCTCGGGAACCAGGAAAATTGATTTTACTAAGAGATTTTAAATAAACTGAATCTGATTACCGTTTTTTGAATGAGAAATCTCAAATATGATATTATTTTTAAGTACATACAGCAGACAGTGCCTGCAGAACAAAAAAAAACAAAAACTAAAAAAAAAATAGAAACAAAATGAAAAGATCAGGAGACACATGCGTAAATGGAATATATATTTTAGTTTAGAATCCACTTAGAATCCTAATCACAAAATTCTACAAAGTACTCCAATCTTCTCAATCTTTCCAATGAAAACGGCGTCAGTCTTCTTTTTTCTTCTTTTTCTTCTCCTTTACTCCATTATTTGGGATCGGATCTCCTCGTTCTCATGCGCAAGGATCGTCTGTATTAGTCTAATATTACGAGTATTAGTGCGTTGCCATGGTAATCCATACGATTTGACAATTCGTGGACTAATATTGTTGGCCCCTGGGTTGTTTGTAGGCTCGTTCTAAATCCATTAACACGGTGAACCACCATGTAGCATACCGACGCCCTGGTTCTCTGGAAAATTGTCTCAGCCATTGAATTTTTATTAATTCTTGTTACTTTATAAATTTGTTTCCCGGCTTCTAGTTTTAGGTAGTGAAAACCCGTTTTCACTGAGGCGATACGGACAATCAATTTTGTCTAGGAAAAACGCGTTTTCATTAAAAACTGTTTGACGGTAACATTATCATTTTGATATCATATCATTACACCGCAAATCCACTATCTGACCTCAACCAGTTCCAAATGTTTGTTATAAACATTTGGAACTGGTTGAGGTCAGATAGTGGATTTGCGGTGTAATAGTATATATTATATGTCCATTCACTTAGGAATCTTAACATTTACTGCGGGTCGCTTAACAATAAAATCAAAAAATACTTTTACTAAATGACCTATGTTATCTTTGAAGAGTAATGCAAAACATATAATTAATCGATAGATGTAAAAAAAAGGTACTTTAACATAATACCAAATGCTTTGTTTGATGAAAAAGGTTGTAGGAATTTAATTTTCCCAAGTACATAAATATGAACTATTAGAGCAATAATGAAGCCCTTGAAACGTTTTTTGATGTGTTGGTAGGTACCTGTACATTCGAAAACCTTTTATACGCAGATCCCACCCTTGCTTGAACCTTTAACCACACAAACAAAGCCGTAAGCCAGCGGCCCCAAAATGGCGAGAGGCTGAACACCACAAGGCCCGCGGGCCCCCATTGATCGCCACGATAAGCCCCCATCCATCTTTAGGACGATTTAAATCC
Source organism: Cydia pomonella (assembly GCF_033807575.1). Classification (NCBI taxonomy): domain Eukaryota; kingdom Metazoa; phylum Arthropoda; class Insecta; order Lepidoptera; family Tortricidae; genus Cydia; species Cydia pomonella. Next base: position 1,404,055 of record NC_084719.1, on the reverse strand, counting down.
CTCGGATACGGAAGAATAATGATTTCCTCATATAAATACGTTTCCAATGGTTCTGTTCCAATTTTAAAATGTCTGTGCATTATATTAGTATAGTACTACAAAACCGTGTTGGTAAAGAAAAATCTTTAAAAAGATAAGTAGTTTTTATACGTTTACGTATAAACTTCAAACTTCAAAAATCGTTTATTGAAGTAGGCTTAAAAATAAGCACTTTTGACAAGTAAGTAAGTAAGTAAGTAAATATTCTTTATTGCACCACAAAGAAGACAAATTTAAAAAAAACAGATTTACAATGTAAAGAAAGGTAGCAACAGGCGGTCTTATCGCTGTAAGCGATCTCTTCCAGACAACCTTAGGGTAGCAGGATATAAAGAACAGTAAGTTTTTAGAACAGGTAGTGCACGAATGAATTAGAGGAATAGGAAAATTACACATACATCAAGCAGACAGTACATACAGTAAATTTACAATTTAAATAAACATAAATATAACAATACATACCTATATTAAAATAAATAAATATTAGATACATATCTAAATATACATACATACATAATATAACACAGCGGCACATTAAGAAAGAGACAAGTAATGATTTTTCAGTAGGGTTTTAAAGCTTTGAAGAGTTTTCGCACACCTAATATCTAAGGGCAGGCTGTGTCAGTATACAAAAAATAAAATATATCTTTAGATAACAAACATTCATTGGATTTTAAACAAGAAATAAATAATAACAATTGGTAACAATTAATCAATGTCAAAAATTACATATAAACAAGGGAATAGAAGTCAACCCGAAGAATAAAAAAATATATATATAAAAATAAAAATCAGATGTTAACTCAGTCCCAAGCAGTTTTGTCATTAATATAATCTTTGATGCTATAATAAGATTTACAAATTAATTTACTTTTAATTTATAGGGAGGGACAGGGACCGTGCGCGTTGAGGGTCTGCCTTCTTGTGCCTGAATCAGAAACATAAATATGTACATTGACACTTCACGCCAACGCAAGTGCGCCCATCTACCGTTCTCGTACGTTTTCTTGTGCATAGTAGGTTCTGCCATCTTATGGGCTATTATGGAAGCATAGACTTCATTTACACCTCGCGCCAAAAATCTGACGTCGCCTGTGCTGCCCCCTACAGTTTATGCATGCTCCCTACATATAATTTTAGGTCACATTATTTTCTATAAAACACCAATATGGCGAGTCAGTCCTTCGCCAGTTTAGGTCAAAGAATTAAAATTAGGCATAAAGAGCAAACCCCCATATTTTCAAACTCCTAATTAAAACAAAAACCCACTCCCAACTGCAATACCTTGAATATTAAATCACACTTACAGTTCTCATTTCCGTTCGTTAACTTAAAACTATACAGTCCCCATTAAAAACTAGAGAAGTACTAGGAAAGCAAAGTTAGCGAGGAGGTATATTTTCTCATTAGTCCGGCAAGTAACGGGAACTAGCGCAGTGCCGTACGTAGCCAAGAGACAGAGACGCTAGAACTGGCCGCTGGGGACCAATACAAACGTGGCCTGCTATGTTATGTTGCCCTGGTACTTGTATAACGATGCTGAATGTGCTGCAGTAACTCTAAATAACCTAATTTTGGGAGCATTGTTGAAAATGTGAAAATATGAGATGTGGGCTTGGTTGACTGAAATGGGTAGGTTTTAATAATGGAAATATGTTTATGAGTTTAGTAATGCAATAAACTAGATATAACTTTATATATATAAACCAGAGTAAAGTCCATAAGGAAAACGAAAAAACACTACCCCCTTATTCATAAACGTGTACTAAAGTTACGATGCCGCTAATCATCGTTTGTCCCTTTGCGACGTATTGGTATGATGGAAAGGGACAAACGATGATTAGCGACATCGTAACTTTAGTACACGTTTATGAATAAGGGGGTTAAAATTTATACCGTCAATCGGGGTGGATATGAATAAAACCTGGGATTGATATGGTAATTTAATTAATTTCTTAATTTTTAATCGCATGATACAAAATTTGGGAGTAGTTTTTAACAAATTATTAGATAAATATCTTTCCCGGCTTTTAGATATGTATAGTGACCGATCGAATATAAGTAATCAATATAATTGAAATTATTTGGACACAATTAGATGTATATAAATCACTGTTATGTCCCAATCGATTGATTTTTTTGAATTTTCAATTATTATAGACGTTAGAAGCATATTTGTATGGAAACTGTTTATCGTTCGCAATTCATATAATAATAAATAAAATCGAAAAATGTCAAACAAAGAGGCACAGCTATGGCTAGTATACATCAAAAGATGTAAACACATTTTCCAGAATGTCAATATCCAGAGATGAAAATGGGGACTACGATGTTTGTACGGAGAAGCGGCCATCCCCTTTGCTCTCAAGGCCGTGTCTACTGCCTAACATGAATGCAGACTCGATAGTCACATCCAGTAAATAAGTTACATGCAAACTAAGTCTACTTTCCCAGAGTCCAACTAATTACCATCGGTGAGGAAATAAAGTCCCGGCTTAGGGAGCGAAAAATGAGATAAATATTTTTCATGAAAACTGATTTCTCGCTTAGACTTCCTTCTCACTATAATAATATTTCCTTCGCTATTACTTAGGGAAATTTATCAGGAGGGTGTCTGGAATATTTTTATAGCAAACGAATTTATTCGGATTCCTTTAGTTAGAACTGGATTTATCCAAACCAGTGTTCGAGACAGTATACGGTCCGATTCGAACTTTAAAATACGTGAAATATTAGGTCTAGATACGATATGGATCGGATATATCAGTGAAAAAGGTGACGTTTTTGTTTAAAAGAAACGTCGTTTGACACTGACATATCCAATCCATATCGTATTTAGACCTAATATTTGACGTATCTTAAAGTTCGAATCGGACTGAAAGACGAGTTAATAGAAAGGTAGCTTTTGCCCGCAAGTTTCTCTGTGTTTGTTTGTTTAGTCTAGACGGTAATTTATGCTTCAATTATTCTGATTTATTTAGGATTACGTCGTTGTGTGGAATACCTACAAGGTAAGACTTCTAACTAAAATGGTCCGATTCGAACTTTTAGATACATCAAACATTTACTAAAGATACGATATGGATTAGATATGTCAGTGTTAAAAGTGACGTTTCTTCAAACAAAAACGTCAAGATATTCTTAGTAAAATATGAGTTCAAATTTGGCACACACATTACAAGGGAGATCTGAAGATAAAATTATTTCAACTTTTTTTTCTTCATACATACTTGGACCGGGTGGTCCAAGGTCCGGTCCGGGTGGACCGGGTGCGGGTGGTCCAAGTATGTATAGAGTAGATAAGAGGTACTAAACGTTAAAAACTGGAACGAGGAGAGAGGTTACACAAGTGTATCTAATTAATACACTCAAATTTAACGACTACCGTATTCGTACAGGGAAACAAAAAAGCCGTAAAAAGCGCAAATTCTGTAAACCTACACTGAAACGCTTTTAACTCCCCCTGTGTACATTTACCCTCTTTATCGCTCAGACGAAAAACGACCTTAGCGACGTTTTAGTTCATACATACTTAGTGTATTTTATCTAACAACAAAGCAACTGCAGATCGCAAACAGAATCGCTTGGTAGGCGACCAGTATATAGTGATCTCTGTTTAAACATTCTTGATACCAATCTCGGGGTCGAAGTATGTTGGAAAGTTATTGCAAACGCTAAGATCTGCCCACCTCATACATACTGCATTTGGTGATATTGCCTCTGAGAATGTGTTTGCTAGACGCAAGGTCTGAGGTTCAAAAGCATTTGAAGTTGAAATTGAAGAGTTAAATCTCCGAAATAGTCACGCCTTAGAAGGTAACGCGATGAATTGAAAACTATATGTTGGCGAGGTAAGAGGAACAAATACCTAACAGGCAGAATGTTTTTTCGTTTCGTTCCACACATAACATTAGTTCGGCTTTGATCTGTTAGGAGCCAAATAGATTTTAATTACTATTAAATTTAAAAAATCAGAACCCTCTACCCATTATGCCTAGAAATCCATTTTATGCCAAAAATGCTTTACATAATTTTGGCAGACCTGATATTCTTTATTAAATTGCCGGATCTTTTTTTATTTATTTTAAACTTTATTGCACATAATAAAGAGTACAACAGGAGGACTTAATGCCAATAGGCATTCTCTACCAGTCAACCATAAGGCAAAACAGAGAAACTTCAAGATGGGTGCAGTGAGAATTAAACAAAAAAAAACCGTAAATTTTAAGCGAAATAAAATTTCTAAATAAATACTATAGTATGTTTCATTATACCTTATGACTATGAGTACATAAATATATACATATATATGGATAAACAAGGATAGATACATATACATACAATTGCACGTGCGTTATGGGTTACTTACCGACTAATTCCCACTACACCTGCCTTAGCAGGTGGTTATAAAGCAAACGTTTAAAAGTTAACTTGCTTGGAGCCTGTCTGATCGTCAGAGGGAGCGAATTCCAGAGAAGGATTGCTTGTACGGTGAAGGAAGAAGAGAGAAAACCACTATCAAACATAGATAAGAACCACCGCAAGGACTCGTTTTACTCATATATTGATTTAGCCGTTCGCATAACAAAGCTTGAGAAAAAAAGTGTTTTGTGCCAATCAGTGACAGAATATCAACAATAATAAATCATAATTGAATAAAATACCCAAAAACTTAAACCAATTTAGCTAATTTCAGACTATCAATCACACGCCAACGAAAGCCATAAATACACCTTTTATTTTATTCATATACCCAGCTTATAAATAAACATAGCACAATAAATAACTACGCGAATACATAACGTGGAAGTTGCCAAATTCTGAGTCAGCATTGTTGCTGCAATGTAGCCTTTAATCATAGACTACTTCTGATAGACGTGACGTTTAAATAATTTACGGACATTTGCAAGGTACCCACATTAATGTTTTAATTAGTTAATTATATATTGTAAATAATTAATTAATTACCAACTGCAATATCCATCGTAATCTCTGCAGCTCTCTCCTTACCTTGGTCTAGTTAGAAATTATTTTTAGCCTAGATTAACTTACCTATACTTACTTATATTAAATGGCACAGCGACCCAAAATGAGTCATGACCTCCAACACGTGTACACGACACGAATCTCGATCCTGTGCCATCTCCCACCAGTTGTCGGCTTGGAGATCGCAATGCGTGGGACGTCCGATAGGCTTTCGCCCTACCTACCTAACTTACCTATAGATAAGTAAAGTAAACTGTATATAACTTTCTGTATAAATTCACGGCCAAATGTTAAAACTCGGATGTAAGCTAGTTTCCTACGAGACAGGCCTCGCCCAGTGTAGGACCGCGCCAACTGATGGAAGGCACAGACCCCTGTTCTTTCAAATTACTCTAGCCCAATTTAACTCCTAAAAATATTTTCACAATGGTAATTTAATATAGACAGGACAAAAAGATGAAACTGATATGAACGGTTACGCTATCCTACTTAAATAAAATTATACATGCGTATTACGAATTGTTATTGTATGATCCGTCCAGTAAGTGATCTGTGCTTGTAACCGAGTCACTATAGAATAGCTACGGAGCTGGGGATGTACAGGCGTGCGCAAAACCAAACAAGGCAAAATAGTCGGGGCGTTGAACTTGCCAGGATCGTGTACAGTTATGCTCAGAAGCGTTGAAAATGTAATGTTTAAAATGTCTTCATTGGGGATTTTGTTTTTTGTTTTGAGGGGAGCTACATCTTAAGTCGGGTGGAGAAACGCAAAAGAAGAATTAAGAAAACGGGTTTGAAGAAAGTTTTATAAACTTGCATTGGCTTCAAGTTGTCTGATATTACTTGATAATATTTCCCATTCTTTAGATCCAAGCGTTGACAATCATCATATAATTTTTGAAAAACACCGGACAATTGCGAGTCAGACTCGTCCACCAAGAGTTCTGTACTTTTTAGTATTTATTGTTACAGTGGCAAGAAAAATACATCATCTGTTAAATAAAATCTCAACTACCACGGTTCATAAGATACAGCACGGTGATAGACAGGCAGACAGACGGACCGTGGAGTCTTAGTAATAGGGTCCAGTTTTTATGGCTACGGAACCCAAAAAATATGATCGGAGAGTGATAAACTCCTCCTTCATTTGAAGTCGGTTAAAGATTGAAACAATTGATCTTCATCCGAAACATTTCTATTGCCTGTGAAGTTTCTAGCTGTAGTTTTGAAACATTCACGAATGAGTTAATAATTCAATATTATTCATCAAACGATTTTATAATTTTGCTTTCAATTCTCCCTCTTAACATCACATTATTATAATGTCAATCACTCGTGACATTTGTCCACTCAGAAACGATCTCGATTAAACTGACCCACTTTTCAACACTTAATGCAAACGAAAATCTTTTGAATCATTGAGTGCTTCACATGTCAAAATGACAGGTTTAAAACCAGTGAAATTAATAGCTGAAGTGTTAAATGGTTAACATTATAGATTTATTTAACCTCAATACCTCAATATTCCAATTTGTTTAAAGAATATTTAACTAAGTAGAGGAAGCTGCAGATGCAGAGATAAGCAAAACCTGCAAACAAAAGCCTGCAAACAAAAATTTTAATTAGCAAATTTCTAAAAATCTTGTAGCATTGGGTGTTTTTACAGTAGGTACAGTTTGGTCCACATGTTCAATTCTGTACAATTAGTATTTTTGGTGATGCCTGAGTTATTTTTCAAATTTATGAAATTATTTTCAGTCAGAATGACAATCAATCAAATTTTTACAACACAAAAAAAATAGCTAACTAACTATTAAAAAAAATTACGAGAAATAAAAATAACAAAATGCAGTTACAAATATGGAATCAATGATATATTAGATACTTTATTAGAGACGTATACAGTCTCTAAATGTCGAATTACACAATAAAAAACTAACTAAAAAAACTAAATATTCCAATAATATTTACACCTCAACGAATTTGACTTAATTTTATGTGACATATTTTGGAGTTTTTGGCTTAAAATTGGGTGGTTTTCGACAAAATAATAGTCATAATAAATAACATACACTGTGAACATATAGATTTATTAAAATTTAGTTCAAAACAAAATTCAAAAATCTACAATGCTTGTATGCAAGTTTAAAACATCCTTTAAAAATAATGGAATTCTATACTGGAGCTCTGGAGTCAACTTTTTATGAATTCTGCAAAAACTTTGGGTACAACTGTAAACCAAACCATCATCTTAGAAAGTTTTTATCACAAGCATTTCCGACATTCTAAATTATATTTTTTAACGAGTCTATAGCGAATGAAATTGTTTGCCTTTATTTCCGATTTTATTGTGGCGACTCCCAACTTTTTTATAGACTTTTTTCAGGTGGTTCACATTTACCCATATCTCTGCTTTAACAGATTGCTGGGAAATCAACCATTTATGATCAGGAGGTCGATTTTTTAAAACAATTTGTTATTGTTTTAAATTTGTTTGTATACAACAGGTACTTTGGCAATCTAAAAGGTCCACCGGAGTGCCGCAGAGGTAATAAGGCAGGCCCAAGCTCGGATGGTTGGACGGCGTATACCAGGATATCAGGAGCTTAGAAGTGACAATTTGGAGAAGGAAAGCCACACACCAAATCTCTCCAGCCCGATGCTGGAGAGATTTGCGTGACCAGACTAAGCCCCACCCGCGGCTGTAATGCCTCAGATGATGACCTTGACGATCTTAGTAATTGGCGTGCATCTCACACAAGACGAATCAAAATAAAATCAACACCGTAACAAGTTGTTATATTCGAATCGGGCTTCATGACCACTGAAATCTGCGTCGAAATGCTGGTAATAACTGTTGACTAAATTATTTCCTGATATATCGAATAAATTTTAGTCATAGATTTCTTTATTGCCAAAAATGTGTATGTCAGGTCGTATTTATAACACAAATAACAATAAAATCCATCCGATTATTAGCCTAGCGAGCGATTAAACGTTAAATAAAAAACACAATATTGAAACAATTACCTACCTATAGCTTTGCATAAAATATTCATTGTAGACACTGTTTCCTTTAAGCTTATTATTTTGTTGTCTTCATTCGTTGCCATGGTTACGGTCACCTGGGTCACTTTCAAATCCTAGTTTTATATGGCAGTTATAAGCTCTTTCCATAATGGGTCATCTCTGATTAGCATATTAGATCGTAATATACTAAGTTTCCTTCACTAAACAATGCTACTATTGTCGCCTGGCTGACGTGACAAAATAGTAACAAAAAAAGTTAATTCGCCCATTTAGTATGTTTTCAAAACTGGTGACGTGGACTGTACTCCGACTGCAATGTATTCCTCATTTCGCTGCTGTTTACATTGCGACGTAACGTGTCTCTTAATAATCGAGATGTTAACGCAGCTGACTTCTGTATTACAAACATGGTTATTTATATGTATATACCAGAGTGTGACGGTCCGATTCGAACTTTAAGATACGTCAAATTGGGTCTAGATACGATATGAATCGGATATGTCAGTGTCAAAAGTGATCAAACAAAAAATACTAAACATATTTTTTTTTTACTTAAAATAGTTAGTTTTGTATGTAGGTATCTCCTTACAAATATCCTTTAAGGATTAAAGGATTTGTTTGCCTTTGTTGTATTGGATTATTTATTACTGCGTTTTTCTTTTTTTTATGTTCAATAAATATATTGTTCAATAAATGTATTGTTTTTTTTTTTAAGTTAGCTATTTATAAGTTGTCTTTAAGTGAAATTTCTGTAATTTCTTAGACAACAATAAAGATTCTTTAAACCGAATATACATACACACCTGCATACATACTTATGTAAGTACCCTATACACAATATGTTTAACAGAGATTTTAGTACTTATCCTACAAATGGATAATGATATTATACCTAATGACGTTGTAGTGTTGTACAGTCAGCATCAATAGTAGCGGATGAAACAACGCGCCAAAAGTATCTGATATTCCGGATAACTTTCCCAAATATAGATAAATCTCTAAAATTTACATTCATAACTATATCTTTTACCGTCTTAATTATTTTACATATATAACCACCACATTTTGCTAAGCTGTTTCAGAATGGTAGATACTTTTGAAACCTTGTTTTATCCGCTACTTTTGATGCTGACTGTACAGTCACGTTTGAAAATATCGATACGGGCAAAGTGACAAAAATTTGTATACACAACCTTATTGCCCATGTATTAAGGTAGTGGATACATATTTTTGGCACTTTGTCCGTATCAATATTTTCAGACTTGACTGTACTACATACTTAGATACAATCAGCATCAAAAGTAGCGAATGAAACAACGCGCCAAAAGTATCTGATATTCCGGATAACTTTTCCAAATATAGAAGATCAAAAGTATATCTTTTACAGTCTTCATAATAATAATAATTCAGCCTATATACGTCCCACTGCTGGGCACAGGCCTCCTCTCATGTGCAAGAGGGCTCGGGCTATAGTCCCCACGCTAGCCCAATGCGGATTGGGGAATTCACATACACCTACAGTCTTACAGTCTTAGTTGTTATTAATTAAATACATTACTTTTTGCTGAGCTGTTACAGAATGGTAAGTAGATACTTATGAAGCGTTATTTGATCCGCTACTTTTGATGCTGACTACCTACCTAATGTCAAGACACCTAAACCCTCGTTTTTAAACAATCGACCAAACCTAATTTATTTATTTATAAGTGTCAACCCTAACCCAACGTTGTGAATAAATCTAGCTGCCACTCAAGGCCTATCCGATTTAATTAGGGTCACCACACAAGGGCCACCAACGAAGACCCGCGCATTGATTTCCGTCGCGTTAAGTGGTTTGCACATGTGCGGAAATGACGGGGTTTCTGGCGGCTGGATGTTTCACTGGCTTTTGGGCGAGGGAAGCCACATAATATTTCTTGGCTAAAAAATATAAAAATGAACATAAAATTTGTTTCGCACAGATAAATAGCTAGGAATTGCAATCCTAATTCTGAAGTTTTTTTTTAATGATAGAATTGTAAATCTGATTTGGATGAACTAGAAAAAAAATTGAGAGAAACTTTCGAGCTTTCATTTCATCAAGGATCAAAATTAGATATATCATTGACGACCGATCTGGCCTAGTGGATAGTCCCTGTCTATGAAGCCGATGGTCCCGGGTTCAAATCCTGGTAAGGGCATTTATTCGTGTGATGAGCACTCATATTTGTTCCAGAGTCATGGGTGTTTTATATGTATTTAAATATTTATAAATATTTATATATTATATATATATCGTTGTCCAAGTACCTACAACACAAGCCTTATTGAGCTTACTGTGGGACTTAGTCAATTTGTGTAATAATATCCTATAATATATTTTTTATTTTTATTTATTTAAATAACTATAAATCGTTTCATTCACGAAGACGCGTGCCTTGACTCGTATTGATATGTTATTAAAGGTTAGATTTGACAAATCGGCGCGTCATCGAGAATGACAAAAATGTAATATCATTTTACAAGTCATCTAAATCTGCATGCTTTAGCTTTATAATTATAACCCACATCTTTGTTTAAGCTTACTTTTAGGGACTTTTAAAGTAGCTGACATAACACAAAAAATGCAGGAAAGCCGTCTACGCTGGCGTGGCCACGTCATGCGCAGAGACCTGGATCATATGACCAGAAAGGTTCTGGCCATAGATGAAGTGTAGACGGGAAGAGGCCGCCCACCGAAGTGACATGGGTTGCACGAATCGAACTGCTTCTGTCAATTATACGACATACAAACGATATCTAAATGAGAACTTATCTAAACCATAACTTATCGTATCATTCTTCGAATCGGGCCGTAAATATCAACATCAAATGTATTCAGGAGATACGAGTGGTAATTATGCCTTACGGCCCAATTCGAAGAATGATTAAGACACGTTTAAGATCTTGGAAAGATCTTAAAAAGATCGATTACTATTAAACGACATGTCAAAATTGACGTTTATTTCGAATCCGCTTTGATCCCAATATTTCTAACGTCAAAGTGACATTGGTTGCCCGAATCGAGCTGCTTCTGTCAATTATACGAAATACAAACGATATCTAAATGAGACCTTATCTAAACCAGAACTTATCGTTATCGTATCTTATTCTTCGAATCGGGCCGTAAGAATATATTGTAACAAAAGCAAATAATTTGCGTAATCGATACTTCCACAGACATGTGACGTCATTCCGTTTTTGGCCGTTCTTTTGATATTTGACATGCTAAAAGTTTAGAATAATTCACCGTTAGTTGCACTATACTTAAATCGACCTCAAAACTCAAAAACAAAACAAAAGTTAATCAAGTTCCATATCCCGGTCGACGCAAGTCTTTCAAATTATAGATCTGTGCTTTATATTTACGTATTTCATGAATAAACTAATTAAATTAATGTAAATTGAAGATTAAAATTCATTAAAAGAAAAAGTCCCACATACCTACGAGTTCGTCGCTTTGAAGAAATTACTGAAAGCGAGAGCTCTTGATAGGGCGGTCGCGCGATAATACGACTTCCTACACTCGAAACGTCCTAACGTCATGTGACTTGTATTGACACATAAGCTGTTTTAGAATTTAAATGAGCCGCTGGTAGGGCCTAATGTGAATTTATGTGGTTGAATTAATGGAATTTAACATTAAGCTCTTTGTAAAAACGCTCCAGAAATTAGGTGAGTAATTCTGGGGAAATCTGAGCTTGCTGATAAGATTTGTGGTGTGCAGTGATAACCTTTTGAAGGGCGAAGTTAATTCAGGAGACTTACGATAGGTAGTCCCTAAAAAATTACATGAGGAGTTAATAAATTAGTTTTACTTTTCATCCGATATGAAATATTTTGTTGAAATTTGGTGTGCAGATAATACGTACATAGGCTACGGAGACTGCTTACCATCAGGCGGGCCGTATGCTTGTTTGCCACCGGCGTAGTATTAGAAAAAAAAACATAAAGAAGTGAAAACACATCAAAAATGTTTTCATATAAAATGTTGCCAAGACGAAACTGTAAGACTGTCAAAAAGTTATCAGATCAATCCCTAACTTAACAAACTTTACACCTTATTGAAAATATGTGGCATGAATTTGAAGACATATTTTATATAAGAAACTAATCATTTAAACTAAAATAAGAACTATGTTTAAAAAAAACATTTAAACTAAAATAAGAATATGTTTAGGAGTAAATTCACTTTTTTCGTATTACGATTACTTTTCACCCTTCGAAATAATACTAAAACAAGATTTATTGCTTTTTTACTCAAACGCCATCGTATATAATATAACACATGTATTTGAACAATTCATGACAGCAAACCGCGCTGGATCGGGACAGGTGGCGTCTCTCGTTTCGGAGGCCAAGATTCTTTTTGGATCGCTGAGCCAAAGCAGTTAGTTAGTTAGTTATTTGAACTTAAATTACACATTTTAACTTTTCACATAAAGTACCTACGATTTCACATAAACTACCTATATGAAATTTATATTTATTTAAGGCATTCTATAAAAGCTGCAATGGTTTTAGCGCATTATCAAAAAGGTACCTATGCTATAACATATGTATTGCAAAAACAAGTCCACATATTACCGGTATTCTTTTAACTTTCGCAACATATTGCTGCCAATTTTTCATCCAATAAAACATGTCCCACTCACACACCCCATCATTTCTAAAAATACAAATCACGACGTGAAATATCCCCTTCACATCCAAAATCTCGGCGCCATTACGTGGAAATATTCAACTTTTTTCGCGCTAACCAAAATGGCTTCCATAGGAGTATTCCAGGTTTTAAGTTTCAGTTTGTGACATGGCAAATATGAGATCGTTCGTATTAGAATTGTTACCAGCGATTTACTACTTGAATTAAATTAGATAGTCGTTCTATCCATTTTCAAAACCATTTTCTTGTTTAAGATGAAGTTCGCATGTCAACTGCAGCTGCATTATTGTTGCGGCGTTGTTGTTGTCGCCTCTATGTTTGTGAATTTCTTTGATAAAATGAGTGACGTTCACCACCGCATTATTGCCAAGATTTTGACTTTTATTCCGTCACATTCGAACGCATTTTGTAGGCTCTTTGCTTTTTCCCTTTTCAACTTTTTAGGGTTCCGTACCCAAAGGGTCAAACGGAACCTATTACTGAGACTTCGCTGTCCGTCCGTCCGTCCGTCTGTCACCAGGCTGTATCTCATGAACCGTGATAGTTAGCCAGTTTCTACAGATTATGTATTTCTGTTGCCGCTATAACAACAAATACTAAAAACATAATAAAATAAATATTTAAGCTGGCAAGATTTTATCTAGATATGCCAAAATATTCGAAATGGGTATAACAATATCCTCAATTTTACAAACTTTTATTTACTTTCACCTGACCGTTGTCTGTTTGTAATCAAATCTTGCAAGTTAAATTTGACCCACTTCCCGGTTTCCGATGAAGCTGAAAATTTGCATACCTATGTAAGTCGGGTGACAATGCAATATTATGGTACCATCGCGATGATCTGATAATGGAGACAGGAGGTGACCATAGGAACTCTGTGATAAAACAACGTAACCTAATTGTGTTTGGGGTTTTTATAATTGTCTCGATGAGTATTAGGTAGTTACTTGTGGAAAGAAAAGTACAGTCAAAGATAAAAGCTTGTACCAAAAATGAAATTTTTGCCAAAAACTTATTACCATATGATACGAGTAAAGTAAGTCAATATTTACATATGAAAAAACAGAGTCGAATACCGCCTAAGCTATTCCAACGTTTCAACTGCAACTCAGTTGATATACTGCTCACCGGAAACTATTAGGCGCGTTATATGGCTGTCTTCTGTCTCGGCACGTATGAAAGGGCCTTTTTAAGGCGGACTTGGAACGTGAAATATTATACCAATTTAATTTCAATAGTGTGTTGCGATTTCACGGTGGAGGCATATTCAAGAGGCAACCAATTTTTAAAATAAGAACGTAATGTGTAAGATTTGGCGTTATTATTATGGGTGCGAGCGAGATGCACTGCATGTAATCAAGTCCAAATAAAGTTTTAAGTACTAGTTTGATTTTGATGTCAGTAAGCAAATGATAGTGAAAAAAAAAATGTTGCCGAGAAGGTTTACTTAAATTTGCGACGTACAGGCGTAATGTAAGAATAGCCTAGGTAATAATACACTTTGAGGAAACAGTGGTTTTGGTTTTATTGGTGTGGAAATTAACAGGATGGCATTATTTTTAAGCCGAAATATTAACCAAAACATGAGAAACTTAAAAGTTCCCATATAGTTTTATAAGAAAAATTTAAGTTAGCTGGAAGATATCCACTTCAAGTTTTTTTATATTACGATTTGTTCTCTCGAACGGGACGAAATCTTTTCTGTTTATTAGCCCAAGGAACCGTTTCATATTAATAAATGAGTTCATGGAATTGACATTTTGATTCAGAAATTGTTTTATTCTTATTGTTTTTATTTATTGACATTGTTTTCTTTATCATACAGATGATCCTTATTGGGAGATATTATTTCATTGTTTTTTTATATTGTTGTGTGTTGACGATTCTTATTGGGAGATATTATTTGTGTTCTTTTATTAATTTATCGTTTTTATTTTTATTGTTCTCGTATTTTCGTAAGTTTTGACATTGTAAATTTATATTTTGGATTTTGTAAGTATTTACCTACTTACTGTTATTCTAATTGTATTGACAATCCTTATTGGAGCTATAATTTTATTTCATTAGTACTGTTATTATTTTCATTTTTATTTTATTTTGACGATCATGATAGAAATTCTTATATTTTTGACATCAATGCAAATTTATTATGTAATTGTCTTTCATGAAACAAATCATCTAATATAATCTATTAACTTTATTCAAAACGAATATTAAGTTATCAAATACTCATTTGTAATATCTAATAATATTGTCTCAGCTCTCATAGTATTTGCACGTAATAGGATGCAATTTTAAATTCAAGTATACATAAACGTGTTACCGTGAGGATCTCGAGAACTTTAAAGCCATTTGCAATCGCGTCTCCAGAGAGGGAACCTAGTTTACGAATTTAAAATGTTTATTTAAATTGAGTAAGTAAAGTTATGTATATTTTAAGTGTAGGTAGTTACGTGTTATTTTATTTATGTATACCTACCTACTGGATTAAGTACGTTGATTAAAAACACTCATTGGTTTAAGTACCTAAACACCTGCGTGAAATACAGCACAGCAATATGGTTAAATTAATAAGCTTTGCATATCTTGCGTTGTCTTTCATAACTTTTATATCTTCTTTACATTACTTTTCAGAAGTTTCTTTTTAGGGTTCCGTAGCCAAATGGCAAAAAACGGAACCCTTATAAATTCTTCATGTCCAGTGATCGGAACTATGGGAATAAAACTTTAACAAAACTTGTTAAGCGGACATAAAATAGTGCATACAGCCCTAAAATATTCATGTCCATAGGGATAGGAATAGTATAGTACTTACAGCCATAAAAATATTTATATTCATAGATATTCGAATGTTTAAGGCTATAAGCAGTCTTTTTACGTCCGCTTGATAAGTTTTGTTAAAGTTTTACTCCCATAGTTCCGATCACTGTTCATATCCGTCTGTCTGTCCAATTATTTTGGTTTAATATTAGACTATTTCCAACTTCATCATCCATGACCATCATTATCACCTGTCGTGTTTGTTTCACCGGATGGTCTCAGTCACCAGGAACATGCTGAGATGAGACCTCGTGGCACTTTCCCTTTTTTATGTCTCTCTGTCTTCTATAATTTTGAATTTTGTGTTTATGCTTACGAATACTTTATTTCTATTGTATTCTATTTTTTATCATTAATCTTCCAATCAAATAAAATCTAGGTATACTTTACTACCATGTCTTTCAGGCCGATTCGAATGTACCCTGACATCAGAATGGTATTTAAATCATCTTATTTAGTTATCGAGCATTTTGCTCCTACTCGTCAGTTTTTTTTTTTTTTGGTGAGGGCGAGCCGCACTATAACTTTATAACATGATTCAAATATCATTCTGATTTCCGTGTAGGTTCGAATTCGCCAGTTTGATACGTACTTTTCTAAATTTGTACATTATTCGTGCCAGGGGGACTAGGCAAGATGACAATCGTTCATCGACAAACCCAAAACGAAAAGTAAAAATATATCGGGATATTAACATAACCTACGAAAATCATTATTTCAGTTTAAAGAAATTTTTATTCTCAAAAGAATTACAATAAATTCGCTTATATGAGAAATATACAATTTAAGTTAGTTTTAGTTTAGCGTGCAATATTTAACGATTATTAGTAACTTAATCTAAACATAAACAGGTTATTTAGTAACTTAATCTAAACAAAACAATTAATATCCAAAATTAGTGGGTAATTTTAGTTGCTAAACAGGCCAGTGTGCAACGTGTTGCTCTGGCCGGTTGGAGATAACACGTCTACGAGTGCATTGATGTGTGTTTGGATGGATGCGGCATATTGCGAGTAGGACGAAACTTGCAACTCAAGGTAATACAAGACCATACTAATAGACTATATTAAGGAAACATTATTTTGAACAAATTTACAGTTTACACTTCTTCTTAAATACCTTTAAATGTGTTACGTTTCTTATTTCTACAGGTAACTGATTATTTAAGTTCGATTAACGTTTTTAATCATTGCAAGTCAGTCCCCATATGGAGTATTACTGTTACTTTTGGGCAGCACCTGGATGCCAGCTTGGGCCCCTCGACTCAGTCCAAAGGCGTACAGCGCGTACGAATCGTCGACGATCCCAAACTCACAAGCGGTATTGAACCATTAAGCCTAAGGAGAGACTTTGCCTCCTTGCGTGTGTTCTACCGATTGTACAATGGGCTGTGCATTGAAGAATTGTTTGACATGATGCCCACGGCTACTTTCTATAAGGCGTCCATAGGCTATGGTGACTGCTTACCATCAGGCGGGCCGTATGCTTGATTGCCACCGTCGTGGTATATAAAATCAAACATAGTCATCTAAGTTAGACCACTTGTTGTTTTGCATCTATCTTTAATCAAGTATTTTTTTATGTACTGTATAGTTTATTGAGATGAATATCTAATTCGTGTAGACGCGTATA
This sequence comes from Cydia pomonella, assembly GCF_033807575.1. Lineage (NCBI taxonomy): Eukaryota > Metazoa > Arthropoda > Insecta > Lepidoptera > Tortricidae > Cydia > Cydia pomonella. The sequence goes on along the minus strand of NC_084719.1, from coordinate 1,386,864 downwards.
TACAGTATGCGAATTAGTGTCTAAAACGAACATGGCCCGGGAAATATATGGCGCGTCAGCCCCACCATTAGGTCGCAGCTGTGCTCTAACCTATTAACCCGGGTTATCTATGTACGCTGCTGAAAAATTTATTGTATCCTGTACAATAAAAACGCTTTCGGAATACTTTTCTAAGTCAGTAGAATACGTCCTTAAACTACGTCCATAAGAGAGGTATAGGCATTGTGAATGTCATCTCGCTTTGTGTGGTAGGGCACAGCCAGTGGATGTCATTCCAGATCTAGAGCAGAGCCCAACTGGGGAAGTACCTCCACCTTACAGAAAACAGCAGCCAAATAACACTAGATCCTACTCATAGTGTTGTGTTCCTGCCGGTGAGTAAGGTTGCCAGAGCTCAACGAGGGGGGGTTTAGGGTCGGCAACGCGCATGTAACTCCTCTGGAGTTGCAGGCGTACATAGGCTACGGAGACTGCTTACCATCAGGCGGGCCGTATGCTTGTTTGCCACCGATATAATATATATAAAATAAAAAAAACATGGTTTTAACTGCTCATTAGACGCACTGGAAAGAGTTAATAAGGGCCTGTATCACAATGTCCAAGTAAAGTCCTGAATAAGTTACTTGCCACTTATCTGACGAATAAAGTCATCGTTGGAGTTTTACAATCCTCAAATAAGCTTCACTGGTAGTAGATAAAGTGCTAGGTTTGGTTTGACGTTATATTACTTGGACATTGTGAAACAGACCCATGGGAGAATCAACTTTTTAGCGTCACTCATTGCCATGGTTACGATTAGTTGTCCAGGGGACAAAAGTTCATTAAAATACTGATTTTATGGTACTTAAATGTATCAAACTTGCGTTTTTGTGGTCGTTATAACCAATGTCCATAATGAGCTCCCTAATAAGCATGTTAATAGAACGGCATACAACGTCTCTCCAAAAAATCTGTGCCACTGTTGTCCCTTGGACAACGGGACAGGATAACAAAACAAAAAAAGTTGATTCACCCGTTACACAAATCCACCTAGTTCCAAAATAAGCTGTATAAGGTTTGTGCTGTGACTAGACGATAATATGTCTGATTTCCACGCTACCTATAGGCTTAGCCTATATAAGTAGTATGGGAGTCGCCGAAAATAAAAATAATAAATATTTTGGGACAATCCGTAGCCAAAATGGCAAAAACGGAACCCTAATTTCGTCATGTCTGTCCGTATGTAACAGTTAATTTATTTATTTATTAGCTATCCAAAATGTTACATGGACATTGTGAAACACAATCTTTAAATAAGCTTAATTGGTACCTTTACAACTATAGGTAGTTTTATCTGGCAGTAATTAACTATCCAATACTTTACTCAGACATTGTGAAACAGACCTACAGTGCTTAATTAAATAAACAATATTAATTGTTTTTATTATTACTAGACCGATTTGCTTCTGTTCAATACCAAAGAGAATTTCAAATAGAGGTAGGTTGTCAAAGTAAAACTTGTAGCCACAGTATATATCATCATAGTATATATCAGTATATGTATCATTTGTAGTTTTACATGTATGTAAAATGTATAATTGTTGGTGCAATAATAAAGAATATTTACTTACTTACTTACTATATTTACTGCCATCTTACGGCACATGATTAAAACTTTTAGAACGCCAATTGACTTTGATCCTTATTCTTTCACTAACATGTGTTACATTTGTTAAATATGAAAAAGTGCCGCCATCTAGTAGAGCGTACATAGGTCAAAGCCATCGCTCGAAAAGATGCCGCCATACCAAAGCCACCAGATCAAATTCAAATGGCGTTCTAAAAGTTTTAATCTTGTGTAGAAAGATGGCAGTAAATTTACTGTCGCTACAATTTTTACTTTGAAATCCACCCTATTTCAAATTATGTTTGTCGATACCTAATAAAGTACAATTTTAGTGACTTTTTATTATGTATTTAATTAAAATGTAAATGTAATTTCCTAGTCTGTTGTTTTTCAATAAACTTTATGGCAAAATTCAAAGTAGATTAATTCCTCTAAATAGTCTACGTCATTCTTATAGTCTAAGATATAGTTGTTAGCTTTGTAGCTGGCCCCCAACGGCTTATCTTTTGTCTATTGTTAACTAAAACCACGCGAGCCACTACCTGCATAAAAAATGATCCGGTCGCTTTAACCGGTTATTGAATTACAACTTCTATGGGAATTGAAATAAGATTCAAAATTATCAAATGGAAAAATAATTTGCGATTTCTTGTGTGGTCCCTCTACGGATACTGAGTGCCGGCGAGTCGAACGCTAACGAACCAGTCTAAAATGTGTCCTCGATATGCGAAACAAAGGCGCGTTATCGGAGAGCGCATCTACACTGGTTTTTTGAGCCTTGGACTAGCCCGCGCTCAGGTGCCAATTAGAATTATACGACCCTTTTTTTTTGCAGGTAGTGGCACGCGCGGTTTAAGTTAACAATAGACAAAAGATTAGCCGCTAGGGGCCAGCTACAAAGCTTAACGACTATACAAATAGCCAAACCTGATATTCCCCTCATAAATAACAGAACTATGTTACTTCATATTATTTTGTCGACTACCAAGACTTATTTGTTATTTGGTAGATTCTCAGAATAACAAAAGATCTTCTAAAATTCAATAATGATATATTTGTTACATATTTACTTCAGGAACCTGAACAATATCTTAGTAAACCGTTGTTCACTTTATACTCGTAATACGAGAAGATCAAATTATTTCCATCGTTTAACGTTACACTACACAATATACAAATCAGCGATCCGGATTCGCTTTGTACCTAATGGCTATACACAATATACACTTAGCAGGTGTGTGTACCACGACATGTATACAACAGTTGTGTGTATACACAATACACAGCCTGGACGCCCTCGATACTGGTTGTAATCGGGTTATTATGTCAGCCACAATAGGCCGGAAGGGGCTTAATTATATGCAAAACAAAACTAAACATCTTATACTACGATTTAATCGTTCAGTTATATTAATTATATATTTGTCATGAATGAAAAAAAAAAGTTGTTAAGCGGACCCCAGGCTCCCATGAGCCGTGACAAAATGCCGGGGCAACGCGAGGAAGAAAAAAAATGCCTTTTACTTGATAATGATAACATATAGTCTAAGTAAGGATAGTGGAGGTTTCGAGTTCCACTAATTTAATGTAAAACTACTTAATAATAATTAGTAATGATGCAAATAAGCATGCGGCCCGTGTAATGTTAAGCACCCACCGTAGCCTATAGGCGCTTGCAACTCTCTTGCAGTTACACGCGCGTTGCAGACCCTAGAAGCTTCCAAGGATTTTCCTAAAGAGAATCTAACGGCCTGATTCGAACTTTGACATACGCCAAAAATTAGCTGTAGATACGATATGGATCGGATATTTTAATGTCAAAATGAAGTTTTTGTTTGAAGAAATCTAGAGCTAATTTTTGACGTATATCAAAGTTCGAATCGAGCCGTGAAAGAACTCAATATCAGGAACACAATACTAACACACGTACAGAGAAAATAACATTGCGATTATGGCTGTGGTCTTCTAAGTAAGTAAGTTGGAGGTATGTATTTCCCCAGTTGAGCTGCTCAAAATCGAGAAAAATTACATTTCGCTGTGCCCTACCTTTCTTAAAATATATCTCTAATTTTTATTTGTATAATGTGAAAGTTATTACAAGGTTTTATTTAACTTGCTATGTATATATTTATGTATATATTTTCGGGTCAAATCTTGCAAGCTAAATTATTTATTTAAACTTTATTGCACAAACAAAGAAAAATGTACAAATGGCGGACTTAATGCCAAAAGGCATTCTCTACCAGTCAACCGTTGGGTCAAACAGAGACATATATGTTAAAATTAAACCCAGTATTGTGTGTAAATTAGACCCACTTCCCATTATTCGATTGAGCCGAACAGAGGTACATCATGAAGATGGGTGACAATGCAATATTATGGTACCGTGCTAATGACACAGGAGGTGATCATAGGAACTCTGTGGTAAAACAACGCAACCTGTTGAAAGAAAAAAATAAAAGTTTATTTTACAACATGTAATTTTTGATAAACACTTATTTTTCTTCAATATGCTTGGAAATGTTCACCTTAAAAAATAGTAAGTCAGTACACGAATTTTTCATTATGGTCAAATAAAAAAAAATACAAACCATTATTGTCGTGTTTTAGCGGACGGGAAGATATTACTGCATTGTTTTTTACTTTTTAAAAACTTGTTTTAATTAAGAAAAACGCAAACAGTCAATTAATATTGTTGCGGACTGCGTCTACACGACCCGGTCAGCATCATTTCAAACTATGGGATACGAACGACCTTACCTACCATCGAGTACGATCGTGCGAATACTGCGTAATAAAGTCAAAGACTACACATGCGTGCACATACTGCTTATATTGCAAAAACGAAACGCATCCACGAATTGTCCTTTCCAGGCCTCTGCGATAATGTACTATTATTTTTCTTAATTTCTTACAAAAGTAGGCCACCTAAATGCTAGGATAGGTCCTTATTTTAACTGTAAACTTTGAACAGGGTTGTGATGGAGCAAGTAAGATAGTTCCCGAATTTCGTAATAGCGACAACATTCGGTGGACTGCCGATGTGACCACAAGGAAGTTAAATTAGTACAGCGTCTGCTGTGTACATACTGGCATTCAATTTGTGTCACAACATGCCCATGGCGCGTTGCTGGGAAGTACTGATACTTTGAGGAGGGGATTTTTTAGGGTTCCGTAGCCAATGGAAAAAAACGGAACCCTTATGGATTCGTCATGTCCGTCTGTCTGTCCGATTATGTCACCGCCACTTTTTTTAAATGTTCTAAGATACTTAAGTTGAAATTTTTAAGGTGTATGATCGGCCGGGCTGAATGCCATGGGACTATTTGCGTCTATTTGATCTTGATCTATGCTTAAAACCTTCTTATCTATACGCACCCAGAGGCGCAATCTAGACAATATTTATATTTTTTCAAACAAATTATTTTTAACCGCAATTTTTCATATTGTACTCAAATCTTCAAACTCTTAATAAAACCTATACTATTATGTATCCCATTATATATGCACCGTAAGTGGCTGGCGGGTCTCATTACAGTGGTCGACTGCCGCCGATCCAATTACAAAGTTTAATTACTGGTCGGGGCCAGATGTCGGCATATGACAATGGATAGTGTACATTTTGAAGTTAGGCGGCTCGATTGGGAGTTGCATGCCATATCATTCGATACGTTTGATGTGAATGTACTCGTCCTTTTGATGGTTGCATGTTACTGCAAGTAAGGCTGACGTGTTTTTGATTGTTACATATTACTGCGAGTAATAATTAATAATCAAACGAACTTACCTGTGAAGTTTGATTACAATTATGCGAGTATCCAAATCCAAGACAACAAATATAATTTACTAGCAGCAGTACACGTTATCGTGCAGTCCAAGTCACACATTTTAGAGATTATAGTATTTAAAAAACAAGTTCGCGCTGTCCCTCTCACTCGCTACGCTGCGTTCCTGCTTCAACATCGCTCCTCCAGTCCTCATTATTTCAGAGTTATTTTTGTGTTATTAACAGAGACTATTTTATTTTCATTTTTGGGGATGGGGGGCGGGTCTTTGTTGTCTTGGATTTGGATACTCGCATAATTGTAATCAAACTTCACAGGTAAGTTCGTTTGATTATTAATTATACTTCGTATCCAAATCCAAGACAACAAATATAATTTACTAGCAGATGTTCAGAGCTTTGTATTTAAATTCAAATCCTGAATGCGAAAATAAAATAAAATATCGATATCAAATCAGTATGTTACGAACATACTGATATTATTGATTTTGACTAAAGAGAACAACGTACCACCTAGAAGTTATTAATTTATATCCAATTTAAATAATTATTTATGTATCCACATAGTATAAATGTAAAATGTATGTATAGCATAATAAAATTAAGGAGTGAAATTGCTCTTGGTATTTCATTTCGTTAATATTAAAAAAGTATAAAACTTTCTTTGATTTCATTGTAGTATATTGATAAAGTTGTATATATCTTAATATTCACAAGGTACAACTATTTTTATGTCATTTACAAGCCAGGACGCCATTAAGTGTAAATGTGTTTTCAAGCTTTAGTTGGCTCTAAATAAGTTTTAGATGGGCATTTTCTGTCTGTAACCATATAAACAAACCATTTTGTATAATTTAGAATTTACCAACCATTCTCTGGATGTAATTACAACGGAGACAAACAAGCATACGGCCTGCCTGATGGTAAACAATCACCGTAGCCTATGAATGCCCTCTACTGCAGAGGTATATTACATGCGCGTTACTGACCCTAAAATATAATCTAATTTTATGTTACGACACTTTAAAGTTAATTTTGAATACAGCAATCAATACTTTCCTCGGTAAATAGCCTTTGAGTGAGGTAGATAAAGGAGAATTTCCTTCATTGTAAAGCTACCATAAATATCAAGGCTATATGTAAGTACTTTAAAACTAAGTCTGGACAATTACTAGTAGAGTATCCTGTAGGTATTAAGTATTTGAAACTTATCACTTTGAAAATATAGATGGACTAATTTTAGTTATTACCACAGATCAAGAAATAGTAATATGATATTATTTATAACTAAATAGCTAATCTCATCTGCTTATGCGTATCTGAACGATGATGGCTACTACGCTAACAAGTGGCAAGGAACTTAGGTAGATTATGTGTTGAGTTATGATATATTTGTGAACAAAATATCTGGCATGACTTGTAACTTGTACTTCATTTTAAGGAGTAACATTTTTTAACGTTACCTACAATAAAACTGTACAGTGTGCATTGCGACGAAAAATGAAAACTATTTAAGCTTTCTTTTACAGCAAGACAATATGACAACCCGAGCATTTACATTTCAGACAATAATAATGTTATTGTTAAAGGATTTCAACCCTTTATTGCGATTATTAATCTAGCTACTTAGCGCAAGCGACTGCAACACGTGGCAGCATAACTCTAGTTGCATGGTTGCACAATTTACAGCACTTATTTCGCGTCGCGGGATAGTGCATCAACGGCGGTTCACCTCTTGTTTGATGCGGCGATGTTCCCCTGAAGTTTGGAGCTGAGAATCCGTAAGTAAATTGTACCGGATTTATTACATTAGACTCGTTGATATGGTATATTCTTGACAGCATATCAAAGCTGACGTTTGAAGTTATTAGGAGTATATAACAGCGTGATATGAGTACGAATCATAAATTTGGGTTAAAGGATTTACAGATATATTTTTTCCTATATGTTGTTTACATACAGCATTTCTTTGTCTGTAAGGGCAATGACATTGCGTACATTTTGTTTAAGGTATTTTAGGCCGCATTAACACCTATTAAATTACCTCAGCGTAACAAGAACCTCCTTTATATTTCATTATTTTTACAAGTCCTGTAAACTTTAGCTCAACCTTAAATATTTTTGCTCTTTAGTCCCTTATATTTACATGCGTAAAGCTACTTCCAATACTATTAAAGTCTTCAATCATTACATTGGCATCAACACTGTTATAGTAGAGCAACGTTATATATCTTTAACGATATCATTTTGAGATATGTATAATGACCGACTGTAGACCGAAGAGCGAAGTGACCGAAGAGCGTAGCGACCGAAGTGCGAAGCGACCGAAGAGCGAAGCGACCAAAAGGAGCAAAGCAACCGAAGAACCAAATGACCGAAGCATTATAACCTCGACACTTAAAATGAAGCACATATAGCCTCGAAGCTGCGGAAATGGAGGCCTCGATACGATTATTGTGGAATTGTATAGTACATATAACTTAAAGTGCGGCATATATCTTCGTCACTGCGACAGCTGCGACAGCGGACCCCTTGACACAATTATTGTGGAGTAATGATAGCATCCTCACTATGACGTGGGGCAAACTTAGCCTCAACACTACGACAGCAGAGCCCTCGACACAATGATTGTGGAGTAATGATAGCCTCCTCACTATTAAAGTGGGGTACATATAGCCTGGACGCTGTGAAAGCGGAGCCCTCGACACAATATTGTGGAGTAATGATAGCCTCTTCACTATTAAAGTGGGGCAAATATGGCTTCAACGCTGTGAAAGCGGAGCCCTCGACACAATGACTGTGGAGTAATGATAGCCTCTTCACTATTAAAGTGGGGCAAATATAGCTTCGACGCTGTGAAAGCGGAGCACTCGACACAATGGTTGTGGAGTAATGATAGCCTCATCACTATTAAAGTGGGGCAAATATAGCTTCAACGCTGTTAAAGCGGAGCCCTCGACACAGTGATTGTGGAGTAATGATAGCCTCATCACTATTAAAGTGGGGCAAATATAGCTTCGACGCTGTTAAAGCGGAGCCCTCGACACAATGGTTGTGGAGTAATGATAGCCTCATCACTATTAAAGTGGGGCAAATATAGCTTCAACGCTGTTAAAGCGGAGCCCTCGACACAATGGTTGTGGAGTAATGATAGCCTCATCACTATTAAAGTGGGGCAAATATAGCTTCAACGCTGTTAAAGCGGAGCCCTCGACACAGTGATTGTGGAGTAATGATAGCCTCATCACTATTAAAGTGGGGCAAATATAGCTTCGACGCTGTTAAAGCGGAGCCCTCGACACAATGGTTGTGGAGTAATGATAGCCTCATCACTATTAAAGTGGGGCAAATATAGCTTCAACGCTGTTAAGGCGGAGCCCTCGACACAATGATTGTGGAGTAATGATAGCCTCATCACTATTAAAGTGGGGCAAATATAGCTTCGACGCTGTGAAAGCGGAGCCCTCGACACAATGGTTGTGGAGTAATGATAGCCTCTTCACTATTAAAGTGGGGCAAATATAGTACCATGTCGACATCTCATTTATAAGAAAATATTTATTTAATATGTGTTTTAATTTTGAACTATTAATTAATGTGCATTATAAAATTACATTAAAACTTTAATCAACACAGTTAATACCGATTTTCTGTTTGATGAATATCTTGTTGCACAGTAAACCTAAGCTTCTAAGTACTCACGGAAAGGAGAATTATTATTAGACGGAGTCCACAATTTTACACAAATCAAGTATATCTTTCCATAATATATTTCATTTTAAAATTATATTATATTATGTTAATCAAAGCTGTCTAATAATAACAAAGCGGGTAACTAACTGATGATCAAATTTAGGAGGCGACCACATCGATTGGACCCAAGACTCGACGATACCGCGATGTCCGATTAAAGCCTACTACCTAATCCGTCATGATCCATACGATAGATTCACTATGGCCCTCATATGGGGCATGGGGCGCACGGTATCGGAGCACGCATAGCACGTCCCGTTTGTATACGTCGATTAATGGCATTAAACACTTTAAACTGTCAGTCAGACTAAATAGTCTTCCAATGTCTTATAGATTGTGTATTGATTGACATTACTCCTGTATATTTATACCTATAGGTATCCTCATAAGACGCTCATTAAACTTGTTGGTACTGTGTATGTACATTTGCATAAAGACGCGTTTTGTTATCATTCATAGGCACTTATTACCAATCGGCAAGGATTACCATTGTTATCTGTTTTATTGTATGGTAGGGTAGATCGGACATGGTAAAAGCCGCTTTCGTGAAACGATTACCTAGTATATATTAACTTTATTCAGATATGGTTTGTATATTTAAATCTGTACGCGAAAGCATCTCGTAAAAAAAAATTGTGAGTGAACATTGCATTTTATGCAATCATAAAATGAAATCTAAATAATATTATATTAGTAAATAATACTATAATAGTACGTATTACAATTATTTAAAGTTCAAATTGTAATCTATTTGTAGCCCCATACTTATTTTTTCCGTAATTTATTTATTCAAAAAAGAAGGTACTTGTAGTAAGTGATTTCGTATGAACGTAAAAATTACTTGCTTGATTTCTTAGGTAATAAGTTTATTACGCTAAACGAATATACCTACAATTTCAAATTGAAAGTTTAACTGCCATGTAAGTATGGCAAACGAGACTAGACTTGCCGAGCTGAATAAACATAAATTTTTCGTTCGAGGGTACGGCGGTCGGCAGTTCAAATAATGTTTTGATTCTATACTTCTTATTCAGCGCACAATAAACATTAATCGAAACACAATTAGGTACACATATTTAGAGGAACACTATTTTGGCGAAAATACGTGTGACTCGGACTAACACAAAAACATGTAATGAGGACTGGAGGAGCGATGTTGAAGCAGGAACGCAGCGTAGCGAGTGAGAGGGACAGCGCGAACTTGTTTTTTAAATACTATAATCTCTAAAATGTGTGACTTGGACTGCACGATAACGTGTACTGCTGCTAGTAAATTATATTTGTTGTCTTGGATTTGGATACGAAGTATAATGTTAAATATGAATGATTATATGACAATGGATAGCATACATTTGAAGTTAGGTGGCTCGATTGAGAGTTGCATGCCTTGTCATTTGATACATACCTACGAGTATCAAATACTTGTATATAAGGTAGAAGTACTAGTGCTCGACGTTGCACAATTCACCGACATGGGCACTTTATTTCATGGAAATATAGGTTAAATTTGAACAACGAAGATTTTTCTGTATTCGAACTTAATCCTTGTCACTTTGACATAAGGTGCCCATGTCGAGTACTAGTGCAGCGTCGAGCACTAGTACCTTACCTAGTATGTTTGATTTAATGCACAGTCAGCTACAGAGAAAAGTGTTTTTTTTAATTCTTTAAAAAAAATCAATGTTATACACAAAATTCCAATATTGAAATTCACTTTAAAATAACCCATTGCTACGACATGTGTTTTTTCTTACTGCTGTAAGTATTACAAGGCTTAGGCCCTCAACACACAAAAAATATGGCTGTAGGACCGCAAGTTTAATAAATAACAAGTTGTTATTTAGTTAATATAGTCACCTATGTCTACACCAACGTCATATCGGCTAAAAATCGCAACTCGTAGCGTTATTTATCACTTAGCCCATAATGAGCTCCCACCATTACACGACACAATCCCATTATTGCCCGAAAGGACCATAAATCAAGTCGTTGACGTCTTTTTTAATAACAAAGGGACCTTGCGGGACCCTGGTTTTGGTAAACAAGCCTAGCTTAAAGATGATAAGCGAAAAAATCCGGAGGCGGCTTTGTGTTTGTTTGATTGATATTTGGATTAAATTTTTCGCTGTTTAAGAGGCAACACCAAGATATGGGAGACATTGAGTGATGTTTAATTTTATTATATACTTTACATATGTTTATAAATGAAGAACTGGAAGAATTTTTTGTGTGTCGCTTTTCCGCGAAGGAAAACATCGTGAGGAAACCGGACTAATCCCAATAAGGCCTAGTTTACCCTCTGGGTTGGAAGTTCAGATGGCAGTCGCTTTCGTAAAAACTAGTGTCTACGCCAGTTCTCGGGAGTACTTGCCAAGCGGACCCCAGGCTCCCCCATGAGCCGTGGCAAAATGCTGGGACAACGCGAGGAAGAAGAAGAAGATATATGTTTATAAATAAATAGTCGCATTTTATAGAGACTAAACTTTTGAAGGAAAGACCGGGAAATGTAAAAAAAAAATATTTTTGATTGTCGTAGAAGTCCATTAAGAAAGTATGTTTTAAAATTAATTATTTTGGGAGTTCAAAGGTTTACCGCTGAACCAATTTGATGAAATGACTACAGACAACGTTGTATGGAGCCTGGTCTAAACACCAACAGAGATGAGAGTTAGGTCATTAGATTCATTTCGTTCTAGGGGTCCCAAGCGGAATTCCATTGCAGAATAGAGTTATTGTTATTTTAGTCAAAATGTCGTCACCCTTATTACCTAGGCAATAGAGTTCAAGTAAGGAAATACTTTGATGTTGGACAGATCTGATGTCCCTCTGATGCGCGGCAAATGGATACTTACTTGGACTCTATTGACTAGGTAATAAGGATGACGTAAAAATATCTATTGAATGATATAACTATCAACGCTGTTGGTTTTTGGATCATTTTGACGCATAGTACTTTGTTATGCAGATAATTAGAGACTCGGGAAAGGACATGGGATAATTACCGAATATCATAATCATTCCACTTAGATGAAGTTGCAGGGAGAAGCTAGGACATACCTTTTATACTTATACTTAAATCTGCATACGCCTCTAGCTTGTTAGCGCTTGCTGTTGAGTTGCGAACTTCTGAGCTTCGAGCTGGAGCATTCATCTTGATTTACACGTGTGGCTCGCTGAAATTGAATTTGGTTAGAATTTAGACCGTTCGAGTGTGCTGCATATCGTCTGGCTATAGTTATACATCTTATTATCGTTCTGTAAACTGGCAAATAAATTGTAATATACAGTATGTAATAAATACTAAAACCATTTACTCAAACGTAGATGTTTGGGTCATACTGGGCAACTTTTACTATGGGAAAATAATTATGAAATAAAATATGGCTATTTCGTACATTTTGTCTGGTACTAAATATTTTTGTGATTTTGGGGTGCCCCATAACAAAACTTGCTCAAGATGGCTTAAATATTAATGAGTTTGAGTAATTAGTTTTAGTTAATAAACATACGGCCCGATTCGAAGAGTGATTAAGACACGCTTAAGATCTTATTGATATACCTAACACTTTCAACAATGAATTCATCACGATTATATTCTTTTTAAAATTTTTGGTAATTAATATTGCAAACGGTTTGTATTATTTTGGCGCTTCCTGTATACCATATTATAACTTCCAAAACTTGAAGACTGAACTACCCAGCACATTATTGAATAAACAACGTTTCACATAAGTACGAGAATGTAACTCGTCAAAGAGTACAATGCAAAAACATTATTAATTAAACGTTGTGTTGCCAAATAGAAGTTCTACAATATTTTAGGGAAGGAAAAAGTACACCATGAACATCCAGGGTCTCAACTAAGGCTAAAGTGGCTGTTAAATACAAAAAAGAAATCTTTTATTTCTCAAGACGCCAAAAGTACGAGTAGCGTTAGCAAGGAGGCGCGGCAAACTATATTTTGCTGTCAGCCGCAGACACGAAGGCGGGCCCAACTGTTTTGCAGACTACTTTCCGTGTATTTCTACTTATTTAGTAGAAGGGCACGTTGAAATCTTGAGCGAAATTGTGTGAAATAATTCAAAGATTCGCAATTTAACACAATTTGACAAATAGGTGAAACAGATTTTGAATACTCGAATTATTATGAGTAATATAATATAATCATGGTCATTTGCGTATCAGGTAATTAGCGTTTCTTGCAGTATGCGTCGGATTCGTTGGGATTTGTGATCTCTGCTACTACTTATTAAACACTTTTTTTAAATGCCACTAAAATTTGGATTTTTTCCTTTCTTTGTTTCTCGTTCGCTTTTGGAAAACTATTGTGTAGAAATAGCCGTCCATCGGCCCAATTCGAAAAATGATTAAGACACGTTTGAGACCTTTAAAAGGTCGCTAACTAAACGACGTCAAAATTGACGTTTCTTTCGATTCCGCTGTGATCCCAATAAGATCTATCTACGATATTTCTAACGTCAAAGTAACATTGGTTGCCCGAATCGACCAGCTTCTGTCAATTATACGACTTACAAACGATATCTAAATGAGAACTTATCTAAACCAGAACTTATCGCTATCTTCGAATCGGGCCGCATGATTGTCCGAAATGTTTGTGAAGAAAACACGATAATCGGCCTCCGAACGGCGATTTTTGCAGCAATATTTGTTGAGTCAACACTTGTGTAGCGTTTAACTTATTACGCGACCAACTTTAGCAAATCGAAGTGTATAATACCTATTTATAGCACCTCATTCGGTTCTCGTATGTTTCTTTTATCCTAATTAATGTTTTAATTATACGGAATTTTGACTCTTAGAGACTCTATACATCTCTAAAGATAATTTGATAAAAATCATTTAGTTCTGACATTTAATGATATTTACACCTCTAAATAGAATAGAATAAAATAGAATAATTTTTATTCGTAGACACAAACAAGACACATTAAATTACATGATATAACAAAAACAAATAAAGTATAAAGTGTCACGAAATGGCCTCATCTCAGCATGTTGCTGGTGGCTTCCAGCGCTGATCTTCCGATGAGACCATCAAGTGAGAAAAATCACGAAAGGTAACAGACAAGAAGGAAAAAGACATAAAATAGTATAGAGTGAACAAATTGAAAAATAGATCAAAGATAACGACTAAATTAAGTAAAGATTATTTTTATATCAAGCATCGTAAACATAACACTGTATCGGTCCGGTCCAACCATACCTTGGCTGAACATTACAGCTGCATACGCAACAAGCGCCAACGGGAGCTACACGAACTAAAAGGCAATGACAGACCAGACCAATATCTAGCGTCCATTATATCAATTTACAAGATTTTTATATTATGAAAACAGCATCAGAGGAAGACTAACATAATACTACTCAAACAAGTATGGCATAACAGGAGTGGTGAACTATTGCTATGCAGAAGGAACAAAAACTTGTGGTAAGCGTAAGTAAAAGCGTACAAACTACAGGCAGCTAGTATCAAGTCTGTAGGCTTCCTGGTTAAGTTGGTAAATAATTTTAGTATATTTTTTTGTATCTCTTTGTGTTTTTTATTATTATTTTATTTAAGTTTTTTTTTTTTGTAATTCGACATTTAGAGACTTTATACCTCTCTAAGTAATAATAATAGTTTACTTACTTTTTCTTTAAACAATAAGTAATGCTTTAGTTTGCATTATTATTTTCAAGGAATTGTATTTTATAATAAAATTGTTGACGTGCTTATTTTTGCTTGTATGTAAATTCCATGTTGACGTGTTAAAGTGCCCTTTTAGCGTATTTGCTGAATAAATGTTGAAGTTGAAGTATATTATCACAAGTACGTACCAAAAATGTTAGAAATAGATTCCAGGCAGGGATCAAGATCCTTTGTGAACATTTCATCTGAAGGATTTTACCTTTAAGGATATTTTGCTTAGATTAAACTCAAAGTAAGAATCTTTGATTCAAGTATTCGGTTATCAATATTAACATATAATAAATATTATATACTATTATAGGACAATATTACATTACACAAATTGACTAAGTCGAGGTTTGTTTTGTGTATACATACACATTGATGTGTATAATATAAGTAATACGTAGAAAAACCGAGGAATAAAATATCCGCGGTCATCACACAAATAAATGCCCTTACCAGGATTACTAGGATTTTTTAGGATAATATAAAAAGGCTAGGGTCTGGCCTAGTGGGTAGTGACCCCGCCTATGAAGCCGATGGTCCCGGGTTCAAATCCTGGTAAGGGCATTTATTAGTGTAATGAGCACGGATATTTGTTCCTGAGTCATGGGTGTTTTCTATGTATTTAAGTATTTATAAATATTTATGTATTATATATATCTAAATACCCTCAACACAAGCCTTATTGAGCTTACTGTAGGACTTAGTCAATTTGTGTAATGATGTCCTATAATTTTTTTTATTTTTTTTTATTAATATAAACCAAAGATCTCGAAAATTGTCCCGTAACTATGCATAATCATTAGCCCGTAGTTTGACTTCTAATCCTAGTAATAGTGTTTCTAGGCCTACATATATATTATTGCATATTCACAAGAATAGTTGTTTGTGCAACAAGAGAGGAAAGTTGGTTTTTCTTGCGGGTATTGATTTTGAGACCTGAGTAAGCGAAAGATTCTATAATAATTGAATCACGAGCGAAACGATTGATTTTAAGTTAGAATCTTGAGCGTAGTGAGGAACTCAAAAACACAAGATGTAAAATAACTTTGCTCTCGTGTGACACATACAACTTTTCACCTCAGTACATAAACATATATTAAAGGTTGAAAAAATTCAGCATCAAGTAAAGTTAACCACATTTATTTACATTCATGAATGACATACATACATACATACATACATATAATCACGCCTATTTCCCGAAGGGGTAGGCAGACACCACGGATTTCCACTTGCTACGATCCTGACATACCTCTTTCGCTTCCTTCACTTTCATGACATTCCTCATACACGCTCGTCGGTTTAGGGTGCTCTTGACCTGGCCTGGTCTTTCTTTTTTTCTTTCATGAATGAAAGGCATCATAATTATGACGAAAGCTTGTCTCACTCTCTGGAGCGAGGAAAGTCGCACTTCAGTCAAACAGTAGGCTTGTTCGAGCTGCTGAGGTGAAAATATTATTCTTTAGAGTTTCAGATGTTTGAAAAAAATAATTGAAATAATTGTTTGAAGGGTTGCGCGCTATGCTCATTTCTAAAGAGTATTAAAGTAAAAATGCTCAAAAAAATGTCAATTGATATTAATTTAATAGTGCAATTACACAAACAGCTAATTACAGTATGTGAAGAAGGTGTGATGTTTTTTGTGACGAATTATAAGGGTAAATTCATAGGACTAGTGATGGTAACAGCAACGTCGGGTTTCTTAAAGCTTAGGAACATCACTACAAGGATCAGAAGTCAAACAGCGGTCTAATAATTATGCGTACGACACAATTCTAGAAGGCCTACTCTGCAGAGCGAAGATTGCTAGAAGCGGTTGAGGGAGGCAACAGGGGGCTCTCACGCCGCTGCCGGCAGGCCGGCGGCAGGGGACTACGTGGCTTACTCGCGTAAAGGATTGCTACCGCGGTACAGTGCGGGTACGCTGCCTGCGTGATGGGAATCTTGCTGAGGGGCCTAAGCTTAGACTTGGGAATTTCTGTTTTTAGTTAGGTTTAGTTATAAGAAGCGCTGGTGGCCTAGCCGTAAGAGACTTGCAATCCGGAGGTTGCGGGTTCAAACCCCGGCTCGTATCAATAAGTTTTTTTGGAACTTATGTACGAAATATCATTTGATATATACCAGTCGCTTTTCGATAAAGGAAAAAATCGAGAGGAAACTGGACTAATCCCTTGGGGATCCATCTGGGTTGGAAGGTCAGATGGCAGTCACTTTCGTAAAACTAGTACTTACGCCAATTCTCGGGATTAGTTGCCAAGCGGACCCCAGACTCCTCCCATGAGCCGTGGCAAAATTCCAGGAGTATGCGAGGAAGATGATGAGTTAGGTTTAGTTTTAGTCGTTTTGTTTATAATTACATACATCATTCTCTTAAAACATTTTTGTAATAAACATTATAAAGATTTCCGATCATAACATGTTAATATTTAGTTCCGCTATTTTTGTGCACATTAATATATTTACTTACTCCGTTGGCTCAGCGACCCAAAATGAGACTTGGCCTCCGACACTAGACAGCGCCACTTTTCTCGGTCCTGTGCGACCTCTCGCCAATTGTCGACTCGAAGCTCGCGCAGATCCGTCTCCACCATGTCGCTCCAGCGATACCTAGGGCATCAGATAGGACGTCCTCCTGCTAGGCGACCCAGGTACGCTCTTTTTACGTTCCGATCTTCGTCCAAACAAAATCCAAATATAGTGACAAAAATACCTCAGTCTGGCCGGGGCATGTCTAACCTTAAAATAAATTATACTTCGTATCCAAATCCAAGACAACAAATATAATTTACTAGCAGCAGTACACGTTATCGTGCAGTCCAAGTCACACATTTTAGAGATTATAGTATTTAAAAAACAAGTTCGCGCTGTCCCTCTCACTCGCTACGCTGCGTTCCTGCTTCGACATCGCTCCTCCAGTACTCATTACATGTTTTTGTGTTAGTCCGAGTCACACGTATTTTCGCCAAAATAGTGTTCCTCTAAATATGTGTACCTAATTGTGTTTCGATTAATGTTTATTGTGCGCTGAATAAGAAGTATAGAATCAAAACATTATTTGAACTGCCGACCGCCGTACCCTCGAACGAAAAATTGATGTTTATTCAGCTCGGCAAGTCTAGTCTAGTTTGCCATACTTACATGGCAGTTAAACTTTCAATTTGAAATTGTAGGTATATTCGTTTAGCGTAATAAACTTATTACCTAAGAAATCAAGTAAGTAATTTTTACGTTCATACGAAATCACTTACTACAACTACCTTCTTTTTTGAATAAATAAATTACGGAAAACATAAGTATGGAGCTACAAATAGATTACAATTTGAACTTTAAATAATTGTAATACGTACTATTATAGTATTATTTACTAATATAATATTATTTAGATTTCATTTTATGATTGCATAAAATGCAATGTTCACTCACAATTTTTTTTTTACGAGATGCTTTCGCGTACAGATTTAAATATACAAACCATATCTGAATAAAGTTAATATATACTAGGTAATCGTTTCACGAAAGCGGCTTTTACCATGTCCGATCTACCCTACCATATAATAAAACAGATAACAATGGTAATCCTTGCCGATTGGTAATAAGTGCCTATGAATGATAACAAAACGCGTCTTTATGCAAATGTACATACACAGTACCAACAAGTTTAATGAGCGTCTTATGAGGATACCTATAGGATACCTAGTAACTTGTGGATAACGTTGCTGGCTGTACATAAAAACAACACTTATAATGTAACACCATTTGTAGATTGTATTTGTATAGTTGTTTGTTATCCCTTAAAAACAATAAAATAAATAAAATAAATAAATACCTATAGGTATAAATATACAGGAGTAATGTCAATCAATACACAATCTATAAGACATTGGAAGACTATTTAGTCTGACTGACAGTTTAAAGGGTTTAATGCCATTAATCGACGTATACAAACGGGACGCACTGAAAAAAAAACCTGGTACTGGTAACCAGAATCTGGTTAGCTGTACTTTACTGTCTTGTTGTATATGTGACGACAGGACACTTTGTAAACATAACCAGACCATTCTGGTTAAATTAAATTTGTTAACTCTATGAAGTGTATAGTAATTCATAAAGTGCAGAAATGTAATGTATACCCATGCACCCTAGTAGTGGGTATAAGACTTTTAGTAAACCCAATTAGCCGGTCTGTTAATGGTTACTAAATAATACAGTAACATATACGTTCCTATCCTGTTGTTATAACAAGGTATTTGGTATGTGTAACTGAACGATTTGTGCGGTGTACTGGTTTTATATTGTTCACGTTACCAGAACGCACTATGCTAATGGGGCTTCTAAACGGGCCATATGTTCACTGCAATATGTGGCCAGCAACTATTGGTGTCCTCTCTCACATGTTAGAAAGGGACACTAATAGTTGCCGGCCACATATTGCAGTAAAAATATGGCCCGTTTAGAAGTCCCTTCTGGTTACGTGAACAATATATAACCAGTACACCGCACAAATCGTAGACAATTTAAAAGTAAAATAATACGAGAAATAAAATCAAACGCTTTATTATTGGTTTTCTAAATAATGATAATTATAAAGCATCTTCAAATTATTTAAAGTATATCAAGAACAGTATAAATTAAAGGGTCTAGCAGGCTGGGTTAACATGACTGCCCCCCACGAGGGATTTGGTTATACTTTTAGAGTAGTGGCTGCACCTGAGAACAAATAAATAATTAATTTAAAACATAGTTTTTGTATTTGACTTAATAAATACGTATATATGCGTCAACCCTAATGTGCAACAACCTAGTTAGAAAAGGCAAAAGAACTGCTCAAGCTACTTGTTTTATGAATACATGAGTTATAATATCACTCTCGTCGATAAATGACATGGATAAAATGCATAGCCATCAAATGACGCCATTTTGTTACAATAAATATGTCGTCACTCGAAATAATTATGTAGGTATCAAACACAAACTAGGTAAGTACAACCATACACCACACCTCGAGTATATGGCTAAAACTATTTTACAGCGGAATTGAATACAAAGCATTCATAATTATTTATTAATAATGAATACAGGCGAGTGATGACAAACATTAATTTCGACCATAACATCAGCTTTTTACTTACTTTCGAAAATTTCCGTATATTCCTCCAGGTTCCACGTTATTAGATGGTTTCTTAGGTCTTCGTCCATGTTCACAAAACAGACAAGTTTTTAAGCACACTTATACTATACACTTGTACTAGTTTACAGTTAAATTATGGACAGGATCTAAGTAAATAAAAACACGGACCGTCGCAACGAAAGACGCTGGGGCAATGGCTGTTCCGTGACTTGCGCAATTCCTTTCTCCCTCCCCCGCCACCGGCGCATACACCATGGTGTTGGCACTGTTTGATTCGTTCAGAGTACAATGCATTATAGTAGCCATAACATAATAACTTGTAACGTGTACACTCGTATCTTTATTTTTACATATCAATAGTTAGTGTTACGATGCATATATTAAACGAGACAAACGTTTAATATTTACAACACTTGCATCTTTAAATATACAACGAAATTGTAAGCAGTACTAAATTGCATTTAACTAGAATTAAACAGTGATGTTTAAAAAACAAGTTTTACACGATACAACATTTTTTGTTATTACTACCGGATTTTAGTAGGTATAACTAAATTTTTAACTACTATACGTTCTGGTAGTATTGTAGAAAAATATTTTTTTCGGTGCGTGCTATGCGTGCTCCGATACCGTGCGCCCCATGCCCCATATGAGGGCCATAGTGAATCTATCGTATGGATCATGAGATCATGACGGATTAGGTAGTAGGCTTTAATCGGACATCGCGGTATCGTCGAGTCTTGGGTCCAATCGATGTGGTCGCCTCCTAAATTTGATCATCAGTTAGTTACCCGCTTTGTTATTATTAGACAGCTTTGATTAACATAATATAATATAATTTTAAAATGAAATATATTATGGAAAGATATACTTGATTTGTGTAATATTGTGGACTCCGTCTAATAATAATTCTCCTTTCCGTGAGTACTTAGAAGCTTAGGTTTACTGTGCAACAAGATATTCATCAAACAGAAAATCGGTATTAACTGTGTTGATTAAAGTTTTAATGTAATTTTATAATGCACATTAATTAATAGTTCAAAATTAAAACACATATTAAATAAATATTTTCTTATAAATGAGATGTCGACATGGTACTATATTTGCCCCACTTTAATAGTGAAGAGGCTATCATTACTCCACAATCATTGTGTCGAGGGCTCCGCTTTCACAGCGTTGAGGTTATATTTGCCCCACTTTAATAGTGAAGAGGCTATCATTACTCCACAACCCTTGTGTCGAGGGCTCCGCTTTCACAGCGTCGAAGCTATATTTGCCCCACTTTAATAGTGATGAGGCTATCATTACTCCACAATCATTGTGTCGAGGGCTCCGCTTTAACAGCGTTGAAGCTATATTTGCCCCACTTTAATAGTGATGAGGCTATCATTACTCCACAATCATTGTGTCGAGGGCTCCGCTTTAACAGCGTCGAAGCTATATTTGCCCCACTTTAATAGTGATGAGGCTATCATTACTCCACAACCATTGTGTCGAGGGCTCCGCTTTAACAGCGTCGAAGCTACATTTGCCCCACTTTAATAGTGAAGAGGCTATCATTTCTCCACAATCATTGTGTCGAGGGCTCCGCTTTAACAGCGTTGAAGCTATATTTGCCCCACTTTAATAGTGATGAGGATATCATTACTCCACAACCATTGTGTCGAGGGCTCCGCTTTAACAGCGTCGAAGCTATATTTGCCCCACTTTAATAGTGATGAGGCTATCATTACTCCACAATCACTGTGTCGAGGGCTCCGCTTTAACAGCGTTGAAGCTATATTTGCCCCACTTTAATAGTGATGAGGCTATCATTACTCCACAACCATTGTGTCAAGTGCTCCGCTTTCACAGCGTCGAAGCTATATTTGCCCCACTTTAATAGTGAAGAGGCTATCATTACTCCACAGTCATTGTGTCGAGGGCTCCGCTTTCACAGCGTTGAAGCCATATTTGCCCCACTTTAATAGTGAAGAGGCTATCATTACTCCACAATATTGTGTCGAGGGCTCCGCTTTCACAGCGTCGAGGCTATATGTACCCCACTTTAATAGTGAGGAGGCTATCATTACTCCACAATCATTGTGTCGAGGGCTCTGCTGTCGTAGTGTTGAGGCTAAGTTTGCCCCACGTCATAGTGAGGATGCTATCATTACTCCACAATAATTGTGTCAAGGGGTCCGCTGTCGCAGCTGTCGCAGTGACGAAGATATATGCCGCACTTTAAGTTATATGTACTCTACAATTCCACAATAATCGTATCGAGGCCTCCATTTCCGCAGCGTCGAGGCTATATGTGCTTCATTTTAAGTGTCGAGGTTATAATGCTTCGGTCATTTGGTTCTTCGGTTGCTTTGCTCCTTTTGGTCGCTTCGCTCTTCGGTCGCTTCGCACTTCGGTCGCTACGCTCTTCGGTCACTTCGCTCTTCGGTCTACAGTCGGTCATTATACATATCTCAAAATGATATCGTCAAAGATATATAACGTTGCTCTACTATAACAGTGTTGATGCCAATGTAATGATTGAAGACTTTAATAGTATTGGAAGTAGCTTTACGCATGTAAATATAAGGGACTAAAGAGCAAAAATATTTAAGGTTGAGCTAAAGTTTACAGGACTTGTAAAAATAATGAAATATAAAGGAGGTTCTTGTTACGCTGAGGTAATTTAATAGGTGTTAATGCGGCCTAAAATACCTTAAACAAAATGTACGCAATGTCATTGCCCTTACAGACAAAGAAATGCTGTATGTAAACAACATATAGGAAAAAATATATCTGTAAACCCTTTAACCCAAATTTATGATTCGTACTCATATCACGCTGTTATATACTCCTAATAACTTCAAACGTCAGCTTTGATATGCTGTCAAGAATATACCATATCAACGAGCCTAATGTAATAAATCCGGTACAATTTACTTACGGATTCTCAGCTCCAAACTTCAGGGGAACATCGCCGCATCAAACAAGAGCTGAACCGCCGTTGATGCACTATCCCGCGACGCGAAATAAGTGCTGTAAATTGTGCAACCATGCAACTAGAGTTATGCTGCCACGTGTTGTAGTCGCTTGCGCTAAGTAGCTAGATTAATAATCGCAATAAAGGGTTGAAATCCTTTAACAATAACATTATTATTGTCTGAAATGTAAATGCTCGGGTTGTCATATTGTCTTGCTGTAAAAGAAAGCTTAAATAGTTTTCATTTTTCGTCGCAATGCACACTGTACAGTTTTATTGTAGGTAACGTTAAAAAATGTTACTCCTTAAAATGAAGTACAAGTTACAAGTCATGCCAGATATTTTGTTCACAAATATATCATAACTCAACACATAATCTACCTAAGTTCCTTGCCACTTGTTAGCGTAGTAGCCATCATCGTTCAGATACGCATAAGCAGATGAGATTAGCTATTTAGTTATAAATAATATCATATTACTATTTCTTGATCTGTGGTAATAACTAAAATTAGTCCATCAATATTTTCAAAGTGATAAGTTTCAAATACTTAATATCTACAGGATACTCTACTAGTAATTGTCCAGACTTAGTTTTAAAGTACTTACATATAGCCTTGATATTTATGGTAGCTTTACAATGAAGAAAATTCTCCTTTATCTACCTCACTCAAAGGCTATTTACCGAGGAAAGTATTGATTGCTGTATTCAAAATTAACTTTAAAGTGTCGTAACATAAAATTAGATTATATTTTAGGGTCAGTAACGCGCATGTAATATACCTCTGCAGTAGCGGGCATTCATAGGCTGCGGTGATTGTTTACCATCAGGCGGGCCGTATGCTTGTTTGTCTCCGTTGTAATTACATCCAGAGAATGGTTGGTAAATTCTAAATTATACAAAATGGTTTGTTTATATGGTTACAGACAGAAAATGCCTATCTAAAACTTATTTAGAGCCAACTAAAGCTTGAAAACACATTTACACTTAATGGCGTCCTGGCTTGTAAATGACATAAAAATAGTTGTACCTTGTGAATATTAAGATATATACATTATACAACTTTATCAATATACTACAGTGAAATCAAAGAAAGTTTTATACTTTTTTAATATTAACGAAATGAAATACCAAGAGCAATTTCACTCCTTAATGCATGACGCTTATCATTATAATATTTTATTATGCTATACATACATTTTACATTTATACTATGTAGATACATAAATAATTATTTAAATTGGATATAAATTAATAACTTCTAGGTGGTACGTTGTTCTCTTTAGTCAAAATCAATAATATCAGTATGTTCGTAACATACTGATTTGATATCGATATTTTATTTTATTTTCGCATTCAGGATTTGAATTTAAATACAAAGCTCTGAACATCTGCTAGTAAATTATATTTGTTGTCTTGGATTTGGATACGAAGTATAATTAATAATCAAACGAACTTACCTGTGAAGTTTGATTACAATTATGCGAGTATCCAAATCCAAGACAACAAAGACCCGCCCCCCATCCCCAAAAATGAAAATAAAATAGTCTCTGTTAATAACACAAAAATAACTCTGAAATAATGAGTACTGGAGGAGCGATGTCGAAGCAGGAACGCAGCGTAGCGAGTGAGAGGGACAGCGCGAACTTGTTTTTTAAATACTATAATCTCTAAAATGTGTGACTTGGACTGCACGATAACGTGTACTGCTGCTAGTAAATTATATTTGTTGTCTTGGATTTGGATACTCGCATAATTGTAATCAAACTTCACAGGTAAGTTCGTTTGATTATTAATTATGAGCTAGTCATTTTAAATGTTTCTGCATGAATTGTACGATCGCGCCGCTTTGATATTGAAATAACACTGTCATATTCTACGTCTCTAAGGACGTCCCTTGTCAACTGCCTTATTATCAAGTCAATAAACCTACCGTCCACTGAATAAAGTATTTTTTTAATCTTATACATTTTGAAATGGTCGCTGAATAGCAACGTGCCCGCTAGCCCTTGTATATCACGTCCATACCCTCTTTGCAGCTCCGCTGAGTTATAGCAGCGAGGGTGGGCATAAATAAAAAGGTCTTACGTTTTTAATAACAACCGGACCTTCGTCATATCGCCTTTGTTCCGTACGTGACCGCGATAGTTTACGTGCACCAGCCTACCCAGACATATAGCCGTCGCCGTACCACATAAAAACATGAAATAAAACCCTGACTAGCCGTAAAACAAAGAGGTCAACGCGCGCTGGTCCTCGTCTAAAACAAAAGACGCTACGCACAGAAAAACCAAGCAAAAAGCTGAGTAAGCTAACCGATAATAGACTCTTTGACGATGTCATAAGGACTTTAGGACACGCTTGTGTTTTGTGGTGCTGATATACCCGAAGTCAGCTTTTCGAGTAACGATGTTATTGGGAGGATAGGTTAAAAACATGAGTTTGGGGCTATTGTCGATGTTTTCAGTTAGGCCTCATCTCCGATTCATATAATCACGTAAATACGTTACGTTATACTATGAATTGGAGATTTTCTTTTAAGATTATTAAGACAAAGAACATAAAGTTTTCGGAAGCTTACGGAAACATTGCTTTTGTATATTTATTAGTGTGTTTGAAGTAACCGTATTGTGTGTTGTGTATTAAACCCAAATGAGAGTAGGAGAAAAAAATCTAAGAGTAAAAGTAAAAAAAAGTTTATTTCCAAAACTAGAAAACATCTTTCGTTAAAAATTACAAATTATAAAAAAGTGAAAAAACAAGACATTAAACATAACATAATAGGTACCTACCTACATAATTCATATCGTTAAGGCAATGGGTACCAGTCTCAGCTTGTGCTAGATATATTGTGATATCCAGCGCTGATTTTCAGCCTTCCCTATTCCCCCCGGTCGGCCCTGTTTCAAAGGTCTAGCAATATTACCAAGGGTTGGCAATATCCAAGATGTGTATGCGACTGTAGTGTAGTTTGTGTGTATATGATTTCTAAGTATATGTTCATACGAGTGTTACAAGTGCTATGTTTAAGTATAAATGATTATTATATATATATTAATCATTTATACTTAAGAGATAGGCACTTCCTCTATTCCCTATTACAGAACTCCTACCTCTTCAAAATTGTTCGGTTAAACTGTGTCCTACTGTGTGACTCATTATTTTATATATTATGTAACAAGTCTTCCGTTTTCCTCTAACATCCAAAAGTCGGTCAAGCAAATGCTTTTATCATCATCATCATCCTCCTAGCATTTGTCCCGTACTATGACGAGGTCCGCTTTCCTACTTTTGTCCTTCCACTTAGCTCTATCCCGGACGTCGTTTTCCGCTAACACACAGGCGTTTAAATCTTTGGCGATGACATTGCGCCAATGCCTTGCCCCTCCTGCAAATGGTTTCGTTAAAACAATTTCGTTGTATCAAATTGCTTGGTTGCCCGACAATATCGAATGCTGCAATAAATTGATAATCGGGACGCCGCTTAACCGCCGGGCGTAGCGGAACAAATGAGTTTTGTTAAATAAATACGAAGTTGTCTCCCGACTTAAAGGCCATTTCCAATGTGTGACATCAGAATGATATTTGAATCATGTTGTTTAGTTATCGTGTATGTATTGGCATGGGCGAGACTCACGATAACTAAATAATATCATTCAAATATCAATCTGATGCCAGTGTACCTCGAACGTAGGTATCTATAAATTTCCTTGAGTGATGTTCGCTGCCGCATTACTGCCGCGATTATGACGTTCATTGCGTCACTCACTTTACTAGAAACTGTACAACTATTTTGAGCACCGAGAAGTTTAGAACATACGACCTTTCCTCTTTTGAGTTTTTCAAATTCCATAGGTCGACAGGAAAATGCACGAAGCGCTGGTTGCCTAGTGGTAAGAGCGTGTGGCGTCCAATCCGGAGGTCGCGGGTTCAATCCCCGGCTCGTACCAATGAGTTTATTGGAACTTATGATCGAAATATCATCCACCAGTCCACCACCACCACCAGTACCAGTCGCTTTTCGGTAAAAGAAAACATCTTGAGGAAACAGGACTAATCCCAAAAAGGCCTAGTTTACCCTCTGAGTCGGAAGGTCAGATGGCAATTGCTTTCGTAAAAACTAGTGTCAATGCCAATTCTTGGGATTATTTTCCAAGCGGACCCCAGGCTTCCATGAAAAATGCCGGGACAACGCAAGGAAGATGATGGAATGTTGAGGCCCACAGAAAAATCATTTTTTATATTTTTGAATCGAGTAAACTGTCCCAGCCCCAGACTGAGTCCGAGTGGTGGCAGCATGGTTCCATTTTTATCACTTGTCACTATGCTTGTCGCTCTCGCGCTTACATACCTACTTGTCAGAACGCGACAGGCATGGTGACAAATGATAAAGTACCGACCATCTTAGCCCTACTGTTCACCCAAATATTCTAGCATTTACGGCCCGATTCGAAGAATGATTAAGACACGTTCAAGATCTTTTGATTCCGCTGTGGTCCCAATAAGATCTATCTACGATATTTCTAACGTCAAAGTGACATTGGTTGCCCGAATTGAGCTGCTTCTGTCAATTATACGACATACAAACGATATCTAAATGAGAACTTATCGTTACCAGAACTTATTGTTATCGTATCTCAGTCGAATTGGGCCGTTAGACTGTCAAACGAGTTTGTATGAAAGAAATGGCATGGATCATTAATAAAATCGCATGCAATGCAGCGATAGATAAAACTGCCTTAAAACACGACTTAACACGAACATTAGGACGATTTTTCATTGTAGGTTAAAGCCGCAGTGCAGTGATTATCCGACTATTTACAGGCCAATTTGAACGTACGCTAACATCAGAATAGAATAGAATATTTTTTTTAGAATAGAATAATTTTTATTCGTAGACACAAACAAGACACATTAAATTACATGATATAACAAAAACAAAGGAAGTATACAGCGCCACGAAATGGCCTCATCTCAGCATGTTGCTGGTGGCTTCCAGCGCTGATCTTCCGATGAGACCATCAAGTGAGAAAAATCACGAAAGGTAACAGACAAGAAGGAAAAAGACAAAATAATATAGAGTGAACAAATTGAAAAATAGATAAAAGATAACGACTAAATTAAGTAAAGATTATTTTTATATCAAGCATCGTAAACATAACACTGTATCGGTCCGGTCCAACCATACCTGAACATTACAGCTGCATACGCAACAAGCGCCAACGTTAGCTACACGAACTAAAAGGCAATGAAATTATGAGCCAATATCGAGCGTCCATATTATCAATTTACAAGATTTTTATAACAAACAAGTATGGCATAACAGGAGTGGTGAACTATTGATATTTCTGATTTTCTGATTATTTATGAGAATGATATTTCCATCATTTTATTTCGTTATCGTGCATCTTAGTCGCTCCAAACATGTACGGACAAGTATGAGCGAAATGCACGATAACTAAATAATATGATTCGATGTTCCGATGTCAGTGTACGTTCACATTGCATAATTGACCTGTTAGTTATTTCGGACAAAAAGTAACAGTAGGTACTTCTACGGAAAGTACAGCTACGCACTAAAGCGTGCAACGTGACGTAGCACTTAATTCTTCACTTAGTAATACAGTCATCTTGGAGAGCGCACTTATTATATTGGGTGCCATTTTTAAGATGATACAAGATGTACGCGATTGCACTCGTACTAAGTAACTTCCTTAGTTACTGTGCACAGTGTTGCTACACAGAAGTTAACTGCGGTGTAGATGAACCTTTAAAAGGGTCTACACAAGCTCTTGAAACTACTGGAGCCGATGCTCCACAACCGATGTAGTGTCCTGTTGGAAATCGCATGTTGTTATCAGCTTTATTTTAGTTTTTGAATATAGAATATAATGCACAGGCTATTCCCTAGTTTAGCATCGCACTGGCATTACTCCAAGTGATCATTCATAGGTCGGGAATTGGCACCGAACTCGCTTGGAAGCAGACGAATTAACATTTTAAACTTTTGTTGCAATTGATTTTAACCACGCGTTTAACCACCATTTTGTAGACAACGGGTAGTCCACGTGCTACTTGTAAAGTCCAGCTATTGCTTTTCAAGAGCTGATAGAATCACAGTACACTGTCTTGTACTAACCGTACAATTTTAGTCGTAATTAAAGCTCTTAATACCTTGACACTAGCGAAATAGTCCCACTGGACTGAAGCCATACTTTTAAAAGAATGAATGAATGAATGACGTATCTTAAAGTTCGAATCAGGCCGTTAGAACCAACGAATGGCTTGTAGATGGTCTTATAGGTCTTCCACACATCGACCTAATCCTAAATAAATCAGAGTAATTGAAGCATAAATTACCGTCTAGACCAAACACGATCCCTTAAGCATGTAATAGTATCGATACATCATCGATAACCGCAATAATCGACTCACCTCGTTAATCGAATCCCTCGAGATAAGATTACGACGTAAAATAGATTGGCAAATAAATAATTTTATCGCTTCGATATGGCATCTTAAAGGATTACCCGACGATTTAAGACAATGACGACTTAAGACCCGAATGACGTATAAAGCTATCTGTTAATGACATAATTTGAATTGAAGGCGTGTTGAGTGTTTTAAGCGGGGATAATTAGTGAAGGTAGGAACTTGAGTCTTTTGAGTCTAAATTGGAAAACTCGACTTATTTTTACGACACTCAGAGCTTAAAAAGCTTCTGAGTCTTTCAAGTCCCGAGTCGAGTCCTTTACTGAGTCTTTTTTAAGCGCAACTCAAAAGAATTCGAGTCTCCGAATGAAGACTCAGTCAAAAATTTTATAGGTTTTACCTAAACAACAGTAAAGAAAATAGGCGTTATTGTATGATTTATGTTATGTATATCCATGAATTTTACATAAAGGCATTTCGAAGTTATTTGTAAAAAAAAACAAGATCTCCGAAAAGGACTCGAGTCTCTAATAAGTTGAAAAGACCTCTAGTTTCGTCTTAATTAAAAGAGTCTATAAAACTGAGTCGAGTCTTAAAGCAGTCTCTAATAAGTTGAAAAGAACTCGAGTTTCCTCTTAATTATAAGAGTCTGTAAAACTGAGTCGAGTCTTAAAGCAGAGGAGTCAAATGACTCAAGTCTTAACCAACACTAGGGATAATAGGGCGTGATAAAGTTGCTGTGTGTTTTATGATTTGTAAATTGTTGTTGGTCTGTTTGTATGTATTTTGAAGAAAGTTTGAAGGTATTGTTAAGTTTTTAAAGCCTATTAAATTGAATTTCATTATTCTCCGCTATGTGTAACGGAAAAATGTGAACAAATTTTAGTGTCGTTTTGTAAACCCCTTGTTTGTAGTGTTGTTAATTTTTATCACATTGAGATATTTAGCCACATTGAGTGCAATTGTAGCAGTTAGTAAGTCATTCCGTTAGTGCGTCGTTAGGAACTTGACTTGTGTCGAACGTCCTTTACAAAGGATTGGTTAAAAAGCTAGTGCGTTGGACAGCTAGGAAATGAAATTTCTATGTTGTTCATGATGTAACAAAGTGAGATAGAATATTTTTATGAATTAGCTAAGATGAAAAGTATGTAGTTATGTATGAACAAAATGGGGGAGGATTCACCGTTCTATTGATCAAATAAATAATAAAAATAAAATAAAATATTTATATCAATCTTTCGCTCATATCACACTTAAATATTTACATTATAAAATTGGATATACATGAGTTAAAATTATTGATAGAATTAAATTCGAAAATATTAATAAAATTAAGAGATACTGAAAATAAGCGGTAAAAATAAAAACAAGTCTCATTAAATGTAATTTATCCTAACTTACTAATAAATCATGCGGCTTTGCCCAGTGGCCAACTATGGAGCTGTCATTAAACTCCACGATCGTCCTTAAAATGAGAATCTATCCACAGCCACAGAGCGAAAACAAATGAAATAACTTTAAAGGAGCTAAACGTGCAAGAACAACTTCGACGTTCCGGATTCCGTGACCTATAATTACCTAGACACCGGTCAGATCAAATTGCATTCTCAGCCGAGGAACGATTCTCGGGAAACAGGGATTCTTTGAAAGCGCCTTATATTTAAAATACCTCCGGATTGCAGGGTGGGATTCCAAATGCTAGTCAGGAGAAACGTTTGTTATTTTTCCTACTCCTCTACTGTTATCTGTCATTTATGCATTCATTACCACGAATATAAGAACATACATAAAAGGTTTCAAGAAAAGTCTATATTGTCTATTCCTCATAACAGCACTTGTGCTTTTAATCGCTATAACGTTACTGCGATTAATGGCTACCAACCTAACAAAATCAAAACGAATACAGTTTTTAACTACTTAAGTGCATTGCTGCCATCTTACAAAATATTCATTTGGTTGCATAGTACATAGTAAAACAATTACTTCATAAGTCAGAAACACGCATGTGACACCCGTAATATAACAATACCCATAGACTACGAAGACCGCTTAGCGTTCCTTGTTAGTCTCCGTAGGCTACGGTGGCCAAAATCGAGAAAAAACTGTCGAAAAATTTAATTTAGCAAGTAGCAAGTACCAGGGCCTCATGAGTTACGAGAAGGTGTCGCTGACTGGCCGGCCGTGGCCCGGGGCGGGCCGGGCGCGTAACAAGGTATGCTCGTGCATCTTGGCTACATACTTTTGCTTTGTTTACCTAAATTAAGATTTATTTTTGTGGACTCGTAGGAAAAGTATTGTATGCAACGTTGTATAAGTAGATCAAAAAATGCTCGTGGCGCTCCGGCTCACATTGTAACTCACGCCACGCACCTTTTTTGACCCTTCTTATACAACTGTTGCATAAAATACTATATTATCATTTCTTTTTTGTGACGATTACAAAACAAGTACGAATATGTACAGATAACAAAAACAGAAAAAACACATTAAATGTGCATCACGAAATGGACCCAACTCAGCATTAAGACCAGCGCTGGCAGTATAGCTAGTAAAGCCAGGTTCGGTCGTCCGTGGAGCTCATGCGGTGTAGCCACGACAGATAACAAACAAAGATACATTTTCAAAAATAAATATCCATGAAAATGTGTCATAATAATTAATCATACACATGAAGAACAAAGAAGCAAAACAGTCGCTCAGAATTTAGTTTCATTGAAAGCGAAATAGACCTGGGTTCGTTTAGAATGTACCTAATTGGGAAAGCATCTTATTTAACTATTAGAAAGTGGTCTTAACATCTTGTAAAACTAGTCTGCCAGAAAATTTGACTGGCTCGCGTAGCCTATTGGAATACACAGGTCGCATTGTTCGCTGGATATCGATAGAATTGGATCCGTCTGCGGCACTCGCCTGTCACGTATACCTACCGAGATCTAAGTAGCACAGGTTGAGAAAATGCATTGCATCGTGGATTCCAACCAGATCTTTTCAGTCACATACATATACTTTTATACTCAGGGAACACTTTCACAATCATGTATATTTACCGAGATCCAACCAGAATCAGAGCATAAAATGTATTGTATTTTAGATTCCAGCAAGATCTCACACACTTATATTATATACTCATGGAACACATTCAAAATCACGTATAAAAATATCTACTGAGATACAAACAGAGCAGGATGAAGAAATGTGTAACATTTAATTTCCAACTAGATTTTTATGTACGAATACGTACACAAAGTAAGGTGTATTGTAATACCTTCAAATGCGGGTTAATTTTGAAAATTGCTTATATCTTCTCATCCAAAAGCACTTTACTTGTATACTTGGGCAATACTTGTAGTCCATACTTGAACTGAGCTCATCAAAATAATGTATTCAGTATTGTGTTTAAAACCACAAGCACCAGTTTGAAACACAATACTAAATACTATAAATAAGTAAATATTTGGGGACAGTCTTACACAGATCGACCGAGTCCCAAAATAAGCAAAGCTTGTACTATGGGTACTAGGCAACGACATACATACGTATATAGATAAATACTTACTTATATACATAGAAAACACCCATGACTCAAGAACAAATATCCGGGATTCGAACCCGGGACCATCGGCTTTATAGACAAGACCCAGATCACACTAGGTCGTCGTATAGGTACGTAATTTACATACTCGTAGAGTCTAAAACAACGTGCCTAAAGTACAGTCGTCATCAGATATATCGGAGCAGCCAAGGTGCTCACAAATATCTGAACACGCCTCTATTGTCAAGGCGCTAGAGTGCGTGTTTAGATATTTTTGAGCATCTCATCCGCTCCGATATAACTGATGGCAACCGTATCTGCCATGTCTAATAATTTTCTAATAGCTTATAGCTTAGCTGATCCTCGTATTATAACGGCAGTTCGTTTTGAAAAGTATATTCTATAGTTTAACTAATTCATATATTATTAATTTATTATACAAGGCCTCCCAAGACTATGGGACATCAAGGGAAAGTACCTTAAATATAAGACATAGGATATTTTGCTAAAAGGAGACTTTATTTTATTTTCAAAACTGAGTAATACTGCATTCAAAGATTTAAAAAAATATAAGTTACTTTGTGTGAAAAAAAAACATCCTGTATTTTTATGATGCCAATCGAAAGAATGCATAAAAAATAAGTCTTCTCAGAAATATGATATCGCAAAAGAAATGAATAGAGTAAAATTTTTGATTAAAATTTCAAGATTCGGCAATATTACTTACTTTTAAAAATAAAATAAAGTCTTCTTTCAGCAAAATATCCTATCTACGATATTTAAGGTACTTTCCCTTGATGCCCCATAGTCTTGGCACGCATCATGTAGGGCTAATATGGTCGGCTCTTTATCACTTGTCACTTTGTCTGTCACGTTCTAACAAGTTTATAAGTGCGAAAGTGACGCATGGCATGACAGGTGATAAAAATGCGACCATGATACCGCTGCTGTATAGGTATATTATGACAAAAGTAGAGATATTATCTCTCGTTAATAAAGGTAGTAGATACTTTTGATGTGTAGTCCTGCCTACTATTTTTGACCTTTAAGGCTACTTCGGGCCCAATCTAAGGTCCAAAAGTTATTAAAGGACGGCCTTTTATAAAAATAATGCGCCGAAGTGTAAAAGTTTAGAGGAGTGGAAAGTTTGAGTGTTTTCACTTGACGGCTCATTGAGCCTTCAACCCTTTCCCAAAATTGAGGATTATTTATATTGTTGTTTGGGAATTTGCAACAATTTTCATAACTTAAAGGTAGGTAAAGTTGTAGTACTGTTGAGTGTGTACCAGGTGGTTTATTCTGAGAGGCTACGATCCTGTACCCCTAGTGTAAATTTAATCGATAGCGAAACGTGACGTACGCGTTTGCGATAAGTCTCATTTTGTATGGGATTTTGAGTTTCCAAAACGTCCCGCTTGGCGCGCTGTTTCTAAATCCCATACAAAATGAGACTTAACGCAAACGCGGACGTCAAGTCACGCTAACGAATAAATTTAAACTGAAACTGATTTAAACTCTCACAATTTTTACTCATTATCTTTCACTACAACGGGCGTAAAGTTATGTTTTAAATTTACCTCCAACGTTTCTAGAACAACGCCGTCCTCGAAACGTCGGAGGTAAATTTAAAACTCAATACGTGGTTAAGTCCCGTTTCTATAATTTAAATAAGACTACAACGGGCGTAAAGTTATGTTTTAAATTTACCTCCAACGTTTCTAGAACAACGCCGTCCTCGAAACGTCGGAGGTAAAGGACAATGGGCACTTTTGTATGGGGAGTGTCCCATGGATGTATACTGTTGAGACATATGTCGTTTTAAAGCTCTTAATCGTAGTATTATTTTATTGTATGGCACCAACCTTGGACCACTTGCAGGGACCGAGCTATATAAAAAAAGAAGTTGCGCATATAAGCAGTTATATTTCCTTATACGCGGGATATAAAAAGTTTTAGCGTATTTTATTCGAAAGAATATAAAAAATGCTTTATGTTTTTTGTATCAACACCAATGATAAAGTATTTAAAGGGACACAATGAACAGTTTTAAAAAATCGTCATTCTAAAAATTACTTGATACACAGCGAAATAAGAGTGTATACAAATGCCATGTATATCATGTGAAAAGTATTTTTATAAGCTATTTTTCGTATAATATAACTGGGGTCAAATCGTTGCAGGGACCAAAATAAAACCATTTAATGAGTTAATTAATTGTAGTTAATTACGCCTTAACTTTTCTACTCAACGCCAGATGTCGCTCTAAAGCAAAATTCTACTTGACGTAAAACATTTATACATCGCGGTAATCTCGTCAGTCTTACTCCATCATTTTAAAAAGTATAGACTAGTTTATGGATTTCTAAAGTAATGTCAAGATGACTCTGAATGTAATATTGTCAACAATAATT
This sequence comes from Cydia pomonella, assembly GCF_033807575.1. Taxonomy (NCBI): domain Eukaryota; kingdom Metazoa; phylum Arthropoda; class Insecta; order Lepidoptera; family Tortricidae; genus Cydia; species Cydia pomonella. Next base: position 1,351,560 of record NC_084719.1, on the reverse strand, counting down.
GTCAAAACACGCAATTTAAAATATTCAACATTGTAATTACAAAATAGTATATTTCTAATACGCTATAATTTTCTCCAATCGAAAGGCACTCCATTCCATTGATCTCAGAGAGTATGCTCCTTGATGATCTTCACTATTCATGGGGTAGGTAAGATCAAAGTATTATTTTTTCTCGTATAGCTGCTATATAGCGTTCGACTCCATGGAAAATAAAGGCTCCAAATTATATAAAAAATGTAGCATATATACAAAGTGCAATTTAGATAGTATTCCAGAAAAAAATGCGCCTATGTAAATGCTGAAAAGTTTCCTATCGTATTGTCGAACAAATTCATATCTACTTCTGATCTACGCGACCTTAGAAGTTTGGATTGTCCTACCTAATCATTTTACATTTTATTGTTTTCAGAACAAGAATTATTTTACTTCCCACTGTCTATGTAAGGGGACTTAGAGCGGATTCATACTTTACTATACGTGTCGTGTCGAATGATAGTCCCTATGTCAGTTTCTCCAATTCTATTTTGCGTAGGATAAGTTAAAAAAATAATTAAAAATATGTGTTACCGTATTTTTATTCGTGAAATGTTACCTATATTTCTAAGTTAATGATTGTACTATACTTCCAAAAATATGTCTGACAAACATTTTATATGAAAGCCATTTTTCCATGTAAAAATGAACTGTTATAGGGACCATCTTTTGAATTTATGATAATTTATTCATATTTTAATGTACTCGGGTAGTTAATATTGCAGGCATTATATCAGCACCAAATAAATGCTGTGAATCAGATATATATTAAGTGGCGAATAACGTTTCCAAATCGCATTTTCTTTTGACATATTTTTCTTTTTTTTTGCCCTTTTTTTCACGACCGTTTTGGCCTAGTAAGTCGATGATCCTGGGTTTGAATCCCGGTAATCACACAATCCATCACACAAATAAATGCCCTTTATTTGTGTGATGAGCACAGATATTTGTTCCTGAGTCATGGATGTTTTCTATGTGTTTAAGTATTTGTATATTATATATTATTATGTCGTTGTATGAGTACCCACAAAACAAGCCTTCTCGGCTTGCCGTGGGACTCAGTTAATTTGTGTAAGAATGTCCCTATAATATTTATTATTGTATGTCCGGTAACAGAACTCCCCAGGAGCACTCGGGTGTGTAAGGTCGCTACTCCCCAACTTATTATAATTGTTATTACTTTCAGCATTTTTAAGTTGTTCATCGGACACTGAGGCCATTGAAGTTTCAAGTTGGCGGCATCAAAATGGAGTACCTAGGTACTGTTTCAAATAAATGGGTGGTAAGTAAGTACATTTGGTGAAGTGGAACTGCTGATGTTGATCAGAAACGGAACTCTTCCACGCGCGTGATTTGTCTTCTTTGTTAAGTTTGTAGCGAGTAAGTTTCAAGTACCAAGGTTTTTAGGAACCTTTGTGTCAAGGTAAAGGTCTGACGATGGGTTCCATGAGGAAGCGAGGGAACACCTCAAATCTTATAGGCATATAGTCATTTTGGATTTTCATCAATACCTTAAGCTTTTTCATTCCCACTAGTGGCATTTAATGAAGTGGAACTACTGATGTTGACCAAAACGGAACTCTTGAACGCGCGAGATTTTTCTTCTTTGTTTTTTTTTTATGATATAAGAGGCAAACGAGCAGACGTCACACCTGATGGTAAGCGATTACCGCCGCCCATGGACACCTGCTAAACCATAGGCGTTGTAAGTTCGGTGCTGGCCTTTAAGATTGGAATACGCTGTTTTCTTAAAGTTTTAAATGTCGTATTGGTCCGGAAATACCGCAGGCAACAGATCATTTCATAGTTTAGCTGTATGAGGCAGGAAGTTTCTAGAGAAATGCACAGTTGAGGACTGCCAACCATCTAAGTGGTAAAAATAAAAATGTTGTAGCGTAGAGCGATGACGAAAAGAGGCGGCAAGGATTAATCCGAGCAATTCGATGGAACACTCGCCGTAATAGATTTGTCCTGATAAGTTTGTAGAAAGTAAGGTTGTTAAAAAACATCTGTGTCTAGATCCAGGTCTGATAGAAAACCTCAAACCTTATAGAAATACATATAGTTTTTTTTGGATTTACATCAATATCTTTGGGCGTTTTATTAAAAAAAAAAGCTACATTTAATCAAGTGGAACTGCTGATATGTTCCAGAACGGAACTTTTCAACGCACACGTTTTGTATTCTTTATTAAGCTTGTAGTGAGTAAGGTTCTTAAGGTGTACTTAATACATCAATGTCCAGTTCTGATGACGGGTTTCATGAAGAATCGAGGGAATTCCTAAAATCTTTTAGGCATACATGTAATAATTTCTGGGATTTTATTTACATATCAAGCATTTTTATTAAAAAATTGTCATTTGACTAAGTGTAACAGCTGATGTTGACCAGAATGGATCTCACCAACTCGCGCGCGATTTGTTTTATTAGTTAAGTTTGTAGCAAGTAAGTTTTAAGTATTAAGGTTTCTAGGAACATTTGTGTCAAGGTAAAGGTCTGATGATGGGTCCCATGAAGAATCGAGGGAATTTCTTAAATGCTATAGGCATATATGTAGTACTTATTGGATTTTCATCAACATATTATCAACTTTTATTCACAAAAGTGACATATGATGATGTGGAACTACTGATGTTGACCAGAACGGAACTCCAACGCGTGCAATTTGTCTTCGTTAAGTTTGTAGCAAGTAAGGTTCTTAAGAAACATTTTTATCAAAGTACAGTTCTGATGATGGGTTTCATGAAGAATCGAGGGAATTCCTAAAATCTTATAGGCATACATGTAATAATTTCTGGGATTTTATTTACATATCAAGCATTTTTATTAAAAAATTGTCATTTGACTAAGTGTAACAGCTGATGTTGACCAGAATGGAACTCGTCAAATCGCGCGCGATTTGTTTTATTAGTTAAGTTTGTAGCAAGTAAGTTTCAAGTACTAAGGTTTTTAGGAACATTCGTGTCAAGGTAAAGGTCTGATGATGGGTCCCATGAAGAATCGAGGGAATTTCTTAAATGTTATAGGTATATATATAGTACTTATTGGATTTTCATCAACATATTATCAAGTCTTATTCACAAAAGTGACATTTGATGATGTGGAACTACTGATGTTGACCAAAACGGAACTCCAACGCGCGCAATTTTTCTTCGATAAGTTTGTAGCAAGTAAGGTTCTTAAGAAACATTTTTGTCAAAGTACAGTTCTGATGATGGGTTTCATGAAGAATCGAGGGAATTCCTAAAATCTTATAGGCATACATGTAATAATTTCTGGGATTTTATTTACATATCAAGCATTTTTATTAAAAAATTGTCATTTGACTAAGTGTAACAGCTGATGTTGACCAGAATGGAACTCGCCAACTCGCGCGCGATTTGTTTTATTAGTTAAGTTTGTAGCAAGTAAGTTTTAAGTATTAAGGTTTTTAGGAACATTCGTGTCAAGGTAAAGGTCTGATGATGGGTCCCATGAAGAATCGAGGGAATTTCTTAAATGTTATAGGTATATATATAGTACTTATTGGATTTTCATCAACATATTATCAAGTCTTATTCACAAAAGTGACATTTGATGATGTGGAACTACTGATGTTGACCAAAACGGAACTCCAACGCGCGCAATTTTTCTTCGTTGTTAAGTTTGTAGCGAGTAAGGTTCTCAAGAAACATTTTTGTCGAAGTACAGTTCTGATGATGTGTTTCATGAGAAAGCGAGGGAACTCCTCATTCTCCTCAATTCTTATAGGCATATAGTCATTTTGGATTTTCATCAATATCTTTAGCTTTTTTTATTCACATTAGTGGCATTTGATGAAGTGGAACTAGTGATGTTGACTAAAACGGAACTCTTCAACGCGTGAGATTTTTTCTTTTTTTGTTTGTTGTGATATAAGAGGCAAACTAGCAGACGAATCAACTGATGGTAAGCAATTACCGCTAGCCATGGACATCTGTTACACCATAGGGATTGTAAGTGCGGTGCCGGCATTTAAGATAGGAACACGCTCTTTCCTTAAAGTTTGAAAGATCGTATTGGGCCGGAAATACCGCATGCGACAGATCATTTCATAGTTTAGCTGTATGAGGCAGGAAGTTTCTAGAGAAATGCACAGTTGAGGATTGCCAACCATCTAAGTGGTGAAGATATAAATGATGTAGCGTAAAGCGGTGACGGAAAGAGGCGGCAGAGATTAATCCGAACAATTCCTTGGAACTTTTAAGTTTGTAGAAAGTAAGGTTCTTAAGAAATATCTGTGGTAGACACCAGTGTCTAGTGTCTAGGTCTGATGATGGACACCTCAAACCTTATAGAAATACATATAATTTTTTTTTTCATCAATATCTCTAGGTGTTTTATTTAAAAAAAGTTATATTTGATCAAGTTTTTAAGTGGAACTGCTGATGTTGTCCAGAACGGAACTTTTTAACGCACGCGTTTTGTATTCTTTATTAAGCTTGTAGCGAGTAACGTTCTTAAGGTGTATTTATATCAATGTTCAGTTCTGATGATGGGTTTCATAAATAATCGAGGGAATTCCTGACATCTTATAATTTCTGGATTTTTATTTACATATCAAGCATTTTTATTAAAAAGTGACATTTGACGAAATGCAACAGCTGATGCTGGCCAAAATGGAACTCGCCAATTCGCGCGCGATATGTTTTATTTGTTTATTTTGTAGCAAGTAAAGTTCTTGAAGACATTTGTGTCATAAGGTCTAGTTCTGAGGATGGGTTCCATGAGAAATCGAAGAAATTCCTCAAATCTTATAGGCATACAATACATACAGTAATGTTTGGATTCTCGTCAACATATCAAGCATTTTTATTTAAACAAGTTAGTGATATTGACCAGAACGGAACTCTTCAACGCGCGCGATTGTTATTCTTTGTTAAGTTTGTAGCAAGCTAGGTTCTTAGGAAACATTTGTGTCAAGGTCCAGTTATGATGATGGATTCAATGAGGAATTGAGGATTTTAAATCGATTTGAATTCACAATTGGGAGGAATTGAGGATTTTCGTCAACATATCAAGTTTTTTTTATTTGAACAATTGACATTAATTGATGAAGTGAAACTGCTTATATTGAGCAAAATGGAACTCTTCAACGACAAGTATTTAAGGAACATTTGTGTCAAGGTCCAGTTCTGATGATAGGTTCTACGAGAAACCGAAGGAGCTTCTCATATTGTATAGGATAGGCATACATATAGTCATTTTAGGATTTTCATCAATATTACAAGCATTTTTACTCAATAAAGTGACATTTGTTGAAGTAGAATTGCTGATGAAGAACGGAACACCTCAACGACTTCCAGATTCTTTATTTTTATTACTCTTCTTTCTTTTTCATTATTCTTAGAACAGGTATTTCTACTAAGTGAACCGAACTGCTACTATTAAAAGTAGGTAGGTAGGTAGGTTAAATAGGTTAAAACTGTAAGGATTATTATGTATAAGTAGTCTTTCTTTTAATTAAACATAGGTAAGTAATTCTATTTAAGTATAAGTGTCTTTAAAAAAAACATCAATCGACTCTTATCTGTCACTAGTTCCAGTTTCAGAGTATAAAATCCGGGTACACAGCCACGGCCAGCCGGGTAGCCAGACAGTTCGAATACGGACAAGTTATTGTGAATAAAAAATCTTATCGTCTTGCAAAAGTTATTGTCATAAATGTATAGGTTTCGAATACATGAATATAAAGTTAAAATGCTGGTAAAAGTATTAGTTTTTATCATTAACCATTTTATATCCCAACAAAACTGTTACCCTTACAAAAATAAAATGCTTTAATTACCTAATGTAGGTTACCTTAGGTAATAAATAAATAAATAGGTAGGGACAATCTTACACAGATTGGCCCCAAACTAATCAAAGCTTGTATTATGGGTACTAGGCGACGTTAAACATACTTATTTAGATAAATATATATTTACGTATATACATAGAAAACACGCATGCCTTAGGAACAAATACCTGTATTCATCACACAAAGAAATGCCCTTACGCGATTCAAACTCGGGACCATCGGCTTCATACTTCATAAGCAGGGTCACTACCCACTAGGCCAAACCGGTCGGCAAAAGGTAAAGATAATTAGGTAAAGACAATGAATACTTAAACGTATTATAAATTGACACCAATATCCATCAAATAGTATAACTAGGTATGCTAAGAGCGGGCTTCAGGCCATTACGTCGCACCTTTAGAATTAAACTAATTTGACTCAAAAAGTACGACTACTTTATATATGTAGTTTGGTAGAACAGTAAGAACTCACTATATGTGTCTCTTTTTCATGCGGTGAAATCCCCCCCACCCGGAAAGGGTAGCGACGCCCATTTTATCGACTCTCGAGTCGACTCCAATCTGATACTAATAGTAAGTAAGTACTTACTTAGTAAGCAAATTGTAGTAGTCATCCCTTCTTAGTAAAAGGAAAGTATTGTAAAGATACTACTTTTTAACCGACTTCAAAAATTTTCTGAACCAATGTTGAAAATTAGTTATCGTTTGAAAGTGGGTATATAGTTCCAAGATGGTCCTATTTTTGACAAAACCACGAGGAATTAAGGGAACTCCCCAAATCTTATAGGCGTTTTTTAGTTTCATCAACAGACCAGGCATTGCCATTCAAAAAAGTGCTATTTGAAGAAGTGGAACTTCTGATCAGGACCAGAAAATAACTCTTTAACGATGCGTATTTCACCCTAGACGATTTGTCTTCTTTGTTATGTTTGTAAAGAAGCTACTTGCTTAACCCTTTACCAGGCCAAGGGATATATTTCACCCACATCTTATATCGGTTACCGTAGTCAGGTTTTAACTCCAAACCACCTATAAAATATTTTGTCAATCCCTGAAAATATTATTTTATGATCTTCATTCACAACACGCTTCTAAATTGCGTAATATATCTTTGGCAGCCGTTTAAATTCACTTGAACGCTAATTTCAGTAAACTACGGATAAATTCGAACACTTTTCATAATTTCTATGAAACAGAAGTACATAGGTCGAATAATTTTTTGATATTTTGTAGATTTTGAGTGTTGAAAGCTAATGTAATCGGAAACATTGCTAAATATTCATGCATTATTGTGTATGACCAGAATTAGGATGTGGGTTGACATTATCCCATGGCCTTATTAGAGTTTAACTGTGTGGGAGCTATATTTCCCATGGCCCGGTAAATTGTCTTGTCATGTCATAAAAACTCACGTAAGTAAGTGATTTTTTTTCAGTGATTGATATAATGTTTCGTAGGAGATTTGGAGTTAAACCTTGACTATTATAACCGATATAAGATGTGGGTGGAATATATCCCTTGGCCTGATCAAGAATATAATAAGACAAAATCTAGTATGACAGTTCATTACTTAGACAGGCGATGGGATAACCTTAACCCACATTTTTATTTCTGGTTTAAAGGAAGATCTCCGACGTTCATAAATACATTTTTTACAAGGCGTTCAATACGGTTGCAACAGCATATAAAGTACGTATTAAGACACGCTGGTTCTTCGGGGCCTGGTAAAGGGTTAACGAGGTTTAAGGAATATTTGTGTAAAGGTCTAGCTTACATCATGGGTTCCATGAGGAATTGAGGCAACCTCTCAATTCTTGATGGAACGTAAAACTGTTTATTGACATAATTGTCGATAGGTATCCCATCTGCTCTAATTTACCCCACTTGACGGTACTTACATGAAAAAAAACTTCTCTTAAAAATAGGAAACCGACTTCAAACATAGGTATTAGAAAACAATACAAAAACTGTTATTGTATTTTCAGAAACCATACGGAAATAATGAGGATGCATCGACATAAGAAGAATCGAACATGGGCAAGATAAAGTTCAAGAAAAAAGCAAATATAATGTGTACTTGTGTGTAGTCAAAGAAAGTTGAAAAATAAAGCATAATTAATGGCCATAGAATACAGAACCGATACACGAACATTAAGACTATTAAAAATAGACATATAGGTTGATCGTACTACTCGTACTAATGTATTTCTTTTGTTCAATTATATTATTGCATTAAAGTTAGATTCTCTAGATATATATTATTCATAGGTTCTGTATTCTATACGAATTGTTTCAGTGTAATTATTGTACTAAATACCGTTGACCGCCTGTCAACAGTATTTATTTCTACATTACTATCACAGAAGATTTTAGGCCCTACAGTAGTTTTTGAATTAGTATTTACTATGGACAAATATAGCGAAATGTGAGTTTTTACCTAAAATATCAATCTTTTGTGAACGTGGTGTAGAGTATATACCGCCTAAGACTGAAGTAGCTACGCGGGCAACGTTTTCAAAATAGAATCGTGTTCATGGTCGGCCCATGGTAAAAATAATTAGGTACACGTAGACCCGCTAAATAAACCCCGTGGACCCACCAGGAGAACATATTGGAGAGACTAGAGATAATATACCGCTTTAAGGGCGGTCGCACTCGGCATTGACATCTGGCGTCTAGATGGCGGGTGGACCTCAGCGAATTTCAAAGAAATATTTATAAACATCCAATGACGTCCGGCTCGGACACCAGATCTTCAATCTCCTGATTCCTGTGGAGTCTCCAGGTTCCATCCTCTCCACGTGTGAGTCCTAGGATTTTTCGCGCTGCCAGACTCCGATGACTCAGGCACGTAGTCCAGATGGGTGAGGATCGTGCAGCCTGGAGGGCGTACTCTGAAGTTCCAAATGGCCGAAGACCGTCTAGACGTCCTAGGTAGGTCCCGCTGGAGAGATGAAATGCAAAAAGACCTTAGCGAACTCGGCGCCGTCGACTAGATGGAAACGGTTTTGGACAGAGAAGCATGGCGGTCTTTGGTGTCGGAGGCCAAGATCCACTTCGGGTCGCTGCGCCATAGCAGTAAGTAAGTATTTATAAACATACTGTACCTTCTGTGTACCTAACCCAAAACGAGATATTTAAGAAAAAGTCCACCCGCCATTCTGACGTCAGGATTGCGGTTGGATCTATGAAATCTTGCATTATACCGCACTAAAAGTATGCAGTTATATGGTACAGTCGCCATCAGATATATCGGAGTGGCCGAGGTGCTCAAAGATCTCTAAACACGCACTCTAACCTCTTGACAGTAGAGGCATGTTCAGATATTCGTGGGTACCTTGGCCGCTCCGATATATATGATGGTGACTGTACCTTCAGTTTACCTCTGTAAATAGAAATAGAAACCGGTGTACCTCTCCCCAAAACAAGCTAGCTAGGCTAAGCTCATGCACAATATAACTGCATACTTTTAGTGCGGTATAATGCAAGATTTCATAGGTCCACCCGCCATCCTGACGTCAGGTTGGCGGGTGGACCGTTTTGTAAAATATCTCGTTTTGGGGAAAGGTACACTGGTTTATATTAAAGGTACACAGAAGGTACAATATGTTTATAAATATTTCTTTGAAATTCGCTGAGGTCCACCGCCATCCTGACGCTTACCATATATCTAAGGACCGACCTTAGGGGCAATAACGATAGTGCTAGTTCAGTTGTGTCATTCACAAATTCGAGCCAATCGTGCTGTCTAACGCAACTAGATGCGATCAATCGCGTGCATAATGCGAACTCATCAACCAATCACGTCGTGGTACTTGTGGCGTTAGACTGCACGATTGGCTCAAACTCGTGTGCGTAACACCGCTGTACTGGCCCCATTCTTATTGCCCGTAAGGCCCGTCCTCAGATATATTATGTCAACGACACAGTCGCGATTTTAAAAAATCACATCGCTTCTGCTACCAAATTGTTGAGCATAACGTTTTCCTATCCATAGGTTCCATCTGTCCAGTAGGATCCACCATCTCGATCCACCAGATTGAAGAGATTGTTACTTAACTGATGGATCGAGATAATGAAACCTACTGAATAGAGCGGGTCGATTGGATATAACAAAGTACGCTTATATGAAACGCTACTCCGGTGTGCGAGTGAGACAGTCAGGCCAATTTGAACTTGCATTTGACAGAAAACTGACTCCATCAAACGCTACCAGTTCCATTGCCGGCCTCTTCGCTGCCTTCTATAGTGGTTCAATCTTACCTTGCTTATGAATATAAGGGGCGTGCACACCGATATTAGAGTAATATTGGAATCATATCAGTTAGTTGCGGGCGTCTCGCTCGCACAAATACATGCGTATAAGTGCGAAATGAACACACGAATGACAGCTAACTGGTATCATTCCAATATTATTCTAAAATTGGTTTAATGTCAGTTGCACTTTCGAATTGGCCTACATAGCGATTTCCTTAGCCTGCACACCGGATCGGCGTGTGGGCCGGCATCTAGCTAATGTAAAGCCACCTCATTGGGTGCTTTTAGCCTTTTGAACGGCAAGAACACCTAAAGATGTGGTGAGAGAAAGCCGCGCGTCCCTCATGCACTGCACTAGCTTTACAGCTTGCATTGCGACCAATGTATGCCGCTCACCGCCCCGCCGGTCGCGTGGGTCCAATCCACGGCCCTAGAAGACGTACTTTACATATAAACAAGAGCACGCGAGCATTTTGCGAGTTGTGTATGTGTACTTGTGTTATCTAGGCGCACAAACGGTTACAATAACAAGAAGTGTACACCGCGTGTGCAGTCCAACACGGGAGCACGGGTGCGATTCGAAAATAACGCGCTAGCGACGCATTACGACATTGATATTTTACCCTTTGAACGCCATAACAAAAACGTTACTCACATGCCAAGGTCACTGGCGCAAGTGAGCTTGAAAGTGCATGAGTATTACATTAGGGACTTTGACAGCGATTATAACAGCTATAATCATTAATGTGTTCATGGCCCTTAAATCATGTCTAGTGACGGCGCCTTTAGGTGTTCTTGACGTTCAAAAGGTTAAGGGCGTTTGCTAGCTGGCGCTAGTGCACAGAGCGGGCAAACACGCGCAGGTGCCTTTGTAAGTAAAATCAGTCGCACGCGTCCGCGCCAGTTAGCGTTGCTCATACTGTAAGAGCTCGTTCCCACTATGTCGGATGTCGTGGCGATTTTTAATCGTACGTTCCACTGGCAGAACATTTTATATGAAGCTGTTCACACTCGTCCGACAACGATTTTGTGTCGGATACGACATAAAATGTCGTGCGTTTTGCCAGCCCTCCCAGCCCGGAAAAAAATCGTGTCGTGTCTCGCTCGCGTACGAGTGAATATAGCGCTGTTCACATTTTGTCGGATGTCGGAACGATTTCGCCCGCGCCGCCCGCGCGGCACCCCCTCACACACCCGCGCGTCGCTGCCGCGTCGTTGCGATCGCTTCTTAATTCAGCTATCAAATTCTGAAATATTCATAAGGTAAATCTTTCCTTGAGAATTGGGTGTACCCAATATCTCCTTTTTTTAACTGCCTCTAATCGTTTCTTTCGCAAATAATACAAAACCACAAACATTTCGTCGACGTTCATCTTGTACTAAGCCTCGCTACCCACTCGAAAAATACACGCCAGCTGCGATCGTGCACGACAGACGACTAGTGGGAACAGTACCGCCGACACCCGATTGAAATCCGGATCCGACATCCGACATAGTGAGAACAGCGGCAACGACACACGATTAAAAATCGCCACGACATCCGACATAGTGGGAACGAGCTCTAAGCCGCACGCCCGCTCCATGCACACGCGCGACGTTGCGGACGCCCTATGCCCTAAACCTTACTTGAAAGTGTGAAGGTTACTCTGACAGCGGCTATATCAGCTATAATGTATTTATGACGCTTTGAGCATAGCTAGTTACGACGCCTTAAGGTATTCTTGGCGTTCAAAAGGTTAAGGGCGTTTGCTAGCTGGCGCGAGTGCACGGAGCGGGTGCACGTGCGCGGGTGCCTTTGTAGGTAAAATTCGTCGCACGCGTCCGCGCCAGCTAGCGTCGCCAGTTACTGTTTTTCGTTAACCCGCTTCAGCTAGCAAACTAATCGCAAATGGTCCGAGATTGGCGCAATAACCATGCATTCTCTTATCTGGATCTGGATGCACCTATTCACCAATGCTTGCTTTAAATTAACTTGTCGACTCATCCTGCTAATATTTGTGCGACCGTGAAGAAAATGTATGCCGTCAGTTATTTTTCAATTTATATGAAATAAAGGTGTTAAATGTATTCAAAAGTTTTTATTTCATATGTATATATAATGGAACGAAATACAGCTACTATCTTAGCTTGGCAAGCAGTTAAGAGTCGCTGATGCTTTTATTGTATTCACTGCGTTAATTTTAGGTTTAAGATTCTTTATTCTCACTAAGAATTTGACAATTCACTTACATGAGAACTTAAAACTACACAATTTAATCCTGCTTCATATGGCAAACGAAGGAAACGTTGCTTTGAACCGCGACGCAATCTCAAATGTTTCACTTTTACACAATTTTCCTGCAGAGAGACAAAACAAGTATGTACATAGTACCTTTTTACGATTTATTTTATCGTAACATATAAACTTAGATTTATTTTCTTGCTGCTAATTATGGTACTCCAACTACTCCATAAATACATTTACTTACCTACTTATTGCTTAGGAATCTTATTTCATGTTTAATAATAAGTTTATATAACGTTTCTAGCGGGACATAACGCGAACTTTAAAAAATGTAATGCTTTTTCTACCTTTATCACTCGAATATGTAAGAGCAAGAGAGATAAATAGACGAAACTTACTAGTTCAAGGTAACCACTCCTTTTATTGTCAAAGTTCCGAATTAAACAAACTTATTCTTCGGTGACATTTTTAGCGTTTATAAGCGACTATACGGATCCAGCATTTGCCGCTCATTCGGTTCTCCTATTGCACGCAAGATGTCAGTACTAGAGAGGATTTGAAAAATCATAATTAAGTAGTTTAGTGCCATTTATTGAGCAGTAATAATTTAAAAAAATATATAAATTACTTTTTCATTATATTTCAGGCATGCAAAGTGATGTAAATGGTTACAAAAGTAACTCTAGATGAATGACATTTTTTAGTTCCAGTTTACGCCGCAGCGCATGATCAAAATTATTAATATCATCTTCCCTGGACACTTTCGGTCTTTGGTGTCATATAAGTAATTAATGCTTAATTGAAGACCTTCCAAATAGGATATGACTCAATTGTATATATCAATAGTAAAAATTACCCAAACTGCTACCAAGGCTCCATCTAGTGCCAGGTAGAACAAACAAAGCGGCATTTACCACAATTAATTAACGAAAAAACTCGTTTTATTACTGCCCCTGCAAGCATTTGAGTGCAAGTATATATATATTAAAATACCTTATAAAAACGTCTTTTAAATGATATATATGGCTTGAGTATACAAGCAAGTTTCAGTGTTTAATAGCAATATTTTTCATTCAAGCATATGTTATATCAACTAATTCCAGCCCTGTACGTACTTAAACGTAAGTAGTGGTAAACAGAAATCTAGAATTTCTCATATTCTTTCATACAAAACACCTAACAACCGGCTACGTAACAAGTACTTTGTAAAACAACAGTTTATATTCGCCACTCTTTTTTTTAAATTGCTCAGTCCCTGCACGTTATCCAAAGTTGGTGTCATACAATAAAATAATGCTAAGAGTCAACCCTTTCAAACGAGATATGTCTCAACAGTATACATCCATGGGACAAATTGCCCATTCTCCTTTAAAACTCAATACGTGGTTAAGTCCCGTTTCTATAATTTAAATAAGACTACAATATGTTTTGTTTTTTAATAACTCATTCTAAAATACGTGTAAGTAAGAAGAATATTTAAAATAAAATAGTCAACGAATATTTTGGGCCATCCTACATTATACAACCTGATTTATAATTGATTTTATACTAATTGTGCTTTTTTTCTTTTCAGAACCTTAAGAATCAAATCATGACAACGAACGTTTGGGTAGAACAGGTGAGTAAAAAACATTACTATCTTTTACTGTATTTTATAGCCTTAGAATTTCATTAATGAAAACACTAACCTAGAAAAAACTGAGTCATATATGTTAACCTTTTATAATTATGTATGTCATGTGGTGGTCAAAACTTGGTAGGCGATTGACTCCCGATCGATTATGTCATTTAAATTTCAAATTTGATTAATTGCAATAAAATCTAAAATCCAATAACTCAAAAACGACATATGCCACTTGAAGAGTTAGACCTCGGTTATGCTGCATATTTAGAGCATAAAAAAAATCTCTCAAAAAAAAATGCAACAAAATGACTAAAAATTCAGTCAAGAACCTTATCATAGACAGACAAGAGGTTAAACAAAATTTCGACGTTTAATCCCAGATCAAGTCTATTCTGTCAAATCAGAACCCCTAGTGTAAATTTTTGACGTACGCGTTTGCGTTAAGTCTCATTTAGTATGGGATTTAGAAACAGCGCGCCAAGCGGGACGTTTTGGGAAACTCAAAATCCCATACAAAATGAGACTTTACGCAAACGCGTACGTCATGTTTCGCTATCGAATAAATTTACACTAGGGGTACAGTTCAGTTAAGTTTCTTTATTGGTCAAAAATATTTTACAGGTCACACAGGTACCTACATTTGAAATATGATAGTTATACGGCCTGATTCGAACTTTAAGAGATATATCAGTGTCAAAAGTGACGTTGCTTCAAACAAAAACGTTACTTGGCACTGACATATTCAATCCGTATCGTATCTTTAGGAAATTTTTAACATATCTTAAAGTTTGAATCGGGCCAATATACATTTCTAGCTAAAAATAAATAGGTCAAAGTTTATGGTTCCCTGAGTAATAATAGTGCAATGCATTGTTATTAAAATACTTTATTACATAATCTCTGTCATAAAATCATCAACAGAATAACATGCTTAGTCTAGAAGTAAGTTTTTTAGGGATATCGAATCACTTTCTATAAATTTAATATCATTAGGAGTTTTGTTATATATTTTGGTCCCCATTATCGGACCTTGAATGACCACTAAATACTCGGTTAATCCTAATTTAGGTAATCCTCGCAAGTTTAAATTACAGTCAACCCACCGTTTCCATTGACTGACAAACCAAGACATCCATCTTCCTAGGGACCAACCTCAAGTATCAAACCCCAAATGTATACCACACTCACTCAAACGCTCACAAAAGACGTCAAGAAAACAGGATCTCATAAACCCGTTTAAACCTTTGACAAATGGGAGGAAGGGCCAGCGAGAACCGGACGGTCCTTTCTGCAGACGTCAACTCCCTGACTAATAGGTGTCGGCCGTTTTGTTCACTTTTAGAGCTCCGATACCATCAAAAGGACTACAATGTCTGTCAAGGTGTCTCAAAGGACGCATTCTGTGTGGATGCCTTCACAGTGAAGTCGAAATCTGGAGTTGGTAAATCGATTTTGCCAGCAATAAACTAAATATAGCTAAGTTTTGCGAATAGCGGGTTAGAACAATTGGTTGTGATTTGCAAGGTGCCAATTATAATTGTTAAATTGGATCTTCAACTTTACATTTCTTTAAAAGCAATTTTCTACGAAATTTGAAAGTTTAATTTTACACGTGTTGAAAACCGCCATACCAATTTCTTTTATTAAAAGGAACAATGATAATAAAATATGGTATGCCTCGTATGTTTTCAAAACAGTTCAAGGACGAGTATAAAGGAGATGTCCACAATAATTGAAAAGCGCGGTCAATACAAGAAAAACATCTTCGATTCCGATTTTCGGAAAGAAATTCCAGCATTCATCACGAAGAATATAATCACACAAAGTATCCTCCTTAATGGAACTAAACAAACAACTGAAGACGTTGTTTATTTTGTTACAAGCAAAAGTCGAGAACATTCGACTATCGTCGGCCCAATAAATAAATCGTAAACTCCGCTTGGTCGATCATAATTTTATTATTACGAGAACTTTTACGAGTAGGTATGTGGACGGTAAAAAACTTGATCTCAGAAAGGGATCGCTGTATGAATTCGGCGAGAGTGAAAGAGATAAAGTTTTCGGGACTAATCAATATGTTGTTAAGGGGTTGTAAACGAAGCGTGCTTATGAATAACAAGAACTGAGTAGATTAATATTCTTGAAGGATAAGTCGCCATGTAGATAATGTATAATTACGGCGGAAGCTCCTTGAAGATAAATGAGGCTTTAAATTTAGTAAATTAGGAACCAACTTAAGTCAAGATTAACTCAGATTAGTATGCGAGCCGTGAAGGAACTCGGGATGAGAAATTTGTAAGGTGTTTTTATGGACGTGTAAGCTAAATAGAGTTACACTTTTTTACATCTAGGGAACAAATCAAATAATATTTTTTTTTACTGCAATTGCAATTTTAATGTATTTTTGTTTTTATTAATTTATATTTTGTCTAGCTAATTTTATCAAAATTGCTATAATATTAATGATTGTGTAATTATGGATCGCATGTATCTGAAATAAAAGAATTTATTATTATTATTTACTTCTCCTCTTCTTCCTCGCGTTGTCCCGGCATTTTGCCACGGCTCATGGGAGCCTGGGGTCCGCTTGACAACTAATCCCAAGATGTGGCGTAGGCACTAGTTTTTACGAAAGCGACTGCCATCTGACCTTCCAACCCAGAGGATAAACTAGGCCTTGTTGGGATTAGTCCGGTTTCCTCACGATGTTTTCCTTCACCGAAAAGCGACTGGTAAATATCAAATGATATTTCGTACATAAATTCCGAAAAACTCATTGGTACGAGCCGGGGTTTGAACCCGCGACCTCCGGATTGCAAGTCGCGCGCTCTTACCGCTAGGCCACCAGCGCTTAATTATTGATTGATTAATATTTTTATTTTACTTATGTTTCTATAAGTAGTCATACTACTTTATATAAAAATTATTAACTGAAGAAATGGATCTTATTATTTACAGTAAAGAAAAGTGACAAAGCCGTCCGGTGGCCGAGGCCGGAATCGAACCATCGTCTTCAGCTTACAGTACAGTTCCAAGAATGCTCGCTAAGCTATATAGAATGGATTCTAGGGAAGATCTAATAAGGTTTTCAATCGGTGATAAGGAGTTTTTATATTTCCAAAATGGACAGCTTTACTTTATTTGCTTAGTAAAGTTTGTAGAATTGCACCTAAACTTAAAGGGACACAAATTTGTTCAATTTTACAGTCCTGTTACAATAATTCAATTCCGTACTAAATATTAAATGAATTTGCTCCCTCTCATCTCGAAACGTGTCAAAATGATATTATTCCAATCCGTAAACAATATCTTACCTTTCGGCGTTTCTATTAATATTAATAAAGTGTAGGGTAGTTTCGAAAACATGTACGGGGTCCGAACGAGGATGATTTATAACCTAGGAGAGTTATTGTACGGGTTTTATATTGAGTTATTATAACCATTTACACTTAAGGAAAATTTCAACTATTTTTATTGACAATAACAATATACATAATGGATATATACAGATGATTACTATAACTAGCTTATATCTAAAATAGGCCCTTGAGGCATTGTACCAAGGATGCTGGGCATTTCCTCGTTGTATCGCAATACTGATACGTTGTGCGAGGAAGCCGCCAGCTCGTCGGTCACCAGTTACGTCAACCAGACGTTTCGCGATTTCTCCAAAAAACTTGTGCGCGCTGGGACCCCATGGACCTAGAGTTTCACCGCCAAAAGGTACAAAATGGTACTCTCTACCGAAGCTCTTATATTTATTACGTTTCAAAATTTCGGCGCTTTCCGCAAATTATTAACTTTCTTATTCATAAAACCACGCAAATTCTGCTGAAGAAGCAGATGTTTACATATCTCTTTATAACAAACAGTGATATCAAAACGACGGATAGGGACATAACATTATCAACGATTTTCTAGATTTGATAAACTTTTATTAATGAATGAATAAAATAAAATCTTCATTTCAGGCAACTAGTGGCCCGTAGATAAAACCTTAAAACTAACATACATATTATAAAAATATGTCTTAAAACTAAGCACTACAAATAACATTATGGTTGCGGTGCATTACGCAACCTCGCAGTGTCACGGAGCCGGCCTCGGAACCGCCGAAACTTGACCCTTCCTGATTATAACCCCAGCTGGTACCATCAATCAGTTTTTGGGAACATTTATCTACATACCGTAACATACAAAACAAAATTTATATACAAAATACTTGGGTAATCTAATAATTACATTATAAAAGTCTGGAATAAATAATTACTACAATATAACAGAGATAATAAATTTAGACAGACAGAGATAATAAACTTAGGTTGCCAGAGCTCAACGAGGGGTGGGAGGGGGTTAGGGTCGGCAACGCGCATGTAACTCCTCTGGAGTTGCAGGCGTACATAGGCTACGGATACTGCTTACCATCAGGCGAGCCGTATGCTTGTTTGCCACCGACGTAGTATAAAAAAAAAAGCAGATGGCTCATAATACATTAAATTTGGAGATGCAAAAGGTCCTTAATGTCAGAAAAAATACTTATACGTTCTAATGCGATGTGGAGGTGTTAAGGCTCTACAAGCGTCACAATGAAATCAATTAATAGACCAATAGGAAGATGATGTTACGTTTCAGTCAATTCCGCTAAAGTAGAGAGGGAGGTCATAATCGCTCAGCTCGGGTTATTTTATTTCGACTGCACAATAACTCGATGCAGTTTTAATGGCTTTATTGATTTTGGTGGATTTCACAGGTCGTTTGTTTAGTTTGCACAGCCGAGTGCGTTGATTGAAATCAATATTTCCTGTTAGCTAAAAAAATAATACAGCACTGGACCATTCGAACGTAAAAATGTTGATCTAAATTTATTTGAAATGACTAGCAGTGCAATTCGTTTGCACCATTTCATTGTTTAATTCAAGTGGGAATGCGAAAAAATCAGAAAGTTATAAGATAAGATAAAATTTATTCATTTTAAATATAGTATATTTTTTTATTTACAATACTTAGCTTAAATACACATAAAGCAGGCCCTTGAGGCATTGTACCAAGGATGCTGACGGCATTCCTCGTTGTATTGCAATACTGATACGTTGTGCGAGGAAGCCACCAGGTCTTCGGTCACCAGCTATGTCAACCAGACGCTTTGCGATCTGCAAAAAACTTCCCATGGACCTAGAATTTCAAAGACATTATATTATGGCTTAATTACTTAGTTTCTAGGAAACACCACGACTTATTCCGAGACTTGCTTTTGCCCGCGACTTTGTTTACTTAGCGTAGAATGATCGTGGTAAAATCTATCCTTTGTCCTTCACCGGTTATCAGACTGTTTATGCCAAATTCCATACACATCGGTTTCAGCGATTTAAGCATGACGAGGTAAAATATAGACGGAGATACTTTCGCTTTTTTTTTGTTAAATATTATAGGACATTTATTACACAAATTGACTGAGTCCCACGGTAAGCATACGAGTAATAAGGCTTATGTTGTGGGTACTTAGACAACGATTTATTAATACTTCAACACATAGAAATACCCATGACTCAGGAACAAATATTCGTGCTCATCACACAAATAAATGCTTTTACCAGGATTTGAAGCACGGACCATCGGCTTCATAGGCAGGGTCACCCACTAGGCCAGACAGGTCGTCAAAAAATATTAGTAGGGATTAGTTCTCAACTACGTAAGTTATTAAGAGAAAAGAAACGCTACATTAAATAAATAAATAAATATTATAGCACATTATTACACAAATTGACTAAGTCCCACAGTAAACTCAATAAGGCTTGTGTTGCGGGTACTTAGACAACGATATATATAATATATAAATATTTATAAATACTAAAATACATAGAAAACACCCATGACTCAGGTACAAATATCCATGCACATCACGCGAATACATGGCCTTACCAGGATTTGAACCCAGGACCATCAGCTTCGTAGGCAGGGTCACTACCCACTAGGCCAAACCGGTCGTCAAAACATTGAAAGATTAAATTGCACTTGTCTATTTTATTCGTGTTTTAATACTCTGTTTCCAGGTAAACCCTGTTAAAAGGTGTTTCATGGGTGTTATGTCTGATATTCCCACATGGAAAAATAAAAGTCAGGCCACACCGCCGCCCCGAGTTCGGTTTGTTCAAAAATTGTATAATCCTCGTCCGCGTCGGAAAGCCTTTGTTTCCTGGCCGCATTCTTCCATAGATTCTTGCCGAGGAACTTTTAAATATTTCTCAAACAATCCCCCGTATTTCTGTCTGTTCTTCGCTTTGTTGATTATTTTTCTTTACATTTACATTGGGAGTTAACCATACTTTAGATTGTTACTGTGAACAATGCTTCTTTTAATACCTACTAAACAGTACGTAATTGTTACGATTTTCTGTTACTCATTCTGTGTATTAATGAAGTAATGTCAAGCCTTTACATGTATACAACCCAAGCAGTACTTCAAATTTTACCACTTATTTCTTCCGAAGATTGTAATGTATGTATGTCACTTTATTGCACATAAATAGGTAATCATAAGTTATTAGACATAAGTCATTAGTCATAAGGTATAATTTACCATATTATGGTATGTATGTAGGAATTTTACTGCGCTCAAAATATAAATTTTTCACTGCACTCACCTCGACGCATTTTTGTTTTGACCTATTGGTTGACTGGTAGAGAATGCCTAGTGACATAAGTCCGCCTGTTGTACTTTTTATATGCAATACAGTTTAAATGGAATCATCATGGGCCTTTGCGTCTATTGTAGATGATTTATAGTGAATGAAATAAGTTAATAAATATTTTATAATTTTGTTTATTTTAAATTCATGAAACTTTTAGTAGAATAACAATACCTTATCATAACCAGGAAAATGTATTCTGTACCCCTAGTGTAATTTTAGTCGATAGCGAAACGTGACGTACGCGTTTGCGTTAAGTCTCATTTTGTATGGGTTTTTGAACAGCGCGCCAAGCGGGACGTTTTGGAAAGTCAAAAATCTCATACAAAATGACACTTAACGCAAACGCGTACGTCACGTTTCGCTGTCGAAAATATTTACACTAGGGGTACTGATGTAACTAAGTAAAATCGCTTGTATAACACAGCCAAAGATACGATATGGATCGGATATGTCAGTGTCAAAAATGACGTTTCTTCAAAAACTTCACTTCAGCAATCATTAGCAAATTTTTGACAAATCTTAAAGTTCAAATCGGGTCGACTGTAAACATAATACCTAATAATATAATGATAAGTTACTTACTTAAAACAAATTAATTTCCATTAAATGGATAAGACTGAAGGCTTCACTTTGAAAAACATTACCCTCCATTTCTTGTCAGTCAGTTCATAAATAACAAACTCTCCCCAACTTTACCGCGCATAAAAAATCTCATTCCACCAAAAGATACAGTTACTCTCGGCTTAACGTCGCCTGCATACCAGAAAGGCAATGTTATAAAACACATAAAGCCGACCCTAACATTGAAACTTTCTATTTCCCTCATACATAAATGACGTTAAAGAGCGGGCGGCCAGGAAATTGTCACGAAGGCGGTCAATTGAAAAATCCTTGACGATTGTCAGACGAGGGACAGAGAATTTTAATATTGCCCTTGGTTTTTTGTTGAAAATTTACGGAGGTTTTCGTTTGATGAGCGACAATTTTCGATTGCTGGCGGGCAGGGTGTCGCGCATGGACGCTTTGTGTGTGTCGCTATTTAATTGTTACATCAATAGGCAGGGTACCAGTGACTTTAAATTGTATATCAATTAAATTGATACCTATTCCTATGGCCATAGTCAGTACGACAATCGTGTTTTGACAAATGTTAATTGAAAAGTGAAAATGTACATCGAAAGTCACGAGATCTTTTCCATAAATTATTTAAGTTCCGATTGGCGTTTCAATGTGTTTCGGATTTCAAATCTTATGAGTCAATATTTTTTACTCAACTGAATTGAAGGTTCGTTTATTCCAATTATTTCGTGTGGTTGAGTGCTTTCCTGTTTTTATTTGAGTTGAGTTTTCCAACGAAGCGTGAAATATAGTTAGCCTATATTGTATGTAACATAGTTGCGTTAGAGTTAGAAAAAGATAAGTCTGCAGCTGTTTTGATAGCTCAACTGTGCAAGTGTTATTTTAAACGTCAAACTTCTATGAACTTATGACGTATAAATAATACTTGCACAGCCTGCGCTATCAAAATCGTTGCAGATTTATCTTTTAATCTTATCTTATCTTATCTTATCTTTTTGATTTTATCTTTTTTTTTTTCTTTTAATTTATTTAGAGTTATCTTAGTCTCACTCCAATTGATTTTTATTTTACTAGGTTCGGGTGACATATCCTACTTTCACAAAGTCTGAATCAGTTCACAGAATAGCTTTTAATGAAAAGAAGACAGGAAATTACATATGTATATTCCTTTTAATTTTTATAATTTTCTCATGTTTCAAGACATTATCGCCATATTCATAACGGTCATATTTGTAACAAATCCAGATCAAATTCATAACCTGTTATTACAATCAGAATACGCCTCCTGGTACTGCGTGGGCTTTTCAGGCAAAGTATAACTAAGTCTATCGGATTTGGTCGTGTTTTAATATAATCTTAAGCAAACTCCGAATACTTAAACCAAGTATTTAACATCACGTGAATGCAAAGCCAACGTAAGGAAAAGGCCGGGCCATAACAAAATTAAATGAAATTCCTGATTTCATCAAGAACATACGTTACAAAGACGGCTGAATTAAGACTGCGTAGACAAATTTAAATTGAGTTTTAGCAACAGCAATTCCATCTACCGTGGGCAAAGCTTGCCAAAATAATAATTGAGAGCGTGAGTGCGGGTTGCCAGTTGCCGGCAACTTTCGGTTGGAAAAGAGGTGATTTAATTTAGTTTCCTACAATTTTGCTTGTATTTAATTATAGTCATTTTGTATTCGTATGAAGTAACTATTAAACACATGTACGTTTGTACGGCTTCCTAGCCTACTCGGAAGTAACCCTGTGACGAAGTAGGAGGTCCAGGGTTCGAATTCTGGTAACGGCATTTATTTGTGTGCTTATCACAAATATTTGTTCCTAAGCAATGATGATTTCGATGTAATTAAAAAAGTATTAATATATAACATTTTTTTAATGTATATGAGGCAAATGAGCACATGGATCACCTGATGGCAGCCGTGTAAGTGTGTTACCGGCCTTTAAGATTGGAATACGCTCTATTCTTGAAGGTCGTATCGGTCCGGAAATACCGCCGGCGACATTTCATTCTACAATTTAGCTGTGCGAGGTAGGAAGTGTCTGAAGAAACGCACACTTGAGGACTGCCAACAATCTTAATGAAGATGGAAATGCTTTCGCCTATGGCGATGCCGAAAAGAAGCGGCAGGGATTAATCCGAACAATTCCTCGGAGCACTCCACGTTATACATACGATAGAAAATGCAGAGCGAGGCCACGTCCTACGCAATGCCAAGAAGTCAAGCCGATATTGTGTATATTGTTGTCTAAGGGCCTGTTCCCAGGCGAAATCCGTCGCACGCACCCGCGCCAGTTTGCGCTGTTCATACAATTTCTTATTAGACGGTGCGTCCGTTCCGGATAATCCACGTCAGCTAGCGGAGGCCATAACGGCCCGATTCGAAGAATGAGATACGATAACGATTAGTTCCCATTTAGATAACGTTTGTATGTTGTATAGTTGACAGAAGCAGCTCGATTCGGGCAACCAATTTCACTTTGACGACAGAAATATGGTAGATTGATCTTATTGGGATCACAGCGGAAAAGAAATTTTGACATGTCGTTTAGTTATCGATCTTTCCAAGATCTTAATCATTCTTCGAATCGGGCCGTAATACCTACAACACAAATCTTATTGCGCTCACTGTGGGATTAGGTCTATCTGTATAAATTTATCCTATTGCTTGCTAAAAAAAACTAGTCAGAAGTACGTTTGTATTGTAGTTTTAATGTTTGCTCGAAATCCAGTTGTTTATTTAGCAGTGTGTGTACGCTGCATACAACACACGAGACAATTACATTAACATGGAGCTAGTCTTTGCATCCATCTTTGTGGACTCCACTGCAAAATCCACACTTCGGCTGGACCAAGCAATATTCCTTCGGGAAATCACGGCGAAATTCCCCGAAGCGAGCTAAATTATTGCTTTTAAAATTTAATAACTCGGCATTGATTCTGGAAGAACTTTAAGAGAAGCAACAAAAGCGAGATTTAAGATTATTACCTTAGAAATCTTTGTTTGATTAAATTAAATTGAGGATTAAATGAAATAGACTAACCTTGAAAAAGATTTAAATCTTGATTGCTAGAATTGGAATGTCTTTAGTAATATTTATTGAAGTCTTATTACAGGTGATATTAGTATTTAGATTTTTTTCTCACTTCCCAACTAGCAAAATAACCTTATAACCAAAGGCTTATATGGCGAAAACTCTTATAAACGTCATTTAAAGGCATCGTTTATGTCAACATACCGTATAAAAGCTTTTTACAAGAGGATTAAGCTAATATGGCTACAGACTTTATAATAAGGTCAGGTAAACGTTTACAAACCTAAATTATATGACTACAATAAAACCTTTACTTATAAGGTTACAACCTTTATAATTGGGTTCGGTAATCGTCAATAAAACCAAATTATATGGCCACTATAAGACTAAAAATATTAATTACCTTATAATGGCTAATTATAAGCGTGTAGTCCTTATTATTGTCATAAAACTTTTGGTTATATGACAAAGACAGCCATTACACGAATTAAGTTTGCTTAGATAAAATTATAAAAGATGAATTTGGAAGAATGGAAAAAGTTCAAAAAAAGTGGTAGTTACAAGAGGAAACTGAAAAGGATGTACGACCAAATGAATAATGATATTAGTAAAACTAGGACTTCTACTTATGTCAACAACACTTCTTTTGTCAAGGACAATACATCCGAAAGTGCAATTGGTTCCGTACAAAATATTAACTTAGAGAGTTCGGTTGACGGCTTTCAAAGTTCGGAACATTTTAGTGAAAATTCGGAATATGACAGCCAATTTGCAGTATGAACGAAAAATAAATCTTCTCTTCTTAGAAGTCGGTCCACATCAATGAAAATAACCATAGTAGTTCGTTCGGCAGATCTAGGATAAAAGAGTTTTATTTAGTCATTACTGAACCCTAAAATGTATCAAGATGGAGAACGCTTAGCTCGCAACATAACCACTTTAAACGTTTTCCCTTGTAAACACCTTATAGAGGTTTTGTTAATTTCTTGAAGACTTATTGAGGCAATAACAAAGGAATGAAAAATGATTCAAACTTTTTTTCACCACAAAAACATTGTCAATTAATGGGAGCGTTGAAAATGAATTGAAAACCATACCCCATTTCCTCACTAAAACGAGTTGCCACTTAGTTTCAAATATTAAAGAGACAGAATCAAAGTTAGAATTATGGAAATAGACTTACCCTTTTCAAAATGGTTGATGAATCAAAAAATATGTCATTTATTAGAAACACTTGCGCAATTATTCTTGTTGTAGGATTGCTGCGACGTTTTTAAGTTAAATTACATTTAAAGCGATTCTTACATAGCGGTTACAAAAACATGTGTCTTACGAATGGAGTTCATATAGCAATTATAAGTTAATTCTACTTAAGCAAGGTTTATAAAATTCAACTATAAGGACTTTGAACATATAAGGAATTAAAATTGGCAGTTATATGGGAATCATACTTATTGCTAGCCGTTATACGTCTAGTATAAGAAAAAATAGCAAATAATAAAGCTACAACATGGTAATCATAAGGTTTACTTACTTATAAAGTGGGCCCAATTCCACTCTTATAAACGTTTATGTGACTTGTATTAGGAT
Source organism: Cydia pomonella (assembly GCF_033807575.1). Lineage (NCBI taxonomy): Eukaryota > Metazoa > Arthropoda > Insecta > Lepidoptera > Tortricidae > Cydia > Cydia pomonella. Next base: position 1,325,702 of record NC_084719.1, on the reverse strand, counting down.
AACTTTTTTTTCCTTATAAACCTTTATATGACATATTTTTGCTAGTTGGGTTATACGTATTTAAAAAATATATAATTAAAATTAGAACTACCTTCAAAATAAAGTTTTTGGCGTCGTTACACGAACGCAAACGATTGTTAAAATTATCAAAAATGTGTACAGTAAAAAATCTAAATGTTTTGACAAAATTGTCAAACTATTTTCGGACCATTCTCTATCATCCTACTCTCGGTCTTGCATTGACAGTTTGAGTATAAGTTCTATAAGATTATTTTGTACGTAGTGTTTCCGGTATAATGTTTTTGACATTTCGACAATACCTAGGTTGACCCTAGCTATGTATAGGGACCGTGCGCGTTGGAGGGTCTGCCATCTTGTGGCCTGAATCGGAACCATAAACATGTGCATTTACACGTCACGTATTTTCTTGTGCATAGTAGGTTCTGCCATCTTTTGGGCTACATCGGAACAATAAACATCACATATACGCCTCGCGCCAAAAATCTGACGGCTCCTGTGCTGCCTCCTATAGTTCATGCGCGCCCCCTACATTGACATTTCTTTTTTGTCGTGATATTATTTTATTTATTAAATTTATATTTTTATATTTTTTATTTCTGCTTTAATGTTAAGTTGACGATCTTTTAGTGAAAGCCTTTGTGTAAACTACTGTGTCTTTTTCTTCAAGAAATAAATAAATCTAATCTAAATCTAATCCAAGTTTAAATACTCATTAGTGTGTTCATTCCGTATACACTTTGGTATTGTACATTCAAGTGTAAAAATATGGGTGTACACATCTTACTCAAAAATATGTCCCATAGCATCTTATTCCAGTGTAATAAGAGCGTAGTACCATATTTATGAGACGATTCTTTCGATACATATTTTTGCACCTGACTGTACTGTAATACTATTAACGTAATCAATTACCTCCATATTGAAAGTCGCATAGAGCATGCCTGAGGTTCCGGGTACAAAGTTCGGTTCGTGCAAGTGTTAGGTATTTATACGTATGTCATAATGTCATAAAAGTTAGAAGTTTCCCGTTTAAAATAACACTTGCACTGCATGTGCTATCAAAACCGTTGCAGAACTTATCTTTTTTTTTAATATATTACGTCGGTGGCAAACAAGCATACGGCCCGCCTGATGGTAAGCAGTCTCCGTAGCCTATGTACGCCTGCAACTCCAGAGGAGTTACATGCGCGTTGCCGACCGTAACCCCGCCCCCCCTCGTTGAGCTCTGGCGACCTTAATCACCGACAGGAACACAATACTATGAGTAGGGTCTAGTGTTATTTGGCTGCTGTTTTCTGTAATTGTAATTGTACTTCCCCAGTTGGGCTCTGCTCTAGATCTGGAATGACATCCACTGGCTGTGCCCTACCACACAAAGCGAGATGAAATTCACAATGCCCATACCTCTCTTTTGGACGTAGTTTAAGGACGTACCCGGGTCCGTACGTATCTTGGTGTAACTCTAGTTATGTACGGAAAATCATATTTGCCAATCGCTTTCCGGTGTAGGAAAACACCATGAGAAACCGGACTAATCCCAATACGGCCTAGTTTCCCCTCTAGATTTGAATGTCTGTTGGCAGATGCTGTTGTAAAATTCCCATGATCTGTGGCAATAAGGTGGGACAACGCGAGGAAGATGATTACTGCTAAAAATAATTTCATTACTTACTTGGCTGGCGCGATGACCCAAAATGAGTCTTAGCCTCCAACTTGTAAATTCGTACGTAAGTGAGACAGGGAGGCAACACGTCGAACGTTGTTCGCGGTAGGCTCTCAGAGCGGTATAACGCCGCTTTCGCTAACGCCGAGCACACGGAGATCTACATCTACTCTATTTAATCACTTAAATAAATAAAATAAACTCCAACCTACGATTGACGATCTCTGATGTGGAGACGCAAGTCTTACCACGCTTCTGTCTAACAAATGTGTCTTAACATTCGGACATACATTCCGAGCTAAGGTGCCAATCTCATGCCAACTTAAAAACACTTATAGGAAATAAAGTAGAGTGCACTGATTCCCCGTTTCGCCTGACCCCTGTTTCTATTGACACTCCGGAACTTTAATAAGACCAGCAATTTCCGATGCCTGACCACGGCTCAATCCCAATTCCGCTTGTTTCAAAAAAAGATATTTGAGACAGAATTTAATCTTTGGACCGATCAAAAGGAATTCCGAATTTAAATCCTCGGGATAAATGTTACAGTTGTGATTAAAATAAAAATGAAAAATAACTTGGCTTTTATGTGGACTTATTCTGCTCAAGCATTTGCTTAAATAATATAGCAGAAATTTATATTAAAACCACGGCTGTTCACAATTTTAATATCAAATCATCAACTTTAGGAGGTCCATGAACCATTTTTACGTAATATTTTTGTTGACGTGCCTAAGCACTCGTGTCCTAGCCATTGTCCATCCTCGTTGACCCTTTCGTTTCAAAATATAATTAAATGAACCCCGCTATCCTTGCTTATGGAACTGACGTTTTAAATTTGGGTAAAACTAGTTATTTACATAGATACGTGATAAGCATTATTTAATTTTCTGGAACATTATACAGAACATTATTAAGATGAAAGGGGACGACAAAGGGGATAACCAAACGGTGAAATAAGTAAATATAAATCAATAAATATTTGGGGACAATCGTACCCAGATCGACCTTGCCCCAAACTAAGCAAAGCTTGTACTATGGGTAATAGGCAACGATATATTTACGTATATAGATAAATAGTATAAGTACATACTTATAATTATTATACATAGAAAACATCCCATGAGGGATGGTGGCAACATGCAACATTAAGGGTGAAGAGAAATAGGACCGGATTTGTCCGGTAGACTCTGTTTTCCATGTCAAAAAAAATGACTTAGAAACAAATATATCTATGTTCATCACACAAATAAACGCCATTACCGGGATTCAAACCCGGGATCATCTGCTTTATAAGCAGGCTCACCCACTAGGCCAGACCGGTCGTCGACCACCATTTTTTTTTTTAATATTATAGGACATTATTACACAAATTGACTAAGTCCCACAGAAAACTCAATAAGGCTTGTGTTGAGGGTACTTAGACAACGATACATATAATATATAAATATATTTATAAATACTTAAATACATAGAAAACACCCATGACTCAGGAACAAATATCCATGCTCATCACACGAATAAATGCCCTTACTAGGATTTGAACCCGGGACCATCAGCTTCGTAGGCAGGGTCACTACCCACTAGGCCAAACCGGTTGTCAACCATTTATGTCCAACATTGTAATACTGTTCCGTTTTGCTGCAGGAGTGGAACGATTACAAACTGAAGTGGAACCCGGAGGACTACGGTGACGTCAAAACTCTCCACGTGCCTTCTGAACACATATGGCTGCCAGACATCGTGCTTTATAACAAGTAAGTGCCATAACTACCTACACTTAAGGTGATATTTGAGTGTCGACTGGAACTGCTGAATTAATAATGGAACATTATAAAATATATTTATATTTGTGTACAATCTTATACAAATCCACCTAGCCCGAAACTAAGCAAAGCTTGTACTATAGGTACTATGGTGATGATATGCATACGTATATAGATAAATACATATTATACACAGAAAACACCCATGACTCAGGAATAAATATCTGTGTTCATCACACAAATAAATGCCCTTACCGGGATTTTTGCTTTTCTAGCTAGATCAATTTTCGTCTATGAAAACCCCCTTAAAGCAAATTTCATCGAAATCGTTAGACCCGTTTTTGAGATCCTCGAAATATATAAATATATAGGTATATACAAGAATTGCTCGTTTAAAGGTATAAAACACGGGACTACCTTTATTACCTTAAATTTATTGTTTAAGTTAAGGTCACGTTTGAACCAACAGGCGAAATAATATTTTTTTTTAGGTTTAAGATTCTTTATTTCTCACTAAGAATTTGACAATTCACTTACATGAGAACTTAAAGCTATACAAATACATTTATTTTGCATGAAATTAGCGAAAGAACTAAAAATATAGAGGGTATTTAAACATACAGTAAAATAAAATCTGCCGATACACTTAAACAAAACAAGGTGATTAGTGGTGCATGGATGGTAAATGGTAAACACTCCGTCTGTTCAGATATACACAAAACATTTTGTAATTATTAGTAAGCTAAGGCCAGCGCAACTTGTTTCCGAAATTCGTAATATCTAAGCGTCGGCGGGGATCATCCCTGTACTGGTCAATATACCGCGTAGGTAGACGCCGTAGACGGTAGTTATTACGAAATATAAGTAAGTTACGCGTAAGTGCAAGCCCCATTTTTATAATAATGATCCAAGATCGTGTTAGATTAAATCAATTGAATCTCCAAAGGAACTTCTCTAAACTTAAGAAAAAACCAACAAACGAGACTAATTAATAGTGAGTTCGTGACGACATCGACTCTGTTTGTCCAACTCCACAAACTAGCCTGTCGTTTCAAACTCCATTTTTTTCAATCAAAGTTAACTTTCGTTGCGAAGACCGGCAAACTCGGGGTCTTATTGGATCTGGTCTTATTTCCTTGTTGGGAGACCCATTACTTCCCGTTATCCTGACAGCTCGATGAGTTTATCTCGTAAAGTTTAACCCTGAGTTGGCAAAAACTTATCAACCACAGCCGAAACCGGGAGTTATAGTTTTTGTCGCTTGGAATTAAATTGGCTTAACGTACGTACGCGTCGAAACTTACGATTAGATCTTTGATATCTCGCGACTAAGATAGAAATACGGACTCATTGTCCATCCTTTGAGATGTAAATTTGCCTTTTCTGTGTTTGAGTGATTTAGGAGTATAAGAATTTAAAATGTGGATAGAGTACTTATGCGTACAGGTTGATTCAGGAGACGTGAGCAGGATAAAGTCTAATTAATATAAAATTTTCACATTTATTATAAGTATGTATTTCCCATCATGGAACAATGATGTGGACCTTTGGGAGGCGTACGCAGAGCCGAAGCTAACACGTAGAAGCTCTTTTGACACTTTAATGAAACGTAAATGGTGCACCGACCGTATCATGAGACGCACGCAGAGACATCACCCGCCAGGGTATAAAGACTGGAAGTTGATGGAATCTAAAATTATCTGAGCTATTGGGTGAAAGCGATGGACTAAGTACCAAGTGGTGGTGGTAAGGTATCTGATAAAGAATCTGACGACTGCTTAAGAAAACGTTGCAATTTTATTTCCGACAGACGGTGACTCTTATTTATTATAGTTCCCATCAAAATATGCCTCAAGTCTCCTAAAATTACCCTGTTATATCATATAACCCAACCTCAACATTCTAGCGCTAAATACCTCCCTTACCAAAACTAAATGCTTTTAACATTATAGTACACCAAGCTATCTCACGTTTAAACTTCGTATTTTCGCTACGTCACCCATTTCTATGCATTAGCTTTAACCTGTCTAATGGAAAGTAGACTTTATTTGAGGTGCGAAAAGGTTAAACGTTGAATGGCGTCTGTGTTGAGTCAGAATGCGCGGAGTCGCCCAAGCGGAAGAGGTGATAAGTGCATAGCGTAATCTAAATAGCATCAGTGCTAAACATGGCTGGAAACAAGGTTTTATTACGGTTAAGGTTTCTGGGGCACAATAACGGCACTGACCTGATGTTTTAACTGAAGGGTTACACGCGACCACGCGATGAGATATACTGGGTGACATACAAAATACCTATATGTTCGCGATTGCACAAATTTATATGATCAACTTTTACTAAAGCATTCATGCTTTCCTTCCTCCTTCTTTCCTCCTATCCTTGATTTTAGTGGTTTTAGAGTTCACTCTAAAACCACTAAAATCAAGAATTTTTGTGATTTTAGAGAGAGAAAGGAAGGAAGGACACCTTTTTGCGATTTCTGGGTTGTTTAAATAAAAAAGGTGCTTATAATAACGGTCGCAGTCGCGTTTATATCTGGTAAAAAAAAACACACGCCGTATGAAAGATCATAATATGGGAAGATTGTAAACGAGAAAATAAATTGCGGCTTCCAAACCAGAGATGGATTCAAATCCAGACACGCACGTAACAATGAGTTTCTTGGGAATTACGAGTACTATACAAATCACATTTGAAATTTAGCTATCAGTTGCTATCGATGAAACAAAACTTTTTGAATAATCGGCGTACATATGCAAATAAATTTAAAGATGCGTGTGAAGTCCGAAAATCAAGAAGTTTCCATTAACCATCAATCAATCAATCAATCGTTTATTGATAATAAAAGTTATAATATACGTCATTTAACATTTTGCTTAGCACACTTTACATACGAATAAAGATTATAATTATGTCATAATTCTTTCAAGAATTAACTTCATTCATTCATCATTAAATTGTAATAAAATATAGAATTATGTCACAGGCATTTGGAATATTATATTAATATATTCGATTTATAAATTCATCTACTGACTACAGATGTTTTTTTAATAGGTACAAAAACTATACCTACACCTACACAGTTCTCCTGTTTGTAATCTATATAAAACCTTTAATTTCAAAACTTGTAACGATTTTAAACTGGTTTTGATACGACTTTGAAGATCCTCTTGTTGATTGGCGCGCAGTTCACGCACGACTTTACACTTCATTTCGCATTCACTAATCAGTTTCAGCGATTTTCAAGGTCATATCAAAATGAGAGCAAAGCCTTACAGATTGTAATACCAGAATAGGGCTCCAACCCTCCTGATTGTAGGCAGCTGTAGGGACTTCGACAATATCACAAACACGTTGCTTACCCTTGAAAGCCTAGTTCGAAAACGGTTTTCATATTAAATGTTCGCGTTTTCTTTGTGCTATTTCTACATACACGGTCGACCCTAAGTAGCAGAACTTATCGACTATCTCTAAAGGCACACCTTCCAGCGAGATGGACGGCGGAAAAGTGTAACCTTTGCTCTAAAATTACTGTTTTCTTCGTATTTATGGACATAGAAAACAGGGTACAAGCGTAGGCAAATTTGTCCAACAGAACTTGGAGCTCGTGGGGAGTTTCGGCTACGAAGGCTGCGTCGTCGGCAAAGAGCATGCTGTCAAGAAATAAATCCTTGCGGTTGCGTCGAGATTTCAGAAGCTTAATACTAAACAGCTTTCCATCGGCTCTTGTATGTAGGTGGATTCCCTGCTGCGTGTTACCAAAAGCAACCATGATAGGTCCTGGTTTCAAGACTTCGCCCGAAAACGGGCATTAAAACAGATGTGCGATGAAGGTCGCGTCGGTGCGGACCCTCAGTTTATTTGCCATAAATGTGGACGATTATGCCGTTCAAGAATCGGTTTGTATAGCCACGAGCGGTGCTGTCGCTAGATCATAGATGCTGCTTAAATCATCTGTAAAGATGTACAAGGCCTGATGATGATGATTTCTACATACACCATCACACAAAATGTTCTTGGCCATCCTTGCGGTGTTAAAAGAAACAAAGCTTCATAAACAAAATACATGCCGTGAACGCAACATTTTAACACCAAAACAGCTTAAGAAACTCGTTTAACGCTTTCACTGAGTCGTAAAATAGCTTTAAAATGTGAGTAGATAAGGTGGAATGTCCTTTAAAATGTGTCCTGGAACGTGAACTATGCAGAATGGCTTCCTCTATAGTGGCGCGTTTTATTTAGAGATAGTATGAAACGTTTTAATGCACCTGTGACAAGGCTGAGAGCTCTTGGTTTTTAGTTTATATTTAATATTTTACTGGCATGTTGGAGAATATTCGCTGTTGTAGTTAGTTACAATGTCCAGTTCCTGTTCTGTCAGGAGACCTCAAATTTTTTTTTTTTATTAAATAAGTATTTATCATCTCCATAATTTTTACTAGGCCCATTGAAATGATAATTTCACCTTTATTTATTTTTTTATTCGAGTAATTACAGTAACTATATCTCAACTTATTTACTAAGTATCGTTAAACTAGTTAGGGTTGTCTCGATACTCAATTTCGTAGTAGATTTTATACAAAAATGAATTTTAAATTAAATGAGCTTCGGCTAATTTATTTATATTTTCATAGTGACAAAATGCTTCTAATAACTAAAGCCCACTAAATGCAAAGCAATATTTATCCAAAAAATTACTTTATTTTTTTATTTATTTATTCGAGTAATTACAGTAACTATATCTCAACTTATTTACTAAGTATCGTTAAACTAGTTAGGGTTGTCTCGATACTCAATTTCGTAGTAGATTTTATACAAAAATGAATTTTAAATTAAATGAGCTTCGGCTAATTTATTTATATTTTCATAGTGACAAAATGCTTCTAATAACTAAAGCCCACTAAATGCAAAGCAATATTTATCCAAAAAATTACTTTATTTTGTTATAGTCTATCCGTTTTTCTAAGATCAAGTACGCCATGGTATTTGTATGTATGGCGTACAAAAGAGTAGCACGGTTCATTAAGGCTTTGTGTGCTCCTGCAATAGTTATTAGTTAGTTTTGGTTGTTGCCTGGCGAAATGTATGTTTCTGACCATGAAAACCCTGCGGGTCATTGTGAAATACTTGGAAAACCGTGTTTATTGTTTTATCTTGTTGGAATTACAAAATTAGCCTTCTCGGTCACAAACTCACGGGCCTAGCATTTGTTATTTAATTGGCGACGAGACATCAGAATGTTGTTTGAGATTTAGATATATAAATAATTTTACATGTCACTCAGTGTATGAAATAAGTATCCTTAAAAGAGAGCTTTTGCTATAATATAGCACCCAGTCTAAAACTGGCGTGGTACCCAATCTTATAAAACAAGATTGTACATATTTTGTATTCGTTGTTGTCAAAGCAAAGTTAGTTTACGACAGAACAGGTATTCCTAAATTGTTCAACACCAGCCTTCAGCTTAAAAGCTAGCCCAAAGGCTGCACCTGCCCTTAAAAGCCTTTTTCTCGAATATTAAGTTTATTTTTAATGCTTCACCTAATGGATGACAGCGTGACCCAAATTTCTCGAGACAATTTTCGTTGTTTAATAATGTGGTCGCTTCAGCGGCTTTTAGAAGTGAAGTGTATATTCGGTTGAACTTGATTCTTTAGACTCGGTATTACGTTGAGTTTCTAAGACCGATATGAGTTTTTCAACATGTTTGAGTTATGTGTCTTCTGTAGAAACTCAATTATTTTCTATTAATTACATTATTTGTCTTAGTATTTTTATCAGTGTTGAACATTAAAATATAAGATACCTACTAAAAAAAATTAAATAATATTTCTCACTAGATTCCACCAAAGTTAATTGGTAGGACTTTGCGCTTAAATAATAATTATTTGAGGATATTTTATTGTGAGATCCTAATTGACTTAATAAATATATTTCTTTAAAAAAAAATATAAGTATACCTTGACCTAAAACTGACTTAATTGATGTAAAATTTAACACGATTCCGATGATTAAATTGCTTGATAGCAATTATTTTAATCATCTTAAGGGCCTTTCAACTGTGTTCCGCAAATGTCGCATAATACTCTAAGTATTTTCCAAGTGCGGAATCTGTATATCGATTTGCGTTTCGAAACCCCGTAATATCGGTCGGATAAAAACAACGGATGAACAGATGTTGCCGCCCTGATTGTTGGTTGGCAGCAATGCAGCCGGCAGCAATGTCGTACGATACTACTGCTGCAGCAATCTATTCTGAATCCAAAAGGTACCCTTAAGTTTTTTTTTATAATTTAGTAATTCACCATTAAAATTGTTTCAAAAAAAGTAAATTTAAAAATGTAGGAAAAGGTAAAAAAGTGCTATAATTTAAATGCTATAATAATCACTTCCACTCTCAGTGAAATTTATAATTTCATAAAAGCAGTTATTCAACTACGTTCGCCTTTAAAACTTTTGCTTTTTTTTTCTTTTTAGGGTTCCGTAGCCAAATGGCAAAAAACGGAATCCTTATAGATTCGTCATGTCCGTCTGTCTGTCCGATTCTGTCACAGCCACTTTTTTCCGAAACTATAAAAGCTATACTGTTCAAACTTGGTAAGTAGATGTATCCTATGAACCGCATTATGATGTTTACACAAAAATAGAAAAAAAACAATAAATTTTGGGGGTTCCCCATACTTAGAACTGAAACTCAAAAAATCTTTTTTGATCAAACCAATACGTGTGGGGTATCTATGGATAGGTCTTTAAAAATGATATTGAGGTTTCTAATATCATTTTTTTCTAAACTGAATAGTTTGCGCGAGAGACACTTCCAAAGTGATAAAAAGTGTGTCCCCCTCCCCCGTAACTTCTAAAATAACAGAATGAAAAATCTAAAAAAAATATATGATATTCATTGCCATGCAAACTTCCACCGAAAATTGGTTCGAACGAGATCTAGTAAGTAGTTTTTTTTTATTACGTCATAAAAATTAAAAAAAAAAATTTTTTTCATCAAACCCATACGTGTGGGGTATCTAGGGATAGGTCTTCAAAAATGATATTTAGGTTTCTAATATCATTTTTTTCTAAACTGAATAGTTTGCGCGAGAGACACTTCCAAAGTGAAAAAATGTGTGTCCCCCCCCCCCCGTAACTTCTAAAATAACCGAATGAAAAATCTAAAAAAAATATATCATATACATTACCATGCAAACTTCCACCGAAAATTGGTTTGAACGAGATCTAGTAAGTAGTTTTTTTAATAAGTCATAAAATAAAATAAATTTTTTTTTTTCATCAAACCCATACGTGTGGGGTATCTACGGATAGGTCTTCAAAAATGATATTGAGGTTTCTAATATCATTTTTTTCTAAACTGAATAGTTTGCGCGAGAGACACTTCCAAAGTGGTAAAATGTGTGTCCTAAGTGGTAAAATGTTGAACGAGATCTAGTAAGTAGATTTTTTTTAATACGTCATAAATGGTACGGAACCCTTCATGCGCGAGTCCGACTCGCACTTGGCCGCTTTTTTTCTCGTGTAGGAAGGAAGCGGTGGTGTCTGAGTGGATCTGACGTCCGACTTTCAATCCCGAGGTCGCGGGTCCAAATCCTAGCTCATACCAATGACTTTTTGGAAGTTTTGTACGGAATATCATTTAATCTACTAAAACATCGTGAGGAAACCTGTATACATGTGCGAAAAAATTCAAAGGTGTATGTGTAGTCCCCAATATAATAAAAATAAAAAATAAAAAATATTTATTCTCAGACAATACAGTCCATATTTGTTAGTATCAACTTACAACCTATGTTATGTTACCTTCCGCACAATAAATTACATAAATTAAATTAGGTAACTTACATAAGGTTTTGTGAACATGCAATTCGATAAATCGTCCCAAAATACCAGAATCTGAATCCTTTATGGTATTTAAATTTACCTTAATATTTGAGAGAAGTTTCCGAAAGTAAATATAAATAAATAAAATAAAATATTTTTATTCAGTAGCTTAAAAAACAAATTACAATATCTGCGCTGGTGCCTCTTTTTAAGTGAGAAAACACTTGTGCTAAGAGAGCACCGCTCTTCCACGCGGTTAATTTACAGTAACTTAGATGTAGAAAGTATGTTAAACTATAGAAAAGTAACAGATACCTAACAACATTTTTTCATTTACAAAATTTTTATCAAGACACTATTATGATACAAGAGATGCATTGGGTACTTAATATAAAATAGACGTGTGTGTGTGTGTGTGTGTATGTGTATGTGTGTGCGTGCGTGCGTGCGTGTGTGTGTGTTTGTGTTTGTGTAAGTAGGTAGGAAATTAGGTATTCCATGTGGAAATCAGTGGGAATCAGTACCTTTTACCAACTGATTAGTAGGTATTCATTCTATGCCGATTTTTTCGCACATATTCGCCACATCCCACCAATAAAATAATTTGAATGTGAATGTCACACGGATACGCGTTCTTGAGACACGATATTGGATCAAGCGCCGAAATGGAATTCCGACCGAATTCCTGTATTTTGACTTGCAAATAAATAATGTATTCTCCAGTTATATGCAAATTTTATTTTTTTTGCGGTACGGGTGGTTTTAGGGGGAAACCTGTGTGGCCATTTCTGTGTTCATAATTTGGTTCGGTATGAGTACCGCGTTAAAATGTTTAATGGGGAATCGATTTTTTCTCACTTTTACTTATGCCGTTTACAGTATAAAACATATCGTCCTACTTTATCGCACTAGTACGAAAATTTACCACATTATGTACGTAACTGTGTCCAAAATTTAAAATGCCATATGTACTGAAAATCGTTGAAGCGCTGGTGGCCTAGCGGTAAGAGCGTGCGACTTGCAATCCGGAGGTCGCGGGTTCAAACCCCGGCTCGTACCAATGAGTTTTTCGGAACTTATGTACGAAATATCATTTGATATTTACCAGTCGCTTTTCGGTGAAGGAAAACATCGTGAGGAAACCGGACTAATCCCAACAAGGCCTAGTTTATCCTCTGGGTTGGAACGTCTGATGGCAGTCGCTTTCGTAAAAACTAGTGCCTACGCCAAATCTTGGGATTAGTTGTCAAGCGGACCCCAGGCTCCCATGAGCCGTGGCAAATGCCGGGACAACGCGAGGAAGAAGAGATGTACTGAAAATCGTTGTACAAGACATATGCGAATATGCAATTCGCTACTCGTGTCGATTTAAAACACTCCCTTTTATCGTAATATACTATTACAAACGCAGTTGTGCAAAGACTTTTTTTCTGTGTTGTCAAAAAAAATAGTACAGGTATTTTATTTCAATTATATTCAAAGAGAGTTAACGTCGTAATATACATTGGACGGCGCGAGATTATAATGCCGCCTCTTGTAATTGCTAGCGATTAAGGGCTAAAGTCAGTAGATCACGCCGGGACAGGAACGCGGCTTAGCCTGATTCATCGTCGGTGGACATTGTGTTCGACCACTAACCGTTTATATTGAAGTACAAGTACCCATTGCACATTGGCTGACTGTGGTAATAACAACAGAAACCAAGCAATGTTCACTGTTCCGCGTTTGAACTTTCGATTTTAATTATTGTTGGTTTTAAAACGTTTTACTTATTTGAATAATTTTTCTTGATACTTGTAGTAACTAACGAATAACGGGCCGATTCTAACTTTAATACGTCAAATATATATATATATATATATATATATATATATATATATATATATATATATATATATATATATATATATAAATATATATATCTATAGATATGATCTAGATCGGATATTTCAGCGTCAAAAGTGATGTTTTTATTTAATTTAATAATTTTATTTCGGATAACAAGACTCATACATTACTAATTACATAATATAATTTAAAAAACATGTAAATAATAATGATAATTAAGTAATTAAATTTAAAGCATTGTCAAGTCATAACATCACTAATAAGAATAAATTAAAATAAAATAAAATTAGAATGTCAGGTTTTAAAATAATAATTATGTTCAATTATTAATTTAATATTACAACGTGATGATAATAATGTCGTGAATGTTTTTGTTAGAAGAAAGTCAGAAAGTCGTGCATGAGATGCACGCCAATCACCAAGACGATTTTCAAGGTCAGGTTGGAACCAATCTAAACCATAACCAATTGTTAAATTAGGATCGAGCTCAGGAACGCGGTTTTGCCTGATTTGTCGACGCTGGACATTGTGTTCGACCACTAACCATTTATGTTGAAGTACCCATTGTCCTAACTGTCCTAATAACAATCATAATAACAACCAAGCGATGGCGATGGGTTCCATTACTATGATTTAAACGTGACAAAAACAGTGAGTATTAAAGCTTGACCAGAAATGTATGATCATTGTCAAGAGGGCGCTGATAGTTCATACTCGTAATTATGGTGCGTGATCATATATTATATTACTGGTCATGCTTTACAAATTGTTACACACATTTACTCGCACGTTAAGCTTCACTCCGTATGTTTGTATACGTATTCTTCAACGTGAAAACCCGTTTACCACTAGTAAAAACTAGTTTTGCAAGACGCCATTAGTAAAAAGGCCTTTCCTGGATTTTATTAGTTAACAGTTTCCAAGTGCTCATGGGAAAACTGATTTTGACTTAATGTTCAAAAATCAATTTCAGTTAATAGTTAGTTCCATAGTCAATACTGAAGGTCATTTTTCGGTTGGGAAATGTAGACCTCCGGGAGTGAAGAGGTCAGCCTTGTCATCATCAAAAGCTTTCGGGTTTCATACAGTCAAATAGATGTCAGGTTAAGTCGACGTTTAAATCTGGCAGGTGAAGTAAGCCCGAAGCGTGTCAAAATTTTACCGCTCAAGAAAATGTCTTATTTTATAACTTCCAGTATAAATCTAAGATCCTTCAGTGCAACTTTAGGCGGAAGACATCGCCATAGATACGAAATCATTGCAAGTTCAGTCCGCAGATCCGACCCCGGACCATGAATAGCGGAATTAATTAAAACTCTTGACGTTCTTGAAGAAAATCGCAATTACGAGTTCCAGATTTAAGCCTTTTTAAATTGTAGGAGTCATTAATTGCATTGCAGCTCAAGACGGAGTAAATTGTCTGCTCGTATTTCTCAGATATGCTGAAGTGTTGTTTTGTTACTTGACTACTGCAAAGTCGAACGGGGTTATGTTTTAGCGTATGTATTGTGTGATATATTTATGTCACGTGTTCTACCGTAGCATCTAACTACTGCGTATATTTTTAAGATACCGTTCGGTTTCAGACAACACCAGTATTACTAATACAGTAATGTCGTAACACTGCTCTGCTGCTGCAATAATGCTGCCGACTGCATTACCGCATGAAACGTCAAATTTATTATAAATGTCTCAATAACATTACCTTATTGACGTTTTCTGCAGTAGATCAGTAGATAGAGTTGCTGCAGGTAGCAGCAGAATTGCAGCGCGACATTAGTGCCAATTCCGTTGCTGTGTTGCGTTTAACGGATTTTGCGGCAGCAATATCACTGCTGTTATTTAAATACAAACGGTTCCTTAAGGGTTCAATACGAAACTGAGCTTTACAGCGTTTAACTTCTTATATAACCACACCCATATATCGAATCAACGTTTAATTGTTTCATTGTTGCCCACAGCGCGGACGGTAACTACGAAGTGACGATAATGACGAAAGCCATTCTACACTACGACGGCAAAGTGATATGGAAGCCCCCGGCCATCTACAAGTCCTTCTGCGAGATCGACGTGGAGTACTTCCCCTTTGATGAGCAGACTTGCTTCATGAAATTCGGTAGTTGGAGCTACGACGGTTATACGGTGAGTAAAGTCTTGTGGAATCCGTCTGTCTTTTACAATGCCTTTTGGTTCATTGCCGTAAGGGAAAGCCTTTTGACAAGCCAGATCTGCTGCTTGAATTTCTGCACAATCAACTGTGGAATTAACTGTCGCTCGTGGTATTTCCGGACCAATACATGTTTTAAACCTTCAAGAGAAAGCCTACTCTCTTATTAGCACTTGCAAATCATCTGGCGTTTCGGGTGTCCATGGGTGACGATAATTGCTTCGTATTGGATGATTTGTCTGCTCGTTTGCCTTCTATATCATAAGACAGTAAAGTCGTGTGGCATCTGCCTGTTTTTTACAATGCCTTCTGATTAATTCACGTAAAGTACTTGCCTTTTGGCAAGCATACCTGCTTCTTGAAATTCGGTGGCTTGAAGTTTAATTTTATTTAAATACCTATTTCTTCAATATGGGCAGACATAGTCGGGATTTTAAATAAGACAGCTGTTTGGTAGAGAATCACTATTTGTAATTAATGTATTCAGGCATGGTAGGCACTGTAGAAAAAGTAGTAGACGGCATATATGCGATCGAAATTATGACAAAGATAAAACTTTTTTTAAAGTGCCAGTCGCAAAAGTTTGAAACAGTATATGAATCAATGTTACAGACGAATAAAAAATATGACGTGAGCTCCATAAAACTTGAAAAGTCATTTAAAAGTTTTATAAAACCTCAAAAGCTCTAGTCCGTACAAGTTCATAATAAACTCGTAGCAAAACAAGATTGAGCCTCATAAAGTACGGCCAATACTCTGTCAAGTGTAATATTTATCGGGCAATAAATAATACGGACAATGAGATATGCTTCTCGATGAGAGAGGAAGTAATAAAAAGTTTCCAATGGAGTTTACAGCGATAGGCCGAAGACGGCCGTCTATCGGGTGGGGAAGCCAATAAATCTGAGGTTCCGACTTGCTCATAAATAAGGCTCAGGCTCACATTCGCGCCTTCGTGTGTTAGAGATTTTGTTCCGATCTTATCAGCGCATATCTGGGCCTCTGTTGCCAGTAGTGTAACAATCGCTAGCGAGTTCAATTATTGAGCAAACCAATGTAATTTCATCTCGCTATCCATAAGAACTATAAAAGACCTGAAAGTGAGCTTGTACTGGTCCTCATTACCTTTGCTCTGTTCGCGTTTGGAATCAAATCCCTGATCGCTGTTACACTTTGGAGGCAATAAATGTCTGAAAGAAAATTAGCGCCCCCCAGTAAAATCTTTTAAGGGGCGATAATAGCCAATGACCTTGAGTGCTCGTTTTCTGAGCTCTTTCTTTTTGAGATGGTGTGAATGAGAAGCACTGTTGTGTACATCGTATGGCCGGCCGTCTTCTATTCGGAAAGATGAATTCAAAATGCATACAAATATCATGTCAAAATAAATGAATAGAGATTACAGATTTAAAAGTATTCACTTACCTGTTCGTTTTAATATAGAAACCGAAGTGAATTAAATAGCGATAGTATACAACCCAGCAGTCTCTTCAAACAGACTGATGGGTTATAAACGTTCGGGCAAATCGGCGTCTTTTCTGTGTACATTACAAATAGGATACATTTCTCTAAGACTTTTATCATACCACATGCACCTAAGAAGTAGAAGGTGCCACGTGCATAAGAATAAAGTAAGGAAACAAGGCTTTATAGTCTATTTATTTCACAGAAAAGACGCGTAACCTTAACTCACGATAAACAAGTTATTGTAGTATTTATTTACAATTTTACCATCGCGTGGGCCGCATGCTGTTTTGCCACTGATGTACTTAGTATAAAAATTACCTTTAACTTGTAAGAGTATGTATTTGTTATCTAATTAGAATTATTTTACATATCATCCTTTCTTTTCCAGGTGGATTTGAGGCATCTGAAGCAAACACCAGACTCTGACGCGATAGGAATGGGCATCGACTTGTCAGAATACTATATATCCGTGGAGTGGGACATCATGCGAGTGCCGGCCACCAGAAATGAGAAGTTCTACTCCTGCTGCGAGGAGCCTTATCCTGATATCATATTCAACCTAACCCTTAGAAGAAAAACCCTCTTCTACACGGTCAACCTCATCATCCCATGCGTTGGGATCTCCTTCCTCTCAGTCCTGGTCTTCTATCTACCTTCCGACTCTGGAGAAAAGATCTCACTCTGCATATCTATCCTCCTCTCCTTGACCGTGTTCTTCTTACTGCTAGCAGAAATAATTCCCCCCACCTCACTCACTGTTCCACTTTTAGGAAAATATTTATTGTTCACTATGATGCTAGTCACATTATCAGTAGTGGTCACTATCGTGGTGCTGAACGTTAATTTTAGGTCCCCGGTAACCCATCATATGGCACCTTGGGTCCGGAAGGTCTTTATAGATTTTTTACCGAAAATATTATGCATACAAAGGCCGGAGAAGCCAGAAGACGATGATAACGATAAGCCGACTGAGGTAAGAATTATGATATCGCGTCACAACTTGCAGAGCTCGATTTTGATGTAACCCGCCCCAATTAAAGTAATACTGGTATTTTTGGATCTAAAGGATCTAATTTTTAATACAACTAAATTAAATTGAGACTTAACTTTCAGTAATATGAAACGTTCTTAAAATGTTTTTTTAATTTACCGTTAACTAAAACAGTACAATTAATTTTTAAAAAATTTTGATGTGGATGATGCTACTTATGATGTTGCGGTAGTAAGTTTTGAATTAAAAAAAAGTAGTGATACTTTAAGTGGTGACTTATTTTATAAGGAAGAAGAAGAGTTGTTAAATTTTAGTGAAATATATGAAAATTAACGCAAATAAAAAATTCAAGCAAAAACCGTTGGTCTGAATTTTTATTGCTCTTAAAAGTATTTTGAGGAATAAGTCAACATGTATCGGGCTCGGCATGGTTTAGCGAAAGTCAACAAGTATCCCAAACTCTGCTGACATACTTCCCCCCGCCAATATCGTTTCACGACTCCATTGAAGCGGTCGCATAAACACCCGTTCCAAAAACATTAATCATCACGCATAAAAGAGATGTTTACCTCGCTCAAAAACACGGCATCGCGCCGTTTAATTAAATTTGTTAACTAAAAGCTTTCACAAATGAAGTTCTTTAGATGAAATCCCTTTCAAAACGAAAAAACAACACGACGCCTTTTCTCCTCAAGTTTCCTTCATTCAAAACATTTTCCATCGGAACGGTTTCAATACAAACAGAACGCTATTACGCCGAGTCGAAGCCACCCTCGACAATAACCATTTTAATTGTCCTCAGCCGCGGGACTTCTAGAAACGCTGCGTTCAACAATATTCTAAATCCATTGTGTTCTGTGTGTATCGCTTCCAGCCCAATTTCATTCCATTTCGATTTTCTTTTATTACTCAACGCCGACGGGCTTAACGAGCGCGCGCAGCCCCTGTTATTTATGTCCCCCTGGTGGCTCGGGACGGATCGCGAGATATACAAGCCGGCAAGGCCGAAACCGAACCCACTTCGGCCTAATTGTGTGCGGGCTTAAGCCGTCGATACACTGCTGCGCCCACGGAACGTCCGACAACTTAATCTCTCGGTGTTCCAGTGTAACGAGCCAACAAATTGACGCGTATATATCAAACGAGTTTTCCAACACTCAATTTCAAAGCTGTTACGCATCGCACCCTTCTTTTACCCGAAACAATTGCGCGTGGATCGCATGAATTCAGATGTGATACTGCATAATATACCAAAAATGTTTCTGTAATTCAAATCCTTTTCTCCGAAACTGGTGATTCAAAAGAACATTCACAAAACGTGCTACCTCCGTTAGTTCCAAAGCGATTTTTCCATTTAGAACTTTTTATTCCATAATACTGACGATTACGTCTCCCGTAGAACAAAGTTTGCATCGATATTTTTCACATCTGAGCAGCTTCTTTTACCGGCGATTAGTCTCAATCGACAATTCCAAATCCTATTTCATAAAACGCCTTTCATACCAGTTCAACAAGTTTCCTTATGCAATAGCTCTTTAATTACTATTTGTACGAAATGTACTATTTTAATCTCGTAACCTCGTTGTAGCTACTATGTGAATATCATATTCTTGCCATGCTTCAGATAATGAAGGTCCTTGGCGCCGGTTAATGAAAGCGTGAATTTAAAATGCTAAAGGAGGATTCAAAGCTTCGCTATTGAGTTTCATCATCCGTTACATGGAAATAGCATAGAATGCTCTTTGGCAGGCGTGGTAGAGGAATCACACAAAATAAAGAATGAGCCGTGTCCTAAACTCTCTAAAAAAGAATCGTCAATCTCGAAAGAATCCTCATAATCTACACATTTCAGGTCCTCACCGATGTATTTGGTGGCGACGACCTAGACGGCAAGTTCAAAGAGTGGGGTTGCGAGGAGTACGAGCTGCCGGGGCTGCCGCCGTCGCCCCCTCCGCCCCCGGGTGGGGACGACGAACTCTTCTCCCCACCCCCTGGCTCGCCCTGCCACCTGGACCTGGACGCCGACACTCCCTCTCTAGATAAACACTACGTGAGAGAGATGGAAAAGACTATAGAAGGCTCCAGGTTTATTGCGCAACACGTCAAGAATAAGGATAAGTTTGAAAGTGTATGTATGGCTTTATGTTTTTCATGATTTCATAAAAGTTATAAGTTTTAAGTCTCACGAATCGGTTATGTATATTATGTATATATTTATGTAATGTATGTATGTGTCTTTATGTATTTAAGTAGTTTATAATTAATTTATGTGTATTAGGACTCTAATTCTTTCAATAGCAATTTATTTTAGTTTTAAACGCACCGCCTACAAGCTTTTCTGCTTTGCCCTAAGGTTGACTGGTAGAGAATGCCTCATGGCATTAAGTTCGCCTTTTGTACATTAGGTTTTTCTTTTGTGCAATAAAGTTTTAAATAAATAAATATCATTTTATGTTTTCAAAAGTTCTTTAATTTAAATAATAGCATAATATATTAAGGGTATGTAATTTTTGCCGGCCTCTCGTAAATACTTAGTTTTGCTAACCTTACCAATTTGAATAAATAGAAAAAAAAAACGAAAACTATCAATAACATAGTCACCATGATTTATTCAATTTTCAAACTTATTAATATGAGAATTATGAGAAGCTTTGAATGTGGATAGAATTATAACCTAATAATTTATTCTTAAAACAATATAATAAACTTAATACTAGATTACAGGACGATATTATAATAATTACTAATTACACAATTAAAAAAAAATTAAATTAAGACATTAACAACGAAACATTTTTAAGCTAACAATTGAAACTAAACTAAAACTAGAAATTAACTAATGTATTTTTCCAGGTGGAGGATGACTGGAAGTACGTGGCGATGGTACTCGACAGGATCTTCCTGTTCGCCTTCACGATAGCGTGCGTGCTCGGCACCGCGCTCATCATCTTCCGCGCCCCCACCTTCTACGACAACTCCAAACCCATCGACATCCTCTACTCCAAGATTGCCAAGAAGAAACTCGAGCTCCTAAGGATGGGCTCCGAAATGGACCCGGGCCTCTGAAATTCGTCCTACGTCTTCGGCCACTCGCCGCCGAAGACGTTTTGGGAGCTGATCGTGATGTGGTGGCACGGATGATCGCAGTGAAGCTCCTAGCGAATGTGAGGCGAGGACTCTGTGCTCAGTGAGTGTGGTGTGACGTACGCAGTGGAAACCGTCTTTTTATATGAACTCGAGGAGACTGTGTCCGTCGGAACGCACGGCGCGCGCCGTAGTGAATCCGCCACAACTATTTTTATATTAGAATCGCTGTATTGATCGTATATACTGGAGCGAATGTGTAATTTTTGTATGTTTTCATCGGAAGGTTTCTTTTCCAGGAATTATTTGATACGAGCGCACAAACATTGTACAGATATATTAAGGGATTTATATTAAGTTCTCGCGATAGATTCGTTTAGTTATCAGGACGTAAACGACGCTCTTATTACTTACTATATAAGGTTCACTTCGGATAAGTGGAGCTCAATTTCGTAAGTTTAAGTATTGTACGGGCTACGCAAAGTCGATTAGCGGTTGGAGTATTAAATTATAAATTTTCATGCAAACGTCCTCCATGAGAACCGGACATGTAGACACATGTATATGTAATGATTGTGTAATAATTTGAATTATACATAATGTATTTGATAAACTAAGTACTCGCGTAACAATCATAAGGACAATATCGATAAAATGACGAATGTATTGAATCTGTTAGGGTAAGGTTGTAGATACGTTAGGGGTTAGGGAGCCGAGCCGCGCCGCGGCCGTCATCGGCGCGCGTTGCTGCCAACCTAGCATAGTCGACGGTGATATTATTTAAATAGATATTTAAACACAATTGACTGCCAATTGTAAAATACATTTTTATAAAAAGTCGATATTCTTAGATAGTTCGATAAATTATTTGATTAGATTTTTTAAACAGAGTGCCAAACGCCATCGCCAATGTTTGAGGACATGCCAAACTGACGTTCATTTCTGCCGGTCCGTTTGCGTGACGGTTTGCTTGGATACATTAGTTTAACATGTATGAAACAGATGCTTGCCCTTCAAACGACTGAACATATAGTTTGCTCGTACTTTCGTTCTAGGTCCGCGTTTCTAATAATCATAGAGTACAGGGTAAACTTAGTACACAATTTTCTTCCCTTGATTTGTCTCACGATCTTCACCGATAGTAATATCTTGTACACTTATCGGCACTTTACCTAACACTATTAGATAATAGTCATTGTTGAGGTTTGTGACATTAGTCTGTATGTAGTCCGTACTGTTCCTTTGTACTAGACTAGTAAGGTGTTTCTTTGAGTTACTTAGATGCGTCTTTTCGGCGCGTCCCTAGTTACTTTAGTAGTCGTACGTCTATTGGAACACTCTTGCGCGTAATAAGCGTTTTACCTCACTTCGACCCATTGTGTAGGGTTAGTAGCAGTCTATAATAAAAAAAAATTTCGAGCCGCGTATTTGATATGTCAAAGTAATAAGAATTATAGATAAAATACTTAGATAACTCAGAGTTATTGATATAAAGGAAACCACAGCGAGCAGTTAGGAAAACAGGGATGGTTATAGTAAAATTATTCAAATTGTTTTTGTGATTCGTCTTCATATTTGTAAGTGTTATTGAATATGTATAGCAGTTCGTGTGGGCGAACGCTGTGGCTAGACTAAGACATGAACGCGTGTACCGCCCGCGTCACACCGCAAGGCGGTACACGGAGGCAAGCAAACTGGTTTCACGAAGGAATTCTCAAACGGAATTGTTCGTCTACTAATAAAATAAACTAATAAAATAATTTTCTTATAAGACACAATTCACACGTCGGTTTATTGAAAGTAGGAATGTGCTATTGCACGCACCGAAACACACCAATTTAGTATTATTAATTACTATTTATCAATAATGAATAATTAATTAAGACCACAGGCTTCCCACTGTTCCGTGATCATCTAAACTTTTATTGTAGATAATTGCTAGAAAAGGACGGTCTGTTGTTATTTTTATATGACTGCAAATAAGTAAAACCTAGTTAGATTTTCTAAACACCGTAGGCTAAAGTGTCGCGTGTTTGTACATTGGAAGATACATTTGATGATGTAAATAGTATGTTGTCCGAGGAATCTGGTCAATAGATAAATGCAGTAAATAGTGACGACGCAAGAAATGGCTTTAAATGTGGTCAAGGCATATTAATAACCAAACTAGAACAGTACATCGCCAACCCGGACGGGCAAAATACCAGCCGTTGACGGGTTACAGAGGTATCCGGATTATCATCTGCAATTGTTTAAGCTATATTAAACTCATAACTTAGCATATAAATAAAAGATATTGCATTCATAAAGCTATGGGAATAAATTACTAACACTAGAATAAATTGTGAAATTCTTCTGCTATATATTTTTGCATTTCGAAGGGACTGTTAGTCAGAGAAGAAAATTCCTAAATTTGTGACTATCACGGCAGTGCGCCATCATCTTGATCGGCCGGATTACAAGGATAACCGGGTTAGCGAAGGTACGGATTAACGAAGCACTAATAACAACTAAAAGCATAATATGTCTCATTTAGATTGTCATGACTGTTATCATTGGATAATGATAATCCAGTTTCTACAAAAACGCTCACATACATCATGTAGTTTTATCATTTACATAATATGCTTTTAGTTATATTCAAGTAAACACATTTTGTTTCGTGTTATTAAAATGTCTAAAACCTGGACCACATAGAGTCTAAACTGAATGAGCTGAGCCTATACAACGATAAATGACCCTAATATTTTGAATGCGTGTTATCTCTTTAGATGTCTCATTGTATTGCCCACGTTCGCTCCGACCCCCGAGTAGACCCTGAGTATCCTCCGGGTATCCTATGGGTAACTCCGCGGGTAATCCCCGGACTTTTAAGACTATAAGTTGTATTTCGTCGAGGTTGTGTGAACAGCCTTCCCTGTCATTCGTACCTCGGTTGTAGTAGTTGTCTTTAAGACCTAGTAGTCGTGTTATAGTTTACCCTATTTAACAGCTGCTACATTCCATTGCAAACAGGATAATACCTTAATGTTATTTGTTATTAGGTTCCGGATTTTTTACTTATTATTTACCACTTCTTAGATAAAAAAATTCACACCTTTCGATTAATAATTGTATTAAACTAACATGTTGTGGCTTAAAAGTAGCAAATCTCTTAACTCAATCTGAAGGAGTTAAGGAATTTATCTCTTATCTAATAATACCTTGAGTTCAAACTTGACCATTCCGTTCGAAAAAGATAAGAGGTTTGCTACTTTACATGACGATGTCTGAAAGTTATTGATCAGGTTGCAAAAAAATCAATGTCTTAAAAAATAACTTTGCTCTCACACGCACTGGACTAAGCGCAATAATTTTTCACGGGTACGGGTAAAGATAACCCCTTTTGACAACATTGAATATTACGTTATATCTCTTCTTTGTTTCCCTATTTATTATATCTATGTGAAATACTTATCGAAATTAATTTTCTTTTAAGAAAATGATTTTAAAGTAAACGAACTAAATTCTCAAATACAGAGTTACGTAACATGAAATTAAATTAAGATGGAGGCTTACTTTTGAAACGTAATTATTACAAAGTTTCATACTCTGAGAAATTAAATTAGTCTAAGGGACTTCTTCGCTTATTGTTATTAATTTCCATATATAGGCCGCTTTAAGAGAATATCAACCTTCATAAAAGTCGGTAATGAAGTCTGCAATCTTATTTTATATTCATTGTATAATGATTCCAATAACATTTCAATGAGAAATACATAAGCTTTACAGATAAATCCAATTAAAGTTTTACTTTCCGTGTTTCTAACAGGTTTTTTTTTATATTACAGATTTTTAAGTATAAATCTAATTTGTAAGTAGTAAAATTATTTACGTCGCTTCTTTTTTCTAAAACGCATTCTAATCTATTTTTTCTTGTTAAATACTTAGCCGTCATAAGTCACAATTTAATTGATTGTGTGATGTGTCCGTAAATAATAAATAAAAACATTTTATATGTGTAATGAGTATAAAATGAAATCAAATGTAGACAAAGTGAATTCCATTTACAACTTTGAAATCCAAAAACGGAATATAATTATTCAAAAAGTTTATATATTATTCAAAAAGTTTATATATTATTCAAAAAGTTTATATATTATTCAAAAAGTTCGTATATTCTCTGCAATGGACTGTAGCGGTTGACTATCGTTGTGCTTGTTCAAGTTTACGTTACCAGACGTTTGTCTGAGGAGCGGGTGATAGTTGTCTGAAGGTAGATAGGTAATAAATTTAACAATAAACAGATTTAGATCAGGTAAGTGTATAAGTGGTGTTTAAATTAGCTTCTCAGTGTTTTAGGGTTAGTCGACGAATGAGTCGGCTCGGGACGCGGTGGTAGATAAATTTGTTTGTCCGTTTTAGTTCTTATGTAAAGGTCATTTATTATTTTTTAAATATATTAACTTACATGTTTATTAACTGTAAGCTCTTTTTTTCCTATTCTTTAATAACGTATACAATTGTTTATTCTTGTATCATAAAACACAGTGAGGAAAATAATAACTAATAATAATTTAACTAATAACTTAGGACAAATTTGTAATTACAAATACTTTCCAAAAAACCGTACCTAATTAAATTATGTATCTATTATATTTCTAAGAAAACATTACAATTCACGTGGAACATATTGCAGTTCGTCTATCAATTAAAATGAGTTTATCCTTATTCGTCACCCTATTATAACGTGTATTTGTGTTAAAGTCAAACAATTGTATTTGTGTTAAAGTCATTAATTAATTTATATGTATATTATTAATTTTTTTGTGATTATTAATTTTAATTTTATTGTCAATTTGCGAGAATTAAAAGGCTTTTTATTTTATTTTTATTTTATATATATATATTATTTTAAATAGCAAATTTATCTCCACCGGGGGCGAGCGGCGAACTCATAGTCAGCTATCACATGGCTGTCAGTAATTTTAAGAATCAACTTAACCGAAATGTTGACGTGTACATATAAATGATCAACATAGAAATTAAAATAATTATATTGACAACTTATTTTTCTACGTTACTTTCAGGCATTAGTGCTAGTAGTGTAGACGTAATATAATAACAAGCACAGCATACAAATACACAGCAATAACATTTAAAATTAATTTCATTTTAAGCGTATCTAAATTTAAACTTTTATTTCTAATGGACAATGATTCGGAAGATCCGTAACGCTTTATAATTAGTCATCGAGATCTCGATTAAGTAAAAGTGATAAGCACGAAGAATTTTGTACATTGACCCTGCCTGTTTCGATCTCTGCCGCATGCGCATAATTATATTTCTGTCCCGCTTGTACAGTGGCATTGACCACATGGGTGAGACAGCAGTATAGTTACGCGCGTGGGACAGAGATAGTAACAGACGGATCAATCTACGAAATTCTTCGTGATTATCGTCTTTACTTTAGTTTTGTATAGTATTTCCTTCGGTATCGCTATCCAGATTAATCTTGCTTTCACGCACTTTTGATTAATTTCTTGCATTCATATCTACATACAATATGGACATACTTAAACTATGTAAGTTAGAAGTATTGCATGTTTAATCAAACGTCTTCCAAAGTGACGTAAGATGAATTTAAGGCTCTAAGGGAAAACGACGGATCATTTGTATTAACAAGACCTAAAACACTATTGGGGTTATTCGTAAACCCCCGTCATGTCTAACAAGCTTTTAATGATCGTTTGTCCCTGTCATTTTGACATTAATGTATGTTATAAAGGGACAAAAATTGGAATTTAATAATGTTCATAAACATACTATGATCAGTCGTCGTTTCTTCATGGAGTCTCATAGTTTTTGTTAATTATTTTCCCATTTTCCGTTTTAGTTAAACGACATATTACCTACTGTAAATCCACCCAGATATAGTCCAAAGCTCCATACCATGGTCCAAATTCGAATATCTTTGTTCAGAACCCCTAGTGTACATTTATTCGATAGCGTGACGACGTACGCGTTTGCGTTAAGTCTCATTTTGTATGGCATTTAGAAACGGCGCGCCAAGCGGGACGTTTTGGAAACTCAAAATCCCATACAAAATGAGACTTAACGCAAACGCGTACAGGTCACGCTATTGAATTTTACACTAGGGGTAAAGTGAATATTATATGAATGTCGCAGTTCTGAGATGAAATAGGTATTGTGATAAAACCAAAAATAATATTCATACTTCATTACTTACGTCTTGAACTTGTGAATCATAGTTGTAGTACTGGAATATGGGTAGTTCTACAGTACTTGAATTGAAAGCCATTTAATGTATGCAATCATTTACGTATATAATGAATTCGTGCTGACATGATGCTAGAATACTTTGATGCTGCGCAACGTAAGTACTTATAAGAAAAACGTTTAACGAAAACCTAAAAAATGCTACATTGGTTTTGAAGAATACAACATTAAAAGAATGATTAAGACACGTTTAAGATCTTGGAAAGATCTTTAAAAGATCGATAACTAAACGACATGTGAAAATTGACGTTTATTTCGTTTTTTTAGTTTCTGAGGGGATTGGAAGGTCAGATGGCAGTTGCTTTCGTAAAAACTAGTGCCTACTCCGATTTTTGGTATTAGTTGCCAAGTAGATCCCAGAGTTCCTTGAGCCACAGCGAAAAGCTGGGACAAACGCAAAAAAAGAAGATAAAGATGAAGATGATCTAAAAAAAATTATAGAGACGATAGCGTAGGGTACTAACTCGGATAACTTCTATTATTTTATTAGAAAATAATAAAATAATATATATTAATATTTTGATACTTGATGATTGCATATATTAATCTATATGGCTCACGAAAACTTCTGTGTCGATATTCTGTGTTTTTACGTACTCGAATTCGTATAAATCGCAAATTCAAATGAAATGTAAATAGTCAACGGCAAAAACAAAAATCATAATGGCTTTTTTTCCATTTATTGGTATTTTGTAAAAACACTAAAAACAACAAAAATTTTAGTGTCATACAAACAATGAGCTTTAAATTTTGAGTTCTTCAAAAAAGCAATTATGTCAATTAGTCTTACAAAGGACATCGTAAATGAAAATAAATCAACATAAAATGGTCGTTTTACGAATATGAGTAGAAACAACACTTTCACTTGAGTTTGCGGTCTAGGTACCCTAGAAAACAGCCTAAACTCATTATTTACACCCAAATAATATCTTTATACAATAATAATTTTAAAGTTTTACACACGTATTTATAGACACTTGAAATTTTTACTTTATTGTAGTTTTATTTCCTCAGATTTTGATAAAATCTGGTAAGTTTGACGAGCTCTGGGCTCAATCTGGACGGGATATATAAGAAATTCAAATATTATGTAATTTCCATTGAGTTACCTAACAGGTACTCTATTTATATACTTACATAATTGTATCGATTTTTGACGAAATAAAACAACAAAATAAAAATAACTAATAATCTCTTTGAAACATGACACACGCATACTCTGAATCTTTAGGTATTTAAATAAAAGTAAACAAACAATTTGTACATTTTCGGGTAGTTATAAGATTTATTGGTTAACCAACCAAATATAAAACCGCCTGGATCTGTCACTGAACGTCCTGACTTACCTACATTATTTGGTAATGTAATGTTTTTATTTACCCTTAACTGGCTTAAGAAGCTATTCGAGGGTAGATTTTGTTTACTTTTATTTAAATACCTAAAGATACAGACTATAGTCACTAAAAATACGTGTGTAAAATCAGATAATTACTATAGTATTGAAATGATTCACGAGAATTACAATTTGAATATCTTTATAGCTTACTCCTACGATATACATAGTTATATACATAATATATTAAATGTACTTACTAATAAGTAGTAAACACACGAAATTTGCGTTGAGCTTCCAACACGATTAGATGTAAATACAGACATAATGAAACTGTTCACTAAAGTGTTATGTCCCTTTCAACACGTGCATTGTTAACTTCACTGTCTTATTATTTAATGCTGTTACAATATTATTATTCATTTGTCAGCTATTCATATTTATTGACCTTACCTAAGTGTTGTTTTATATTTAAAACGTTGTTTGTTACGAAAATGTACCTTATCTACGTCACAAAATAAGTAACTAAAACAGATTTTGAGATTAATACTAATTGTAACAACAGGTTATGAATTTGATCTGGATTTGTTATAGATGTTAATGGAAATGTATGTAATCAGTTATTGTATATAATTCCTAGTAAAAATTATATTATTCCTAAAATCGCCCTAAAAGGTGTGAAAAAATTATAAGACATATTTTCTAGAAATTCTATACATTTCTTAAATAGCAGTAGGAAACGTATTCATTTTATTCAAAGAAAGCATAAATTTTACACATTTCTTAGTACAATATCGGAATTCCAATGAATTCCTAGAAAATGTGTATATACATATTTTCCAGAAATATCATACTATTTCTAAAAACTGAATACATTTCCCAGGATATGTGTGTATTAAAAATCTTTCAGCAATACTTTATACATTTCCTAAATAGCCTCGGGATTGTATACATATATTTCTGACAGATCATATTCATAACAGTACCCCTAGTGTAAATAAATTCGATTTCGAAACGTGACGTACGCGTTTGCGTTTAGTCTCATTTTGTATGTGATTTAGAAAGAGCGCGCCAAGCGGGACGTTTTGGAAACTCAAAATCCTATACAAAATGAGACTTAACGCAAACGCGTTCGTCACGTTATGATGTCGATTAAATTTACACTAGGGGTACAGATCTAGATCAAATCCATAACCCGTTATTAAAATCAAACCTCTCGATCTTTATCATGTTGAAAAGAACCCGCAACCGGTCCTAGCAACAATCATGTGTTATTAATTATTTTTTCTATTTAAGTTTAAAACTAACTCGATTTTCAATCATCACCAAATATCAGTAGGTAATTACGCAACCTTTTGAAACGGCAGTCCTTGTAATAAACACAAAATATAAAACTTGTTATTATTAACACAAATTACAAGAAAAACTTAAGGAAGTGCATCTAAAGTTACGTAATTACCCATTTAGGCCGCGAACTGGACGAAAGCGGTGTCCAACATTGCGTTCGACCAAATTTATGGACGACCTTGATTCGCCGCTCGCCGCTTGCGTCCAGTCTGCTGCCTTACTCTTGACATTTAAATGTCGTGGCAACAAAAAAAGTCTGTGCAAAATTACTTTTTTTTTCGTTTTGCGAGTAATCAAGCTTGTCTTGTTTCAAACATTTTATCAATATAAGCTTATAAGCTAATAGTTTCAAAATTAGTCTACGTGTATTTGTTTAGGTTTATTAAGGCTAGTATTTATTTTTATCATTGATTATAAATTTATGTGTGCCTTATTTTCATAGTCTTTGAAACTAAGTTCTGCTAAATTGATTCTAGGTAAATTTGGCAAATGTTGAGTTGAGATTTGGAGTTTTATCTTCGCGCGGTGTTTTCATACATATTTCATACGGATGCGATTTATACTAATTATCTATGTATGTTAAAAGTGTTAGTTTCATAATAATATCATACGTATAACACTGCCTGAGAAAACTTATGAAATATAATCACAGTTCGTAATAAGACTCCTCTGGAGTTGCAGGCGTACATAGACTACGGAGACCGCTTACCATTAGGTGGGCCGTATGCTTGTTTGTCACCGACGTAGTATTAAAAAAAAATGAATTCTTAAATTCTTAGAGAAGCTATATTGGACGTGTACTTTTGTCGAATCTACCACCATCAGCCGGGGTGATTGAGGTGCTCAAAAATATCTGAATACGCACTTTAGGGCTTTGACAATAGCGTGTTCAGATATATTTGAGCACCTCGGTCGCTCCGATATATCTGATGGCGACTGTACTTTATATATTTATGGCCTTGTTGAAGAGTAGATGTTTTGTAAAATATTGGTTGTTAGGATATATTAACGCCGAACTTGTATGAAAACATTGCGCAATTTAATTGTTACTTAAAGCAATCTTAGCTTATTTTGGTAATTAACTTGAAATTTGTATTAATTAAAAATTAAAATTGAAAATTTGGTTATTGTCGAAACGGCATATTGTAGTTAGGGTTCAACGTATGTTTCTAACATCTGATATTATTAATGTTAAAATAATTAATGTCCTCTACTGTAGTAATATACTATAAATGTTTATGTTCAATTCTATATTATTTTTCACCTTTCTCGTCAGAAGTAACGGGGCTTGTCATGGAGGATTTTGTTGAGAATAAAACAAAAGACATTTTTTTCCTTTACCTATTTATATAGTGTTTAAATTCAATACGGGAAAACCTTTGAACGGTAGTTAGCAAAGGACCTAAGAAGTATATTGCGATAACTTTTGCTTAGAATATTAATCATACAAAATAATTCGACTCGCAATTTTAAGCAACGCACAAGATACGAGCTTTTTGTAGTAACTCTCAACGCCTTGACAGTTACTGTGAAAAGCTCGTATCCTGCAATGTCATGTCATGTTATATCTCATAATGTTTTCAGTACATTGCTGCTCGGTAAATTTTCAAATATTAATTACGGTAGTAAGTGTAACTTAAAAAAACCTTCATTCATGATAACACGAGTAAATTCTATGTCAGGTTTGTTTTATTGCCCGTATTGAATTTACACACTGCATATACGTACCTACTTTGAGGCTAGGTGTATTTATGTAAAATTTTACCATTAATTACTCCCGTAATATATTGTCGTATGATTTATTTAAAGATTATATGCAATAATCTTTTTATAAACTAGACGTTAATTAAAACTCCACCAACAGTTTACTCAATTTACGCAGACGAACTGTTATTAATGTACCGATATTTTGATTTTCTAAATTGAAATCTCTCATTCAAATCCTCCATACACACCATCCAGTGAAAATGGCATTCGCAAACGAACACCATAATAATGATACAAATATAGTAATAGATAGTACGAAAGTGAATTCCTTAATTTTTATTAAATATTAAGGTACTGTAATACAATAATGTCTTGCCTCCGAATGGTCCATAGGGTGAGCATCCGTTAAAAGCTAGGGAGCGGAACGATGCAAGAAATAAAAAGAGCGCCGATAAAAACTTATTCACCAATGGGAACGCATCCTCGCACCGTTCGACTACCTCGCACACCTCTCGCTTTAAGGTTACTCACCCTTAGCTTAAACTTGAGACCATCGGGGGACACGTTTATGCACTATGCTATAAAATCGTATATGTCTAAGTCATAATAGCTCAATAATTTAATGAACTCTATGAAATTGTATAATAAAATATAATTAAGATATTGTAAGCTTTAGATAATTGCAAAGTTAATGTAAGGAACGCGAAATAATATACATAACTTAGTGTAATTGTAATGTAAGTCCCATTTTGTAATGTTAAATTAATTAAATCAAGCACTACCACCTATTATTATGAATACACTCATGACTTCTTGTCTTGCTAATATTGAAATGTATTATAATATGAACTATAAATATTAAATGTTATGCGTTAATAATAAACTAACGTGTTTTAATTTTATACCCATTTAAGAGCATTCGTACCGCTTCATATCTTTATCAAATTAACCTCGCAGTATTAGTGCAATAAATAATCAAGCGGAAAAACGTTAATAACTTCGAAACTTGAATAGGTATGGTGTTATTTATTAAAGTCATGGACACTTTTATAGGTTCAATGTCAACATTAACTTTTTTGCTTTAAAAATGAACTTACAATAACTGATTCAAATTTCAAATCTTTCGAGCTCATTTTCTCGATTTCAACTAACTGTCGCTTGTTCACTTATTTCATAACACTGTCCAATTTTTGATACATTGTTAATAGATATTTCGCACTTGTACCTACTTCATTCAGTCATTATAATTTTAAAATAATCCGACATTATATGTCTCATTATAGATTTTTAATATGATTTATTAAAGGTATATATCATAATGTCGTTGCTTCTTAATATGTGCTTACAATAATTAATTATAGGCTACATCCGCCCATCCGCGGCTTGCTTAGCGTCAATACTAGAGCCTAGTGACGGGCCTTACGAGCACCACGAATGGGACCAATACTTGGGTGTCAAAATCGCATTTAGTAACACCCCTGCGCTCAGTCGCGTGGCGAATTCCGCAATGTGAAGGCGTCACGTAATACCATTCCCAATAAAAAATGCCCTAATAATTGTGTCGTGAAATTGATTAAAAACGATTACAGAAAAATAAAATACACTTAATAAGATTTCATATTATCATCGGTAAATCGAATTTACACTGTCCTAAGACATACTGACAGTAAATCATTTCAATTTACATTAATTTCTTGCTTAAAACAAATTTTAAGCAAGAAATTAATGTCATTCATTTTGTTTCATTATGACTGTCGGTTGACCTTGCTTGGCGTTAGATGCGGAGCAGCGAAAATAAAGACACATATTAACGTAAAGACTGCACTCTTGCCTTCAAAAAGACTATAAATATTAAATGTTATGCGTTAATAATAAACTAACGTGTTTTAATTTTATACCCATTTAAGAGCATTCGTACCGCTTCATATCTTTATCAAATTAACCTCGCAGTATTAGTGCAATAAATAATCAAGCGGAAAAACGTTAATAACTTCGAAACTTTTATAGGTTCAATGTCAAAATTAACTTTTTTGCTTTAATAATGAATTTACAATAACTGATTCAAATTTCAAATCTTTCGAGCTCATTTTCTCGATTTCAACTAACTGTCGCTTGATCACTTATTTCATAACACTGTCCAATTTTCGATACATTCTTAATAGATATTTCACACTTGTACCTACTTTATTCAGTCATTATAATTTTAAAATAATCCGACATTATATGTCTCATTATAGATTTTTGATATGATTTATTAAAGGTATATATCATAATGTCGTTGCTTCTTAATATGTGCTTACAATAATTAATTATAGGCTACATCCGCCCATCCGCGGCTTGCTTAGCGTCAATACTAGAGCCTAGTGACGGGCCTTACGAGCACCACGAATGGGACCAATACTTGGGTGTCAAAATCGCATTTAGTAACACCCCTGCGCTCAGTCGCGTGGCGAATTCCGCAATGTGAAGGCGTCACGTAATACCATTCCCAATAAAAAATGCCCTAATAATTGTGTCGTGAAATTGATTAAAAACGATTACAGAAAAAAAAAATACACTTAATAAGATTTCATATTATCATCGGTAAATCGAATTTACACTGTCCTAAGACATACTGACAGTAAATCATTTCAATTTACATTAATTTCTTGCTTAAAACAAATTTTAAGCAAGAAATTAATGTCATTCATTTTGTTTCATTATGACTGTCGGTTGACCTTGCTTGGCGTTAGATGCGGAGCAGCGAAAATAAAGACACATATTAATGTAAAGACTGCACTCTTGCCTTCAAAAAAACGTGCCGAGCGAGTTAGCTGGAGAGAGCCTCTGCTATTGCCATATTTATTAAAATAAATGTAACCTTTATTGGTTAGGTAGGTAGGTAGTTAATTAATAAACTCACTTAAAATTATTTTCTTTCTAAATGTTGACATTCAGTAAAAATCTTTGGTTATGAAATATTTTAAATGAAATTAAAAAAGAATGTACCTGTTTATATAACACATTTTAATTTGTTTTTGTCCTACTTATTCATACTTAATATTCTTAAGTAATAAACAAGCACAGCAAATTATTTGTTTAAAATATGTTTACGTGACATTACAGAAATCTAATGCGTCATGCAACCAAGATCAAACATGTCAACAATAGCACATAATAAAAGAAGATACAATAAAAATAAAAAAAATCAATTGTCACTTTATCGTTCGCCCCGAAAAAAGAAAGGGACTAAGGTATCTCTCGAGTTATTTTTCTAGACACTTTTTCTTCAGGCGAGAGTGCAGTCTACTTTCATGTTGGTCAGAGAATTGATTTTATCTTTTCTCTGACCATTGGCCATGTAGTTTACGCAGTTTACAACAGATGGTGTACAGTATAGTTACAGTGCATACGCATGGGCTTATCTTTACCTTGAAATCATTGACTAGAATGTTCGTTTTTTTAAGCTACTCACTAGGTGACTCGCTAGGATCTAGACACTAAGTAAACCGCCTCTTTGTGTGGACGTAGCCTTATACTTTAAATAACCACAGTTACAATTAGGAAGAATCCAGGTTAAAAACCGCAGTAGAGGAGCAGGCGTTTTAAATTCAATTTAACCAAAGTTGTTGAACGCGGCCCACGGACTCGCCGGGTTGACATTAGATGGTGGTGTACTATAATATCCCTGGGCCAAGTCAACCAGCGAGAAAGGACACTTGTACATGTCGCAGTTCTCCAGAAGGACGCCCAGTCGGTGCGCCGAGTCATATATGGCGTGCTCGATCGGCTCTTCGGGAAGGACTTTTGACATTGGTAATCTGAGAAAAAAAGGGTTGTGTAAGGGAGTTTTTGTTTTCATTTACCGAACTAAGGATCTAGCCGAAATGACAATCGTTTAATTTATAATGGACGACAGATGCAATGAAAAGTCATGTCCTCACGTCATTATTTCTTACGATACAATTTGGCAAATACCTACTCAAAGAAAACATTATTAAGCAATGTTTTGGCGTCACTTATATTTGTTGCAAGCTACGTTAATAGGTAATTGTATGCGGATATTACTACTAATAATACATTTTAAAATATGTACAAGAACGAACGAGCGTTTTTAATTTCTATTCTAACATGTTTTTTCCCGTGCGGCTTGAAATACCTAGTGGCCTCGCACGGGGAGACCGATAATGATTTAATAAAATTTGTTAAAGTTTTGATCTTCTTATAGAACTACCTTTACACTACTCCCTGTGTATTTACGCGCACCAATCAGAGTAAGAAATAGTCAAGTTCATATCATAGATCAAAACCTTAAAAAAATGTCTTAAATTTGGCCTTAGGGTATCTTAAACAGGTGGAAGCGATCCCCCATCATGTTTAGCCCGTGCAGATTAAGACATTAAGTTGGTTGCGCATAAAGTATTCGTTGTCACTGATATGCTGTAACTGTACTTACGTGAATAGTGTCCTGAACATCTCTTCCACCATGTTCTGACCATGCGGCACGATTCGTTGCGTGGTCTCACACAGGGTTTTCAAGATACATTGGCGGCCACTGTACCCCATACTGGAGCAGACAATTCAAACTTTAATTTAAATTCAGATTTGAACATTTTATGATAGAAATTCAATCCCACCAAAAACATTTTGATGTAAAATGTCGCCAAGACGATATCATAAAGCTCGCACTGTCAAAAAGTTATCAAATCTCATGTAGAGTCAAGCTTCTAGCTCCACAAGCCCTAACTTCCCTTAATTGTACACCCCAATTTTTAGAACTCTAGAACTCTACAATCAAAATTTGCGGAACCCTCATACAAATTTTCATCCCCTAGTTTAAAGGGGTGGGGGTTAAAAGTTCCAGGTTTTAGATTATTTTTGTTATTTGTGTACTAATACTAGCTTATAAACCAAATTTACCTTTCCAGAACTTCAGAGTTCCCTTAGAGTTTTAATGATCATCAGTGAATGAGCTAGTGAGTTAGTGACGAAATCATGTTTTTTAGATATCAATAAAATCGAAAGTATAAGAGTTATGCAATTAAAACTTTCTATTTTTATTAGGTGTACTATGCCCCCGATAATCCCTGATAATTTTGTTTATTTGGGATAATTCAAACCCAAGTTATGAGGGTTCAAAAAAACGTCGATGCGCTTCGAAAAAAAGTAGGTAGTACCATTGCGCTTCGCCTGGCTTGTCTTGACGGGGGCACTACTGTGCCCCCAGATAATTTAACGATCAAAACGATTTTGGGCCTTTGCTACTTATTACGTACTTACTTATCGAGTATAACTTCCAGCTTTTCATACAAGTCTCTCCTGCTCCTTCTCTGCGCCACCGGTTTGCCCAGCCTGTACTTTCTGTGGTACGCTGCCAGGGTCTCTGTAGCGTTGGGCAGCTCGTAGGCGATGCCCCAGTTGAGGCCGAAGTTGAAGGTTCCTGGGGCTGAGGACGGGGCCGGTTGGCCGATCATACCGACTGTCATGCAACCGGCGCACTGGAAAAAATAAATAAATAGTATAGGATATATATATTTTTTTTTTATACTACGTCGGTGGCAAACAAGCATACGGCCTGCCGGATGGTAAACAGTCTCCGTAGCCTATGTACACCTGCAACTCCAGAGGCGTTACATGCGCGTTACCGACCCTAACCCCACCCCCCTCGTTGAGCTCTGGCAACCTTACTCACCGGCAGGAACACAACACTATGAGTAGGGTCAAGTGTTATTTGGCTGCGGTTTTCTGTAAGGTGGAGGTACTTCCCCAGTTGGGCTCTGCTCTAGATCTGGAATGACATCTTCTGTGCTGTACCCTACCACACAAGGCGAGATGACATTCACATTGCCCATACCTCTCTTTTGGACGTAGTTTAAGGACATACCCGGGTCCGAGGACATACCCGGGTCCGTACATTATTACATACATTGACTAAGACTGATATAGACATGACATATTCCAATGAATAAATGTATAAACCGAAATAAATGTCATATACGAATAATAAAACACTAGGAAAACACGGTTTTATACGATGTTCCATCATGAAGTTCCAGTTAATATCTTCCGGCTCGATCATCAAATCAGTCCGACAGTACCATATTATTGTATTATCATCAGAACTACATACAACTGCCAATTTTCATGATGCTACGATCCTTGGAAGATGGTTACATTAGTTACCTTAGATTTCATTACATAGTTACATACAGGTCGACCTAATAAAAGCGTGTTAAAAAGTGACCAACAGTGACCAAGGCCTGCTGGGACTGGAATCGAACCAGTGTCCTCGCCATCGCAGTAGGCCTAAAGCCCCTCGGTCACCCGGGTCACGGCGACTAAGGTCGAATTTTTCGAAGTATATATAATTTAGACGACCGGACGACCTAGTGGGTAGTGACCCTGCCTATGAAGCTGATGGTCCCGGGTTCAAATCCTGGTAAGGGCATTTTTTTATGGTAGAGGAGGCAAACGAGCAGACGGATCACCTGATGGTAAGCGATTACCGCCGCCCATGGACACCTGCAACACCAGAGGGGTTGTAAGTGCGTTGCCGGCCTTTAAGATGGGAGTACGCTCTTTTATTGAAGGTTTGAAGGTCGTATCGGTCCGGAAATACCGCAGGCGACAGTTCATTCCACAGTTTAGCTGTGCGAGGCAGAAAGTTCCTGGAAAAAACGCACAGTTGAGGACTGCCAACCATCTAAGTGGTGAGGATGGAAATGTTGTCGCGTAGGGCGATGGCGAAAAGAAGCGGCAGGGATTAATCCGAACAATTCCTCGGAGCACTCCCTGTTGTACATGCGATCGAAAATGCAAAGCGAGGCCACATCTCTACGCAGCGCCAAGGAGTCAAGCCGATCCGAAATGCACTGGCAGTCGACAATTCGAGTCGCTCTTCGTTGGATGCGGTCCAGAGGGAGAAGCTGGTACTGGGGTGCCCCTGCCCATAGATGAGAACAGTATTCCATGTGCGGGCGCACCTGCGCCTTATAAAGCTGTAGGCGTTGGGCCGGTGTGAAATACTGTCTCGATCTGTTGAGCACACCGAGCTTTTTTGTGTGATTTATTTGTGTGATGAGCATGGATATTTGTTCCCGCGTCATGGGTGTTTTCTATGTATTTAAGTATTTATAAATATTTATTATAAATATCGTTGCCTAAGTACCCTCAACACAAGCCTTATTGAGCTTACTGTGGGACTTAGTCAATTTGTGTAATAATGTCCTATAATAATATATAATAACGCAATTTCTTGAGGGCTTATAGCGCCTTCTAGCCATCCCTAAGGTAGATCAGATTTCATCCCTGGGCACTGGAGGCCCTAGTCACTTTTTCATCATAGGTATATGACATTTATTTCGGTTTATAATTTACTGTGCATGAATCCAATACGGTCGTTAAATTAAACCACATAATAGAATTTGTCAGTGTAATCATTAAGTTTTTTAAGTAACAATTATAACCGCTTGATTATTTTTTGAAAATTTAGCGAGCAGTAATGTACTGCAAACATTACGTGACATAACGTGACATGACATTACGAGATACGAGGTTTTTATAGTAACTACCAACAAATGTTGACAGTCTTTAAAAAGCTCGTGTCTCGTAACTTGTGTGTTGCTTCAAATTGCGGGCCAAATTATTTTGTATGAATTGTATGGTAATAATTTTCTTCGTATTTCTAATAGTAATCAGTCTCTTCTTCTTCAGTCGGTCCCTAAATGCTGAGAATCGGGACATCATGTTCTTCTGTTGAAGACCAGATTCCTTCCTATTCCTCGCCAAGCGCATGGCCTCATGCAGTTTTAATAGTTTTAATAGGTTATGTAGTGATTTAAGCACGCCATCTAGTGGGGGGAGGGCCCTGAGTTCTGGTGCTTTCAACTTTGCCCGTCATAATAACTCTCTCTAGGCTATCCTGGGAACCTAGCTTGTGCTTGTGCGTTCTTGGGTGTTCCCAGACTAAACGAGCAGATTTGATGAAGCGTATCAACGTGTTAGAAATGTGGTGTTGGCGCCGGCTTTTACGGATAACTTGGACAGCTATGCGTACTAATAAGTCCATACTGGAAGAGCTACGTATAAAACGCCGGTTATCAACAATATGCCAGGACCTAACTCTCATAAACTTCGGACATCTCTCACGCCGCTCCCCGGATAGCATAGAGAGTAATCATGTTTATAACTCTTTTATATTCTGTAAAAAGTTATATTAATGCAGGTGGTTTTCACAAAAACTTTGGTATCTTTTACTTAATCCAATTTGTCAAAATTTCATTCTGCTGATTGTCCTTGTCAACCTCATTCCACAACGTGCACTTACCGAGAAACTGGAGCCTTCAGGAAACGTAACATACCGCCGTTTTCTAGACAGAACTTTCGACGCAGAATCGCTGACTCCAGCCCTGCCCAATTCCATTAAACCACACACAAAGAAAACCAAACCGAGATTTATATTCATGTTCGAAATTTAAAATAACTTTTTTAAATTGTTAAAGAATTATTTTCGGCCAGTTTTGTTATCTCAAACTAACACTGAGAGTGACCATGAGAGACTGTCAGCTAGCTTTCAGAGTATAAAAAGTAACGGAAAGTTATTATGACAATAAAGTCTTGTTAACAGTGTCCCGCTATGAGTAGGAATTTGGAGTAGGTTATGTTGAGGTCAAGTGGTCTTGCAAATTGGTCTAGATTAAGCCTCTGGTAATATTATAATTGTCAGTGTTTATATGTTTCAATGTTAGTCTCTTAAAAATAGTTACGCACAAAGACATATAAATCACCATATTTGTACCTTTTGCTATTTTGACATAAAATGATTATTTAAAAAAATAAGCTCTTTTATATGTATTATTTAATACCGACATCTTAAGGAACCCATAAACAAAAACGTCTCCATAAAATGCTATCGTTTGATGATCCTTCAATGTTTTCCCATTTATGGACAAGGTCAGCATTTTCGGATAAGAATAATGATTCCCTCCTTCCTAAAGGTAGTATATGACTTTGGAAAAAATGCGTATACCTATAAAGGGACAAATGGGCCTCGCATCTCGTCCCCATCTAATGCGTCGGCAGGTCCGTCAGCGGGACCAATTTGTTTTGCAGTTATGACGCTCATTTGTCACACTTTTACCGAAGAATATATCTTAACCCACAATTTATCCAATGGATATAAGGAAGTTCTTTGCAACTAATAGCGATGTTAAAGTAAATATGGGACTACCTATAAAAATACGTGTCCCAAATGGTAAGAAATGTTATTTGTCAACTATTATTATTTTCCTGAGAAAGGGAGTTACTGAGAAAGTTCGACAAGAATAAAAAGCTGGTAGAGTCAGACCAAGATAAGTTAGCAGCGACTTTGACAGCCCAGACAGTGTAAGTTTTATTTTAAAAGTCAAATTTCTATGAAATTATGACATTTATTTTAATACTTGCACAGGCTGGGCTATAAAAATCGCTGCCAACTTAGCTTAGTATTGTATTGTATCGTATCATGTCGTATAGTATCGTATCATATAGTATCGTGTCGTATCGTATCATGGTATGGTATCCTATCCTATCCTATCGTATCTTATCGTATCGTATTGTATTTCGAAAGATCTCAAACCAAAAAATTCGTTTCTGATCAAGTTTTCTAGAGAATGATAAAACATACGATTTTGGGCCTTAAGTATCTTTGACTGTGTACTGCTTTAACTTAAAATTTCATTCGTTTCCATAAATAAATGTCACAATAAACGGAATCATTTTACACCACAAAAAATGGCAATAGGGAGCGTGCATGAACTGTAGGAGGCAGCACAGGAGCTGTCAGATTTTTGGCGCGAAGCGTAAATCTGATGTTTATTGTTCCGATGTAGCCCACAAGATGGCAGAACCTACTATGCACAAGAAAACACTTGACGTGTAAATGTGCATGTTTATGGTTCCGATTCAGACCACAAGATGGCAGACCCTCCAACGCGCACGGTCCCTATAAGCCAAACATGGCTTCAAATATTTTAGCACGACTTTCAAACTGACAGTTATGGGAATTTAAATGATTGTATAAGATTGTTTCAATAAAATTAGAATAGTAAAAGCTTCATAAATATCAAAGGGCTTCGATCGTCCGACATAATTAGCCGTCGCGGGTCGGAAAAACCTCGAAAGCCTTTTTAAAAATAATGGACCAGGCGGACACGAACGTCAAGGAGATTACTTTGTGAGGGTAAGGGTGCTAGTTAGAAACCTTTTTTACCCACAAAACGACGGCGAATGTGTTTCGTGTGTTGTGGGAATGGGTTCCGTACCTAAAGGGTCAAACGGGACCCTATTACTGAGACTCCGCTGTCCGTCCGTCCGTCCGTCCGTCTGTCACCAGGCTGTATCTCATGAACCGTAAAATTTCTACAGATTATGCTCCAACGCGCACGGTCCCTATATAAGCTTTCTGTAAGCCTGCGCAGTGGTTCAGATAAATGAGATTAAGTTTTGACCCTTATTGTTATGGTATTCATCATGTAGGTATCTACATAGGCATATATATAGATGTACCTTTTAGCAATCTAGGGTCACAA
Source organism: Cydia pomonella (assembly GCF_033807575.1). Lineage (NCBI taxonomy): Eukaryota > Metazoa > Arthropoda > Insecta > Lepidoptera > Tortricidae > Cydia > Cydia pomonella. Next base: position 1,283,652 of record NC_084719.1, on the reverse strand, counting down.
AAAAAAACTGTCAAAAAACTAACAGAATAAATTTAAATGATGTCTATAGATATATGTATAGAACAAAAGGCAATAAACTGAAATAGATGTTGTATAGCTACAAATGCGACCAAGCCCTTCAAGTAATTCAGCCTAAATAAAATAAAAAATAGAATTATTTTATTTGTTTCCTTGTTAAAAAGTGGGGTAAGAAAATAGTATTTTATACAATCGTGATAAAAATAGAGAGCTTTTCATTCGAGTACCGTGTTTAGGCAACGAAGCTTGCTGAGTGGCCTAAGTAAGGTACGAGATTACGGGAGAGTACGGGAGACGAAGATTACTCTCGTCCGCAAGAAGATTACCCCGTGTTACCTTGCACGTGTCTCCCGGGTGGTGCTAAAGAGTAATCAACCTTGGCTGCTACACTGCTCTCAATGAGCCTCGTAGCCTATCACTAGATGCAGAGATTTTTTTATGAACGTCAATTAAAGCTACGCCGGCGCCGGCTCTAACGCTCTCTCTCTCTCTCTCTCTCTCTCTCTCTCTCTCTCTCTCTCTCTCTCTCTCTTTCTAAAATAGATACTTATAATAATTTCCCAAATGAGGTGGCATCCGAAACGCCTTTATTAGGCTAAATAAATAATGGGTCATAAACTATTTTTGCCCTTATGCTATCCTAAGACTGTCATGAATAAGAAAATAAAGTCGGATCAAGATAATTTCTTTAAAATATGATGTACCTAAAAGTTTAATGACACTCCTACTCTTTGTGCTTTTAAAGGCGCTGCAAAGTTATTTTAGACGGACTCTAATAATCTTATAATTTATCTGTATCTGTATAACATATAACAATGCCATACGATTAAATAAATCACTATTGTATACAATACTTTTTCTACGAGTCATCTGTAATAATTAATACTTTTTGTACTATAAAATCGGAATAATTAGTAAATAAAAAATTGCTGAGTATCTCAGTAGAAAAAAATGTAGTACAAAAGACATAAACGCTCGACTATTTAGTCCGGCTCCGTGCCCTAAACGGGATCTTTTCTATAGGAGCGCGGTGGCACGTGATTGGTATTTTTCTTTTATAGTTGACTACAGCGTTTCGAAATAAATATTATAGTTGAATTGGGAGCAATTATAGATTGGTATACGAAATCTGTATAAATCTTATTGTACGAGTAGGAAAAAATATTTGAATCAAAATAGCACTGCAACATTACCATTTAAAGAAAACCAGCAAAATGGCGCTAATGTTTTATTTGAATCTAAGCGCTCTTAGTGTCTGTATTGGCATTTTTCTCAGCTGCTGCCTCCGCTAAGAGCCTCGCTCGCATTAAAGTCACTTTAACTACGGCTCGTGATGGTGGATTTTAAAATTGAGACTGTAAGTCACTTTTCGCAGAAGACTGTCGAATATGAGACACTAAGTGCATTTCTGATATGTTTTAGCAATTTTTAGCTCATATCAATATTGGTATATACTAGTTTCCAAGACTCGGAAACCGGCTTAACGAGGATGGGCAATTTTTTATGGATACTGACCTATGAACCAATAAGAATAAGCGACATATCATCGGAAAGGTTTTTTGGACGACCAGTTTGGCCTAGTGGATAGTGACCCTGCCTACGAAGCCGATAGTCCCGGGTTTAAATCCTGGTAAGGGCATTTATTCGTGTGATGAGCATGGATATTTGTTCCTGAGTCATGGGTGTTTTCTATGTATTTAAGTATTTATAAATATTTATATATTATATATATCGTTGTCTAAGTACCCTCAACACAAGCCTTATTGAGCTTACTGTGGGACTTAGTCAATTTGTGTAATAATGTCCTATAATATTTATTTATTATTATTATTTATTATATATACATTTTTTCTTGTATAACGAGACTTGTCAAATCTTTGTTTTAAATGTGTTAATGAAATGAAACGTTCGGTACCCATAGTGTAAATTTATTCGATAGCGAAACGTGACATACGCGTTTGCTTTAAGTCTCATTTTGTATGGGATTTTGAATTTCCAAAACGTCCCGCTTGGTGCGCTGTTTCTACATCCCATACAAAATGAGACTTGGCGCAAATGCGTACGTCACGTTACGCTATAGAATAACTTTACACTAGTACCACGGTACTACTTGGTTAACGGGTTTATTTATGCATTACAACCAGTACAAACATACACTTACGGCCCGATTTGAACTTTAAGATACGTCAAATATTAAATCTAGATACCATTTGGGTCAAAAGTGACCTTTTGTTTTTGTTTGGAGAAACGTCACTTTTGACACTGGCATATCGTATCTAGACCTTATCTTTGACGTATCTTAAAGATAATAAAATATGGCCGATAGATGCAGTCTTAGGTACTCCTACTTAGCTATCGTCCGTGTAATCAATTAAAACTCGATTTCACGACATTCGAAACTCACAGTATACCAGTATCTTTCAGATTTGTGAACGCCATATTATTATCACTGAATTTAGGACACTTGACAGTTGGAATCCATCTTTCCGGTCGAAACTGATCTGAGGATTATGCAACTCAATCCAGTGATTTGTTGATGCCTTAAATGTTGTTCGGAGAATTTGGTATCGCTCCTCAATCCAACATGGTATTGTGACATAATGATCGGTGCGTTTAGCGTACAAGTCACTTTAAGACCAATATTCCTATATAGGCGCGTTTTAAACCCTTAACCGCCTACTAGTGAAAACTTGCCTAAATAGAATAGAATATTTTTTATTCATAAACACAAACAAGACACATTACATTACATAATATAACAAAAACAAAGAAAGTATAAAGTGTGCAGCATGTTGCTGGTGGCTTCCAGCGTTGATCTTCCGATGAGACCATCAAGGGAGAAAAATCACGAAAGGTTACAGACTAGAAGAAGAAAAACATAAAATAATATAGTGAACAAATTGAAAAATAGATAAAATATAACGACTAAATTAAGTAAAGATTATTTATATGTCAAGATTATTTAAATAATACAAAACAATTTGACTTTTTATGAGGATAGAGGTAAGAAGACTTTTGCCATTGCCGATAAAACCATACTTTATAGGTGAAACTTTTACAGTGCTCTTTCTAGCATGCTTAAATATTAAGTTCCGACATCTAGATAATGTAAATACAAACTAGAACGTAGTGAATATGAAATAGTAGTTATAAATAAATAAAATATAATACACAGAAACAAGAAGGAAGGAAGACAAAATTAATATCTTAAAACTAAACGTTAAAACCTCCCTCAAATCCCCTGCCTCTGACATAGATCCCAGAATGCTGGCAGCGTTACCTCTTTGCATCGCCAGATAAATATGATAGTAGTAATTTTATTACATGTCCCAGTGTAGACTCAGGTACTTCTTAACTTGTTCCTTCTTCTTATGACCAAAGCATAGGAACCGTGCGCGTCTGAGGGTCTTCCATCTTATGGCCTAAATGTTCATTTACACTTCACCTGTTTTCTTGTGCATAGTAGGTTCTGCCATCTTGTGGGCTACATCGGAACCATAAACATCACACGCCTCGCGTCAAAATTCTGACGGCTCCTATGCTGCCTCCTACAGTTCATGCACGCTCCCTATTATTATTATTATTATTATTGTAGTTTGTGGGCCTTTGAATGCCACGTCGACCAGGCATTGGTCTATTGTGACAGCCCTTTAAAGTTCATTACTGATGCCCGTTGAATCCAGGAAATTCCAGATTCTTTGGGCCGTAATGTTCTGTACCTCATAGGGTTGCAATACGTGCCGCCCTAGGTGGGTACTTCTTTTTGACATTAGTGGTCCACAGGAGCAGAGAATGTGCATTGCAGTCTCCTCTGACTCATGGCAGAACCTGCATGTCGCGTCTTGTTTCTTTCCGATTTGAAACATGTGTTTGTTCAATTTACAGTGTCCAGTCAAAATTCTGGTCACCGCGCAGGCTTTGTGTCTTTTGAGCCCTAGAAGCTCCCTAGCATTTTTGCTGTTGAACCCTTTGATTAGAGCTTTCGAGTGTTCTTGTCCTTTTACGAACTTCCACCAATCGTTTGCCCTTATTTTTTCTAAATTGCTGAGCAGTGAATATGCATCCCGTTTTGTGATTCCACAGAACGGTTCTGGGCCGACCAGGGGTGTGTCTGCGCCCTTTCTAGCAAGTTCGTCCGCTTCTTCGTTTCCGTTAATGTCGGAGTGCCCTGGTACCCATCTAAGTGTGACTTTGTTGGAGTTTGCCAGTGCATTGAGGTTTGTTTTACAGTTCTGGACTAGTTTTGAGTTTGACTCAAGGGATTCTAGTGCCAGCAGAGCAGCCTGGCTGTCTGAGTTGATGTAGATATGTTGGTGTCGTAGCACGCTCCCTAGCATAAGTCATCGGATCTACAGACAAAAAACTTTAAAAGAGATATATCTTTATGTCAAATTATGGCCCTATAAGAGATACTTTTGAACAGAAGTATTCCAGGGTGTACTTTTACTTTTGTCGCGTTGTATTGCTTCATCCGCTACTAGTAATGCTGATTGTCTGCCATGAAACTTATCAAAGAATCGAAAACGTGTCAAAGGTACGAATTTTCTTTTAAAACGAACTCCTTTAAACATCGCAGCCTCTCCATCATTCATTGTAGCCGAGATGAAGTTTTCTTAAGGTTTTGAGTCACGCATTTAATGCAAACGAGAGTTGCGTGTTTCAGCATATGATCGATCTTAATGGATGGGGTGATCACACGAGAGGCCTTGCTGTGTGACCCGTCCTTCACACAAACGATAGCGATTTTGTCGTTAATTCTTTTACTTTGAAGAAACTAGTAAAATTGAAAACATTTTAACTTGTGGTATTTTAACACGTTCACAGTCCAGTGCCCCATATATGGCTCACGCTGAACTATCTCCACACGTCCGTGCCCCACATATGGGTCACGAGGATACGACCAGGTACGCGCTTAGATTAGTATAACTTCATACTGCGAGATTATATAGGGATAATTTTTATATAATAATATTTTTGGCTAGTTAGACAACAGTATATAGAAAGTAATTGTTGTAATTCGAGTGCGTGCTTGTTTTTTTCTTAGTGACCCATATATGGAGCATGGACGTGTGATTGAAGTGATTTGCTTGGACGTACCAGGAAATGCATACATGTAGTATGGGGACTGTTAACGTGTTAAGTTAAATTCTAAACTGAAATATATTTCATATAAAAAAGGAAAAGTGAACAAGGCCTCCAATGCCCAGGGCTGCATTTGTGACAGATGCCTAGACCACGACTCACCACTCGGGTGGGTCGAATTTTCTCAAATATATATTATGCAATCTCTTAACGTTCTGGCTGACTCGGGCCAGCCTTTAAGGCCTTGGTCACTTTTTCTTCCTTATATGTACTTATATGTTCCGTATACAGTACAATAATATCTTCAGGATGTTGTTAAAGCTGCCTCGTCATTGCAGTGCGTCCAGACTCGTGATTGAGGTGCGTGCTTCTATACGGAAGAGGGTAGCCTCTTTGCTGAGACGAGTGAGAGGCAGCAATAACAGCATCCTGAGGATGGTAGCCGGACGCCTCGACTGCCATATATTAAGACATTGGGTCAGCATTGTAACGGGGAGTGCAAAATAAGTTTTAATTTTGTTATAAATTTATTAACATTTAGTTTATAGGATTCCGAGTTTAAGTGAGACTAACAAGATATGGATTTTATGAGTCTGAAATAAATATATATATTTTTTATATTATGACATTTATTTTAATTCATAATTGTTTTATATCTTATCATATTACTTTTGTGAAGTGGCTTGCGTAGTTTTATTAGGTAGGAGAAGTAACTTTACCTGCATTTTATTGACTACACCTGATCTAAGGCCCTTGAATACATTTTATATACTAACATAATTATATTTATTAGGTACCCATTTCAAGATTACTAGCTTAATAATAATTTTAATTTTAATTTTAATTTTACTAGCTTCATTAGTTTTACTTCAATACTTTAGTTGTGAATTTCACATCAGAGTTCAAATTAAGTAACTTTTTGTTACTAATTTCTCATTACGAGAGGCTGAAACTTATCTTATTATCTGTTTCTTTTCAAGAATACATTTAATTTCTTAGTTACTAGGGAAAATAATGTGCTAGAAAGGCTTTTAAAAAACAATTCTCTTAATTTGCATTACAATCTATTATCACTTTACCAGTTCAAGATTCCAAAAACGATTATAAAAATTCTTAAAATAAAATATGTCTAATATAATATATCCCAAGAACGCGATCTCTTTTCAATTCGACCATCCCGGCAGTGACTTTCTACTCGTTTTAATGGAATATATCGTTTCAATAACCTGGTAATCTAGGCGTGCAGCACACCGCGCGCTCCTCCGGTGAGGGTTATTTGATGTTGCGGAGATAAAAACGATCATTAAAGCGGTATAATTAGCGTTTTAAAAATGTATTTTATAGACAGGTGTTTTACTTTTTCATATAAACCTTTTTACCTTTCAATATTTCCAAAACCGTAATGTAAAGTTAGTTGTTAAAGTTTAGTTGTGCATATTGTTAAACTAAATATACTATTCATCATCAAATAAAGGATTTAATGCAATAAAACAGACATAACTTGGAAAACTCCTCTACGACGCCGCCATTGCAGCGATGCTCATCTGTCAGTTCTTGCCGCGCTACACCTAGTAACCATATCCAATACCGAACGTAGGGCTGAAATTGCGAAAGCTTGATCATCGGTTATCAATAAATATCATTTCTGCTGATTTTTAATCTGTTAGTCATATGAATATATTATTAGTTAATTAGGGCTAAACCGATGAAATTTTCTACCAGTTTTTAAAGTCACGTTAACCCTGCGGCTCTATTAAAAAAGGGTATAAGTTACGTTCAGCACTAGTTAAAATGGGTATTATATAGGTTCCATATTTCATACAGTAAAACCTCGATTATCCGAACTAATTGGTGATCCGAAATATGGGTTTTTGGACGAAATTAACAAAACAACACTTTTTATATTAAAATCGGACTTAAGAATTAACGTTAAAATAAAAGACCTAAAAATTTCTGATAATGTAGATTCCGGAACAACTAAACTAAGCGTTCGGATAATCAATGTTTAACTATATCCTGTATGAAACTACTAATTGGTCCCCATTTGACTGGAACTTTGTGAAACTTATTCCCATTTTCACTTTAAATAAAACTGCTAAACATGAAATTCAAAACGTTTTATTAAACAACAGGACATTGTAAACGTGTAAATATATTTATTTACTCAAGGAAAGAAAACAAAACCATACTTTTTTGTTCCGTATGAAGCTTTGTTTACTTATTTTACTATCCGTTGAACCTTTTAGAGAGTTGTGACGATTTACAACATGGTCATTATCATGTTTTGTAGCTACCTAAACGGTCAATGGAATTTATTTATCTTCGAATGCTTAAGATTAGCTAAAATGAACAACGAAATAACACACAAAATAATAACACACACAATATTGCACAAACGCACATTTCTAATACCTCTGCTTATTCAGCGCCAAAACAACTTGCAGCAAAGAAATCGGACAGTCGTTGACCTTGTCACAGAGGTGGGGGTCGAGCAGATCCTCGTACCTCCCCCCCACTTCCTCCACGAACCCCCTCTCGTGAAGCGGCGCCCTGCGGAAAGAGATTATTTATTAAACCCATTGCATCTGAGAGTAACGGCCTTAACGCCACTGGAGCAAAAAGGTAGTAACTACCTGAGAGAATTGAGAAAACATGTTTCTTTTTAAAATTGTAGAATCAGAACTCCCTTACTTGGAAAAGAGCGTATCCACCAAAGTGTTTTTAAGGAGGATGTGCTTTTTCATGTATGATACATGCTTGAAGGATATGTGGAGATGCGTATTTGTTTTGAAGAGCGGCTATTGTTTTTAGCTTGAGATATTTGCGGACGTTGCTCAAGAATTATGGATAGTTTGGTTTTTCTCAATATATATCGTTCAACAAGGCTTGCGATAGTTGCGATATAATGTTTAAATTTATTGTCCACAATGTACAAGTTAAGGAAAAATATAGTCTCATTACTAAGTCGTGTGAGATGTAGTCCCAACAGCATTCTAAAGGAAATTGCTAATAGGTTCGATTGTCCCATGTTAAAGCACTGGACCGAGCTAATTAAAAGTGTTGCGCAATTTATAATATAGATATAAATTGGCTCATCTTATTTAAATTATATTTATAAATAAGCACTAATACTAGGTTAAGATATTTTCTTGTTGTACTAACACTCTATGGATACATTGTTTGTCCGAAATAAAGAAACATTTATTTATTTATTAAGCTACCGTTTCGGAGCCCAGAGTCCGCTCGAGATGAATAAATAAATCACTTTTAGATTACTAACTACAAGCACTACAAACGGTAAAAATAATGTTTATTTTAAGAAAGGTCCAGGAATAAGTTTCATATTATATAGTCAATTTGATAGAGAAGGCAAACGAGCAGACAAACCACCAGACGTTAAACGATGACGACCGGTTTGGCCTAGTGGGTAGTGACCCTGCCTACGAAGCTGATGGTCCCGGGTTCAAATCCTGCTAAGGGCATTTATTCGTGTGATGAGCATGGATATTTGTTCCTGAGTCATGGGTGTTTTCTATGTATTTAAGTATTTATAAATATTTATATATTATATATATCGTTGTCTAAGTACCCTCAACACAAGCCTTATTGAGCTTACTGTGGGACTTAGTCAATTTGTGTAATAATGTCCTATAATATTATATTATGTCCTATAATATTATTACTGTTGCCCGTGGACAGAAATGTAACACTAGAGGGGTTGCCAGTGCGTTTAAAATAGAAGTACGGTCTATTCTTGAAGGATTGATAGTTCGTAACGGCCCGGAAACAGCGCGGGTGAAAGTTTATTCCACAGTTTAGCTGTGCAAAGCAGAAAGCCAGCAAATATATGTTTTGATTTTTCGCCTCATTACAAAGGGGTAAGCTGCAAAACTGTAAACATAATTATCTTTGACGACGAATGCAAATACCAAACTTCCAAACCATATTACTGAGTTACCAATTAATAAATTTAAGAATCATGTAAAGCGTAAACTTATTTCTAAAGCTTATTATACCACACAAGACTACATGAATGATAAAACAACGTGGGATTAATTGTGATTCGAAATGATTAATTATTTATTATATTTGAATAATGATGATGAAATGGATATTCCAATGCATGTATTTCCTTTGTTGTTTTTATTATATTTGTTTGACATTTAGAATTTATTCTAGAAACAATCTAGACTAGTATTTTTTATAATTTTTTTTTTGTATGACTATATTTTGTGAAAGTTTTAGTATTAAATTTGATCTATGAATTATATTCATTAGTATTATATATGGAATAATATTTACAACATCAATAAATTGCTCTGATAATTAGATTAAGATAATTATATGTAATACTGTCTTACTATTCATAAGTGCTTGTTTTTTTTTTTTTTTTTTTTTTTTTTACTTTATTTCACAAATCACAATATACAATGTACTTATAATTAAAGTTTCGCCAAACTGTAAAACAGTTTGTTGGCGATGCGCTCCAACTAAACTAAAACAATAATAGGTACTGCTTGAGAGCCATATATCGACAACACAGCTGTCACCCGGCCAATAATAAACCGTATTTCGACGCAATAAGATGTCACAGCATTTGTCCGGTAAGTAATACCTACGCCGCACGGCTTACGCTAAATTATTGTTATTTCCGCGAGTAAAGGTGCAAATTATATATTAAAGTCTACCTTAGATCAAAATAGGGTTTACTATTGTAGGCAGGTAAGTAAATCTTTCTTTACATAACATTTTAGGAGTATAGTAATACGTATATTGTTATATTATTTAACATATGAATAGTATTTTATACATTCGGTTTTTTATTGTATGTTTTTTAGGACTTAGTTTTATGTATTTGAAATTTTGTATTTATCTAATAACATTTTTTTGAGTTGTAATTTCAAACTGCCTATTCTTAACTTAGTCTCGTCAAGCAATAGTGGGTACTCATTATAAATCTTTGGGATCATATATTCTCTTGTTCTTTTTCCGTAGTAATTTTTAACTGAAGGTTGCAATAGTTTAATTATGTTAGTTGACCTAGTGTTTCGTTTACTTATTCTTCTTACTTTAAATTCTTCACTATAGTAGCTATGTAAAACATTTAAATATACGACCTTACATTGCACGGGAAGAATACCACACGTTGAAAAAAGTAGATCGTAATTATAGCGGTGCTCATGTTTAGTGGTTTTATTAACCAAATATTTAATTATTCTTAACTGCAGTTGCTTTATTCGGTCCAAATACGATTTAAAGGTAAGCCCATAGCTACTGAGTCCATAGCTTATCAATGCGTCAGCGAGTGCATGGTAGACAATGTGCAGTGTGCGTCTATTAACTATTCGATTTAAATGGTAGAACTGACCCAATATAGATGTTAGTTTATTGCATACTTGATTAATGTGTAAATTCCAGTTAAAGTGCTTATCAATCAAAAGTCCCAAATATTTAAATTCGTTAACTAATTCTATTTTATTACACGTGCAGTTACATTTATTTATATATAAACATTGATATGAGTGTCCTATGACGTTAATATCATTAGGCAATATAGTTTTCGCCGCTTTATTATACGGAGAGTGTAGGATCATACATTTCGTTTTATTAATGTTTAGAATTATTCCATTATCATGTGCCCACCTGGTTATATTCTCAAAATCATCCTGCACTATGTCTACCATGTCTGCCACACACCTGCCGGCGAACAACAGGCACATATCATCCGCGTACATAACTACCTTACAGTTTTTGATGACATTCGACACGCTGTTCACATGCATGATGTAGCCGACGGGCCCGTATACCGAGCCGGTCGGCACACCGAGGCTGACGCGGGCTTCGTCTCCGGCCGTCCTATTGATGACAGTGCGCAGGGTCCTGTTCATTAGGTATTCACGGAACCACTGGTTTGTGGGGCCCCTGATACCACATTCATCCATGGCCCGCAGCAGCTGTTCATGGTCCAAAGTATCGAATGCTTTTTTGAAATCAATAAATAGGACCATGACCTGTTGTCCGTCGCCGAGGTTGTTATTTACATAATTCGAAAACTCAGTTAAGGCAGTGGTAGTGCTCCGACCTCTCCTGAAGCCGTGCTGGACCTGTGATACTATATTATGATGCTCTAAAAAATGGCTTACCTGTTCTATTACAACTTTTTCTACTATCTTGTTTATTACTGGTAATATAGCAATAGGCCTGTAATTGGTGTAATCCATATGGCATCCTTGTTTAAATATCGGTCTAATTAGCGATTTTTTTAATTGATCGGGGTATAAGCCTCTTGTCACACATAGATTTACAAACTTTGCCAAAATCACGCTAATATCTTTTTTAACCAATTTTATATCTTGGACTCTAATTTTGTCAATCCCTGGCGCTTTCCTCACGCTTAATTTATCAATAATTTTTTCTACATCGCTACAACTAACCTTCTTAAACCTAAAAGACACATTACTCGCATTGACATAAGATTCTCTGTTTAAAAATTTGTGGCTACAGTTATGCTTTATATTTAAAATTTCTTGTGTGAATGTATATGAAAATTTATTACTAATGTTTTGCTCACTATCCGATTTCCCCAGATATTTCGTTATCGTACTGTCTACATTACCTTTGTTCCGACCTAACCACCTATTTATATTACCCCATATCTTCCTAAAATCCCCCTCACATTTTTTTATCTCATCCTGCCTAAACTTATTTTTAGCAACGTCTATAATTTTGTTAACTCTATTTCTGTACCGCGTGTATTCTAACCTTAAGGTCATACTTTTAGGATTACGCTTCCAAGTGCGGAATAATTCATCTCTGTGCTCAATCATACCTTCAAGTTTTTTATTAACCCATGGTTGCGTTTCTCTTTTACTTTTTTGATTTTTAATTTCAATGAATGCATCGTTATAGATGTTGCTAAAAATAGTACATAATTTTTCATAAAGGATCAAAGGGCAATCGATTGTTAAAAGATCGGTCCAGTTAGTTAGTTTTAATTTTTCCATAACTCGCCTGTTATTCAGTACAAACCGCGCCGCTGGTTCATTTGCGCCAGTACCGCTTGGTTCGAAGTCCAGCCGTAGCCCTATCATATGGTGGTCCGAGAGCTTGCAAGTGAGCATATGCGCCGAGGCGCGCGATACACTGCGCCGGCGCACCCACGCGTGGTCGATGCACGACGACTGCAGCCTGCCATCTACTATCGCCTCGCGCGTTATCTCGGTCGCCGGTATGGCACATTGGAGGCCGTATCCACACAACATGGTTTTATAAGTTGAAATAATCCTATTCATGCTGTCTCCGCGTAGATCCAAGTTGATGTCACCAATCACCACAATATCATCTATTGATGGAATCTGTTTAAGTCGGTTTTTTATTTCCTCTATAAATTTTATTTTGTTAGACTTCGGCGGCCTATATAGAGATATAACATGTAATATTTTACCATTAATTTTCAATTGTCCATGCAGTATTTCCGATGCTGTAATATCCTTCGTGTCACATATAGTAAAATCAAGACTATCCTTCGCATATAATAGGACTCCTCCTCCCCTACTTTCTTCTCTAGTGTTTGAGTGTAAGATATATCCGGGTATTGAATAAAAGGATAATTCTTCCTGCTTGATGTTCACTTCCGATAGTACAATTATGTCTATTTTTTCCTCACATTGTTTTAATATAACAAGGAACTCTCCAAACTGTTTTCTCATAGACCTTATATTTAAATGTATGATGTCCAATTCTTTTTGTTTGTCTTTAATGCTATTACACCATAGCCGTGTGTTGTCGTATTTAATGTATTCAATATCTTCATCTATATCATGGAGTGTAGTATTCATAAGTTGATGCTAAGATTAATAATCAGGTAGTGTGTATACGCAATACAGCGAGACGTAAGTATGTGAGTTGTTTACTCGTCCGTAGTAACAGTATTATCGTTTTGAATTAAAGATTCGATATCCTCTTCGCTTCTTATATTAAAGATTTTACCTTCTGTTTCATTCTTTTTTACTAGTATATTCGATCTCTGAAACCACACATACTTGTAGGTGGGTTTTAGCTGACTTCGCGCGGACCAAAATAGTTGTCGCTTATACTTAGTCATTTCCTCATTTATGTAGATCCTTTGGTTGCTATTATTTCCGTAAATTGAACCATTAGTGAGGCGTGTCTTACGTTGGCTTATCCACTGGTCGCGGGCTACCTTCGTGCGCATAGCAACAACAATTGGCCGCGCGCGGCGCGGGCGCTGCGTATCGCCGGATCCTGCATCTACCGTCTTCTTCTTCGGGGCGCCTACCCTTCTAGCATGCTCAATATCATCTGTTTTGAGGTTTAGGCTACGAGCGATGTTTGCCACTACATCATCCAGCTTTTCATTTTCCATCTCCTCCACGCAGGCTAGCTCAACCAGTTTCTCCTTCTCTTTTTGCTCAAGAATTTCTACTCTTTCTTCCAATGCAGTATTACACTTTTGTAGGTACACATTCTTCCTTTCCAAAGCTTCAATTTTCCTCTCCGCTTTTGCTTTAAACTCTGTTAACTCGCCGTACTTTTCCGAGTAAAAATCGATCAAAGTCGACATTTCTCCCAGTTTAGTCTCAATTTTAAATACCACGTCCAGCTTATGGTCTACCTGCTTCAGTAAAGACTCAACTGTAAGATTACTGGCATCCAAGGGGATTCTAGATGTTGTAGGAGAACCTTTTTTTTCGCAGTCTTCACACAGCCCATTTTGACCCAACTTCCGTGCACATTTTTTATGGAAAACTCCAGCACACACACCTTTACATTTAATAACATCATCCTTTAGGACCGATATAAATAATTTACATTGCTTACACTGCACCATGGTCTTTTTTTTTTACTACCGCGTACAGTAATTAAACACCTTAAAAACACGTCCGCGTCCGCACTCGGAGCGCTCTGAGCCGAACTGGTTGCTAGGCCTACATGAATAAAGTATATTTGAATTGAATTGAATTGAAATACCTACACTTGAATATTAATAAAATTCAGGTAAAATATGTTGAGTTTGTTCTCTTCTCGTTAATTGCTGGTTTTAATTTTTTTGTGGTTTATTAAAGTATGATTTTTTTTCAACCTGTGTGTCCCACTGCTGGGCAAAGGCCTCCCCTCTTTCTCGCCATTTGACCCTATCCAAAACACACTCCCGCCACTCTTTACAAAATGCATCAAGGTCGTCCCGCCATCTCCGATTTGGTCTTCCACTGCCCCGAGATCCATCCTGTGGGACCCAGTCTGTGGCTCGTTTGGTCCAGCGCTCGGGGTGCCTTCGGCAGACGTGCCCTGCCCGGTCCCACTTTAGCTCGGCGGCCTTCATGCCCACATCCTCAATTTTTGGAACGCAGTTCGTTGTAACAATATGTGAATTTAAATTTATTTTACTTTACTTCATGATAACAGAAATTATATTTATTTACTTATTTTAAGGAGTTCCAAAAGCTACAAAAAATTGTGCAGATTTAACAATACAAAGCCAATTACAGGTACTCACTCACATATATCCTATAGATATTCCACTATACAAAATACAAATCTTTATTTATAACGCCAAAGTTACAAGTCACAAATCAAAAGGTTTAACAATATTAATAGGTACAATAGTAAACCAAATTATTTATACAGATTATTATTCCATGCGGTTATTACATTAAACATAAGTTAACACAGTGTGTAAGTACATTGAAACTTATGTGTACGGAAGTTTAAAAAACTTCTCGACACTGTACAAAGCTAAAGTTCGTAGCCACTTTCGCAGTCTACGTTTAAATATATCGGTTTTTAGGTATATATATTTATTTATTTAATGTAGCCGCCGTGCAGGTCAGGATCTCGACGACTTAAATAAAACTTCGATTGATTATAAAGTGAAGTATAATATTCCAAAAGGTACTGGTTTAGAAGGGTTCTTGCCAAAACGGTTCAATGTCGAAACTGGGTGTTGATAGTATGGAGGATGATGAAAGAGTGATTTGCAATCGTTGATCGGTACAAAAGGTGGTTTAAATTTAGGTGCCTTTAATTGGCCGCGTTAGAAAATATGTGGAGCGCTCCTATTGGTGCTTCTGAAAAGGCTCCGAATACTAGGCGAGCCCGACGGCTGCGTTTAGCTACTGCATTGATTTCTATACAATAATAAGTTGCATTCGCAACATTTCATCTTTATTGCACATTAAAAATATACAATTACAAAAGGCGGACCTAATGACACAAGGCATTCTTTATCAGTCAACCTTTAGGTCAAACTGAGAAGCAAAGTTGGTGCGGGGTATGTAAATAACACTATATAAAAACTTTATTTACAGTACTTACTAAGTTAATGTAAATATAGGTACATAATATATAAATGTAAAATGTAGATAACTATATACAACAATAATATATACATATAATATATACCAATAAATAAATAAATATATATATATATATATATATATATATATATATATATATATATATATATATATATATATATATATATATACATAGACCAGCTACCAAATATACTATGAGTATTCTAAATCTTTATTTTCAAAAAGATGTTTGCGCAGCTTGCTTGCTTCTATATCGAGCTCAAGATTTTCTTAAAGATCATCACTTTGTTATAAATATTTCTTGGAATTTTTAAATTTCAAAAATAAATCTTCACTATCAGATCTTCATGCCCCCCTAAGAAGCTTACCTTTTATTCCGGACCATTTTGAAAAATGCAATAACCGGCAAGTGAAATATCTCGCGATAAGTTCCGTGGACACCTCCCGCGGGGCGATGTGTCTTGGAGGCGCCCGGCTGATAAATATCGCCATTGAATTATTTAAAATTGCGAAACTTTATGTCATATTTCTAAAGAACTATTGTTGCAATTTATTTAAGCTTAGTTAACCTGAGTCAATTCATATCAGCGTACCTACAAAAAAAAATTATAGATAAAATCGAATAAAACTTGTGTGTACTATTGCACATTGTCGTTGTTTTTACATTTTTTGTTAAATTAAATAGTTACATAATGCGATTTAATAGATGAATGTCATTGGCCTTCTTCTATGTAAGCATTAATATGTTTTTAGTTATATTTACGGCTGTTGTTACCCTGAATACCAATTAAAAAAATAAACATTTAATTAAGTATTTACAACTCACTCGTCGCTGCTTGGCACTCTAGGTTACATTTTCTTAATAATATATTTATAAGAATTTATTTATTTAAACTTTTTTTTTTAATACTACGTCGGTGGCAAATAAGCATACGGCCTGCCTGATGGTAAGCAGTCTCCGTAGCCTATACAACTGTGCGTTTCTCCAGAAACTTTCTGCCTCGCACAGCTAACCTGACCCGCGGTATTTCCCGACCGATACGACCTTTAAATCTTCAAAAAATGGTTGGTGGTTGCAGGTGTCCATGGAGGGCAATAATCGCTTACCAGCAGGTGATCCGTCTGCTCGTTTGCCTCCTCTATCATAAAAAAAAGGTTTGTAGAGAATATTATATTGTTTTTGTGTTTTTAGGGTTCCGTAGCCAAATGGCAAAAAACGGAACCCTTATAGATTCGTCATGTCCGTCTGTCTGTCCGATTCTGTCACAGCCACTTTTTTCTGAAACTATAAAAGCTATACTGTTCAAACTTGGTAAGTAGATGTATTCTATGAACCGCATTATGATGTTTATACAAAAATAGAAAAAAAACAATAATTTTTGGGGGTTCCCCATACTTAGAACTGAAACTCAAAAAATCTTTTTTCATCAAACCCATACGTGTGGGGTATCTAAGGATAGGTCTTCAAAAATGATATTTAGGTTTCTAATATCATTTTTTTCTAAACTGAATAGTTTGCGCGAGAGACACTTCCAAAGTGAAAAAAAGTGTGTCCCCCCCCCCCCCCTGTAACTTCTAAAATAACGGAATGAAAAATCTAAAAAAAAATATATGATATACATTACCATGCAAACTTCCAACGAAAATTGGTTTGAACCAGATCTAGTAAGTAGTTTTTTTAATACGTCATAAATGGTACGGAACCCTTCATGGGCGAGTCCGACTCGCACTTGGCCGCTTTTTTTATTCGCCATTATTATCAAATAACGTAACTTATGAAATAAAATAAATAAAGGAAATAATAATGTATGAAGCATTTTTAATACTTCGCCGTTAATTACCTAAGTTCAAGTTAAACAGAGAATTAAACATAATGAAATACATTCTCTTGTAAACTGTTTATTAAAGGAACTTGTACTTTTTCTCAAGTTAGTACTTTCTTAAAGACTTTAAGCGTGGTTCTTATCCTTACTTAAGCTGTTGAACACAAAAGTTTTGTAGCAGAAAAAAGTTTATTTACAACATTTTTGTAAGTAAGTATGTATTTATTTGAAAGACGCGACATGCAGGTTCTGCCATGAGTCAGAGGAGACTGCAATGCACATTCTCTGCTCCTGTGGACCACTAATGTCAAAAAGAAGTACCCACCTAGGGCGGCACGTATTGCAACCCTATGAGGTACAGAACATTAAGGCCCAAAGAATCTGGAATTTCCTGGATTCAACGGGCATCAGTAATGAACTTTAAAGGGCTGTCACAATAGACCAGTGCCTGGTCGACGTGGCATTCAAAGGCCCACAAACTACAATAATAATAATAATGTATTTATTTGCAAAGAATAAGTTGGTACAATGTAAATGAGCAGACGAGCCGCCTGATGGGGAGCAGTCATCGCCGCCCATGGACATAAGCAACATCAGAGGAGCCACTTATGCGTTGCCAACTTTTGAGAACCCTAAATATCTGTTTCTTGAAGAACCCCATGTCATAGCGCAAGGGCAACACCTCAGAAGGTAGCTCATTCCACAACTTGCACGTTCTGGGCAAAACGAGCGAGATGCCCGCTTGTTCTTGGTTTGCCACGTGTCGAGAAAGTGAGGATGAACTTTTTGCTTATTCTTCTATATGTACTTTACAGGTTTTTATGAGTTTTTTTGACGATCGGTCTGGCCTAGTGAGTAGTGATCCCTGTCCATGACGCCGATGATCCAGGGTTAGTATCCCGGTAAGGGCAATTACTTGTGTGATGCTGACCACAGATATTTGTGCCTGATTTATGGGTATTTTCTATGTATTTAAGTATTTATATATTATATATCGCGTTGTCTGGGTACCCACAACATAAGCCGCCTTGAGCTAACTGTAGAGCTTCTAGTCAATTTGTGTAATAATGTACAATATTTTTTTATGAAAGTTAGTTTTATTTAAATGTGCACGCGTTAATTAACACCCAAGCAAAAGAATGTTATTCATAATTATCGAAATTTTAAAATACAAACTGCTTTTAACAAAAAGTTCAATTAAAGGTTTGGATGACAATGACAGCAGCATTACTGTCACATGGGGCCGTGTGTTCGAAGAATGAGATACGATAACGATAAGTTCTGGTTTAGATAAGTTACTATTTAGATATCGTTTGTATGTAGTATAATTGACAAAAGCAGCTCGATTCAGGCAACCAAAGTCACTTTGACGTTAGAAATATCGTAGATAGATCTTATTGGGATCACAGCGGAATCGAAATAAACGTAAATTTTGACATGTCGTTTAGTTATCGATCTTTCCAAGATCTTAAACGTATCTTAATCATTTTTCGAATCGGGCCGACAGTCAATTTCTCAATTCGCTGAAATTTTCCAACTTTAGAATTATATTTTTCTTCACATTAATAAACGTAGAAAATGGATGGATATTATTTGAATGTAGGCAAATAATGAGTTAAGTGATGAGTTGAGTGATATTGATCTGACTGAACAAACATCCAGTTAATTGATATTTTATCAATTAAGTATAACCCAGTACAGCTCTGCCAAACAATGGGTCGATGTTACTCGAACTTGGCAGAAAGAGATAGCTCGGAAACTTTCGCAATATCTTACATCACTTATTTCTGACAAAGCAAATGATACCTTAAGTGGAACAGTTAAGGCTCTATATTCAAAGGAAAGCGTAAGTGTGATAACTGTCCACGATAGCTTACGCGTACTGAGAATATAAATTGATTCTCTAACTCTGAAGTAATTAAAATTCTGGGGTCTGTATTAAGGGTTGACGTACACGAATTTTAATATATATTTGCTTAGTTTTGTTAATAGTGTATTGTGAAACAGACAGATAAAGGTCGCAGGGTCGCTTTCTACATTACTCGTTTAATAATGTATTAAGTTTGATATGAGATTTACATTTAAGGTGACGTAGCTTCAGAGAGCGGAGGTTTTGAAAAATCCTACCGCTTATTTAGATAACAAAACGCTTGCCAAAAATAGTTATTTGTACAACAAGAGAGCAAAGTTTGATATTTCTTCGAGTGCTTGTTTTGAGTCCCATGCAAGCGAAAGATTCTATAATTCTAAACAAATAATACTATACTATATATATATATATATATATATATATATATATATATACTATTCTATATTATAGAATCTTTCGCTTGCACGGGACTCAAAACAAGCACTCGAAGAAATATCAAACTTTGCTCTCTTGTTGTACAAATAACTATAGCAGTTTTGAGGATTTTCTCTAGAGACTTCAGCGATTTTAATCCTGATCTTTTGACCTTCGTTCGATAAAAAAAATTACGAACAGGTCTAAAATAAAACGCAATTAAGCAAATTGTAGCAATTTATACAAGGAAGAGATTGCTTTTTTACGATAAGTCCGCCTGTTGTTACCTACTCACTGATGTCCTTTCTTTGTTTATAACATGTATTTTTCTTTGTAGTGCACAATAAAGACGTATTTAATTATTATTTTTATTATTAAAAGCATCAAATATGAAAATTGTTTCGAAAAATGCACAATTTTTATTTTGAGAGAACTCAGTGATTACTTTTTCTTTTTTACAACAAACTGAAATTCAAAAACATGATATCCGCAGTCCCGAACAGCCACATCCGTCTCGGTCACGCTTACGCTCAGTGGGAGTGAAGAAGAGGGAGAGGGAGAAGAAGAAGAAAGAAGAAGACGAACCTATGGGACCTTAAGCCTTTGTTACCTTATTTTTGCATGGTGTCCTAAAAAATTTTTAAAAATATATTTTTACTGCTGTATTTTATTGATAATGTGGACAAACTGCTGCGTGACAAAAAATTGCGTTTCTGTATCAAAGCTAAAGGGGAATATTTTGAAGATAATGCGATTTCATATACTGAGGTTTACTGAAGGTTGTCTGGAAAAGATCGCTTTTAAGACCGCCGCCTTTTTTAAGACCGCCTGTTGTTGCTTAGTTTTTTATGTTAATTGCTGTATTAAATCATGTTTTCATTGTGCACAATAAAGAATATTATTATTATCTCCTATATTCGTTTAAAATTTTAGGTTAGAATATTTATAATATGAATATAAAAGTAAAATATAAAACACTTACAAAACAATACAAAATACATATTAACACATTATAAAAACCTAACCTAGGGTGCCGCCAGCAGCGGGGCACGGCCCAAGCTGCCGGTGGTCAGGGCCGCAGAGAGAGGAACCTACGTACTATACGCGCTGTGTCCAAGATTACCGCATTTTGTTTTTTTTTCGATAATATTAATAAATACTTATCTTTCATGACATTTTGTGAAATATGTGTAATAGTGTAGGAAATAAAGGTAGTGGACCCCGCAGTAATCCCTCTGCCAGAAAAAACTTTACAGTATGATAATGTATCAATAAATAAAAAGTATTTTCTTAATTTCCAAAGAATAATAATAATAGGATTTAAGTAAATACCTAAAGTATTAAATCGTTAATATCTTTTTACGGAAAAATGCTCCGTTCAAACTTTCTTCACCAGACATATTACATGTAACGTATTACAACAATATATGAAATATCCAAAAAAATATCCTAGCAGAAATACCAATATTAATAAAATATAATTTTTGGACGTGTCTTGGACCGGAAAATTACTCCGTCTAATTTTTTCACTGGAATGCCATTTTATTGCCGTTTTATAGCTACAAAATGAAAATCTAAAAAAAAATCCATGTAACTATACTATTTTCAGAAATTGCCTTTTAATTCGCTGTGTAAAATTTCTCTATCCATTTTATTTATTGAATTAAGATCACAGTTTTATTTCCATCCAACTATAAAAACATCCAAAAAAATAACGAGCGTATTAAAAACTTAACATATCGGGAGCAGTGTCTAGGGAGCGGGGTGTACAAGCGGGGTGCGGGAGCGGTACCGGCCGCTGCCAGCGCGCGCGCCGCGCCTGCCCGGTGGTGGCAGCTTGCTACTTTTCTATTCATTCGCGTATCGCCTAGGTGAATAGGTTACTGTTTTTTTTTAAATATTGCTACTTGTTTCTATTTTGACCTGCCTAATGCCTGCCTGTCTGTGTAGTACCTACCGTAAGTATGGTCTCTATCGTACCTACAAATGAAGTAGGTAGGTTATGCGGTGTGTCTAATTTAAATATTTATATTCTTAAATTCAATTTATTCAATTCGAGTCGTACGTGTTAGGCCACCAAACGAAGGAAAAAACGGGGAAATAATTCGTGTATAAGCGAATTTTGGCATAGTTGTAGATAAAGGTACCTTACATAACATACTGAAAGTACTGATAGATGGGGGTGGCGCTATTGTGTACGGGGGAGGGAGGGTTTAAATGTCCCTTTTTTAGTTTATCTTAAATAACTCGTTAACGGTGGCCCATATCAAAAAATGATCTATCACGCAAATCATCTATATAACATTTCCTACAAGAAAATTTCAGTACACTTTTTCACTAGTATAAATATTTAAAATGATATTAATGCGGGAAAATTAATTGAAGTCAATTTTCTGATCCATTTTTCTATAATATTTTCGTAAACGGTTGCAATTAGCAAAAAACGCTGTAAAATGTAAATAATCTACACAAAACTTCTACAAAAAAGATTCAGTACACTTTGTGAAAGGATCAATATTTAAAAAGATATTAAAAAGGGAAAGTTAATAAAACCAATTCTAAGGTTCTTTTTCTTTAGTTTTCGTAAATAATTTGTAAAGTATGACCCATAGCAAAAAAATGTCTCATACTATCTCACATATCTATAGATGTTAAGAAACCTTAGAATTGGTTCTATTAACTTTCCCTTTTTAATATCTTTTTAAATATTGATCCTTTCACAAAGTGTACTGAATCTTTTTTGTAGAAGTTTTGTGTAGATTATTTACATTTTACAGCGTTTTTTGCTAATTGCAACCGTTTACGAAAATATTATAGAAAAATGGACCAGAAAATTGACTTTAATTAATTTTCCCGCTTTAATATCATTTTAAATATTGATCCTAGTGAAAAAGTGTACTGAAATTTTCTTGTAGGAAATGTTATATAGATGATTTGCGTGAGATAGAGAGATATAGATATCTATAGATGTTATGTTACTTATTTATACATTAACGTATAAGTAACATAACATTTTCTATAAGAAATATGTAGCACCCTTTTTGCTTGGATGAATATTTAAAAAGCTAAAATATATAGGGGGTAAATCAATTCATAGGTACTTTTTTTAGTTGTTCGTAAATAACTCTTAAACGGTGCTCCAGTGCAATAAGAATGTTAAACATAAATACTTAACATAAAATTTTCTAGAAAAAAGATTTCTTACACTTTTTCTTTAGGATCAATATTATTGAGATATTAAACGGAGAAAGTTAATTTTAATCAATTCTGCACATTATTTGTGTTTCTCGCTTTAAAAGCTTAATAAATATTGATCTTAGGGAAAAGTGTTCCGCATGTCTTTTGTAGAATTTTTCATTATAATTGTTTATATATATATATATATATATATATATATATATATATATATATATATATATATATATATATACAGGATGATTCAGGAGACGTGAGCAGGATCAAGCCTGCATATTCGGTAAATTATCAGCAACTGTTTCGTACCAGTATTTGTGAGATTAACGTTAATTTAATTTTTACTGTTAAAAAAAAAGAGTTTTATTTTATTTACGATATTTATGGTCACCCTCTTTGTTTTATCCATAATAAGTGACAAATTGAATGTCATCGGAGTCTGGTTACTTTTATAAAATCGTATCTCACTCAAGTGTGACATTTTATTTTCTTCATAATCAAAGTGCTGTCATAACGGTTAAAGAGGTTTTATCTTTGTTAATTAAGTGTTGTAGGGTGTCCATGATTGTAGATAATCGAATTTGTCCTTAAGAAAAAGTTAAATAACAGATAAAAAGCGTGATTGTTTTGCTTAAATATAATGGTGAACGATTCATTAACATTTACTGATTGTGTAGGCTTAGTCCAGCTCACGTCTCATGAATCACCCTGTATATATATATACACCGTGTTTTTTTTGATTTGCGTTAATTTCGAGGGTGCATTCCTGAGCTTAAATTAAGTAATTTTCTCAAAGACACCGATATTCTAATTAACTCCATTTCGGAGATAATCAATCATAATTTTTTATATTATAAGGCCCTTACGAGCGTGTACACTTGCCTTAGGGCCTGTTTACTTATTGATTAGTGTTTAGTGCGAGTACATACATTTGCTACTAAACGTACGTACTATCTCGGACGATCGATGTTAGAAATGACATTGATATATCACAGTTTTCAATTGTTTGGTTGAGTTAAATGTAATGCCCATGTTACAACAACGCTATATGCAACATTTAGTTACTTTTTATAAATATAAAAATTGTAAAAAAAAAACAAAAAAAAATTTTTTTTTGAAAATTAACTGTGCCATTTAGTTTCCCTAAACGTACTTACCGAAACCCCGGAGTTAACGCAATTCAATAAAAACACGGTGTATATATATATATATTTTTGCTATAGGTCATAATACTTTACAAATTATTTACGAAAAAATAAAAAAAAGAGACCTGAGGATTCATTGTAAGTAACTTTGCCCCTCTGACTAAAAAAAACCGAACAAGTCCGAGTCGGACTCGCCCACCGAGGGTTCCGTACTTTTTAGTATTTGTTGTTATAGCGGCAACAGAAATACATCATCTGTGAAAATTTCAACTCACGCAGACGGACGGACGGACAGCGGAGTCTTATTAATAGGGTCCCTTTACCCTTTGGGTACCCTAAAAAGGACCTGGAAACTGATTATAATGAATTTTAATATTTCATTAAATATTGATCCTAGCGAAAAAATTTACGGAACTTTTGTTGTACAAAATTACATTTCTATTATTAATGTATAAAGAACTTTTTGCATTGGGCCACTGTTTACGAGTTATTCACGAAAAACAAAAAAATTAGGGACTTGTAAATTGTTTGTGATTTACTTTCCCCCTTTAATATTGTTTTAAATATTGATCCTGGAGAAAAGTGTTCTGTATGTTTTTTGTAGGAAATATTATGTTAATTATTTATGTATAAGAACCTGTTTTGTTATGAGCTGCCGTTTAAGAGATATTTACGAAAAACTAAGAAGTGACTTTAAAATTGATTAGTATTAATATTCCCGCTTTAGTATCTTTTTAAATGTTGATCCTAGCGAAAAGTTTCACATATCTTTCTTGTAGAAAAATTTATGGTTAATATTTATGTATGAGAGATTTTTTGCTATGGATCATACTTTACAAATTAGTTACGAAAAACGAAAGAAAAGGAACCTTAGAATTGATTTTAATTGACTTTCCCTCTTTAATATCTTTTCAAATATTGATACTTTCAAAAAGTTTATTGAATCTTTTTTGTAAAAAAAATTATGTAAATTATTAACGTTTAACAAGGTCTTAGCTATTGGGGACCGTTTACGGGTTATTCACGAAAATATAGTAAAATGGACCATAAAATTGATTTTATTAACTTTCCCACTTTAATATTTTTTAAATGTTGATCCTAGCGAAAAAGTGCACTGAATCTTTCGATTAGGCAATTATATGTATATTATTTACGTTAAAGAACATTTTTTGCTATGGGCCACCGTTTAAGAGTTATTTAAGAAAAACTGAAAAAAGGTACCTTTAAACCCCCCTACCCGTTAGCGCCACCACCATCCATCAGTACTTTCAGTATGTTGTGTAAGGCTCCTTTAACTACAATAGTACCAAACCAAATTTTGCTTATACACGAATTATTTCCGCCAGTGAGCTGTTTGTGGTCTTCATTTGGTGGGCTATATGTAATAGTGTTAGAGTTGCATAATATTTATAAATGTCAGTCTATGTGGGCGTCTAAAGAAGGTAGCTGGCAGGGACTGGATGCAGAAAACGGGAAATCGTGTTTTGTGGCGCACCTGGGGGAGGCCTATGTCCAGCAGTGGACTACAACAGGCTGACGATAATGATGATGAAGTATCTTTCAGCTTATAGTACAAGTTTTATCAAAACTGGTTCAGTAGTTTTAAAGATCTCGACGGTTAAGTTTTAAGATATCGCAATTTATTAACGATAAGCATACAATAAGTAGGTAATCTTTATTACGTGGCAAAAATTCTAGAACCTAGTTGTTTTTGACGTCGGTTGTTATTAACGTCTTTAGCGTGATATTATTCTAAACAATGTTATATAAAACTGCGTAAGTATATATTATTCGGTACAAAGAAAACGCAAAAATCACTAAATGTAGTGTAAAGACTCGCACACCAGTGACAACGACAACTCCCTTCTTAAGTGTGGACTGCGGGTCATGCGGTCGGGTCGTACTAGTAGCACAAGGACACTAATCTGCACTTAACTGCTAAAGGAAGACGGTACATTATTGCGTAACCGCGGGTGGATTTATCTTCGCTTCAAAAATTTCGGTGTTCTGGATGATATTTCTTTTGGATATTTTGAATTTAAGTGTATACGTGACTACTTAGTATATATTTAAAAAGAATACAGGCTGAGAAATTTTCCACTCTCAGTTTTTAATAGTTGTAAAATACATACATTTGGGTATGTATTTTTTTTGGATATTCTTACCCACTACGCCAAATTATATTCTAAGATCATATAAGAAGAAAAAAATGATAGAGCAATTTTCCGATAAAAATGAGCGCCAAAAAAAGGAATTATCATTAAAAAAAAATCTGATGTTTGACAAAATTTTTAGATTTTTTTCTAGTATTACATACTGATACAAATAACTTATTTGTTAAAATAATTTTGGACAGAGGAATTACTCGGTTAAACATATAAACAGATTTATATTTTTACGTATAAATACCTAACTTAGAAGTGTTTTTTCTTTTGGATATTTATATGTTAGTTTCGACTCATACTATACAATAACCAAGCAAAATTTCATCGACTGAGAAATTAATGCATGGGTCTCCATACAACAACTTGCTTCATTTCCTACACTATAAGAAAAACGTTCTTTTTGATTATGACATATGATTAGCCAAAATGTTTGACAACGCCAAAAAAAAAAATCACGAATTCAGAGTTGTTTCCATATTAGTATTACAGCCTTGTACCTACTTTAATTTGACGATATTTACGAGATACATAGGTATAAGTAGCCATATTGATATATTTTCCGTAATTATTTAATTTGACATTGATCATAATGTAAAAAATTCATATAGATTAGCTTTAAATAATTTATATTGTAATTTAATATGATGAAAGAAATAAATCTAAATCTATTAAGAGTCTTCTTCCGTGTCCTATCCTCATATCAACTGGACGTGACGACTATGGATGCTCTTCACCCGTGCCAGCCAAGTCGCTCTATCTTTGGCCCAGTGTATGCTAGCCTGTATGGGGTCTCTGTCTCTGACGTTCTTCTGTCCGCCCAACGCATCGCCATACGTCCATCCTTACGCATCCTTGCCATGCGCCCAGTCTTTTTCTAGCCTATCTAGCCCTGAACCAAAAGCATTTAAAGCCCTCCTGTATGTATGTTTATCAAAATTCTATAGTGTATGGCAAGCTTTACATAGTAACAACACGAATTCGCGTCACGTCCGCGGATTATAAGGCGATCAGCGATACCGTAGTGAAACCGCAGCGATTGCCAAGCGATTCATTACCGCGGAGCTAATTACCCGAGCTCTATTGCGTTATGGAGATTACAGACTTATCATTCCTGAGCATGGTTTAAGGATAAATAAATATATATTTAAGCAATGGAGCGGAGCATACTCGGAGTCCGTAGAATCGATCGGATAAGGAACACAGAGCTGCGCTCCAAAACAGGTGTCGCAGATGTGGGTGTGAAGGCCGCCAAGCTCAAATGGGATTGGGTGGGGCACATCTGTAGGATGCACCCGGACAGATGGGCCAAAATAGCGACCGAATGGGTACCACAGATCACCCGAGGCAGAGGAAGGCCAAAGACGAGATGGCGAGACGACCTGGACTCATTTCGTGGCGACTGGCGGGAGCATGCACAAAGCCGTGACGAGTGGCGGAAAACAGGGGAGGCCTTTGCCCAGCAGTGGGACACAATGTAAGCTATAAAAAAAATCAGCCTATATACTTCCCACTGCTGGTCCGGGCCTCCTCTCATGCGCGAAAGGGTTTGGGCTATAGTCCCCACGCTGGGTGGAGACTTCACATACACCTTTTAATTTCTTTGCGGATGTATGCAGATTTCCTTACGATGTTTTCCTTCACGAAAAAGCTAGTGGTAAATATCAAATGATGTTTCGTACATAAGTTCCGAAAAACTAATTGGTACGAGCCAGGATTTCAACCCGCGATCGGATTGAAAGTCGGACGTCGGATCCACTCGGTCATCAGCGCTTCTTCTTTCTTTTATATATAAATCTTACAGTAAGCTAAATGACCAGCGTGTGTTGTACTAGACAACTATATATAAGTATTTATTTACAATAACAATATACATAATGGATATATACAGATGATTACTATAACTAGCTTATATCTAAAATAGGCCCTTGAGGCATCGTACCGTTCTATGTTGGTACGATGCCTCAAGGACCCATGACTCACAAACGAATATACATGTTCGTCACACGAATAAATGCCCTTATCAGGATTTGAACCCGGGAGCATCTGCTTCATAGTCAGGCCAGGCAGTTCGTCAATACTCACATTGCACGTTGGATGACTCACCTTAGAGAGGTCCGCGTCCGGGCCGAGGAGTCCGACACTTTGTTTTGTATATTTCGGCGGCAGATCGTAAGATCAGGCAAATGGTAATGATCTGTAACGCTTTGACGGTAGTCACATTAAACCAATAGATAGGTAGAATAGGTTCATTGGGTTGCTTCAGATACCCGGAGGGCGAGTTCTTTAGAAACCTCTTTTCTCATCATGACGTCTCGCCGGCAGACTAGATGGCGTTGATCGCCGCCCTTTCGCCGCCGCAAAGCCGCGTTCAGTTTTATGTCGTGTCGTACAGCTGCGTTCGTGACCCACAAATGGTCTCGCCGGAAGATCAGCGCTGACTTTTGAGTTAGCATTAATGCTGAGGCGGGACCATTTCGTGGTAAACTATTTATTTATTCCATGTTTCTTTCTTTTGTTATGTTGTTATACTTTTGTATGTCATAGTTTATCACGAATAAATGCTATGATTTCTGATTTCTGAAACAGGAGCCCATTCGAGTCAAGGAACGAGACAAAGATTTTCACGTTTCACGAAATGCCTAGGAATTTCATGTTATGCCTGATATGGCGATCGGCCGCCGACATATAGAAAACATAACCAAAGCCATACTTACGTAAAAATTACTCTTAACAGGTCATGGACAAGTGATTTTCCTGGATCAGCTAAGCGAGTTCTGGCTTCACAGATGCTTCTTAATATGCAAGCTTGCCCGTTCATATTGTGACTGGAAGTAAATTAAAAAGATATTAATTTTTGCACGTAATATATGTACTCATACTTTTTTTAATTCACTGCTATGATTTGTCTTATTTGTCATCAGTATACACGTGCGGCGCATTGATTTGATATACTAAAAAATAACCAATATCTCCAGTACCCAAGTTCGTATTCGAAATCAGCGTATTAGTTAGCATTCGTGGATAATGCCATTAACTAAGAATATACTTTCAAATTAGTGAAGAGAATGTACCTAATATTTAATATATGAGATTATTGTGCATTTTTTCCAACAGTTAAATATGCTGTTAAATTCAATAATCACTTACTAGTGCATAGCGTTTTCTAATCCCTCCCAGAACTCCCTCTTTTGCCTGTGTTGCAGTTTCCTCCGATAGGTGGCGTTGGTGTGAAGTCTGCATTTTTGATAAATGTCTAATAGGCTAGGAAAAGTCAAGAATGTCTATCAGAAACAGACTACATACAAATTTTAGAATATTAAAAAGTTCTAAATTAACACAAGTTCTGCGATTTACACGCATCAGCTCTAGTGTATAAAATAAAATAATAAGAAAATAATAAACAAATCACTTACTAATCCAAAGCGATATCCAATCTCTCCCAGACCTTCCTTTTCTGCGTATGACGAAGTTTCCTCCAATAGGTGGCGTTGGTGAAGTGTGCATTTTCCTAAAAGTCTAATAGGCTAATAAAAGTCAATAATCACTCACTAGTCCAGAGCGTTTTCCAATCTCTCCCAGAACTCCCTCTTTTGCCTGTGGTGCAGCTTCCTCCGGTAGATGGCGTTAGTGAAGTTAGCGTCCGGCAGCGGGAAGAGGACGTCAATCTCCAGCGCGAGGTTCCATCCGGATGGCGCGTGCGTCATGAACGCCTTCACCAGGGAGATCGTCATCTACAATAATTTATACAAAATTACTATGTTGGAAGAAAAGATCAAAAATACTGCAGTGACGTAATCAAATCTAGGGCCTTGTTAATATTAGATGGTCTGAAGTTTCGTTAGAAAATACAGTAGTATGAAATGGCGTTGTCCACGTGACAAAATTCTTATTAACGCCGCGCGATTGCAAGAGATAGATACCGTAGCTATCACGTTGTTAAATAAACAAATGTGATCGTCATAATCGTCCTGAATTCTTCTCCCACTACTAAGACCATAGATAATTATTATAAACTTAGCGCAGTGACTTTAAGGCCCTGTTTTACAAAGTCTGTGTAAAGTATTGGATAGCTAATTAACAAATAAATTACCTGCCAGATAAAATTTCCTGCAAAACTTACCACGTTTCCTTCCAGTTAAGCTTATTTGAAGATTGTGAAACGCCAACGATGACTTTATTCGTCAGATAAGTGGCAAGCAGCTTATTTAGGACTTCGACATTGTGAAACAGGCCCTAAGTTTACTTATTTCTCTATGTTTTTATACATAAATGAATAGTAAGATAAAAACCAACTTACAACAAAATCCGCTCCATCGGGAAACGTAATATGTCTCCTCTTCCTTATGGCACTAAGTTGCGTTTTCACATTGGGGCAGTCACCCCCACTCTCTACCAAAAACAGGCTTACCATCACTAGCTTTAAACACCACATTTTAAAGTATTTTAAAACCTAAAAACTGTCTCACTTTTGGGCAACGACTCGAGATCTTCAACAGTTTTTTTAAGCCTATAAAATAGCCTTTCTAGAGTTAAAAAAAAAAATACGTAGAATTGTATGTTCTTACGCAACGCGGCCGGCTCGCCGTGCGTTTTCTTGTGAATGATTTTTAAATTACCTTTGGAATATTGTGGATCATCCAACATATTACTGATATAATATACATTGTGTCGCATTCAGTACGGATCAAATGAAGGCCAATTACAGAGAGGACCTTAAGAGCTACCAAGTTAATCTCCTTATGTTGATTGAAAGTGAATGTAATAATTGTATGCTACCTACTAAAAAATATATTGGAATTTCTGATACAAATTGACTAAGTCCCAGAGTAAGCTTAAGAAGGCTTGTTTTATGGGCAATCAGACAACGATACACATAAATAGTATATAAGCACTTAAATAGAAAACACCCAAGACTCAGTAACAAATACCTGTGCTCATCACACAAATAAATGTCCTTAACGAGATTCGAACCTAAGCCCATCGGCTTTATAGGTACGGGACTAGTGACTAGGCCAGACTGACGGTCAAATCTACCTACTAATAAACCTACTAATAAGTATACTATAGCAACAGAACTGGTTGTCAATGAAGGTGCTTTCACATACATACTTGTCAATCGCCAAAAAGGTTCGTTCTGGAAATTAACAGTCATCATTTCAATCACATTTACTTAAATAGGTACATCATTTCTTTTTAAATCTTTGCAATGTGATTATCCATTTACAACATCATATTCCTTCTGAAGTTTTAAATAAATAAATAATAATAAATATTATACGACATTATTACACAAATTGACTAAGTTCCACAGTAAGCTCAATAAGGCTTGTGTTGAGGGTACTTAGACAACGATATATATAATATATAAATATTTATAAATACTTAAATACATAGAAAACACCCATGACTCAGGAACAAATATCCATGCTCATCACACGAATAAATGCCCTTACCAGGATTTGAACCCGGGACCATCAGCTTCGTAGGCAGGATCACTACCCACTAGGCCAAACCGGTCGTCAAACAGTTTTAACAGTTTATTTCGTTTAAGCACATCTTGAATACAGAAAAGAATATCCACTCAAAACCCAGCGCGTGACGAGGAGCTTGCCTGTCCGTTGACCCGCGCTGTTTGCCCTAAGAATTAGAGCACTACTGCCGCCTCTGCTCATTAGCTTGTCACGTTTAGCACCTTCTTGGAATTTCTTGTCTACATTTTATTCTGTATTTTCCGTTTTCGCTCTTATAATTATGCGATTAGAGTTGGTTCTTGAATGAAGTGGCTGATAGATTTTCGGTTTTTGAATAAGAGGATTGCATGGCTTAATTCCGTTCGGTGGGAAAAGTTGCAAGTCATGGTTTAAACATGAAATAATCTGTATTTAAATATTTACAAAACTTCTTACTTGAGTAGCTTTTATTGTTTACTGGTTTAATATTATATGTATTGTAAAATACTAAATATAATACCTATTAGGTCTATCTTTTATAACCTTTATTTTTTTATTTGTCTTTTTATTTTTTATCTTGTATTATCTTTTTCAGCATACTTAACAGCGTGATTCTTTAATGTGTTTGGTTCATTTCGTGCTAAATGTATTGCAAGCGGTATAAGTTTTATTCAATACAGTGTTGAATATTACTAATATTACAAGTTTACAACAATGGTAAAAAATATGAAATTATTTATATTATTTGTGTTATTTTTATAATTTGTGTTATAATAATGATGAATTAGAGGAAAAAATATTTTTCTGTTTATGATCTTCATTTCTTTGTTGTATTCCACAATATTACTAATGCTGCTATTCTAATATGATCTGTTCCTAAGGTCAATATGGGTCAGTTCATTATTTCGTTGGGATAACTGTAAAAGGTAAAAAATGTTGTACTCTTATTTGTACCCAAACACAGTCAGAAAGGAATAATTTCACTGTTTATGATCTACCTACCTCCTGTAAGTGAAATATGTGTGCAAAAGCTAGAAGCGACGATAAAGCTTGTAGACGATCTTACCTTATAGTCGGTCTTCTCCACAATGACCTTAATGCATCTTACTATAAATTAGTACCATAAAAACATACATAAATTGTAAAAAAAAAAATACTATATTTCGAATTTAGACTGTGAAGAGAGAGAAAAAATACGTGAGTGTAATCCGTAGAATTATTTCAATACTATATTTACAACATATTTTATTATCTACAATAAATAATTACAAATTTAATTAATAATAAATAACCACATAACTTCATGTTGTTATGCTTAAATCCTCACATTCTGAGTACAATTCCGCACAATCTTCATGCGTGTTATGTGCTTTGTCATATTCCAATATGTCTTCTAGTGCTGCTCCTTTTGGTAACCTGGAAATGTATTACAGTTGTTGTACTTATTTTTTTACAATTACCAATGTCCCACTGCTGGGCACGATTTTCCTCTTGTACAAAGTTTTCCGGTATAGAATCCATAAGGTTTGTTCTTTCATAATATTTTTTTTTTGGTTAAGAAATATACTTCTTTTTATAAGTCCATCTCTTTTTTACCCGACTACGGCAAGCAAAAAAAAGGGGTCGTAATTTACAGTCGTTAGATTTGTAGCTGGCCCCGAGTGGCTAATCCTTTGTCCATTGTTAAGTAAAACCGCACGTGCTACTACCTTTTTTTAATACCTCATAAATGGTACGGAACCTTTCATGCGCGAGTCCGACTCGCACTTGGCCGCTTTTTATTTAGGCAACAAACAGTCTTATACAAAAAAAATGTAATAATATGCAATGTGTTAATAGAACTTGAGTGCCCTACCCCAACAATAATATGCTTCAATCTAAAGTAGCTAGTGTAGGAGCAGTAAGCGGAAAACAAAACTTAACTTGCCTTTATTTATGATTGTATAATATATAATGTATGTATTTATATATGTATTTATTTTATTAGTATGTATGTATGTATTATATTGTTTGCGTCTTCATTTTGTTGAATTATATGTATATCGGCACTACCCGTTCAATGTTGTAAGTTCATAGTTTCCTGCTACCCAAAGGTTGTCTGGAAGAGATCGCTTCTTAGCGATAAGACCGCCTGTTGTTACCTAACTTTTACGTGTTTTTTTCATTTCCTGTCTATTTTTAAATGTATGGTGCACAATAATAGTACATTACGATACAAGTGCGAAAAATAGGAAATTCGAAACGAGTGGCGATAAATTAAAACACGACCGAAGGGAGTGTTTTAAATCGACACGAGTTGCGAATTACCTATTCGCACATGTATCGTACAACGTTTTACAGTACATATGGCCCTTTAAATGTTCGACACAGTAACGTAATATGCTACTTCTCGCACTAGTGCTATAAAGTAGCCCCATATATACTGTAAAGAATATTTACTTACTTACTTACCTCTCCTGCATAAGAAGAGGCCTGTGCCCAGCAATGGGACGTACTAAGGCGGAATTATTAACATTCAAGCCGGAATAAATAACATTATAATATTAAGTATAAAAATAAAACGCTCACAAAACGAAACTTGTTAAACTCCAAAACTCAGCTTAACGCTGTTAAACTGGTTAAAACTCTCGAATAGTTTAAGGAAACTTACGTGAACGTTGCCCTGAATAATTCTTGAAGGAAGGTCCCTTGTTCCTCGTGGGCCGTCGTTTTACCGACGTCGCATAATAATCTGAACACGCATTCACGGCCAGAATACCCGAACCTGGAAATATTTTATAATCGGAAGGTTTTCTGAGGACTTATATTTTAAACAAACAGAAACAGTTGTGATTATAGTAGTTTAAGTGACTGCTACATAATGAATGATTAAAACACGAGTGTGGGTTACATCACGTGAGTGTTATAGTGTCCAATTATGTAACTGTTACATACACTGCTCTAACTGCACATATATTAATATAAGCTCTCTATGATGTGTTCAGCGACCGTATGTTACGACCACCATTTAGGTATTTGGTCACACACTCAATAAGACATAATCTCGACTTTGTTTTTCAGAGATGTTCGAAATTTGAATATCATTATTAAACCGATATCGATATCGAATATCATTTTCACAGTTAGTAAATTTGTAGTATCAATGCAGTTTATTATCTTTATGCTGACCGTAATTTGAATGAATTATACAGACTTTTGATAATTATATTGTGTGTAGATAGAATATTGAAAAAGTTGTATTTTCAACATTTAATCAGAGGTACTTCTTACTCCTAGAAGATATCATTTCATGACAAAACTTAATGAAATGACTGGCGAATAATTATACAATGAGCATCAAAAGTAGTCAAGTTTGGCCATTTCTATTGTAAATCTAGTGTAAATCTGACGTGTCCTGTGCTGCCCCCTACAGTTAAGCACGCTCCCTATAGATGGCTTTCTAGCAATGACATATATCTAAAAACGGGCCACTAAGAATGTTGCTAGTTCAGTGGTGTTAATTCGAGCCAATCTTGCAGTCTAACGCAACTACTTGCGACCAATCGCACGCATGATGCGAACTCATCAACCGATTGCGTTGTGGTGTTAGACTGCACGGTTGGCTCGAATTTGTGTGCATGACACCGATGTACTGGCCCCATTCTTATTGCTCGTAACGCCTTAGATATATGTCAATGTTTTACA
Source organism: Cydia pomonella (assembly GCF_033807575.1). Classification (NCBI taxonomy): domain Eukaryota; kingdom Metazoa; phylum Arthropoda; class Insecta; order Lepidoptera; family Tortricidae; genus Cydia; species Cydia pomonella. The sequence goes on along the minus strand of NC_084719.1, from coordinate 1,248,472 downwards.
CGAATTTACATTAGCTCGGTACAAATAATGATTAAACTACATAGTACAATACACTTACGCCTCGAACAGCGTCTCCAACTTTTTATACAGACTGTGCCTGCCGCTTCTATGGAAATTTGCACTCGCCCCGTCTAACTTCTGGAGATAGCTCCTGGACTTCTGCAATTCATGCATTTTCTTTATGAAAACTTGCTTCTTTATGCTAATATTTTCATCCTCGTTATTTTGAATACTTCGTTTTGCAAACGCCGGATTTATTATAGGTTTTCTGCAAAAATATTTTAAACTTTGGTTAGGTTTTCTTCTAGTTATTGCAAAAGTTAGAGGTAAACGTTTGTGAGGCTAAATTCCTATAGTTGATATTCTCGAATTAATCGACATTCATGCCAATATCATTTCTTCCTATTCGCAATTCTACACAGTCTAAATTCCTCACAGTAAGTATTTAACCACATTCGCTATTGTGCACAGTCATTATTTGTGTACAGTAGCGATTCAGCCTTTTCGCAATTCTGCACAATCTGAATTCTACACAACGGCATTTCACCACAGTCGCTACTGTGCACAGTCATTATTTGTGCACATTAGCGATTCAGCCTTTTCGCAATTCTGCACAATCTGAATTCTACACAACGGCATTTCACCACAGTCGCTACTGTGCACAATCATTATTTGTGCACATTAGCGATTCTCCCTGTTCGCAATCTCGCACAATCTTAATTCTACGCAATATCATTTAATCGCATTAATAGTTTATTTTTTCGTTTTTAGTCGATATATTTAGTCAACTGTAATTTTTTGGGTTTGATGGTATCTCAAAAGTTTAAATATAGTCAAGTACAAGTCAGACTCGTGCATGAAGGGTTCCATACCACTAGAAAGTGGTCAAGATCATGTCGGGCCATGCTTAGTTGTAGGGTTCCGTGGTTTTCCGACAGTCATAGTAAGTGATTCCGATTTAAAGTGAACTATTTGATATATGCTATTGAGATTACATACTAAAAAAATCCTACGGCGGGCTTATGACGGGTATCATATTACAAATTATTTTCTGACCTAAAAACCTTCCTAATACCTCACACATCAAGGTTTTTATGGAATAAAATACCTCCTGCCCTATAACATATTACCCTAAAAAAATCATTTGCCACTTTTTATTTTACCACTTCCGCACGTTTAATATACAAGGTGTTACAAACTGTCAAAAAGTGATAAAGATAGACAGTCGCGTGCATCCTTAAGTGAAATTAAAATTAATATTAAACTAATTAAGATTGTGCGAGATTGCGAACAGGGAGAATCGCTAATGTGCACAAATAATGACTGTGCACAGTAGCGACTGTGGTGAAATGCAGTTGTGTAGAATTCAGATTGTGCAGAATTGCGAAAAGGCTGAATCGCTAATGTACACAAATAATGACTGTGCACAGTAGCGACTGTGGTGAAATGCCGTTGTGTAGAATTCAGATTGTGCAGAATTGCGAAAAGGCTGAATCGCTACTGTACACAAATAATAACTGTGCACAATAACGAATGTGGTTGAATACTTACTGTGAGGAATTCAGACTGTGTAGAATTGCGAATAGGAAGAAATGATATTGGCATGAATGTCGATTAATTCATATTCTCATACATATATTTTGACATCAAAATGATAGCTTAATGATGTCATTTCATAAGTAAGGAAATATTCGTTATTGCACTAGCAAGAAAACAAATTTAAAAACAAAGTTACAATGTAAATAAAGCTAGCAACAGGCGGTCTTAACGCTGTTAGCAATCTCTTCCAGACAACCACACATTCAAGACAAGTTATAACTCGCGCTTGCATTTCGTTCGTACGTGTTCGTTATCTTGATGTCAAAATATAAGTTTGAATTGGCCTCTACTGTATCTACATTATATTACAAAGAGTACAAATGGCGGACTTAACGCCTTAAGGCATTCTATACCAGTCAACCATTGGGCTAAACAGAGACAGTTAGTTTGGTGCAGGACTGCGAAAAGTGGGTATGAGAATAGATACAAGTCGAAATAACTATGATAATTTATACGCACGCAAATATACATTTTAAATATACTTAACTACATATATATATTCAATATTTATATATATAAATATACATACATATATATAATAATTTATGTACCCAGTGTGAGATATCACGTAGACATCTAGTCGCGAATGTTTTCAAAGAAGTGCTTACGCTTAGACATGCTCAGAGCAAACTTACTTTCAAAAGCAAGTTTGCTTTTGAAAGTAAGTTTGCTCTGAGCTTGTCTAATACGCAGAGGGAGAGCATTCCACAGACGAATTACTCGGCAGGTGGAAGAGTTGGACAAGAATCCAGTCCAATGAGGAAGGACAGCCAACTTCTGAGTACGAGAAGCACGAAGGAAACAGCACAGTTTGTTTGAAAAAAAATTGTACCACGTTCATGTACAGTCATAATACTATTCGCTTAGCACATTTGCATACAAACTTCTATGCAGGAGGTACCTTTTCTTTTCTCTGCAGCTGACTATACGGACAATATATGGCCCATGGAAAAGGCTTTACTTTTGTCGAGTTTCCTAATGTCGAATTTTGCGAACTTTTTCGCAATCTGAAGGCCAACTTTAAAAAGGCTTAAAAAAGTCATCGTTGTCGAAATTTGCGACAATCCGGTATCCGGTTTTCGTACATACAACTAAATCGTACAATGCTAAAACAGTAACGTTCTAAGATAGTGACGTCTTAGAAAGAAACGTACGCAGAAAGTGACGTACTCAGAATGTGACGTCCACAGAAAGTGGCCTACATCGGAAGTGACGTACTAAGAAAGTCACATCCTCAGAAAGTGCCTGACTTCGAAAGTGATGTTCTCAGAACTTGAACTAACTCAAAAATGACCTACCTCGCCTAAAACTTGACAAGTAATAATATCAAGTAGTAGTAATATCTACCGTTCTGCCACCGTGGGACTAGACACGGACTTGCGTTTCACCCTTACGTCGTTACTTTACCACTGATTCGCACTAAACGCTACGCATCCAGCTTTATCATGCGAACGGCTAAGGAAAGGAATTCACTTCCTGCAAATCTATTCCCAGTCCACTATAACTTGGACCTTTTTAAATCGAGAGTGAATAGACATATTTTAGGTAAGCATGTTCCATCCTAGACTACATCGGCACTTTCCATCGGGTGAGATTGTGGTCAAATGCTTACCTTTTCGGAATAAAAAAAAATCAGTACATGGCGGGAAGAAATTGATAACTTGTGATTTAAAAAAAAAAATTTGAACTTAAATAGTACATTACGATACAAGTGCAAAGAATAGGAAATTCGAAACGAGTGGCGATAAATTAAAACACGACCGAAGGGAGTGTTTTAAATCGACACGAGTTGCGAATTACCTATTCGCACATGTATCGTACAACGTTTTACAGTACATATGGCCCTTTAAATGTTCGACACAGTAACATAATATGCTAATTTTCGCACTCGTGCGGTAAAGTAGCACCATATGTACTGTAAACAGAGTTACCTGTTGTTTACCTCATCTTGATGTGCTGTATTCTTTATATTGTTTCTGTATTGAGGTGTGCAATAAAGAGTTACTGTATTGTATTGAAGGTACTTGAGGTTCAAATTTCTTCAATTTTATATCTTAAGTGATCAACTTCTTCCCGCCGTGTCATGACTCACCTTTTATATGGTACTTTTGCTACTAATTTACCGTCTTCGTCTAAATAGTATATGTGTTTGTTGACGTTAGTATCTTGTCTTCGTATGTTATACGGTTCTCTCAGCTGGTTCCTGAAGTAGCCAAATATGGAAGGGTCGGTGGGTAATGTCCACGCTAGGGCAGCCGTGTTGCCGATCCACACGATGTCTCCGAGCTGGAGATAGCCGTGGTTTTGGGTGCAGAATACTGAAATAGTTTGTAAAGCCACTTAAGTTAAATATAAATAAATAAATATTATGAGACATTATTACACAAATTGACTAAGTCCCACAGTAAGCTCAATAAGGCTTGTGTTGAGGGTACTTAGACAACGATAATATAATATATAAAGATTTATAAATACTTAAATACATAGAAAACACCTATGACTCAGGAACAAATATCCATGCTGATCACACGAATAAATTCCCTTACCAGGATTTGAACCCGGGACCATCGGCTTCGTAGGCAGGGTCACTACCCACTAGGCCAAACTGGTCGTCAAGTTAATGTTTAAGTTTTAAAGAAACTGATGTGTAGCATTTAAAATCAAGCTAGTGGTTGTATGAGCTGTAGACCTCGCGTTAAGCTTAGAAAATGTAAAAGTGAAATACATGGTTCGTTGAGTCGTTATCACAGTGATCACAATGATCTTAAGCGCCAGAGACGCTATTGGCGCTTAAGTTATTTTTGACAATTTCTGTATTTTGAAATAATTCCAAAAACTAACTCGTCAAAAAACACTATTTAATCATAGATAGTCACAAAATTTTACGAGAATCGGTTAAGAATTGCGATCTGTAGAGGAGAACATCTAGACATACGAAAGCAAAATGCTCGAGTTAAACGGAGACCTTCGGTGACGCCTCGGTCAATAAACACCTGGATCTAGAGGAAAATAGAGTAAATTTAAGTAAGTAATTGAATATATAATAAAATCTGATTACAGCAAATCTGACATATTATTATACATATGAGTTTAATTAAGTTACATAAATATTACGAAAGTAACTTACAGGTGTAAAGGCGGCCTAAAATTGAAATTCTTGGGTTTCAACTTGTTCCTATTGTTTTTACAGTAAGTATAAATATTGGCACAATCGTTTTTTAACTGTTGTTAGTTTAGACCAACATGTACACACATACTGCAAATTCATACACGTATGATGCACATCTGCACACATATTTGTACCTAATACATGTATAGATTAATAAAAAAGTGGCTGTGACATAATCGGACAGACAGACGGACATGACGAATCTATAAGGGTTCCGTTTTTTGCCATTTGGCTACGGAACCCTAAAAAGAGAATCACAATAAAATTCATTTGTGTTTTTCTTCTCTGAAGATATGCATTTTAAAATGATTCAATTTACCTAAGGGTTTTTAAATTAAAAGGGTGGACCCATGCGAAGTCACCTTTTCACACAAACTTAGTCCTCATTTTCCTCTTTAGATATTAACATTATTGTAAATATTTTGACACGATTTGTTTTCTATCAACCACAGCTAAGCTTGATTTTTTTTAAATTATTATAAGAGTTAGGAGCATTTCAAAATTTGTATGAAATCTGTTTTTCGTTCCTAATTTTTAAAATAATCAAAAAATCGAAAAAAATAATCAATCGTCCCTACGTCCATGCTACGTCATAGCTATGCCCCTGCATAGCTATGGTTAATATGCGTCAAATTATGTAAAAATATGTTCCATATTGTCAACATGCAGAGAGAAAAATGGAGACTTCGTTTGTACGGAGAAGCGGCCGTCCCTTTTTCTCTTAAGCAAAAATGTTTAAACGACTTCTAGTGCCACATTAATTAAATAAATATTTACCAAGTTGAAGAGAGCTGCCGTCTGGAAATATCAGGTATCTTTTCTTTCTTGATAATATTTTACTTTCACTTCCATTAATTTCTTCTGATATTGAATTATTAAGTGATTCTACCTCAGCCAAAACAGCCAATGGAATAACTACTAATAACATAATATTTCTTAATACCATCTTTGATTTTGTTGAATATTTCTAAGATAAGCTTTGTTTCATATCCAAGTCTAAAAAATTTAAAACACAATGTTAATGATGTGTAGCACTGCAATATCTGGCCACGACTGAAAGAATGTACACAGGTCTAGTTGACACAGTTAAGGTCTACTTTCAAATTGGTTAAGTCGGAAAACAATTGAGGCTCAAATTGTGTGTAACGGGTCATTCAGAGTTATGGCGCCAGTGACAAATAGGTGAAGACCTAGTTTACATTCTTGCAAATTAATAGCTACTGTGTTAACATTATCCTTAGCAGAAAACATGCATTTTCGACTGAATATATGAATGAATGATTTTTTTTATTTCATGTAACACATTTTTTTATTAGTAGAACTTACAAACCAAGGGGTTAGTAGGGACAGTCAACCCTATCCGCTATCATTCGTAGGATGCTGTTGGGACTGCCACGCACCCGGCGCACTAGGGATGCTGCGCGTGCACGCATGGTAGTATAGAAACAGTCCACGCGCGCCGTCGCGAACATCCCCGATGCGCTACAGAAACGGGACAGTCCCATCAGCACCCGGAACGCATTATTGTATTGGACTCTAAGGGCCCCGTATGCCCGTTGCGAATACTGCGCTTACAAATTGCAGGTGTAAAGGGAAGTGCAAAACGCCCTGAACAGTGTCACTTTAACCTCTTTAGAGCATCTTTCAAATCTGCGGGCGATGATATTCGCCAGGACCAACAGGGCCCTTCGTTCCCTTTCCATATACAGGTCGTCCTTGAGGTCCAGGTCATATAGGTACTGGGTGGGTTGGGTCGTGGGGCAGCAAGGGGAGGGTGAGAGGAGAGTGAATAACATTTTTATACATATATCTTCCTATCTAAAGTGGCCCTGATCTGGAAGATGCCCCGAAAACGGAAACATTGTCGCCCTAAATTTACTTGGCGCCGTTCCAGCCAGAGTTGGGTGTATTGGGTTTGGGGTGGGATGAGGTTACCCAATTTCCAGGACCGGAGTCAGTAGAAGAAAGGTTACCCAAGCTACCCAGGACCGGAATCAGTGGGAGAAAATGGTTCGAGCCCTACACCCCAGCGGGGAGTAACTAGATGGAAAGAAGAAGAAGACGTGTGCCTTTGAAAAGAGTCTTTATGATATTATTAGCTTGCGCTTACGACTTCTGTAGCGTAAATAAATAAATATTTTATGAAAATTTTACACAGACCAACCTAGTTCCACAATTGGTTCAATAAGGCTTGTGTTATGGGTACTACAACATATATGTATACACCGTGTTTTTTTAAATTCCTTTTAGATCGTGGTATGGCTGCGTATGTTCAAGGAAACTAATTGGCATTTTTATTTTTATTTGCTAGCCTGTTCTGTCCCACTGCTGGGCAAAGGCCGCCCTCTCTTTCTTCCACGTGTCTCGGTCTATGGCAATATTAGGCGAATCTTTCCGAATGACGTCAATTTGGAATATTAAAATTATAGTTAATTTTTAACAAGAGACATAATGTTCGTTTGTATAAAAACCAGCTATTTAGACATTTTTATGAGAAAAACTAACCAAACTTGTTTTAATGAAAGATATCAAAACTTTGTTTAAATAGCAGATATGTGAAAAATAGTTTATAAAAAGTATATAAATACAAAATACAAATACTTCCTTGATTTGTTATTTCAAATGCAAAATAGTTCAGTGTCGAATGCCGCACATGACCACAAGCGTAGCGGGTTATTAAATATGTAGAATCTTGAGCATTGTGAAGGTTTCATAGCACGAGAAGTGAACAAACTTATCTGCCCTGGTGATACACAAACGAGACGTTGCGTTACTAAACAGATTCACCAGTTCCATGTTAAAATAATGATAGACCTGCAAGGATTTTTTTTTATTTTATTGTAAAGCCAGAAGAGATTGTAACTCCTACTTGCTTTACCTAATGAAAATTATTTTGTATTTTGAAAATAGATCCCATAAACTATATCAAATAAAATACAAAATAGTTTTCTTCAAAAGTATTTGCATTTTAAATACCTAAGTCACATTTCTGTTAAATAGGTAGATTAATTATTAGCATTTCATTGTTTGTAGAATTCCTCTAAATAATAATGCTTGGTTCCTTTGACGAGCGCCGGCTGTCAATATCTCAAACATTTTCTATGGATGTTTTGTAGAGGGGCGAAACATTTTGTAACCATTTTTATTCATGGCGGTGTTTTGTTATATTCATTTGCGTATTCCTGTAAGCATGGTAAGTGTAACAAACGTCTTACTAACGCTCCGATTCGAACAATACTTATAAGATGTCACATTGATTGATAATACTGATTTGAAAGTGACGTTTTTGGTTAAAGGAATGTCACATTTGAGACTGACAGATCAGTATCATATTGGTATGACGTCGCGGGAGTTTTTAAACTTTACAATTCTTTTTTAGGTATTTCTAGAAAAAAAAACTATGTTATTTGTTTTCAATTATTATATTTACATAATAATCACCTATTTGCAATTAACGATGGCGCCATCTATGGCGGGAGGAAGATAACTTTCAACTGCGTGTGCATATATACAAGTTCCATGTACATGGCTACGGCTCCGTTTTTGAAACTATGAGCGTATGGGAGTACAAAACTATTTGACAGTTGACGTATGCGAGACCGCATGAATAATTGGGCCAAGTCATCTTGGAACTCTGGCACCAAAATATGACCACGACAATCTGCCTACGCTATTTCTCCCTCCTAGCATCCAACAATTTGTCACTAATTGACAAAAGCGGTATAATTTGTCGTAATAAAAAACCTTTTTATTCAATCATTCGTTTTCGTCAAAGATTCTGGGAGTCTGAGAAGTCATCGCACGGGTACAGCTCGTCGCAGTCCTTAGTCGCTGCGTGGGCTTCATCGTACTCTTCTTCGAAGGAACCCTTAGGTAATCTGGAAAACATATTTAATTCCTGTAAAAAAAGTGTTGGTAAGTGTTGTCATATACACCGTGGGCCGTTTATTCGCGAGAGATTTTAAAGGTGTATTTTGACCGTGTTGTGTTAAAGTGAAAATTTGTAGGTTTAAAGACATTTATTCTCGTAAAGATAATTACATCACTGACATGAGAACACATTTAGAAAATATATATTTACATCTATTTTCGTCGTTGCAACATAACAAAAATAAAAAATAAAAACTAATTAATTAAATCAATTATATACATACACGTTCAACTCGTTTTGCATTGTTATATTATAGGTATTTCTGAAATTACGTGTTTAGCAAGGTGCTTTTTAAAAGAGTTAAACGCGTCGAGATGTTTAATATGTGCTGGTAGGAAAATTTGTTTCTGTTATAACTTAGTGAACGTACGTCTTTTTAGCTGTGACGCTGCCACCGTGTGACTTGGTTTAGTCATACCTACTGACAGACATTAAAGAATTAAAGCAAACTGTTAATTTTTATCTGTAAATAATAAAAATTATTCGTTGTAATGACTTTTATTTCACCAAGGTGTAAAATAAATAACGTGTCGTAACAGAAAACGCAAAAAACTATTTTCGGCAAAAAAATGTTTTTTTTTTTTTGGCGAATTTGACCAAAACTCGTCTAACACGTTTTCCTACTTATGACATCAGGAATACGTGGTTAAAATCTGTCGGGTTTAATTGGCCCACGGTGTATAATATATATCTCTTATAAAGTGCTATATTACTTCCTAATTTACCTTTAGTTTTTGATCTCAAAATTTAAAAGATTGGTCAATTTATGAACGAGAAATTGAGTGAGTCTTACATGAACATTAACGAGGTGCAAGTAGCAGACTATTCTCAGAATTTCCAAAATTTCTGGAAACTTTCTTGTGAAAATTCTCATGAAAGTTTCCGCTTAGAAAGTTCCCGTTCAGATTAGGGATGTGATTACTCAATGTTCTTAAATGTTGACGACTATTTTTATTTAATATTTAAGTCACTTATTGGGGTCTATCTCATGTGTTCTAAAAAATTACTAACTGTAAGAAGGTTTGGCAATAAACGTGCAGAAAAAAATACCCAGAACACTTCATGAGAACTAAGCAACCATTGAAATAAGTTTTTGGCAAAAATTTCATTTATGGTAAAAGCTTTTATCGCTGACTGTACTTTTATTTCCACAGGCAACTACTACTCATCGAGACAATTCTAAAAACCCCAAACACAATTAGGTTGCGTTGTTTTATCACAGAGTTCCTATGGCTACCTCCTTTCTCCATTATCAGATCAGCTTGATGGTACCATAATATTGCATTGTCACCCGACTTACATATGTATGCAAATTTTCAGCTTCATCGGAAACCGGGAAGTGGGTCAAATTTAACTTGTAAGATTTGTCCCATACATACTAACAGGGCAAGTTAAATAAAAGCTTGTAAAATATCTTTGCCTAACATTGTTAATATTGACCGTAGCATTTCTCCAGGTAAGTGCTCTATTATGTATTGTCGTTCGTCCGGGCGTACGATATCGTATGACTACTAAAATCTAACGAAGCTTACGTGAATATTGTTCTAAGCGTCTCCTGCAGGAATGTGCCCTGCTGTGTATATCCCTGCCCCGCCTTGCATAGTCTGTAAAGAACGCATTGCCTTCCATTCTGACCTAACCTGTCAAAAGCAACATTATGATCAATTCAAGCATACATTACTAAAACTTTTATATTAGAAATCTGACCACATCCATCCACTTTTGTTATCGATACTCTTATGAAAGTACTATTCGGCAAAAATATCTTGAAAGATTTCTAATCGTTTTTGGGTAGGAGTATTCTACGAAAAAAATCAGAGGTGGGTTTGAGTTCCCTATTGGCATAGAGGCCAATAAAATTATATTTTTTCGAAGAATTAATTCCCAGCAAGCTGGACATCGCTTTAATACCTTTATTTGGTCCTAAATGCGTGCAATCCGAAAATTGTAACTGCATGGTTTTCTTTTTTATGCTATTGTCTACATTCTCTAGAATGTTAGAGATAATAGTGCGCATTGCCCATTCATTATCTGCTACCTTTTTAATACGCTTCCTATTTATGCTTAAATTAGCCAAGGCATGGTTGAGGTCTTGGTGGCTCAGATGAGTTCATATCTCACCCAGGACAGAGAGTTAAAACTAAGGTAGACAGACCACAATGTTCTTATAGCAATTTGCGCAAATCCGGGAGATGTGCATAAATTTTAGCTTTTTTCAGTTTTTTTGCTTGTAGATCGTAAGTGGTACGTCCGACACAAAATTTGTTCTAATCATGATGAAAATTGATACTAAGGAACCGAAAGATATGATATGTTCAAAATCCGAAAACGCCTTTGTCATCAACCAAACCTTTTTGTGTCCCATTCCTATTCATGGTGGGTTACACGTATTGAGGACCAAATAAAGGAATTAAATGTTTTTTATGTCATAGTCAGCAAACAAGCAGACGAGGCACCTGATGGGAAGTGGTCATCGTCGCCTACGGATATAAGCAACATCAGACGAGCTACTGGAACGTTGCCGACCCTTGAGAACCCTAAATACTCGCTTCTTGAAGAATCCCCTGTCGTAGCGCAAAGGAAATACCTCAGGAGGTAACCCATTCCGCAATCTGCACGTTCTAGGAAGAAACGAGCGAGATGCTCGCTTGTTGTTGGTGTAGGTATCTAAGAAGTGACGATGAGCTTTGCTCTTTTGGCAAGATTTCCAGCTTGCTGGAAATTAATCACGCAACACGCTTTTTTGGATCTAATTTGATTAGCCTAAATAATAGGCAATATTTGCAGTTACGAGGGGACTATGGCTATATCTTTTTTACTTACAAAAATACTAATTAAAAAGCCTGTTCTACTTTTGATGGAAGATAATTATTAGGCTTTTAAAATTCTCAGTAGCAAGCAAAATTTATTTTGTTGTACCTACAGTACTTACGCACTGAAGAAAGTCTCTAACTTCTCTAGTAAACTCAACCGGCTGCTTCTATGGAATTCTATATATCTTTTGTCTAGATGATGTTTTCTTAGATAATTCTCCTTCAGTTGAGTCTTGTGCATTTTCCCTCGATCGATTTTTAACTTTTTTAACTTCTCTTTATAAGTTGGTTTGTCTTCAATGCTTCTTTTCGCGAATACGGGGTTGATGGGTTTTCTGTGGATTCAAATTCATGAGCTTAATACTTGTCAGCTAAATTATATTTTATAAACACAACGTTCGTATCCTGGTACGGGCATTTATTTGTGTGTGTTGACATAGATATTTCTTTACGAATCATGGATGTTTTATATGTATATCTATTATATATATCGTCATCGTGTAGGTCGATTTGTGTTTGATTGTCAAAATTTATTTATTTATATTTCTGAATAATAGGAAGACAGTCCCCTCTGAAGCTCAGTAACAAACTTTTGGTATACAAATGTATTATAAAACCTATCTGGACGTATGGTATACAACTCTGGGGTTCAGCGAGCAATTCTAACCTCGAGATCCTTCAAAGATTCCAGAATATTGCTCTCAGAACAATATCTTGTGCACCCTGGTTTATCCGTAATAAAGAAATACATGACTACCTACATATACCAACCATCAAAGAGGAAGTAAATAGCTTCTCAAAGAAATATAAGGAAAGGCTCACAAATCATGAGAACGAACTTGCCAGAGACCTATTAAACAACAACAGTAACATCACAAGACTCAAAAGGTGGCAGATCTTGGAACTAGACCAGAGAGAATGGGGGTGGGTACCCCCTGTTTTCACATAATAAAGGAATGGTGGTTAAAGGACCACCACCTGGAAAAAGACATTTTTTTAGATACATAGATACAATCTGATTATTGCTAAGAAAGCCGATGGCAGATGAGAGTAAAAAAAAACCAAAATTTTTTTTATATATTTCTTTATTTGACAATTCGGTACTCAGATAAAGTTTTGAGCTCAAGTATATAATTTTAAACTAGGTTCGTTTCTGTTACAATTACAAAAATAAATTAATATTCCAAAACATTGTGGTCTGTCTACCTAAGTTTTAACTCTCTGTCCTGGATGAGATATGAACTCATCTGAGCCACCAAGACCTCAACCATGCCTTGGCTAATTTAAGCATAAACAGGAAGCGTATTAAAAAGGTAGCAGATAATGAATAGGCAATGCGCACTATTATCTCTAACATTCAGGAAAATGTAGACAATAGCATGAAAAAGAAAACCATGCAGCGGAAACGCAAGGAAAAACATTAAATCTCAATACCTGCCTAGTTTTCTTTACAAAAAGTAATGATATTCCACCAAACACATAAATGTTAAAAAGGAGAGGCAAGTTCGATACAAAAAGTATGCTTGGCTGTGGGCTTTATGTATTTATAGGAAAAAAATAACATTATGAACAAGTATTAAAGTCTATTTCTTTGCTTTATTTGATACCTATAACAATTGCTGTTATTTAAAAAAAAAGTGAGATCTTAAAGTAGGTTAGATTTGACTTGGCCGGTTTATATAAGAATTAAAAATATATATATGTTGAATAACTTTATAAAATGACTCATGTAATTGTTATAGGGTATCCAATAACGCAAAGAAATAGAGTTTAATACTTGTTCATAATGTTATTTTTTTCCTATAAATACATATTTGGATTTTGCATAGACCTTGGCACTCATTTAGATCTCCATTCTTTTTGCGGCGAAGCCCACAGCCCAGCATAATTTTTGTATTGAACTTGGCTCTCCTTTTTTACATTTATGTTTTTGGTGAGATTTAGTTTTTACAGGGAACGTTGGCAACATCCTCCCCCTGCTTGTTCAAATAACAGATAATCTTTTGATGATGGTAATTCCTTTAAATCTTTTTCCATTACATGTGGAATATAGCGGGATCTGTGAGCATATCGCGCGCTGGGCAGTGGTTTGGCTGAATAGGAAGATGTCCGAATTCTGGTTGAAGTTTGGAAGTAGAATAGTGAAAATTATAACATTAATTATGGGCAAAAAAAAACCTACCTCTTATAGGGCACTTTGGCTATGACCTCCCCGTGCTTGTTCAGGTAGTAGATATTCTTCTGAATGTCATTTCTGCGCTGAGCGACTTTCTCCCCTTTGAACATATGGAAGATGGCAGGATCCGTGGGCATTTCCCACGCAAGGGCAGCTGTTTGGCCGATAAGGAAGATGTCGGCGATAGGGATGAGGGCGGTTGTTTGGAGGCAGAATACTGTAAATGTTAACAAGATGCAAATATTAATTTGTTTTATTTTAAAGTGAAAACAAATATTATTTGAAATGTAACATTTCTCCAAAATCGATTAGGCCCAAAAAGTTACAAGATTGGAAGACTGACAAACCTTTTAATTGAATATAGACAACTAAAATACTAATAAGTGAAAAACATATGTGGCTTACTGTTTTATAAAATGATATTTTCAGTTTTACTGTCTGTGTTTTGTGTATTATTTTTCCTTCCCATACAGATGTTTTTACAGTAACTTACCTATTTGAAACTTGATATTTCAATACTTGTTAAAATGTAAAGAAATACCATTTTGTGATAAGCGTCTACAGTTCGACATCGTAAGCATCGGACGAATCGCATCAATGTATCTGAAGGCTAATTGTAAATCGAAATTTTGTTATCTTCCTCCCTGGCATTCTCTCATAATCCAGCAAAAGAGAGGCAAATAACTAAGTTTCGATTTTCGTTTTTCGCGGTAAGCCCTCTGAAATCAACAGACAGACAGAGTGTAGATGTAGATCCGTAGATATTGCCGATGCGACCGCAGTTTGCATCTCAAGCATTGACTTAATTATATTGACTGTATCATATAATAAAAATATTGACGGAATTATGAAGATTCTCCTGTTCTTGGAGTTTGGACTAAAATAAAGAAACTAGAGGTTTACTTTAGGTACAACTGGTATGAATTCATCAGACAAGCGTAAAACTACAATCATATGATGCAGATTCTAAAGAAAGGGCTTCTTTTTAGTCTCAAAGTAATGACTAATGACAATAACAAGTGACAGCCAACGGATCGCGGCGTGGTCACGCGGGCTGATGCAAAATGTATGACGTCATTCACAAGACGTTGCTCTACAGAAGCTGAAGAATATGACTACGACGCGTCCAATAAGAGCGATACGTAACTGTTCTGTGGACGCTAACCTTAATATTCACGACAAAGATAAAACTTAGAGCATGCCGCGGCAACCGGACGTAAGTATGTTAAATAAATGGGCGTCATAAATATTGTCGCCTTTCTTACCCAACTGAAATGAACTGCCTTCAGGAAACAGTAGATACCTTTTACTTCTTGACAATACCCTTGGTTCCTTACTTCCACAAGTTTCGTTGGTTATGCACCCGACACACTCAAATAACAAAAATAGCACAACAATTTTCACACCAATATCCATGATTAGATCAAAACTACTTAACGTTAAGGAAATACATTTTTTTGTATATTTAAGGTAAGTTGCTGGTTGTAAAATATGACATAGACTGTCCCCTTCTTCCAGAGCTGAGCAAAGTGTATAAATTAGGCCCAAATTAACAAGTTTCGTGTCAACGCATTTACAGTTATTCTCGTGTTGAAATTCGAACTGTACTTCCATTAACACAGTGTATTGATCATTAGGAACCCTTATTCCAAAGAGATAAGGTATATCAGTGGCCAGTCATGTGTGTTGCGGTTTTTAGTTGGTTTGGAGACAAACAAGGAACTACACGATTCAGCCGTGTGGGTGGCGCAATGAATGAAATACTGGAAATGTTAAATTATATATAAAGAATAATAAAAAAATATACCTTAAGTACATCTCGACAATCATATGAAGTTTTTCGTTTAATTCGAATAATTACTCTGTCAATAGTATGTTTTTAATACAAAAAGTAACGTTACTCTTACTAATGTAGATAAGTAATATTTGGATCTATCCAAATTACCTAGTATAATTTTTTCGTATCGTCAGAAAGTTGAACCCCCAATTGCAAGATGGACCAAAAAGTTTCTTTTAGTTTTAAATTTTTTTTTAGCTGAATATCGTGTGCTCTAATCACATTCATACATTCAATACTGTTTTCGTTACTAGTACTCTATGTAGCTGTGTGCGAAAATCATTCACCTCAACTCTCCTGGCGATACCTATATCCATACCAGTAGGGCTAAGATGGTCGGCTCTTTATCATTTGTCACCTGTTACGTTCCAACAAGTAAGTAAGTGTGAAAGTGACAGGTGATAAAAATGTAACCATGCTGCCACTGCAGCATCCATATTAGCCCTACTGCATATAAGCGATAACAGAACTGAAAATTTTATTTAGCGTGTTCTTGCTCGTATATCCACGCGCCGTTGTTATCTACATCCTTTTTGATTAATTTTTTTATACAGGCATAACAAGTACTTAACTAACTATTTATTAATGCATACGTAAGTATCGTATGCGTAACGTACGTAACGTATGCGTAACGTACGTAACGTATGCGTAGCGTACGTAACGTATGCGTAACGTATTAAGGTTCAGTATCTTTATTGTAACATTGGAATGTACCATAATTATGTTCTTGTGAATAAATTATAAATGAATTGAAATAAACGCTACAGTACCAGAACTATCGTAAATTTACTATGACATAAAAAAAAGCTAAATATTCTATAATAAACTTGCATGATTATTATATTATTACATTTTGGTATAGAGGTATGGATGGTTAACAAATTATATATTTTTATATCCTAGCTGAGCAAAGATTCAGTTTCAAAATATAGAGGTAGGTAGTAAAATTATCAGATGGTAAGTTATGACTGTGTAACTGTTATAATATAAAATAATGTATTTACATGTATAACTTACGATATGTGTAAATATAAAGTACTTAACCTAGAGTTCTCGAATACTGTCAAATACTTCCTCGTAGTACACATTTTTGAAATCGGTTCACATGATAGGGAAATATCCTCGAAAAACCAACATGACACACAGTGGAAACTGTTTTGGCTTATATTCTAACTGTATCTTGTACCTTATTGTATTATTATGTGCTATATGTTTCCCAAATAAATAAAAATTACATCGCGCAAATTAGTTAGACAATTTGCCGATAGATGGCGCTGAACACAATAATACTTAGTATAGGTACTTCTGACCAAACGTTTCGCCTTTATAGTTACACGAGATAATTCAAATTTTGTACGGAACCCTCGGTGCGCGAGTAAAACTAACTCGCACTTGGCCAGTTTTATTTCCTTTGTATATAACATTTATTTGGTTTACGTTTTTGTCTGCTTTCTTTTTACTCTCCTTTTCAGAAAAAAGTGCTAGTAGTAGGCAGAGTCCAGCATTTAACGTCATAACCGTAGACTTTGTAACTAGATCATTAAACTTTTTGTTGTACGTTGTCGTCATTTGAACTTTACAAATTGATCTCATTGAGACATCACTCGAAAGATTATATTATAAGCTGTACCGCTAAAGTAAATACAGCGTACTTAAAAACTGAAATACAAATGTACTTAATAATGGTAACTAATTTCGTAAAACTTATTTTATTTACCTGATGATGTGTGCAAAATGACGTCATCCTCACTAAGTGCAAGCCCTGTATGTTCGTCAGCAAGTAAAGGTCTCCCCCACCCTCACATAATATCGTCGTAGAATCGGCAAAAACCGGTAAAACAAAGTGTTATATCTGCGTAATAAGAGCGAAAAAGATTTCAAACGCGGCGGAAGGCGTCGGACCAGCCGAGCCGAGCCGAAAGACCTTTTTGGCCAAATGGCCGATTTATTTTATCATCTTTTGCCGATTCCGCGTTGATCTCTGTGGTAACAAAAACATTCAATTTTTTACAGTATTATCACGCAACATTCCACAGTAAAGCTGTCTTTTTAATGGATGTTACGAATATTATAAATTATGGGTAGTGGCGCAGATCTCCAAAAAAAATTGGAAACGACTTTCTGATTTTAATATGTTTTCTTATTTATATTACTTAATTAAACACTGGCGCTTATTGGCGCATACAACACACTTCAATTCGCGTCAAGATCGTATCATACAATAACAGTAACAGTTTGTATTTGACACTAAGAATTGGCATTGGTGTTCGTCTATTGTAATGTAGAAGAAAGAATCTGATCTGATGTCAGAATGTCATCACAGTCGGGATACAGCTCCGCACAGGATTCGGTTGCTGAGTGCGCTTTGTCGTATTCTTCCAAGTCGAAGGAATCCTCGCCTTTTGGTATACTGTAAACAAACACATTACATACCTTATGAATACATTTGTCTACTACTATCTACTACTACTACAAGGACGCAACGACCCAAAGTGAGTCCAAGGTAACCAAGAGGTGGTCCAAAAGTGAGTCAAGGGGAGTCCTGGCCTCCGAAACCATCGCGTCATGCTTCTCAGTCTTGCGATAGTTCGCACCCGTCGCTATGGCCGAGGTTGAGCATGTTTAGCTACTACGTATTTCCAGCTGTATCTAGGACGTCCAATCGGGCATCTCCCATTTGGTTGTCCCAAGTACGCTCTCTTCACTGCAAGATCCTGTCCCATTCTTTTTGTGTGTTATAAATTTATTTACAAATAACATTGTTAAAATAGTCATTTATTCCATTGTTATCATGTTCCTCAGTACATATCAGCCCAAATATTGTAGTTAAGGGCCTTGGACAACGTTTTTTGAGACATATAACGAGTGGTTACTAATTACTCATCTGCTCTACCACACATAACATTTCCACATTCTCGTGCTATAAACTATTTTTGGTTAGTTTGGCGCCTTGAAAAATCTAACAATTCGGCCGATTCAAACAGCAAATATGATATTTTTTGTAGGTAATGTTATCGAATTCAATAAAGCAAAGGACTGTAGATTCTCCATGTAAAGTCAAATAAGTACTTACGTAAATACAGCTCTCATGATTTCTTCTAAGAACGACCCTTGGGGATGGTGTTGCGTTTGTCCCATATGACACAGGGTTCTCAGCACACAGTCTTTCCCACTGCTCCCGATGCTGAAATATAAAATTGTACACTCAAAAGAAGCTATGAACCAATACCCTTTACTTCCATAGTGTCCACGGGAATTACGCCCGTTCTCCCGAACGCTTACGTAGACATATTAAGGTCATTAAAAAGACACGAATTCCAATACTGAGTCCTAATTCACGTTTTATATAACCTACTTGAGTCAGATAGGATTTAATTCAAACTTAATTCAATAGTAAATTTCAGAATAAGTAAAAGTCAAAAATAAAGCTTAGCAAAGCAAATACTCATATGTTACCATAGTTAGATTTTAAAATTTAATTTGACAAAGTGAAATTTAAACAAGTTGATGGCAAAATTTTCATTTTTGGTACAAGTTTTTATCGCTGACTGTACTTTTTTCATAATACTCATCGAGCCAATTCTAAAAACCCCAAGTACAATTAGGTTGCGTTGTTTTATCACAGAGTTCCCATGGCCACCTCCTGTCTCCATCATCAGATTAGCTCCATGGTACCATAATATTGCATTGTCACCCGACTTACATATGTATGCAAATTTTTTGGTTCATAGGAAACCGGGCGAAACTAAATAAAAGCTTGTAAAATTATAATGATTATTATTGAATAAAGCTTTTAAATCTTGGCGAATAATCTCAAAAAACCGTATATATATTTTTGATATAACCACAAACTTAAACTAGACGTAGGTTTTAGTGCTATAAATCAATTATAGATATTTTATTTATTTAGCCTTAATGAATAGAGTATAATTATTTTTTTGTTTTTTCAAGTGGCAATGTATTTCGTACATCATGGTCACTTCTTGTGACAGTTCTGACGTCGCGTCATTTAATGCGACGTTTTGGATTTATATTAAAAAAGGTAAGTGCCTAGTGGTACAACATTGCTTGCTAGATTATTTTATAGAGAAATACAAAAGTCAATCATTTTTTTATGATTCATATGAAAGTGTGTTAATTAAAGCCTAACCTTAAATTATGCGTATCAAAAATGAACGCTGTATAAAGAAATCGCATTTGCTTAATCCATGCACACAAGTCATACGGCTTGATTCGAAGAATGAAATACGATAACGATAAGTTCTGTAGGGCTAAGATGGTCGGCTCTTTATCATTTATCACCATGCCTGTCACGTTCTAACAAGTAAGTGCGAAAGTGTTGCGCATAGTGACAAGTGATAAAAATGGAACCATGCTGCTACCGCTGGTTTAGATAAGTTTTCTTTTAGATATCGTTTGTATGTCGTATAATTCACAGAAGCATCTCGATTCGGGCAACCAATGTCACTTTGACGTTAGAAATATCGTAGATCTTACTGGGATCACAGCGGAATGGAAATAAACGTCAATTTTGACATGTCGTTTGGTTATCGATCTTTTAAAGATCTTATACGTATCTTTATCATTATTCGAAGCCGATAATTAATGTTAACTTTACTCTTAATACCTCTTAATTAAAAAAAAATCTGCTACTAGACTAAACTATCCCAAGCAAACCCGTTTTCAAACGACTACTTCGCAAGCATCTTTTGTCAGAAGAACTTAAATAAGGTTCACCATCATGTATATGTACATAATTTTATGTATTAGTCTATCTTTTATACATTATATAAGTAGTAGTATTTAACTATTTATCCTCCTGGGGTCCGAAGTACTAATACTAGGA
Organism: Cydia pomonella; assembly: GCF_033807575.1. Taxonomy (NCBI): domain Eukaryota; kingdom Metazoa; phylum Arthropoda; class Insecta; order Lepidoptera; family Tortricidae; genus Cydia; species Cydia pomonella. The sequence continues at coordinate 1,228,101 of NC_084719.1, read as the reverse complement.
CAAAATCGGTTTACAGTGAAAGCCCAAGTATCAAAATAGATACTTGATGCCAAGACCCAGCGTGATAGTACTAGGACAAAATATTTACACGCTCCAGGTGGATTTGAATTACCCGCCATGTCATTTTGACGTTACTGGTTAGTCAGTGTATATATTTGGCATTGTGGCAGCACTGCTTGAAGTGAGCGGGGAGGGATATTTTCGGTCTTCTGTCACAAGACGTCGCAGCAATGACACGTGCAACGACAAGAGGTTAGTTTAACTTATTATTATCTTTGTAATCTTTACATTTTATTCACTACGATTGGTTTTATTTTCGAGATAAAGAAATAAATCATTCGTAAATACTGTTATTTCAACTTAATTTCGTATATTTTAATATGATTCTTGTATGAAAATGTATTCGTTCTAGTACTAGTACACTGGGCGGTCATACCATAAATTGCTTTTCATATTGATTTACTATGCTCCTTACTCTAATGTGCTTATGTGTCCGTGTGATAAAGAAAATTATAGATATTTAGGTAGAAATTAGCTGATATTGTCCTAGTATTAGGCCGTCGGGTTTATAAAGTTTTTTTTTCAGCTTTAAAAGATAGTCAAGTGTTGGATTTACTCCAGCAGTCTGATTTCGAAGACGACGAAGATGATCCTTTTGGAGGGAATGATACAGACGACGAGTATATCCTGTGGAGAACACGGCCATCGAAAGCGACAGTGACAGCAGTACCAGCTCAGAACCTGTGAGTGCAAGCCCTCCGCCAGCCCCGCAACTTATTCGAGGACGAGGTCGAGGTCGATCGTTATGTTTTTGATTGTTAAAATTTACATTTTGTAAGTGGTTTTTGTAGTTACTGCTTTGTAAAATTAGACTTAAATGTAAATGCTTAAGTTTTATATTGGTCTATTTTTGTAGTGACTATTTATGATGATCCTTTTTCTGTAGTTTTTAAATAAAAGAAGATTAATTATGTTAACAAAAAAAAATCAAAAGGAATATTTTGTTGATTTGAATGTTAAAATTTGTTTTTTCTGTAGAAAATTTAAGTTCCTGCTGTGAAGCATGCTATTTTTTTGTATCTTAGATGATATTAATGATGATTAAGTTGATTTCTGATAGTATAAAGTGTTAAAACTCTTGTTTTCTATAAGATTTTCAAGACTGATTGATGTGATTTATATTATAAGTAAAAGCCCAAAGTGCTAAATATAGAACAAAAGATTATAGTGTTTTTTTTTTATTTCCTGGCAAGCCTAAATCATTATTATAACACCCCTAAAATATAAAACTTGTACTTGCTAGGGTTAACCAGATATGAACAATTTTTGTTCTGGGCGTTCAGGACTTTATTAATTAGTTCTAATATTAGGACATTGGGTCTTCCTCGGATGTACCCTCTAAAAATTTGGGTCGTAGGAGGTTATATATTTTTAATATTATTTGACTTCACGTTTAATTTTTTCCTTATTATTTGTTATTATTTTTTCCTGCACCAACATACACAAATGTCTCTGTTTGACCCAATGGTTGACTGGTAGAGAATGCCTTTTGGCATTAAGTTCGCCATTTGTACATTTTTCTTTATGTGTGCCATAAAGTTTAAATAAATAAATAAACTTACGCCTGCAACACGGTCTCGACTTTCGGATAAAGCGAGGCCCGGGCGGTCCGGTGAAACTCTGCGCTGCGTCCGTCCATGCTTTTCAAAAACCCCCGTTTGTGTTGCGAGGCGTGCATCAGTTTCCTGTCGGCGTTTTTGCGGAGGCTGCGTTTTGCCATCGCCGGGTTTACGATGGGTTTCCTGAAAGGTATTAGCTAAGTAAAGGTTAAGCGCTTTTGAAATTGGGAACAACGGTGCTGAAATGGATTCCTGATTGATTTTAATCATTTTAAAAGGCAATCTTAATATACGGCCCGATTCGAAGAATGAGAGACGATAACGATAAGTTCTGGTTTAGATACGTTCTCATTTAGATATCGTTTGTATGGCGTATAATTGACAGAAGCACCTCGATTCGGGCAACCAATGTCACTTTGACGTTAAAAATATCGTAGATAGATCTTATTGGGATGTCGTTTAGTTATCGATCTTTCTACGATCTTAAACGTGTCTTCGAATTGGGCTGTATAGTTATTTATTGAATACTAAGATAAAAAGAAATAGATTTCATTTAATTCATGCAGCAAATGACAATGGGCTTAGTAAAATATTCCATCTTAGCAACAACCCTTCTACGCAGTGGGTCGGCTCTAATAAGGTTGGAATGCGAGTACGTGTTCCTGTGCTAACGCCTAATCTTACTACTAAATAGCTGTGGTAATTTTTCAACTACCTAAACATTCAATTTTAAACCTTGTAGTCAACCCTGTGATGCAGTTTGTCTGCTCTCAAGGATATAACAACCGGAGTCGCCTTTAAGAGCTTAACCCTCTGTCGAAAACCTCGGCCAATGGTCTTCTTCTTCTTCTTTTCGTGTCGAGGTTCCTTTTTTTTTATACTATGGAAGCCCAATAGGCAGCGGTGTTGACAGCCCTGGCTGTCGCGTCCCTCAGATCCAGCTCCGAGCAGTGATGCGGGCATGTGGGGTACGCCAGTAGATGTGCCATGGTTTGCGTTGCTGTGTCGCGGGTACATTGAGTCGAGGAGCTACGGAGCAATCCCCATTTGGACATATTTTGCTTGCAGCGACCAACTTGGGACCTGAGCCTGTTTAAGGACTTCCAAATTGGCCAAGGATCTTTATGGCCAGGCGGTAGTTGCTCCAAAGCCTGAATGTACACGTCTGGTGGAGGGCACCGGGTCTGCCACAGCAAGCGGCGCACATCACATCGGCCGGCTCACCCTGCAGGACTTATCGCTAAACAGCGATCTCTTCCAGACAACCTTATAATATATATATATATATTCTATTCTGTTGTATATTATTCTATATATTCTTTGTGTATTGTATGGACTCTTTTTTTGACATGGCTATTTGTATGTAACGTACCTACTAATAGCGTACATTTAACGTGCCCCTTCCCCCAAAAATTGGCAGACTGTACATAAAATTACAGACAAAGCTTCTCCAGTTGTTAAATCCTCCAAGGCTCTATGGCGAAACGGCGGTTGAATATCTCATAATAACTATAAATGACCACCGCGGTATTTCCGGACAGATACAACCTTGAAACCTTTAAAAAAAGAGTGTACTTTCATCTTACTGACCGGCGACGCAATTGCAACACTGTCTATAAGCGACGGTAATTTGTGCATTAGGAATTTCGCCTGCTCGTTTGCCTGCTATATAAAAAAAATGCCCACCTATGGTACTGCTTCCCCCATAACACCTTGCCTGTATCGTCAGTAAAGTATATCATCTTGGTGTCAACCCTTCGATGCAGTGGATCAGCCTTATGGTTGAAGGGCGAGTAGGGATTCTGTGGCAACTCGTAAGCCAGCGCCGCCGTGTAGCCGAATTGAAAGATGTCACCGATTTGAAAGATCGTCGGGAACGATAGACAGAACACTGGAATTAGAAATGAGTACACTGAGAAAAAATCCATTTAAAACAATTGAAATTGCATTAACGTTGAATGCTTTAAACAGTTCCATATGAGCCTGTCGAACAAAACAGTAAATTTTACTGTTCCAAAGACAGTACATTTTACTGTTTCGAGTTTGTAAAATGTAGTGACTTTTCGTTTATTTTTATCGTTTTTTCAATACTTAGAAATGTTCAATCAGTTAAAGTTACTGTTTTGTATTTTCGGTTTTAAAAATACATATATATTTTAGGGACAATGTTGCATAAAAATGATGATATTTGTTAGTATAACAACGCTAACTCTAATTTGTTACCCTGTCTTGCTGTTTCACCTTTGTTTTACTGGGTGGGGTTTATAACAGGGGCATAAGATTAAACTGTAGGCTGGAGTACAGTCAGCATCAAAAGTAGCGGATCAAACAACGCTTCAAAAGTATCTACCATTCTGTAACAGCCTAACGAAAAGTGATAGTTCTATATGTAGAACAATTTAGACTGTAAAAGATATACTTCTGGACGTGAATTTTAGAGATTTATCTTCATTTAGAAAATTTATTCGGAATATCAGATACTTTTGGTGCGTTGTTTCATCCGCTACTTTTGATGCTGACTGTACAATCTATGTTTTGATTATTTGCTCGTGTACTTTTAAATACTGATTATCAATCGTAAACCGTACTTGCAGATGGCCAAGACTCAGCCTAGTTTGGTCACTGACGTATAGTGTTACTGAACGTATAATTCTAAAACCTGTTTTGTGAAATAAATCATTTATTTTTGAGGACAATCTTACACAGATCGATCTAGCCCTAAACTAAGAAAATCTTGTAATATGGGTACTAGGCGACACTGCACATACTTGTATAGATAAATACATACTTATATACATATAAAACACCCATGACTCACGAACAAATATCTGCGTTCATCACACAAATAAATGCCCTTACCGGGATTCTAACCCGGGACCATTGGCTTCATAGGCTGGGTCACTACCCACTACTTAACTAGGCCAGACCGGTCGTCAAATTATTATTATTTTTGTATATATTTGTATTTTAGATCCATCTAGCCCAAAACTAAGCAAAGCTTGTATGTACTCGTACTATGCGACAGTATATTATAGGTACTTATGAAATGAAATGAAATTACTACTAAAAAACTTAGATACATAGTTCACATTCATAACTAACGACAACAATTAGGCACAAATATATGTATTTAATCAACGCATGATTGCTCTTGGGATTCGCATCGGGTTATTATTACTACCGTATTGCTTAGATGGCTGTTAAAACCATATACGTGAGATATTTGCAAATTTTTGAACAATAACTTTTTTCAGAGTTTAGTTTTTTGGGTTTTATCTAACGCGGAATCGTTAGCGCTTTTGATACTACAATAAAAAAGACTGCACTTTTTCTTTTCAGTTCGTTGCGTTTTGGTAGGAACTTTTTATTATTATTTATAGGTGTGACGCATTGGCGACTGAATTTTAAAAACAAAAAAATGTCTCTTTTTATTGCCTATATGAATCGATATAGCTAATAATTCTGACTAAGACCACACCAATGGAAGTTTTGTAGACAAATTTGTAAATCCCGCTATTATGACGTCACTGGACAACATCATTCGCCATACGTTAAACTCGTGATAAGGTCAGACAAGGTGCTTTCATTTACTGTTATATGAATTCGCTCAGTAACAATGACGTCATAAACATGGTGGCTATTGTTTTCACGCGTAAGTCTTCCTAGGCATTTAGTTTAGGTATTTATCAGTATGCTGTTTGCTTCTACATTTAATCTTTTAACTCCATGAATACATGTCACTCAAAGTGAAACGTCAAGTCGTTGAACGTCGTCGTCAAACGTCGTTGTTATGAACTAGCACAATGAATATTCTGTTAAAAAATACAAGGTTACTTTAACAGACAATACTATTTTGTACAACAGTTACATAAAAAGGGTTATTAAAAGTTGAGTTTTGTAAAGACAGGCCCAAGACTTAATTATGTATCCCGCGAACTTTAAGATACGTCAAATATTTGCTAAAGATACGATATGGATACATATCAGTACATACGATATGGAGATATATCAGTTTCAAAAGTGACGTTTCATCAAACAAAATTTTTTGACGTATCTTAAAGTTTGAATCGAGCAAACATCTAAAATGATAAATAAAATCAAGACAAATATTGGTTTGTAGGTCTTTGCCAAGAAGTCAGTATTAAAAAAATACAACAGTTGCATAATATTGTATGAATTTTCCTAACAACACTGCTGTTACGATCCTATACACAGGGGCGCGGGGGCTCCACGCGCAACGCTTCTTACGAGTATGAAGTTGATTTCGATCTAACAGGCAGTTTTAATCGAGAAATAAAAGTACTGAAGTAGAAACACGTACTTTATAACACTTCTAAGAGTAAGCGTTCTCGGCGCTACTGTTGTATTATTTGTTTTGTTTTCTTATTTTAATGTGCGGAAATAAAGAATATTTATATTATTATCTATATAACTGTAGCTCTAGTGAAAAGGGGTGCAAGTCACGCGCAGCTCAGGTGAAAATTCATATAATAATTCTATTGTACCCTTTTTCACCTACGCTGCGCGCGATTTTTTTTTTTATTCACTAAAGCCACTTTTATTAGCATATCAGTTAGCAATCGGTTACATTAAACGAATTAAAAGCGGTAAAATTGACAACATAATCGAAGTTAAAACGAACATACCAAGTTGAAACGAACTTCCTTCTGGATACACCAAAAACCGCTTCCTCCTTGACAGCACTTTTGATTCACTAAAGCTATCTACATCTATTGCACTATAATTATAACTTTCACTAACAACTGCACTGACTAACATACTCAATAAAATATATATCGACGCCATAGTTACAGCTAAAACACACTCAAAAGTATAGCTTAGATAAAGAAGTGAGTTTCAAAGAAGTGTGGTCGTCACGAACTTAATGTCACGATGCGCAAACATGAGCGACCGTTACGCGTTATCTACAGCATGTTTTTTCTGGAAATTCACATCTCCAAATTTGAGTCGAGTTTGAGGCGTACTTAAGTAAGTAAGTAAGTAAGTAAATATTCTTTATTGTGCACCATACATTTAAAAATAGACAGGAAATGAAAAAACACGTAAAAGTTAGGTAACAACAGGCGGTCTTATCGCTAAGAAGCGATCTCTTCCAGACAACCTTTGGGTAGCAGGAAACAATGAACTTACAACATTGAACGGGTAGTGCCGATATACATATAATTCAACAAAATGAAGACGCAAACAATATAATACATACCTACATACTAATAAAATAAATACATATATACATACATACATTATATATTATACAATCATAAATAAAGGCAAGTTAAGGCAGCGAAAGGTAGTGAGTCTTCAAAAGATTTTTGAAAACGGGAAGGGATTTAGCACGTCTAATGTCTAATGGCAAAGCATTCCACAACCGAACAGCACGAAAAGAAAAAGAGTTGCTATAAAATTTTGATGATGAAGGTGGTGGAGCAAGGAGATGCATCTCCGCACAGCGGACCGAGGAAAGATAGTTGAAACGCTTTTTAAGATATAGAGGGGTGGAGGGGCTGAAAAGAATGTTATAAAGAAGTACAAGAATATGAGAGTTACGGCGATGACGAATAGGGAGCCACTTGAGCTGGGTACGAAATTCAGAGACGTGGTCATATTTGCGTAATCCAAATATGAATCTTATACAGACGTTTTGAAGGCGCTCAAGTTTATTTAGCTGGTCCTCTGTAAGATCAAGATAGCAAATATCGGCATAATCCAATATAGGGAGAAGAAGAGATTGAGCAAGCGCAATTCTGGTAGCGAATCATTTTTTAGTTTTGAATTGTATTTAGAAATAATGCTATAGCAAATGGCAATAAATATTCGGAATAAAAGACCTTATTTTACTTACATAACCATAAAAACCATTTATCATAAAATTGTATTTTTTCACGACACCTACAAGTCAAAAATTCAAAGCTTTTTTCGACCAAATATTAATGTAATTAAGCCTTTTTTAAACTTATAAAACTCTTTATTTTATGGCGAAAAATCATTTTAGAAACGGTAAATTCACTTCTATGTGTATGACATGTTCTACATTTTCCAGGTATAATTATAGATCAAAAAATGCTACGGAACTTTGATTGACGGATAAATTAAATCGAAATTATATGAACAGAATAAATATAATACTTTTAAAACTAAAATTAACCTAAAAATTACATAAAACAAAGTTCTAGATTCATTCATTCTATTATCCATATCCTCCATCCATCCAGCAGCATCTCCATCTAGGACCAGTGTCTTACAATAAAAATTGACCTATTTTCATTAAAAATATATAATGTGGTATAATATACTGACCTGACTTATTTAGGTTCTCCTTCACGATTGGCGCTAATTTCTATACCAAAAACAATATCGTCAGATTTTAGTAGAACTTATTGACATAAAAACATCACACTTTACGGTTTTCATTAGCAATCATTTTTATTTTTAACAGGTATGAATTTGTCCTATTTATCACCCCCATTTCGCTGACCGCCTCATGCTACCTTTATTTACATTGTAAATCTGTTTTAAAATTTGTTTTCTTTGTAGTTCAATAATCATCATCATCGTCCCCTAGCCGTTTTCGGCCACAGCAACTGCTTTCTACCGCTGAGAGTGTCGCTGGTGCGCTCTCAGGTGACTGACGTAGCCAATCTTAGCAGCGAATGTGCGACCACACTCGCTGCAGGTCAGCACCTCTCCGACGTAATTATATGTTATGGCCATAGGTGGTCTGGCCTTTAGCTCCTCACGCTTATCGTCAAGTTTTGTGCGTCGCCTGGCTTCGAATTCACGCACCTGCGTCTGCACAATATGCCTCCACTGTGGACGGTCACCAGCTAGACTCTCCCATGTCGTTGGCTCTATATGAGCTCTCTTCATATGCCGCTTCAACACATCTTTGAACCGCAGAAACTGGCCGCCTCGCTTTCGCTTACCATTTTGCAGTTCGCAGTAGAAGATGTATTTCGCGACTCGGTCCTGGGACATCCGGGAGACGTGACCGTACCATCGTAGCTGTCGTCTCATTAGGTAGGCCTCTATTCCGGCGACATCGGCACGTCTAAGGATCTCCGTGTTCCTAAGACGGTCGGACCAGTTCAATAATAGTAGATGGTATAACAAGGGCATAAAGCGATCCATTATTATTATCGGGTGGGGGCAGTTTGTATGGCAGATTTTGGACTCTAGAGCATAATAAGCAATTTTATGCTGCTTACACGCGACTTAAATGTCAACTTGACGAGTATGAGAATTGAAAATAATATTTACTTAATTAAATAAATAAATAAATATTATAGGACATTATTACACAAATTGACAAAGTCCCACAGTAAGCTCAATAAGGCTTGTGTTGAGGGTACTTAGACAACGATATATATAATAAATAAATACTTAAATACATAGAAAACACCCATGACTCAGGAACAAATATCCATGCTCATCACACGAATAAATGCCCTTACCAGGATTTGAACCCGGGACCATCAGCTTTGTAGGCAGGGTCACTACCCACTAGGCCAGACCGGTCGTCAATTACTTAATGGTACTTATTGTAATAGTATTAACTGGTTTATTCCTACTTAGTTTTTTTTTTTATACTACGTCGGTGGCAAACAAGCATACGGCCCGCCTGATGGTAAGCAGTATCCGTAGCCTATGTACGCCTGCAACTCCAGAGGAGCTATATGCGCGTTGCCGACCCTAACCCCCTCCCCCCCTCGTTGAGCTCTGGCAACCTTACTCACCGGCAGGAACACAACACTATGAGTAGGGTCTAGTGTTGTTAGTTAATCATTTTTCTTAGTTTTTATTATTATATTATATAGCCCTTTGTTCTGAACATGATTGTTCTTTTTGATAGTCTTGAATTATCATATGAAGTCTCTTAGTTCAGTGTGCCTGTCGGCAAAGGCCTCCTCCAACTCCTTCCAGTATCTTCTCTCTCTTGCCACCCTTGTCCAGAGTGGTCCCACTGTACGAATAATTTCTTCTTAGTTACTAATAACAATTTTACGTTGAAATAGCATTCGGGTGAGCGATTCTGGAGACTGGAGATGACTAATGTTGAGCGAGCTTAAGGAGACAATTTGTCAACGTCGCGCGTTCCTCCTTTTTAGTTATCCATTGTAATTTCCCCGGGTTAGTTGTCTTGATAAACTTCATTGTTTTAATAGCAGCTAGCGCAATTGGTTGTATTTTAGTCCGTCCGTTTCGTATGAAATGTACAGTTGAACTTACTCAATTTAGAGAAAAGAGATCAACTCAATAAAATTTGAACTTTCTGCCAAAAAGAAAAGTCACTCAAATCTTGATCAAAGTTGCCATCGTCGCCAAAGCCAACATGTACCGCTAAATCCTTTGAAATTCTTTGCGTTGGATTAGCGCGGACTTTTTTAATCCCCCTATAATCTCCGACCCCTTTAGAAGCACGATTTGGCCGCTAAATCCGACTGTCAATAAGGTCGCGGTCAAGTCCCCACAAATAGTTTTTGGGTAAACTACGTTTTCTATAATTACTTTTCATATATTAAAGTCTGATAAATAAATACTCATTTATAAGAACGTAACTGAAAGGTATATTACCTAATCAACGACATACATCGTGTTATTCTTGGTATAATGGTTATAGGCCTTTTATACTTCGTCTAATATATACTTCCATGATTATTCCATACTTTAAAATATATTTTTCTAACTAATAACCTTATACGTTAGTCTCATTAGAAATAAAAGATTCCCATAAAAGTGGGTTAGGTTAAGTTAAAACTGTGACCCCAAACAAAAGAAAACCTAGCAAACAGTGGGTTAAGTTAGGTTGGAACTGCGGCACCGTACAAAAAATACATTGATTGCACAAAGTATATTGTTATTTTAAAATATAATATAAAAAAACAATAATATTTTACTAAATATCTTCACTAACATAACATACAATAACTTTACTTAAGACTGATACTCACAACCAAGCAATGTAAATAATTTGCAAGAAATAAAAGGCTATTTTATTTTATAGAATTGAAAATGAGTGGTCAATACCACTACATTCCCAATTTATCTGGCTCGTATTTCAAAAATAGCATTTCGCCGTCTCTCACACATTTATGAGTCACGAAATTGAGCACTCGAAATTCAAACCTGACCGTAAGCAGTGGACACTTGCTTGTAGCTCCGGTAGTGTCGAAAACGGAACGATCCTGTAAGTTACGACAATTCATTGTGTTGACAGGTTCAGGCATAACATACATGTATTTACATTCTTGGGTAGCTCGGCCTATATACCCAATTAGGCATGTATTGGATGTCAGAGATAGGCAATAAATACGTTATATCGCTTCTGTCGCTTATCAAGGTCATTCCAGAGCAGAGTTAGCTTGAACGTACACTACGACGATATTGGCGCAACTCACTATGTTGGTCAACTTTTTTTTGTCACCCGTTCCCATGGTTACGTTCCCTGGGTCTAGATTGTATCATTCATGAAGACGCGTCCCTTGAATCGTATTGCCATAATATTAAAGCTTACTTTTGACAAATCAGCTCGTCATCGCACCGCTCGCCGTCGGCAGGGTGTTCATCCTCACACCCTAGAACCTAAACGGTCGCGTACTGTGCGGTTTAAGCGAAATTTCCTCCCGCGGACGCTTCGGCTGTGGAATGAGTTTCCTGCCGAGGTTTTTCCGAGGGGCTACAGTATGGGGTTCTTCAAAAAAGAAGTTTACAGGTTTTTAAAGGGTCGGCAACGCGCATGTAATATCTCTGGTGTTGCAGGCGTCCATAGGCTGACTGATAGGGTGACTGCTTACCATCAGGCAGGCCGTATGCTTGTTTGCCACCGACGTGGTGTAAAAAAAAACTACACCAACTATCACTCTTTTAACCCTGGATTTATGGTATATAAAATACAAAATATGAATATTTATTTATTATTTATTTATTTAATCTTTCTTGCACAATACATGAAGGTACAAATCCTGGTAGTTATATATAGATAAACCCTCTCCATTGAATGGGGCGTCCACCAAAAATCTTAGTAGAACGTGCATGGTACAATAAGTTTTCTAAGAAACAGCTAATATTTAATAATCAAACGAACTTACCTGTGAAGTTTGATTACAATTATGCGAGTATCCAAATCCAAGACAACAAATATAATTTACTAGCAGCAGTACACGTTATCGTGCAGTCCAAGTCACACATTTTAGAGATTATAGTATTTAAAAAACAAGTTCGCGCTGTCCCTCTCACTCGCTACGCTGCATTCCTGCTTCAACATCGCTTCTCCAGTACTCATTATTTCAGAGTTATTTTTGTGTTATTAACAGAGACTATTTTATTTTCATTTTTGGGGATGGGGGGCGGGTCTTTGTTGTCTTGGATTTGGATACTCGCATAATTGTAATCAAACTTCACAGGTAAGTTCGTTTGATTATTAATTATACTTCGTATCCAAATCCAAGACAACAAATATAATTTACTAGCAGATGTTCAGAGCTTTGTATTTAAATTCAAATCCTGAATGCGAAAATAAAATAAAATATCGATATCAAATCAGTATGTTACGAACATATTGATATTATTGATTTTGACTAAAGAGAACAACGTACCACCTAGAAGTTATTAATTTATATCCAATTTAAATAATTATTTATGTATCCACATAGTATAAATGTAAAATGTATGTATAGCATAATAAAATTAAGGAGTGAAATTGCTCTTGGTATTTCATTTCGTTAATATTAAAAAAGTATAAAACTTTCTTTGATTTCACTGTAGTATATTGATAAAGTTGTATATATCTTAATATTCACAAGGTACAACTATTTTTATGTCATTTACAAGCCAGGACGCCATTAAGTGTAAATGTGTTTTCAAGCTTTAGTTGGCTCTAAATAAGTTTTAGATGGGCATTTTCTGTCTGTAACCATATAAACAAACCATTTTGTATAATTTAGAATTTACCAACCATTCTCTGGATGTAATTACAACGGAGACAAACAAGCATACGGCCTGCCTGATGGTAAACAATCACCGTAGCCTATGAATGCCCGCTACTGCAGAGGTATATTACATGCGCGTTACTGACCCTAAAATATAATCTAATTTTATGTTACGACACTTTAAAGTTAATTTTGAATACAGCAATCAATACTTTCCTCGGTAAATAGCCTTTGAGTAAGGTAGATAAAGGAGAATTTTCTTCATTGTAAAGCTACCATAAATATCAAGGCTATATGTAAGTACTTTAAAACTAAGTCTGGACAATTACTAGTAGAGTATCCTGTAGGTATTAAGTATTTGAAACTTATCACTTTGAAAATATAGATGGACTAATTTTAGTTATTACCACAGATCAAGAAATAGTAATATGATATTATTTATAACTAAATAGCTAATCTCATCTGCTTATGCGTATCTGAACGATGATGGCTACTACGCTAACAAGTGGCAAGGAACTTAGGTAGATTATGTGTTGAGTTATGATATATTTGTGAACAAAATATCTGGCATGACTTGTAACTTGTACTTCATTTTAAGGAGTAACATTTTTTAACGTTACCTACAATAAAACTGTACAGTGTGCATTGCGACGAAAAATGAAAACTATTTAAGCTTTCTTTTACAGCAAGACAATATGACAACCCGAGCATTTACATTTCAGACAATAATAATGTTATTGTTAAAGGATTTCAACCCTTTATTGCGATTATTAATCTAGCTACTTAGCGCAAGCGACTGCAACACGTGGCAGCATAACTCTAGTTGCATGGTTGCACAATTTACAGCACTTATTTCGCGTCGCGGGATAGTGCATCAACGGCGGTTCACCTCTTGTTTGATGCGGCGATGTTCCCCTGAAGTTTGGAGCTGAGAATCCGTAAGTAAATTGTACCGGATTTATTACATTAGGCTCGTTGATATGGTATATTCTTGACAGCATATCAAAGCTAACGTTTGAAGTTATTAGGAGTATATAACAGCGTGATATGAGTACGAATCATAAATTTGGGTTAAAGGGTTTACAGATATATTTTTTCCTATATGTTGTTTACATACAGCATTTCTTTGTCTGTAAGGGCAATGACATTGCGTACATTTTGTTTAAGGTATTTTAGGCCGCATTAACACCTATTCAATTACCTCAGCGTAACAAGAACCTCCTTTATATTTCATTATTTTTACAAGTCCTGTAAACTTTAGCTCAACCTTAAATATTTTTGCTCTTTAGTCCCTTATATTTACATGCGTAAAGCTACTTCCAATACTATTAAAGTCTTCAATCATTACATTGGCATCAACACTGTTATAGTAGAGCAACGTTATATATCTTTGACGATATCATTTTGAGATATGTATAATGACCGACTGTAAACCGAAGAGCGAAGTGACCGAAGAGCGTAGCGACCGAGGTGCGAAGCGACCGAAGAGCGAAGCGACCAAAAGGAGCAAAGCAACCGAAGAACCAAATGACCGAAGCATTATAACCTCGACACTTAAAATGAAGCACATATAGCCTCGACGCTGCGGAAATGGAAGCCTCGATACGACTATTGTGGAATTGTATAGTACATATAACTTAAAGTGCGGCATATATCTTCGTCACTGCGACAGCTGCGACAGCGGACCCCTTGACACAATTATTGTGGAGTAATGATAGCATCCTCACTATGACGTGGGGCAAACTTAGCCTCAACACTACGAGAGCAGAGCCCTCGACACAATGATTGTGGAGTAATGATAGCCTCCTCACTATTAAAGTGGGGTACATATAGCCTCGACGCTGTGAAAGCGGAGCCCTCGACACAATATTGTGGAGTAATGATAGCCTCTTCACTATTAAAGTGGGGTAAATATGGCTTCAACGCTGTGAAAGCGGAGCCCTCGACACAATGACTGTGGAGTAATGATAGCCTCTTCACTATTAAAGTGGGGCAAATATAGCTTCGACGCTGTGAAAGCGGAGCACTCGACACAATGGTTGTGGAGTAATGATAGCCTCATCACTATTAAAGTGGGGCAAATATAGCTTCAACGCTGTTAAAGCGGAGCCCTCGACACAGTGATTGTGGAGTAATGATAGCCTCATCACTATTAAAGTGGGGCAAATATAGCTTCAACGCTGTTAAAGCGGAGCCCTCGACACAATGGTTGTGGAGTAATGATAGCCTCGTCACTATTAAAGTGGGGCAAATATAGCTTCGACGCTGTTAAAGCGGAGCCCTCGACACAATGGTTGTGGAGTAATGATAGCCTCATCACTATTAAAGTGGGGCAAATATAGCTTCAACGCTGTTAAAGCGGAGCCCTCGACACAATGATTGTGGAGAAATGATAGCCTCTTCACTATTAAAGTGGGGCAAATATAGCTTCGACGCTGTTAAAGCGGAGCCCTCGACACAATGGTTGTGGAGTAATGATAGCCTCATCACTATTAAAGTGGGGCAAATATAGCTTCGACGCTGTTAAAGCGGAGCCCTCGACACAATGATTGTGGAGTAATGATAGCCTCATCACTATTAAAGTGGGGCAAATATAGCTTCAACGCTGTTAAAGCGGAGCCCTCGACACAATGATTGTGGAGTAATGATAGCCTCATCACTATTAAAGTGGGGCAAATATATCTTCGACGCTGTGAAAGCGGAGCCCTCGACACAATGGTTGTGGAGTAATGATAGCCTCTTCACTATTAAAGTGGGGCAAATATAGCTTCGACGCTGTGAAAGCGGAGCCCTCGACACAATGGTTGTGGAGTAATGATAGCCTCTTCACTATTAAAGTGGGGCAAATATAGTACCATGTCGACATCTCATTTATAAGAAAATATTTATTTAATATGTGTTTTAATTTTGAACTATTAATTAATGTGCATTATAAAATTACATTAAAACTTTAATCAACACAGTTAATACCGATTTTCTGTTTGATGAATATCTCGTTGCACAGTAAACCTAAGCTTATAAGTACTCACGGAAAGGAGAATTATTATTAGACGGAGTCCACAATATTACACAAATCAAGTATATCTTTCCATAATATATTTCATTTTAAAATTATATTATATTATGTTAATCAAAGCTGTCTAATAACAACAAAGCGGGTAACTAACTGATGATCAAATTTAGGAGGCGACCACATCGATTGGACCCAAGACTCGACGATACCGCGATGTCCGATTAAAGCCTACTACCTAATCCGTCATGATCCATACGATAGATTCACTATGGCCCTCATATGGGGCATGGGGCGCACGGTATCGGAGCACGCATAGCACGTCCCGTTTGTATACGTCGATTAATGGCATTAAACACTTTAAACTGTCAGTCAGACTAAATAGTCTTCCAATGTCTTATAGATTGTGTATTGATTGACATTACTCCTGTATATTTATACCTATAGGTATCCTCATAAGACGCTCATTAACTTTGTTGGTACTGTGTATGTACATTTGCATAAAGACGCGTTTTGTTATCATTCATAGGCACTTATTACCAATCGGCAAGGATTACCATTGTTATCTGTTTTATTGTATGGTAGGATAGATCGGACATGGTAAAAGCCGCTTTCGTGAAACGATTACCTAGTATATATTAACTTTATTCAGATATGGTTTGTATATTTAAATCTGTACGCGAAAGCATCTCGTAAAAAAAATTGTGAGTGAACATTGCATTTTATGCAATCATAAAATGAAATCTAAATAATATTATATTAGTAAATAATACGTATTACAATTATTTAAAGTTCAAATTGTAATCTATTTGTAGCCCCATACTAATTTTTTCCGTAATTTATTTATTCAAAAAAGAAGGTAGTTGTAGTAAGTGATTTCGTATGAACGTAAAAATTACTTATTTGATTTCTTAGGTAATAAGTTTATTACGCTAAACGAATATACCTACAATTTCAAATTGAAAGTTTAACTGCCATGTAAGTATGGCAACCGAGACTAGACTTGCCGAGCTGAATAAACATCAATTTTTCGTTCGAGGGTACGGCGGTCGGCAGTTCAAATAATGTTTTGATTCTATACTTCTTATTCAGCGCACAATAAACATTAATCGAAACACAATTAGGTACACATATTTAGAGGAACACTATTTTGGCGAAAATACGTGTGACTCGGAATAACACAAAAACATGTAATGAGTACTGGAGAAGCGATGTTGAAGCAGGAATGCAGCGTAGCGAGTGAGAGGGACAGCGCGAACTTGTTTTTTAAATACTATAATCTCTAAAATATGTGACTTGGACTGCACGATAACGTGTACTGCTGCTAGTAAATTATATTTGTTGTCTTGGATTTGGATACGAAGTATAATTTCCCCTGGCTGACGAGACAGAACAGTACTTGTTACATTATTTTTCAATTTCAATTTCAATTTATTCAAGTAACCACAAAATGTAACAATACAGGACTAGCCTAAGACATTACATTTCTTATAACTAAGGTCATTATAATTATAAATGTTAAAAAATACTAATAATAATAAATAATTATGTGATTATGGATTAGCTACACGTCATGTCATAAAATACATTTAAACATTTAAATAATTAAATCAGGTCAGTAACTCGCATATTTTTAAACAATCTTTCTCAATAACCGTCCAGCCGTCCGCAAACAAATCGCAGGAGTGTTGCACAGCAGCGAGCTTATTGAGCGTGTGCAACGCTCGACAAACGGGCGAGTTGCGCCGCGAGACCGTGCGGGCGGGAGGGACCGCGAAGAGGCGCAGGCGGTCAGCACGACACCGCGCACGCCCGTCTGGGACAAATAGTCGACATGCCTCGCCAACTAACTCAGGACAGTCCAGACGACCGCGCAGGATACGAAGCACTGTTACCAGCTGGTCGAACAGTCTGCGCGTCGCTAGTGCATTGTATCCTAGCGCACCCTGCAAGTAAGCCGTCGGATACATGAACGGATAGTACCCGTACATTTTCTTGAAGAGAGTACGCAGAAAACATTTTTGAACCTTCTCAAGCATAAGCATGTAGGTCGTCTCGTATGGGCTCCATACGCACTTAATATATTTACAGTACAGCACATTATAAGTACAGCGTATACATTATTACGTGGAAACAATATGTTACGTAGATGTTCCTGTCCTAGATTTGCGTTAGCTTAACTACCGTTACGTTACACTTATTGTGTGTGGTTTTCGGTCGGTTTGCATTATATGTTATCAAGTTTAAACGAAGACATTTTTGACCCACTAAGACAGTTGGTTAAGTATAAGGAACTGGGCAGGACAGTGAAATGGTTACCATGAAAATGTTTAAAATTTTCTTATTATCTTATTTAGTTTTAATAGCTTTTGTGTTGATTGGTACCGGTGATGCGAATAGTGAAAGGAGTCATAGAATTAAGAGATATTTACGTTTTGACAATATTTCTCATTTTTTCGTGAGTACCTTTTTTTAACAACTGACGCTTGTTGGATTGCTAGGATTGTTATAAGTGTATCATATGTCATGAGCTAGCCCGGTTTTTCCGGAGCAAAAACTTACTAGTGCTAGTGATGAAGTAAATATCGACTCAAGCGTTATCGATGGTATCAAATTTATAAATAAAAATAATGATCCTATGAAAGTTTTAGGCGTACAGTACAATGGGTGCATAGCATGGTACTAGGCTAGACCTGTACCGCCGGAGACCAGTATGCAGTTGTATGTCATGTGTGACAGTTCGAATACAAAGAAAATTGTGAACTAATAATACTTTGGTTTGTTAGTATTGAATTGCTGTTGCATGAACAACTATTCCACGATTCCATTACCTGTTGCGTTGTTTATTGTACATTATTTGAGGCTTGGCTAGAAGGCCGTTGATCTGAGACTAACATGCCAATAAAATTCGAACCTGCACCTGACATCAAATTGGAATCATTTTGGAATCATATCAGTTAGCTGTCATTCGTACCGGTGTCTCGCTCGCACTAATATGTGTACGAACAAGTCAGAGCAAAATAAAACGTGCGAATCACAGCAAACTAATGTGATTCCAATATGATTCAAATATCGGTTTGATGTCAGTTGCACATTCAACAACACCACACAAGTTCCAACTTCAACAATAATACAACTGCGTTTGGGGCTCAGGAGGATAGATATAACTAAAAGTTTAAATTGTTTTTTAATTGCAGTATCGCCTCAACTTCAAAGCCAACATGGTGCCCTGGAACCAGATATACGCCTACGCGCTGGGGTTCCGTATGAACTGGGACGAACCGCCTGACTCTTTTCACCCCTACCGCCATCTGCATCGGAGATCAGTCTACGATAATCTGGAAACACTGCTGGACAGGTTAGTTCTGAGACTGGACCTTTCCAGCAGTATTGCAGTGCGACATTACTACCGACTTGCACTTGTCAGCTGTCAACTTGCCAACTTGCAAATGTCAAAAATAAAGTTGCTGCTCGGAGACGCGTGATACTCCATTATACTTTCACTAATAAGTACCAAATAGCATTAACGGATTTGGTATTAAAGAAGAGACGCTTTCCATATAAATTTTCGTTCAGTACGTATATATAGCTGTGCCGTTCTCGAGAATGTTCTTGCAAGAGCACATTCCTCATACAAAACTGAGAACGTTCTCGAGAATGGCACAACTATACGTATAAGTCTCTATTGCATGCGCATAATTATATTGCTGTCAAACTCGCACAGTGACACTGACAATCGGCATCATGGGCGAAACAGCAATATAAAATATGCGTGTGCAATAGAGATAGCAACAGGCGCGTCAATGTACGAAAATCTACCTGGAAGCGTCGGGATGCCTTGCCGACGTGCCAATCGTTTACGCTCAGTAGCGTATCGTAGTCATCTCTCTCACTATCACTCTTTCGTATTAGTGCGACAGTTACGTTTTGTTCGCTACGGAGCGTAAACGATTGGCACATTGGCTACGCACCCTGGGGTACGTTAGATCGTTGGGTGGATAACATGATCGTGGGGCACTTCTGGATGAGACTAGCCCAGGACCGGGATAAGTGGCGTACACGAAGGTCTCTTTTATGGTCAGTAGTGTGCGATAGGCGGCAAAAACAGTAGATCCAGACTTTTACTAGTGTTTTTGACCCGTCAAGCGTTTGCGCCCTTGACCTGTCCAATGTCCTACGTTATACTCTGTACCTTTAGGTATTTAAATAAAAGTAAACAACATCTACCCTCAAATGGCTCCTCAAGTCATTTTAGGGTAGATGAAAACATTACATGATCAAAATGTAGGTTAAATTCAGGTTGTTCAGAGACAGATCTAGGCGGTTTTGTATTTGGTTGGTTAACCAATAAATGTTATAAATACCCGAAAATGTACAAATTGTTTGTTTAGTTTATTTAAATACCTAATGATACAGAGGATAGTTTATTTTAAGATTATTATAAAAATATTTACCCAGGTGTATAACACCCGATGTTCCGAAAGACTTACCTTTTTATTATATATAAGCCCTTTTGCTTGTACGATTTTTTATACCGTATAGGTATAGGAGGTACGGATCCGTCCAGTATGCGTGGCTCGACACGGACTGGGCTGATTTTTACAACATCCCATATCATAAGCTACATAAAGATAACGTCATTTCCAGAAACGGTCTCAACGGGTACCACTGCATTCGCCGCGCAGTCTGCGAGACGCAAATGCTACTAAAGCCTACGGGGGTGTACTTCAACATACTTAAAATGGTTTTTCGGTACGTATGTTGCACCCAGCGTCAGTCAGTTGGATCTGGCTAATTTTGTGTCCCGAGCAAGTGCAAAATTCACAGCTCTGGCACATTGGACTTTTCACGTTAGCAGCAGATATGAAAAGTATTTCTTACTAAAATGTTATAAGTAAAAACGGCATACCTATGAAAAATCACAAATGCAGCGACTCCTGCGCAAAATGAGCATCATCTAGGCCTCTCGTTTTCGAGTGTTTAATAATTTGAGTATCTACAATCATGGATACAACCTCACAAAAAGTGCACAGCGCCAGAAGTTTTCACTTCAAATCATCAAACCAAACATTTCTCATATTTGGATCAAACAAACTCGTGTTTTACACAACAATAATTATTTTTTATAGAACGACTTACACATAATACTTTCCTACGTTGAAAATGCAGACCATTTTTATTTTATACTTTTTTGTCTTTTACAGAAAGCAGTCATCGGCAACTGAAAAATGGCACAACGTAACAGAGGAGGGATGTCAACAGTCAATCTCCAACTGCCCCTTTTCCTTGCTCGAAGTGTCACCTTACACTGACTTATGAAAACGAGATCTCTTCCACTGATATTCGTGTTGTGTTGATACGCGCGGTGTCACTGTCGATGTGTGTGTGTGTCTGGGGGGGGGGGGGGGGGGGGTTTGGACGTTACTATCCCGACAACAATGCGTCAGCAACCCAATTTAAGTTCAAATTCAATGTTTATTGACTTGATAGTAAAATGTGAACGCTGCAGCGGCTGAGATTTCAAATTAGAAGAACTATAAAAATATAATGCACTGGGATTGGAGCGATATGGTGGAGGCGGATCTGCGCGAGCTTCGAGTCGACAATTGGCGGAGAGGTCGCACAGGACCGAGAAAAGTGGCGCTGTCTTGTGTCGGAGGCCAAGTCTCATTTTGGGTCGCTGAGCCAACGGAGTAAGTAAGTAAGTAGTAAGGGATTAATAAACAAATCATGCCACAAAAATGGTAGAATTATTTCATTTTCTGCAGCATATCTCATCAAAGACTAATATAATACTCTCTAAACATTCTCATCGTCATCGTTCAATTTGACTACCGGTCTGTCCTTGTGACCCTGCCTATGAAGCCGATGGTCCAGGGTTCAAATCCTGGTAAGGGCATTTATTTGTTCCTGAGTCATGGATGTTTTCTATGTATTTAACTATTTAAAATTATGTTTGTATTATATATATCGTTGTCTAAGTACCCCAAACCTTATTGAGCTTACCGCGGGACTTAGTAATTTTTTTTTATAATGTTCTGATATTTATTTATTACTTTAAGGTAGTGATCCTGCCTAAGAAGCCGATGGTCCTGGTTCGAATCCCATTCCTTTCACTCGTTCAATTTTTATCACTTGTTAGAACATGACAGGTATGGTGACAAATGATAAAAAGCCGACCATCTTAGCCCTACAGGTCTCATCACAAAACTTGCGACCCTCATCTAGTTTAGTACGTTGTCTATGTTGTAACCCACGGAGTAACACTTCATAATTATGATACGTAGAGCTTGAAATGAGTATACAGTTCCCTTCTAATCAGTACTCAAGAGTGAGTAATGATGCTCGCAGTAACAAGGCGAGCTTCGTTTGTTATGTTGTTTTTGTACTGATATAGAATAAATCCCCGATTTCACAGTCGGTTTGGAACCCCTCATTCTTCGGAGAGTCGTTGGCTCTCTATGCCTGTTCTACCGTCTGTACAATGGAGAATGTTCTGAAGAACTTTTTGAATTGGTGCCACCGTCACGTTTTTATCACCGCACCTCCCGCCAAAGAAACAAAGTTCATCCTCACTTTCACGACACGTGACAAACCAAGAACAAGCGGGCATCTCGCTCGTTTTTTCCCAGAACGTGCAAGTTGTGGAATGAGCTACCTTCTGAGGTGTTTCCCTTGCGCTATGACATGGGGTTCTTCAAGAAGCAGGTTTTTAGGGTTCTCAAAGGTTGGCAACGCATAAATGGCTCCTCCGATGTTGCTTATGTCCATGGGCGGCGATGACTGCTTCCCATCAGGCGGCTCGTCTGTCGTTTGCAGCCTATTACATAAAAAAAAATTGTGTCCGCTAAGGATCAGATAAGGGAGGGAAAATCACTTACTTTGCGTGGCGTATTTGCTTTGTAGCATCTTTCATAATAGCGTACGAGTTGCGAACTATGAAGATATTTATCGAACATGTAAAGTAATCTGTACATGTTCGATAAAGATTCGATTTCGGCGAGCGCAGCATTGCTGGATATAGTACGCTGCAGGAAACGGGCAATGACACTGTCAATTTCTTTGACATATTGCTTGACCGGGACATTCTCCGCGTTAACGCTACAGTAGTATCGCTATTGCAGTGCTTATCAGAATGCCATCTTAACTATTAATTCATTGTACCACATTAAAAGTTTAGACTTATTTACTATCTCATGAATCAAAACATTTTCGTGTAGAGCGTAGGATCTGCTAGTTCATTCACTCACTCGTTAAAACTACTTACTATATTTCACTTTATGTTATACCATTACATATTATAGTGGTACGTAGAGGTTGGAATTAGTATACAGTTCCCTTCTAATTAGTACTGGAGAGTGAGTAATGATACTTGCAGTAACGAGGCGAGCGTCGTTTGTTATGGCGTTTTTGTTCTGATATAGAATAATTCGTGTCAGCATCAGAAACAGGAGTGAAAATCACTTTTTACTTGGCATCGCATTCGTTTTGGAGCCTAATAGGTCATACTAGTTTTAAAAATAGTAGTATAAATGTGTCGTGTAGGTAACATTTGTAATGTTAAGGTAACATTTCGAGTGCAAAAGGATTGCGTCAGGATGTAGCATATGTAGGAAACAGGTGATGTCTATTAATCAGGGTTTTGGATGCCACACCGCGGTATATCAAGTTAAAATAGTAATATGGATACGCCTTAAAGCGCGATACCTTATGGACTGATCGAAAAAAAAACGCTTTTTTAGTGTAGATTATGTAACGTATGCATAAAATATACGACATTAAATAAGCAGTTATATTCACTGTATTTAAGCCGATAGTTAAGGTAACTTTTCGATTGCAAAAGGATTGCACAAGGATGTAGGTGGGATGTAGCATAATAGTACGGTCGCCAAGCCGCTCCGAGGCCAGATTTAATTGACTCAGCTCGGCCTTACCCACAACCAGTATCAATGTGTTCGGACAGTTCTCCTGATCACCGTACATGCGGTAGTAAAGCGGAAAAATGGTGGAGGGGATAGTAATGACGTCACAAAGATGGCGGCCGGACCTATTCTTTTTGGCGGTGTATCTCGAAAACCACTTAACCGATTTTAATCATCGAGGTGTCAAATAATAGCTTATATTATGGAGATTATTTCCTTTTCTACAAACATTTACGTGAAACCTATAGGAAAAAAAATAATCACAAAAAACAGTTTTTTTATAAAATTATTATTTTTTATTTTGTAAAAATCTCCGTAAATATTAGCATTTCGCAAATTTTGTTTAATATAAAACATATTGCTTCATTATCAAGGAATATAATGAGCCTTAAAACATACAGATCGAGTAATAAACAATGAAGCTACACTCATTTATTTGCGCATGGGTAACGATAACTGGCTTTTACCGGTCGAAACTGTGGTGACTGTTACGATACGTATTGAATGGAATTTATAGAGTATCGGTTTTAATTACTGAAATTATAATTAAAATTATAAAAACCAGACACAATAATGTTACCTTACTTCGACGTTTAGTCTCTTTTTTCGTCTTAATCATAGGTAGGTACATATTTCTTTTTACTTAAAAATTTTATACAGGGTGAACTTTTAACCACCAGTCATACTCTGCGCAGCGACTTTATAGGTCATACTTAACAACTTTTACTATGGGACTAATTCCGAAATCGCGAAAAAAATTTTGACTGTCCTATATAAAGGTGCGACCAACTTTACCAGACCAACACTTTTCCAAACTGAGCTACAGCTGTCCGATGAAGTTAAGTACTTAGGACTAACTCTCGACAATAAACTCAATTGGAACAACCACATCAACAAACGGATAGACAAGGCGGGAGTTGTCTTCTGGCAGTGCAGAAGGATGATTGGTAAGAGGTGGGGACTCAACCCGAAAATTACCCTCTGGCTCTATAAGACGATAATCCGCCCCTTACTCTGTTACGGTGCTCTGGTTTGGTGGCCAAGAACAAACCTAGGCAACGTACGAGACAAACTACAAAGACTTCAAAGGCTCGCATGCGCGGCCACCACTGGCTGCACGAGGTCTACCCCGACTGCAGCCATGGAGGTCATGCTAAACCTTCCACCGCTGCACCTACACATACAGCAAGAGGCCAGTCTCTCAGCGGTAAGGTTGCGAACCCTCAAGATATGGTCTAACATCACAGGAGCTCTTCACACAAAATGCCTGGAAAAGGTGTATGACGAATTTCCAGTGCTTAGGTCAGGCACGGACCGGATTCACAAACAAGCTATCTTCGATAAAAGGTACAAAATACAGTTATATGAGGACGACAATCATGAAGGACTCAATCCCCGGGAGCTGAGAATCTTCACTGATGGGTCCAAAACAGACAGCGGATCGGGCTCTGGAACCTTCTCAGAAGACCTGAACATGTCGATCACCACTCCGCTAGGAGCCCATAACTCGGTATTCCAAGCTGAGTGCATGGGCATCATAAACGCGGCGGCTGCCATCACTGCAAGGAAGGTAGTAGGATCCTCCATCCGCATACTCTCCGACAGTAGAGCAGTCTTAATGGCTCTAAATAGCCATATAGTTACATCCAAACTTATACACGAATGCCACGAACGACTAATGGAGGTATGTCATAATAACAAGATCACCCTACAATGGATCAAGGGACACAGTGGATCCCGAGGTAACGATGCTGCGGACGAGCTTGCCAGGCAAGGATCGAATGCGGGGGCGATTGGTCCGGAACCGATTCTTCCGATACCGTTTAGCAAGGTACGCTCAATGCTGCTGGCACGTACAGGGAAACTACACACAGAACACTGGCTGAACCAGACTGGATGCAGACAGGCAAAAGAAGCCATGCCTGGCATCAACGGAAAACTCACAAGGGCGCTCCTGCAACTAGGGAAGGTCCGACTGAGTATGGTAACCAGTGTCATAACAGGTCATGGACTATTTAACAAACATCTTTTCACAACAGGTGTCACAGACAGTCCCCGACAGTGCCGAGGTTGCATGGAGACAGAAGAAACAGCCTCTCACGTGGTGCTGGAATGCAGCGGAGTGACTCCATACAGGGCTAAACATCTCGGATCTCCGAGAGACCTCCCCGAGGTCCTACTCAACATCAAAGGTTTGATAGGATTCCTCGAGGAGCTGGGCTGGCAGGACTAGCCCACCCCCAACATATCACGCAAAATAGGCGCAAGTCGTCGAGTTGCGGAAAAATCGCCCGAATACAATACAATACAATACAATACAATACAAGGTGCGACCAGACCGCAGCTTAAAAAACGGTCACGATACGGAATCGCAGTGACGCGTCGTATGCGTACCGTTTTTGACGCATGCTCCCCACACCGCTGTTTAAAAAACGGTGACGGTACGGAATCGCAGTGACGTGCTTCACGCGAATCTTTTTTGTTCGCAAAACAGTTGCGTCTTTTACGTCACCGGTACGGTGTCTGCCATAAGATCTCCGTGTAATATTTTTTGCGATTTTTACGCAGTTCAATTTACGGTGCGTCAGCTTATTTTAAGCAGCGGTGTGGCGAGCATGCGTCATGGACCCGGGTACGTCCTTAAACTACGTCCAAAAGAGAGGTATGGGCATTGTGAATGTCATCTCGCTTTGCGTGGTAGGGCACAGCCAGTGGGTGTCATTCCAGATCCAAATTTTCTTGCGTGATTCGGCATTGGTCCCATAATAAAAGTTGTTCAGTATGACCTGTAAAGTCACTGCGCAGAGTATGGCTGGTGGTTAAAATTTCATCTTATACCTATATTCGACACAAGTAGTAAGTACTTACAGACCAACTATGATACACATTTTGCCTGTATAGTGATACATAGTGAATAAATTAATACCTGATTTAAAAAATAAAACAAAAATAACAAATAGCATGTTATTTAATTCAGTAATCACTAATCAGTCTTAAACAATGAACATCATACTTTTAGATTAGACAACAAAATGTATATTTATACTGTGTTTCGACTTGAAAGATTTTACTGCTTTAAAACATAAGACAAACCTACCAACCAAATGTATAAATAAAAATGTTTTATATGATTATTATTTTCCTATAGGTTTCACGTAAATGTTTGTAAAAAGGAAATAATCTCCATAATATAAGCTATTAGTTGACACCTCGATGAATACAATTGGTTAAGTGGTTTTCGAGATACACCGCCAAAAAGAATAGGTCCGGACGCCATCTTTGTGACGTCATTACTATCCCCTCCCACCATTTTTCCGCTTTACTACCGCATGTACGGTGATCAGGAGAAACGCCCGAACACATTGATACCGGTTGTGGGTAAGGCCGAGCTGAGTCAATTAAATCTGGCCTCGGAGCGGCTTGGGGACTACTAATAGTAAAAGTTGTTCAGTATGACCTATAAAGTCGCTGCGCAGAGTATGACTGGTGGTTAAAAGTTCACTCTGTATAAAATTTTTAAGTAAAAAGAAATATGTACCTACCTATGATTAAGACGAAAAAAGAGACTAAACGTCGAAGTAAGGTAACATTATTGTGTCTGGTTTTTATAATTGTCATTATAATTTCAGTAATTAAAACCGATACTCTATAAATTCCATTCAATACGTATCGTAACAGTCACCACAGTTTCGACCGGTAAAAGCCAGTTATCGTTACCCATGCGCAAATAAATGAGTGTAGCTTCATTGTTTATTACTCGATCTGTATGTTTTAAGGCTCATTATATTCCTTGATAATGAAGCAATATGTTTTATATTAAACAAAATTTGCGAAATGCTAATATTTACGGAGATTTTTACAAAATAAAAAATAATAATTTTATAAAAAAACTGTTTTTTGTGATTATTTTTTTTCCTATAGGTTTCACGTAAATGTTTGTAGAAAAGGAAATAATCTCCATAATATGAGCTATTATTTGACACCTCGATGATTAAAATCGGTTAAGTGGTTTTCGAGATACACCGCCAAAAAGAATAGGTCCGGCCGCCATCTTTGTGACGTCATTACTATCCCCTCCACCATTTTTCCGCTTTACTACCGCATGTACGGTGATCAGGAGAACTGTCCGAACACATTGATACCGGTTGTGGGTAAGGCCGAGCCGAGTCAATTAAATCGTGTTTCTAGAGGGCTTTTGAGATTTGGCGACCGTACTATAATATGTAGGAAACAGGTGATGTCCATTGATCGGGGTTTTGGATGCCACACCGCGGTATATCAAGTTAAAATATGGATACGTCTTAAAGCCCGCGATACCTTTTGAACTGATCTATGACAATAGGATAAAATATAGGACGTTAAATAAGCAGTTATATTCACTGTATTTTTTCTTGATTAATTGAGTAGGTTACTACTACTTCTACTAGTTGATTGAGTTGGTGTCATTGACACAAATGTCATCGCTGACGAAATTGGAACAATCAAATTTGTCAGTCTATAGGGACCGTGCGCGTTGGAGGGTCTGTCATTTTGTGGCCTGAATCGGAACCATAAACATGTGCATTTACACGTCACGTGTTTTCTTGTGTTGTAGGTTCTGCCATCTTTTGGGCTACATCGGAACAATAAACATCACATTTACGCCTCGCGCCAAAAATCTGACGGCTACTGTGCTGCCTTCTATAGTTCATGCGCGCCCCCTATATTATGAAGATTGACAGTAACATTTATTTTACTAGTTTCTCGGAGACTTACATTTTGAGATTAAAATGATGTAATTTTGTTATCAATCGCCCATGCGTCTCGCTCGCGTCAATACAACTATGAACAAGTACAAACGGAATGCACGCGCTTATGATAAGAAAATAACATCATTTATATATCAAAGTGTAAACTATTTAATATCGCTTTAAAGAACTGTAAATACATAATTTCGTTTTAAGATCTTAAAATAAACGTTATATTCTTCAGACGTTGTAGCTCCACTAAGAATTTTGGAAACTAAAGTGAAAATATTTTCATTTATTTATCCACAGATGAAGCCACAGATGAAAGCTAGAGTCGGACCAGGCTAACTTTGCATGTTTGGTCATATGAATCATATGGCATCTGAAATGACCGTTCTTCACTTGATTCTATTCAAGTCGATGAAAAGTTAATTTAAAGGGATTCCAGTTAAAATGTGACTTTCCATTAAAGAAGGGTCCTTATGCTTCAAGTGCAATAACCACTCACTGCCCGATTCGAAGAATGATTAAGATACATTTAAGATCTTGGAAAGATCTTTATAAGATCGATAACTAAACGACATATCAAAATTGACATTTATTTCGATTCCGCTGTGATCCCAATAAGATCTATCTGCGATATTTCTAACGTCAAAGTGACATTGGTTGCCGAAATCGAGCTGCTTCTGTCAGTTATACGAAATACAAACGATATCTAAATGAGAACTTATCTAAACCAGAACTTATCGTTACCGTATCTATTCTTCGAATCGGGCCTTTTGGTAACTGTAGTTACCAGCTGTCACCCTTATTTTATTATAATAATAGAGGTCATCGAAAAATATGAAGCATGTGAGTAGCTATGGACGTTTCCATCCGAAACTCCAACAGAAAATCAGACAGAAATGTCCTTGCAGATGAAGTATAAGGACCCTTCTCTGACCGAATGTAATCGGTCTGAACACATCCAAATTTCATTGATAATGACAGCCAGGCGCCTTAAGCATAAAATATGTGCGCCGTTCCGCCCGAGGTAGTAAATCGGCGGAATCGTTTGCGATTGCTCCGGTCCTCTGGGCACCATCCATTGTCTCACACATCTTACGAGAATGAATAGGATCACTGGAGCTTAACTGTAGTGAATATAATCCTTTACTTGCGTTATGTTTGGATATTGTTTGCTGAATTAGCGCTGGTGGCCTAGCGGTAAGAGCGTGCAACTTGCAATCCGCGGGTCGCGGGTTCAAAGTTTCAAACCCCGGCTCGTACAGTCAGCATCAAAAGTAGCGGATCCAACAAGGTTTCAAAAGTGTAGATTCTGTAACACCTTATCAAAAGTTGATGGTTCTATATTCTAACAATTTAGACTGTAAAAGATATACGTTTGAAAGTAAATTTTAAAGAATTATCTTTATTTGGAAAAGTTCATCAAATAATTTTGGCGCGTTGTTTTATCCGCTACTATTGATGCTGACTGTACCAATGAATTTTTCGGAACGTATGCACGGAAAATCATTTGATATATACCAGTCGCTTTTCGGTGAAGAAAACATCGTCAGGAATCCGGAGTAATCGCAATAAGGCCTAGTTTACCCTCTGGGTTGGAAGGTCAGATGGTAGTCGCTTTTGTAAGAAAGAACTAGTACGTAGACGTAGGCCAATTCACGGGATTAGTTGCCAAGTGGACCCCAGGCTCCCATGAGTCATGGCAGAATGCCGGGACAGCGCGAGGAAGATGTTTGCTTAGTTAAGCAAATATGGCTGAAAATTTGTATTTGTTATTTCACTCCTCTTGACGTGTCTCGGGTCGTGTGTAAACTAGGCTGTAAAAAATAGCTAAATTGAAGTGTATTCATCAGTTTGGACCCTTATTTACTTAGAAATAGAGTTCCAGATGTGCTATAAAATACTGGGCAGGGTGGGGTGGTGCGAGTCGCGTTTTGGTGCTCTAGTCCCAATAACTACACAGTTATTTAATCAAATACTTTCCTGACGACTAACAAAGAACGAATATTTCGAGTTGAACAACCCAAACAAATACCAATTAAATGATTCAACGAACATTTATGATTTAAAATAAAATACCAGGATGCAGTAATTGCATTATTCAGCAACAACTGTTACTCCATTACGAAGCAGAAAATTGAATTGTCAATGTAATTGTATTTCACACTAATTTACAATTCGAGCCACTGATTGTAATATTTATTGATTTCTCATGCGTACTGCGATTGGTTTAATATTTTTGTTTAAGCTATAGTTTGTCGTTATAATAATAAGTCAATTTTCGACACACTTGCTCAAAACGGCGTTTTTATTGCACCGATTTTTGGCTCATAATCCTACATGTTAAACACTCGTGCTTTTTCAGTATATTATAACACTCGTGCTTTTTCTATTTTTATTCGACTAAGTTAAGAAGGTAGCTGATTGCTAATAATATGTATGGAAACGGAGCCTTCTTAAATTGGTCGAGTATATTTTACAACGTGGATTGGCGGGAGCCGGCGCCCCGCCGGCCCCAGCGGCGGGGCGAGGGACGGCAGGCAGTATAACAGATGCAAGACTTTTACTAACCGATATAACAATTAAAATGAGATTAATAAGAAAGTTTCTTTTTTCCTCGCAAGTGTGTTGAAAAACTTCGTATGAAACGCGTGTGCTATGGTCATTACACACATCGGCTTTCTTATTGCGTACAATATCGCCTCGTGTTTAATGACCAACTTAGCACACTTGTATCACAATGTACTATTGGCTCATGGTAACCGACACGTAGAAGGACATTAGGACATTACACACGACGAGAGTATACAAAAACAATACTTCATTCTATAATCCAATTACAAGAATGTGCCGCCACTATAATGATTTAACACATTCAGTGCCAGCGCACGCTACGCGCTACGAGCGTAGCCGATAACATGGGAAAATGCGTATGTAGCGAAAAGCGACTACGGACTGAGCGCCCGCCTGACGCCTGCTGGCAGTGAATGCGTTAATAGCCGGTGATCATTGCGGTAGCGGTATTGATATTTTTGACCCCCACATTGCTAGGTTTAAGAAATGCTTGGCTGACATCCTTTTCTCCTCCTCTCTCACTGACAGATGACATCAGCTATGACTTAAGTTTATCTCATTGGAGATGTTAAATCCTAATAATGTAAGTTTATTAGTCTATTATAGTTAGTTTAGATAGTTATTTGTTGATATGGTGTTAAATTATTTTGTTGCATTTGCGCTTACTTGTTAGGGTCGGCAACGCGCATGTAATATCTCTGGTGTTGCAGGCGTCCATAGGCTACGGTAACTGCTTACTATCAGGCTGGCCGTATGCTTGTTTGCCACCGACGTGGTATATAAAAAAAAGCATGCTGTGTACACTTTTTTTGGATCTCGTGCTAGTTTCTAAATCATGATATGCAATTGCAATTGACGACCGATCTGGCCTAGTGGGTAGTGACCCTGCCTATGAAGCCGATGGTTCCGGGTTCATATCCTGGTAAGGGCATTTATTCGTGTGATGAGCATGTATATTTGTTCCTGAGTCATGGGTGTTTCCTATGTATTTAAGTATTTATAAATATTTATATATTATATATATCGTTGTCTAAGTACCCTCAACACAAGCCTTATTGAGCTTACTGTGGGACTTAGTCAATGTGTGTAATAATGTCCTATAATATTTATTTATTTATGATATTGTACTATTTCTGTTAAGTGTACCCAATAAAATATAAATAAAACATTCGATTACCAGGTTACAGTTCAACCAACTTAAACTTTGGCGGTCGGTAAGAACTTACTACGCTAAAACTCAGATTTGGATCGACTCGACTGAACTAGTTATCGACGCTTTCTCGAACCTCGTAGTCCTCAACTGCGCGTTTCTTCAGAAACTTTCTGCCTCGCATAGCGCATAGTATATTGTTTTTTTTTTTTTTTTTTTATAGCCATACCTAGTATTTTTTAAACAGTAAGGATACGCTGACAGATGTCATTTCAGTACAATTTTGCGAGATTTGGTGTTTTAAGGTGAGGAGTGATTTTTTTCATGGCATATTTTATTATACCTACGACATGGTGGTACAATACTAATTTTCTACTATAATACAATTTTATATATATTTGTACTACTACTACTACTACTAATTAATGGCGCAGCGACCCAAAATGAGTCTTGGCCTCCGACACGAGTACACGCCAGTTGTCTCGATCCTGTGCCATCTCCCGCCAGTTATCGGCCTGGAGATCGCGCAAGTCCGCTTCAACAGCATCGCCCCAGATATTTGTACTGGATGCAATTATTTCCAGTTTAACGATTAAAGCATATTCCTTGCGTTTTGGAGCCTCTAGAGTTGTGTCGCACGGATGGCAAGAGGCCTGATGGTCTGAAATTGGGTCCATGGCAGAAGGTTCAATGCCTCTTGTGGGATGCGACGTGCGTGAGTACATTTGCGCCGTCCCACTGGAGTCCCACTATCAGGTTTGCTGGGACAGCCGCGGAGTATGCCGCCAAAATGAAGCATGCCAAGTACTCTGCCTTGGAACCAATATACGACTTTGTGCCAGTTGCAGTTGAGACTGCGGGACCTTAGGCTGTGGAGGCCAGGGTTTTGTGAGGGATTTGGGTCGGCGACTGAGGGACAGGGGGCGCGACCCCCTGTCCGGATCGTACTTGGTCCAACAGATCTCATTGGCCATTCAGCGCGGTAACGCTGCCAGCGTAATGGGGACATTTGAGCCAAGTACGATTGGTGAAGATTATTAATTTTTTTTTATGATAGAGGAGGCAAACGAGCAGACGTATCACCTGATGGTAAGCGATTACCGCCGCCCATGGACACCTGCAACAGCGGGTTGTAACATTTAAATTGTTATTAAAATAAACTAACTTGCTACATATTAAAATTAAATTTTGTAAATAAATGGTAAGTTTGAAAAATAAAGCATGTTTGAAAACATACGAGTACATACATAAACATAAGTTTTTATTATAACCAACCAAAATAAAGTACCTACTAGTGGCTGAACTACTATTATACGTACTTTGCATTACAGTGTCAGTTTTATCAATTTTAGAAGCCAAGTGCAAAATATTATTACTTACATATTTTTTTCTTACAATACAAACTTGAGGCGAGTCGCAGTTCATCTCGAGCGCAAGCGGTCGTATCATAAATATTAAAATCAAAAACCATAACATTTTAAATTTGATGACAGCTCCTATTGTCATCGGCGTGATAATATTTGGTCCGGTTGTTTATTCAATTTCTTCTCTCACATGATCCTCGATCCGTACTCCTGTTAGACTCCCGGCTCCAAGAAAAACCTTCATTCAAGTTCAACTCTATGAATCTACTCGTCCCTTAACTGTGAGATAAACTCCAAGATCCCCTGACCCTCAGGACAGCCGCCATAGATATAGGAACAACTGAACATCTGCCGTCCGGCCACTGCAGCGTCCACGTACGGCGCCATGGCCTCCTTCAGGTCCTCATCCAGCTCTCCGAAAGGAGATTTTCCGTAGTCTGGTCTGGAAAAATCGTTTGGGGTTTTTTAAATAAGTTCGTGTTATATCCCTGACATGTCATATTGTTTGTCTTGATCTCGATTAAGAGGTGGCCTCGAAACGCTAAATAAGACAAATGTTGTAGGTGTAATTGATTGTTTTGACATAAACAGTAAAACCATTAAGAAGTAAACTAAAAAATTAAGAAGTAATTTACTACTATTTACTGAAGGTGCCACCGTAATTAACCGCGAAGGATATCATATGTATTATTAATAATTAATTAATGAACAATTACTGTTACTGTGACAAGGAAGGCAGTACAACTAAGGAACAAAATTAGTTTACTAAATATTTTTTGATTTGTGTTAAGGTACTTACGAAGTAGCAAATAAATCAAATTTCTTGACCAATACCTATTGTCTTGTTGCAATAAGAATAATTTATGAAGAGATATTTAAGTAAATATCAAATGTCTAAGTAAATATATATTAAGATTGTCCGAGCGAGCGTGAAGTGTAAGCAAACGGTATCTGCTCAAGCTTGAACAAAAATGTTTTCGTATTTCCGCATGTTTTCCTATACAGATCGTATTTCTCAAACGATTTTCTTTGAAATTTCGTGAACAGGTACGCAAAGAATAATACATAGATCTTTTTGCCAATTAAGTTTTTGCAAATTCTTGCCAGCTGGAGCCATGGGAAGTTCACGAAATCTACAGCTTTTCAAATCCCACGGCTCAGCTATTTCACATTTCTAACACTTACGTTAGTAATACATGTATGATCTCCCCGACAAAGCCCTCTTCTTCTACGGGGAACTGCGCCGCTTCGCAAATCGCACGCAGCACGCATTCTCGGCCGTTCAGACCTCTCCTGGAAATAATATGTATAAATCATCGGCCAGCTGGCTTAAAAAGTGACTTTGTAGATTTGGCCAAGTGGTTGGTTGATATTACTGGGAATAAAACAGCTGGCACCTTCCTCACTCATCTAATAAGCGTTGCAATTCAGAAAATGCTGCCATAATCTTGGGCACTGCCTTAGGAGCCTTCGTTAGATTTCGATTTTATGTTTTTAATTAGGTGAAGTTTTTGTTGTATATATATAGTGTATTTGTATCAATTTGTCTAATCCTATGTAATTTCTAAAAATATATTATAACAGCAGTGAAAGGTAAGAACATCCTGCCTTGCACAGCTAAACTGTGGAATGAACTATCATGTCGCCTGCGGTATTTCCGGACCGATAGGACCTTAAAACTCAAAGAAAAGGATCGTATTTCCATCTTAACTTTCCAACCGCTCTTATCTCTTATGTCGCGGGTATTTATGTGCGACGGTAATCGCTTACCATCAGGCGATTCGTCTTCTCGTTTACCTCCTATATAATAAAAAATAGACATTAGAATAGGTAGTCTGAAGTAGTCTTAATGCAGCTCTGTGATGAAGCAGGAGCGACTTCCAGTTACGGGCGGTGGACTTAGGTGGAGAAATAACGCAGGAGCTTCCAAATTTTAACACTTTTAATCAGTAATTAAAACTACATGGTAAGTAAGTACTATATGTACGTATGCGTTACTGAATAGATGATGAGTGAGGCGTGGGTCTCGCCCGCGCACAGTGTGGGATTTTCGATCAGTTTTGACCACCCTCGTTTTATATTTTTATAATACGCATTATAATATCCTGCATCCCAGTGTAAAACTAATAACGTAGTTAATGCACAATATTTTTTTGTTGATTAGGTCAATGACCTTAAGAAAACATGTTTATTGGCATAATTACTAAAGTACCGTCAATATAGTTCCAATTTTTATTTCTGAGTTTTAGTGAGAGATACTCATTAATTGTACGAAAAATCCAGCATTTTAGTGCCATTCAGTTAAAAGTTAGAAGTTACTAAAGTTTTCAAACATTTTTTTTTATATCTCCTATATTTTCCGATATTAGCGTTTTATTTTTTATTAAATGTATTTAAAATATGGTTAACTATAACTACTCAAAATTTCAAAAGCTAATCTTGCGGGATTTAGGATTTATAACATTTCTAAGTTTTTTACCGATTTCTATGGAAATAGGGTTGTCAAGATTGACTTTAAGACATGATACAGTAATATAGTTTTTAATAGAAAATTTGAATTAACCAGTTAAATAAGAATCGTCTTCAGTCGTCAACATCATTATCATCATCATCTGAATGAAGTAGAATTTCTTCTATAGGGAGAATTAAATCCGTGCTTAACTCCAATGGGGTTGGCCGGTCGAAGTATTAAACAGATGGCGCCATCATAGCTTGCCCTGTCAATCCCTAGAATTGTGTCAAATTCTTGTTTTTTTTTTGGAATTTTGTGACCTGGATTCCAGTACTTTAAGCCAAATCTCATAGAACAAAACTAGAGACAGGGGCAAGCTATGATGGCGCCATCTATGCAAACCTTTGACAGTTGCCAACCCCATTCCGACAAATCCGACTCTTCTGTTGCAATGGAAGAATTTGGTTCGATTGGTTTTAAAATGGCCAAAACTTTTGCCGGAATAGGCTGATGCTTTTGTTTACTTAAACGGTCTTTCAGGGAGAAATTTGAAATGTAAGGATCAGATGACCGTAACGCACGCCGAAAAAGATCTAGGATTGTAATTTGCTTATTGATTTTCCTCGTGTGGTGCTCTCTGTCAAAAAAATCAGGATTCGAATCACTGAAAGCCTAGAGAAATCCTCAAGGTTGCTGATAAAATTTTTGCCAACCGTATTTTTTTTTTATATATACTTTGTCGGTGGCAAACAAGCATACGGCCTGTCTGATGGTAAGCAGTATCCGTAGCCTATGTACGCCTGCAACTCCAGAGGAGTTACATTCGCGTTGCCGACCCTAGCCCCCTCCCACCCTCGTTGAGCTCTGGCAACCTTACTCACCGGCAGGAACACAACACTATGAGTAGGGTCTAGTGTTATTTGGCTGCGATTTTCTGTAAGGTGGAGGTACTTCCCCAGTTGGGCTCTGCTCTAGATCTTGATTGACATCCGCTGTGCTGTGCCCTACCACACAGAGCGAGATGACATTCACAATGCCCATACCTCTCTTGTGGACGTAGTTTAAGGACATACCCGGGTCCAAAATTAAACAGTGGTACGATTTTTTAAAAGCTCAGGTCTCCGAACCTACGGCACATTAATTTACAAATTGAACATATTCACCATAGTAACAGTGGAATAGTAGTTGGGTGGGTTCACGGCATCGCCCACACTGTTGACTGTCCATCGGTGGACCTTATTACACAAGGTTTAAGGTCCACCAATGGTCAGTTAAGAGTGATCCTGTACCTTAGATTAAAAACACTCAGAATTTCTGCTCAGAGCTGCAGCGCTGGTGGCCTAGCGGTAAGAGCGTGCGACTTTCAATCTGGAGGTCGCGGGTTCAAACCCCGGCACCAATGAATTTTTCGGAACTTATGTACGAAATATTATTTGATATTTATTTACCAGTCGCTTTTCGGTGAAGGAAAACATTGTGAGGAAACCGGACTAATTCGAATAAGGCCTAATTTACCCTCTGGGTTGGAAGGTCAGACGGCAGTCGATTTCTTTAAAACTAGTGCCTACAATTTTCTCGGGCTTAGTTGTCCAGCGAATCCCAGACTCCCATGAGCCGTAGCAAACAAAGCCGGGATAACGCGAGGAAGAAGAACAGAAAGAGGGAATTTCTGTTCAGACTAAAAATTTATTTTTTATCAATTCACATAGATCAAAGTCCAAAGGTATGGCGGCGTCGTTTCGAGCAATGGCGCCACTTTTTGATATTAATAAATTTAATACATATCAGTGAAAAAATAGCGATCTAAGTAAAATGGCATTCTAAAAGTTTTTAATCATGTGTAGAAAGATTTCAGTAATGTTTTTTTTTTTACATCCATTTCAAATTCTCTTTTCCAGTATTACAAAATGTAAAACGCGGCCGGTAAAACGTCCTACTTTGTTGTTTGTCATAACACCGCTTTGTCAGGTTATACTTATAAAGATACAAGTAAATCTCGTCCTTATGGCAAGCGATAAAGTGGGACGTTTTGCCAGCCGCGATCACAATTATTCGTGAATGCTTACGAGTCCATCATCTCAGCAACAGATCTATAAAACACAAGTCTCTCATCCTTCCTGCCCGCCACATCGGCGTCTCTCTGCTCCCTGGACACCGTGTTGATGACGTAGTACTGCGACAGCTGCGTGATGTTCGTGAACTGGACGTATTGATACTGGAAGTTGAAGAGGAAGATCAGCGGGACCTTGTCGTCGTTCTTTATTGGTGCTGTGAAGCCGGTGATGAGCTGGAACGTAGAATATAGATGCGTTTAATCTTAAAATTATTACCGTAACCATGCACTTGGCCCTGGAGGGTCTAGGACATTATTACACAAATTGACTAAGCCCCGCAGTACGAGTAAGGTCAAGAAGGCTTGTGCAGTGGGTCTCAGATATAATGGGAACGTAAGTAGGTATATAATATACAAATACTAAAATACATAGAAAACACCCGTGACACATGAACAATCTTTAATCATCACACAAATAATTACGGGGATTCGAACACAGGACCATCAGCTTCATAATAGGGTAATTTATCGACTAGGCCAGGCCAGTCGTCAAACCATAGCATATTACTACAGTTGAGAAAGAATTGAGTGAGTGGGGTTCAAAATTAGCTTATTTATATTATCATCGCATCTTGCCAAACCGGCTAAAAGCAGTATGATGGTTTATGGTATGGAGGTTTAAGAATGATTTAAGAGCGCTGGTGGCCTAGCGGAAGAGCGCTGGTGGCCTAGCGGTAAGAGCGTGCGACTTGCAATTCGGAGGTCGCGGGTTCAAACCCCGGCTCGTACCAATGAGTTTTTCGGAACTTAT
This sequence comes from Cydia pomonella, assembly GCF_033807575.1. Taxonomy (NCBI): domain Eukaryota; kingdom Metazoa; phylum Arthropoda; class Insecta; order Lepidoptera; family Tortricidae; genus Cydia; species Cydia pomonella. The sequence goes on along the minus strand of NC_084719.1, from coordinate 1,189,470 downwards.
GTACGAAATATTATTTGATATTTACCAGTCGCTTTTCGGTGAAGGAAAACATCGTGAGGAAACCGGACTAATCCCAACAAGGCCTAGTTTTACCCTCTGGGTTGGAAGGTCAGATGGCAGTCGCTTTCGTAAAAACTAGTGCCTACGCCAAATCTTGGAATTAGTTGTCAAAGCGGACCCCAGGCTCCCTTGAGCCGTGGCAATATGCCGGGACAACGCTAGGAAGAAAGAAGGTTTAAGAATGATTTGATCAAGTATATGCTAACGGTTTTAAGCTTAGGTATTTCTAATTAGTCGCGATATTCGTAAAACGTATGTGGAGCGCCACGATTGGTGCTTAAGAAAAGCCCCCGAGTACAGTCAGCATCAAAAGTAGCGGATGAAACAACGCGCCAAAAGTATCTGATATTCCGGATAACTTTTCCAAATATAGAGAAATTTCTAAAATTCGCGTTCAAAAGTATATTCTTTTACAGTATTAGTTGTTCTATATTAAAGACATCACTATTTCTTAAGCTGTTACAGAATGTAGCGGATCAAACAACGCTTCAGAAGTATCTACACTTCTGAAGCGTTGTTTGATCCGCTACTTTTGATGCTGACTGTACTAGCTAGCTGCTGCCAGCCAGCTGCATTTCTAACAAACACGTTCAGGTATAATGTATATTCTTTGGAATGACGTACCTTATAAGTTGCTCCATACGGGTAGACCAAAGGCAACGCGTTGATTTGCCTTTTGGCTCTAAATTCTACCTCCTTTAGGTTTTCTTCTGAGCTCGCATTTGTAAGAGTCCAATAGAGACAAAGCAGCCTAATAGATACCCTGAAATATAAATATAAGTTTTGCAATAAAAAATGGCTATTAAGAAAAAATACATTTCTTGGAATACACATACAACAGGTATGAAATGAAATTTTAGTGGCGTTTGAACGGGACGCATCAACGGACTGATCGGAATTTGATAATTTGAAAAAGTCTGTAAATTTTGATATTTTGATGGGTGAATCAATTATTTCTTTTTGTTATTCTGTCCCGTCAGCCAGGCGACACTATTAAAACAGTTTCTTTAGAAGAACTGTTGTACCGCGATATGTTATCGTGCTTGGTAGATGACCTATTTTGTAATAAGCCCTTTACACTAAAATGTATGGTTGTTAACTACCACAAAAATGTATGTTTGGTATTGGCAATACCAAAAAAATTATATTCATTGCGGTTCGATATAAAAAGTGCATCTTGATTAAATGCCAATTTAATGAGATACCCAGGAGACCATGGAAAGGCGTGACTAGAAAAAGTAGATCCACCCTGATATTATTCTTCCTTCACACAAAAACGGCTGAACAGATTTCTATGAAATCAGGCACACATAGGCTAATAAATTGGAAAAGGATATGCAATACGTTTGTTACGTAAATGGGTTCAATGGGGGGGGGGGTTGTCCATTTAGTACAAAGGGAGAAGTGGAGGGTAATTTGACGATCACGCAGACAAAATCGCGGGTAAAAGCTATTTATTTCTGCGTAATAAGCAATATACTAGCGTAAGTAAATATTGTTTTTTTAAATAATAACTCGGGAATGAAGAAACTTACCACATATTTTCAAAATACCAAATATCCATAAAAAATTCAAAAGCACACATCCAAAAAATAATTCACTGACCTCATGGTCCAGATTAAAGCACCCATTCACGGCCGATTGAAGCGCGTCACATTTTTCCTCTAAAGCCTGTTCACTGACGGCTTGATGCTTCGGCAGCGTCAACGGACTTGCCAGCTAATACGTAATGCAATTGTTAGGTCGTGTTCTCACTGGATAACTTTAATATGCGCAGCTTTTAGACATGGGTAAGTAGGCGTAGGTAAGCTTTACGCACCATTATTTTTATCACTACTAAAATTTAGACTAGTCAGGATTTGAACCCGCGACCTCTGGATTGAAAGCTGGACGTCTATCCACAAGGCCAGCAACGCTACCCGCGTGTCTTTAGGAACATACAAGTATGTACGGAATATCATTTGATATTCACCACTAGCTTTTCGGTAAAGGAAAACATCGTGAAGAAACCTCCATAAAAGAAATTCAAAGGTGTATGTGAAGTCTCCAACCCGCATTGAGCCAACGTGGGGACTATAGCCCAAGCCCTCTGGCGCATGAGAGGAGGCTGATATCTAATAGGCGGCTAGCAAAAGCTGGTGGAAAACTTCTAAAAATTAACGTACATACACGGAGAAACAAAAAAGCGGCCAAGTGCGAGTCGGACTCGCCCATTGAAGGGTTCCGTACCATTTATGAGTTTATGACGTATTAAAAATTTTTGCATGGTAATGTACATCATATATTTTGTTTAGTTTTAGCAGTCTGTTATTGTAGAAGTTACAGGGGGGGGGGGGGGGGACACATTTTACCACTTTGGAAGTGTCTCTTGCGTAAACTATTCAGTTTAATTTTTTTTATTACTAACCTCAATATCATTTTTGAAGATCCCACACGGATGGGTTTGATGAAAAAAAAAATTAAATTTCAGTTCTAAGTATGAGGAACCCCCAAAATTTATTGTTTTTTTTTTCTATTTTTGTGTCAAAATCACAGAATACATCTACTTACCAAGTTTCAACAGTATAGTGCTCATAGTTTCGGAAAAAAGTGGCTGTGACATACGGACGGACAGACAGACAGACATGACGAATCCATAAGGGTTCCGTTTTATGCCCTTTGGCTACGGAACCCTAAAAAGGCCAGACGCGGGGACGGGCCTGGGATGGTTATGTGGGACTCCCGTATAGGCTGATAAGACCCCTCTGTTGCCGCCTCAGTGCTATAGGGCGAGGTCCCAGGAACGCCGAAGTACTCTTCCGCAACCTCGCCAGCGGCCGTCCGGACTCGGACTCCACTCGTGGGGGAATATATATCACCCCTCCACCTCAGTGGGCGCGTTGATCATGCATCGCGCCCGCCTGCGCAGGGACCCTTGTGTAGGCGGCAGACGTCCCCGAGCCTGCCGCCCACAGGAACCCTTATGGGGGTAATCGGCGGTCGTATGCCAACCGCCTTCGCCCGACACGTTTGCGGCACATTGGCTGGGAGGCCGGATCTTCCTCCCTGCTGCGCTCCGCCGCCTCCTTCTGCGCCATCACGTCCTCGCAGAAGGAGGCCGCAGCCACCCATGGCCTCTCCCCACCAAGCATGGCTTTCACCACCGCTGGCAAGGAAAGGTCGCTCCCCACTATGGCCACGGGTGCGGCCCACTGCTCCGCCCACGCTGGGCACACCGCCAACGTGTGTAGCGCCGTGTCTTCGGCGTCGCCGCAGTCGTGGACTGCATCGTCGGTTCCCGTCTCGCCCTCCTACACAGGTATCTCCCGAAGCAACCATGCCCCGAAAGGACCTGAGTAAGGTGGAAGGAGAGGAACCCCCCTTTCTTTTGTCCCATCGCTCCAGAACGGGACGTCTTGTTTCGACGGTCCAGTGGCCGGCACTTGGCGCCTCCAACCTTTCTTTCCACTTCTGGAGGTGCACTCGACGGGAGTCAAGTCTACACCGTCTGACCTCCTCCAGGGGTGGTTGGATCCCACTGGCTCGTGCCTCAGTGACACGCCAATAAACGTCAGCTAACGCTGCTGCGTCGAGGTCCCAAGGCGGAGTCCCCGCCAACACGCACGCTGCCTCGTGGGAGACGGAGCGGTATGCCCTCGCCATCCTGACCGCCATGACCCGCTGTGGCCTTCGCAATAGGGCCTGATTTTCGGCGGTCAGGAAGAAGGCCCAAATCGGCGCCCCGTATAGGGCCATCGACCGCACTACACCCGCGTACAACTTCCTGCAGCTCACATTCGGCCCACCGACGTTGGGTGGAAGCCGGCTAAGTGCCGACACCGCTCCTATTAGTTTGGGAACAAGGCCTTCAAAGTGCTTCTTGAACGTCCACCGGCTGTCGAGGACTATGCCTAGGTACCGCATTGTCGACTTGACACCAATGGATGCTCCCCCCACCACCGGCGATTAAACCTAGTCAACCTGCTGCATCCTATTTACTCTTACTTTAAAGAGAAACAAGGTCATATTTCTGAGGGTATACAGAGGGCAGGCTGAACAACGAACGGGTGCATTCGCTTCCCGTGCCTGGAATTCCGATGATGGAAAAGAGGTGGGACCAGGTCGTGCAGTTCTTGCACACTCTCCAGAATGTATGTCTGAGTATTTTTTAATGGAAAATTAGGAACTTAAAGCGCAGCTTACAGTGCACTGTGCTCTCGCCCTTTCCAAACCATCCAAATATCCAGTCACATGCTCAAGCGGACACTAATTTGTTTATCCAACAAGGGGCATGTCACGAGACACAAAGTACACTGCCTTATTACGTGTCGTAGTTGCTATTGGATTTAATGACCAGTAATAAAACTCCTTGTTGGTTGCAAGATGAACATTTGAAATATTAACGTACTTATTAAGGTGCTTGTTCATTAACATATTACTCGGTAGTTGCTTATCAGTGAACGAGCACACCGGACCGACATAGAACAATGACATTCGAAGAGGCTTATAATGTCATATGAAAGCTGGTGATACTTAGTGTAACAGTGAAAGAGACTACTCTTTTAATTACGTTTCAACGACCTTTACGCGACCGTATACGGCTTGTTTTAAAAGGCCTAAGAAGGCAGTCATTTGTCTCTTGTATTTGTTATTTTTGCCCTCACAAAAAATAGATATAATTGAGACCAAATCAAACTGTGACAAAAGAATTAAGTAGGTGTTATTGAATTATTAAAAAATAAAATACTCTCGAGATCGCCAAGGAGACGCTCTGTCCTGTCACACGGATTTTTCTGTGTAGGTAACTTTTATTTATAATGTCGTCGTCTGCATCGTTTACCCTATCGTCATCGCAATCACTTTGACACGTAATAAGTGCCGTTCGACTACCGTACGGCACTTGCCACACATTCAGTCCATCAGAACCATCATGATGACGAGCAATGCGGCGATAATCAGTGTATTATGTTGCGTGGCAGCCCTTATAAGTGGGAGCGAGACGACGATAGGAGACGAAACAGTGCACCGATATCGGCGGCAGCTTTTGTATCCTAATAGCACTTTGTTTCAAGTAAGTTATAATATTTTTAATCATTGCGATTACCTTATACACGGTATTTTTTTAAAACTCCGTTAACTTCGGAGTATAGGTACATTAAATGAAACTTAATAGCTTGTTGCTGCATATTTAAGTTGAACTCGCACACCGAGAGTTCCGTACTTTTTAGTATTTGTTGTTATAGCGGCAACAGAATGCGAAATAATCTGTGAAAATTTCAACTGTCTAACTATCACGGTTCATGAGATACAGCCTGGTGTCAGACGGAAAGACAGACAGACGGACGGACTGCGGAGTCTCAGTAATAGGGTCTCGTTTTACCCTTTGGGTTAGGAACCCTAAAAAGTAGTATTTGCGTTTAGTAGTAAATGTATAAACTCATACTAAACACTAATCAATATGCAAACAGGCCCTAAGGCAAGTGTATACGCTCGTAGGAGCCTAATCAGATTAAAATAAATTATTAATTATCTCCGAAATGGAGTTGATGAGGATGAGAAAGTAACTTTATTTAAGAGGAAAGTGTACGTACATTTTTGATGAAATTTACATTCCGGGAGAAAACGGTTTCCACTTATAGCACATTCGGATTAGGACCAACCTCGAAATCTCTGGAACAGTCATGAAATTAGGTATGTATATAAATTAAAGGCCCTTTTTCATGCCATTTGACATTTGGGGACCTCGAGGAATCGCAGCCATCTTGGTAAATGTGTACCATCTAGGAGAAATTTGCGTTTTAATCTACATTCTTTATGAAAATATAGTGTAAAGCAAATTTAAAGCTTATTAAATTCTACACAAAAAAAATCCTAGATATCTTTGCGGAAAAAATAGATCTTGTTATAGAAAATAGTAGCTGAATCTAAGTTTAACGCTCATACACTTCCAGGGGACATTGTCTTAATAGGGAAAAACGGAGGAATATGAATTCCATTTTTAATTAAACATTTGTACGTGATCTACCCCAATATTAGCATTTTACTCGACTGCGACTTAACCAGAAAGTAGGGTTATGGGTTTCAGTACTGATGATTCAGTACATCCTGTAGCTTAGGATACTGGACGGATTTTTTTAAATGACGTATCGGTAGATTCCTCTAACCCTTCACAACTTACCCTTTACACTTGTTTTATTACACAAAAATTAAACCAACCGCCTTGAGAGGTCTTCGAATATTAAATCATATTTTTCCTTCTAGCGCTTAAACTATTAAGCGGATTTCAATGAAATAGACATCAGTAGATCCATAATTAGTACACGAGTGCTATGCAATACAAAGTTACTAAAATTACTGAGGAAAAAATTCCCTTCGGCCGCGTACGCAACCAGAGCTTCGTAACCAGATGCGATCGAAAACTATTTCTGCCTTGTACGAAACCGGTTGCGATCAAAAACTAAATTCGTCTTACCCGTAACCAGTTACGATCAAACACTTCTCGTTCTTATACGAAACCAATGTCTGGGTCATCTAGCTATAGGTTTTTTTTTTTCAAATATTTTGTCATGATACTCATAATTTCTTATCCTGTGCATTTTTTGGAAACTATTGATTTAACAAAACTCAATATAACATATTTAGATCTCACATGAAACCTTTACAGTGGGTAATATAACAAATCACTGGCCACTTAAACATTACTTCAAGTGAGTTCTAATCTGATTACTGTGTTCTGATTTTTGACTAGATATATAACGTGTACAGTACTTATACTGTATAACAAGGTGTATAAATATAATCTCAGCTGACTTTATCAACGGTCGAAAGGTTTCGTACAACAAAGAAAAGTGTTCGATCGTAACTGATAACTAGTAAGACGGAATTAGTTTTTGATCGCAACCGGTTTCGTATAAGGCAGAAATAGTTTTCGATCGCATCTGGTTACGAAGCTCTGGTTGCGTACGCGGCCGAAGGGAAAAAATTTAGGGCTAAATAACCCTTTACGGCCGGGAAAAATATTTTGCATAGATTCATAAAAAATGCATGTGAACCATTTTTAATTGTTATAAAATACGTGTATAAAATGTTTAAAAAAAAACTTGTGTCCTTTGTCATAAAAAAAATCGCGTGCACGAAAGTGACGTTCAGGAACTATCTGGAAATGCACGAACGTGCAAAATCATTCAGTTTTGTAAAATAATATGACTAAAACGCAACATTTTACAGAACAATGCATGTGTATGCTGCACATGCATAGCATATGAAGTAATCAGTATTCAATTTAGCATAATTATCACAATTTTCTTTAAGAATCAACATCTTAACGATTAAAGAATGATTAAAAACAATAATCAACAATTGTAAAGTACTCTCAATTCAACTACATCTAAAGGAAATGCTTGAAAAAATTATTTTGACGTGTAACGAACACGTTGCATTTAATACAACGAGTAATAGCCCTGCTGAAGCAGTCTGAAGCAGTCTGAAATTGGCGGGCTCTTGGAGATTTGGTATCGTCAAATTGAAGCATCATCTGAAACATCACTCAGACGCCTCAGACATGCTTCACTACGTCGTTTTCTTGGTGGTTTAACCAACATTTCTAAGATTTTGAAGCTAAAATCGAGTAAATCCAGTATTTCGCACGTAGGACGGCCTATGGCATCACAATCAAGCGAATATCCATAAAATGAATATTGATTCATTCACATGTAAAAAGAAAGAAAGAATTTGGTTTCAGTGTCCATCTCCTTGTTTAAAAAAGGTATATCAACGCCTCCCATGGGTTTATTAGTTCATAACTTTTTCTGAAGCTGTAACATACACGTATGACCGAATCTTTATCTCCCATCTCTTGACAACCTTAATGCTGATCGTTCCCGAGCAGTTAGACAGTAGGAAAACATATTCGTTGTCTTTCCTCCTAACTAGTGACACTGGGTCTGTCACCATCAGCAGACTCTCTTTAGGTACATCTCATAGCATCTCATCATATTCGTCGTTGATTCTTTGATTTCGTTTTCAATTCATTCAAAAAGCGAATAAGGGAATTCTTCGAGGGCATCGTATAATTCATCATTATGTGATATACTCGTATTATTATTGCACAAAATTTCAAGGAATTTTTTGCCTCTTAATGGACGCTTAAAAAAAACACAAATCTAACATTACAAAACGAAAAGTATTATAAAACTATCAAACATATGACTATTTCTTTTGATTTGATTTTCTGCGCAGAAGCCGGATAGACAAAAACTTGCAAATAGTTACGACCATCGATTTACGGGCTACGGCCGAACCCACAAATTCGTGCAATTCTTTTTTTACGAGCATGTAGTTTCCCCTTAATAACTTATTGTTACTCTAATTTGTGATAAATAAACACACATAACTCTTTTACTGTAATAATTAAGTATTAAATAACAAGTTTGATACCAAAATTATACAAAATTAAGAACTTACGTGTGCCACTACTCCCATCAAAAAATGCCACCATCTTCAAAGCAGTCTCGCGACAGACTGATCCTACTGACCTGCGGTATTTAGTACTGAAACGTGTCGCTAATGTCTGCAGATTCGATCGGAATAGGCCTGAGCTCGAAAAGACAATTTACTTGCGGGCAGGATTTTTTAAAAGTAATTTGCCGAATTATATCGAACCGGTCGTAAAGGGATAATGTGATTGCAATAAAAGATTTTAGGTCTTAAATGGGGTTCAAAAAATAGTGACAGTAATCAAATTTCACAACTACAATTTCTGGGATCTGGAAAATTTGAGCTTCGGGGCCACGGGGAACATTACAGACGGCATGGGAAAAAAGTATGCAACTTATTTGTTTTTTCTTTTTTTCTCTGTAGCTATGGATTTAATATGAATATTGTATAAAGCGAAGTAAAAGTTTATTAAATTTTACGCAATAAATACCTACGTGCAGGGACAACAGTACTTATTCTACACAGTAAAAAAAGTAAATGCCATCAAAATGAGTCAAACAATTTTTTTGCTTTAAGTACTTAGGAAATCGGGCCCGCCAATTGACATAAAAAAGATTTAATTAGGACTGTTACTGAAACCGGTTTTTTGTCTAAAAATAGTCGTCTATACTTCGAAATACTTGCAATTTCTTGCACTATTACTGGTCTCAAAGTGCGTCGTTTCACGGTCTGGCACTGACGGCCTCCACGACATATTTTATTTAGACCTCGCAAACGTATTTCAATGATCCATCGATATAATCATTGATGGACATGGCTGGTCAAGTCTCACGTAACTCTCGCGATGGATTGCCGGGTGTTGACTTAAGAATGATTAAACGCGTTTCAAGACTTACTCTTAATTAGTTTTATATTACCACGTAGTTCAATGGATACTAAAAATCCCATTACACTTAAACAACAACAAAAATATCTGGAGATCTTCTCGCGAAAGTTACTAAGTTTAAAATAAAATAAAATTCAGTGCAAGCATGATAATATAATTAGATGGAATGTCTGTGACCAGCCATTTGATTCCCAACTCGCCACTTTTCCGACCAGCGCCCCCTCTTCGCTTCTATTTCAGAATTATATAAATGACGATTGGAGCACTTTGGTCTGATTTGGAATGACATAAATGACAATCGCATCCGCTATAGTATTACTTGCAGTTTTGCATGAACGTGAAACGAAATAATGATTTTCTTTTTTAATTTTAAAAGTTCGTTTAAAACCTACCTTACCTTAGGGCCACTTGTACTGGGTTAGCCATTAACTCGGAGTTACATAAACACTAACCCGGGGTTGAGTTGAGAGTTCGAGATGGGAAATTAAAGATTTCAAAATCTCTTCATTGTAGCCTTTCGTCTTTCTTTTATCTGTGGGTATGATTGTACGTGTCAGTGTTTTGTCAGTGTACTCGTTTAGTCTATTGTTCATCTTTATTTCATTTTTGTCAAGAATGTTTTTTTCTACTCTAAACAGCCCAACCCGGATTTGAACACACAATTTTTGATAGGTTAAAGGATGCCCATGTACGATTATGCGGTATTACGTATACCTAATAGACTTATAATAGTCAACAATTCATTAATTTAATACATTATCGTTATTTTCCAGGTCAACATAGGCGTGGGAACCCCAACGCCAATAAAGACCATAAACGTGAACTGGGCTATCCAGGCCAACTTCCAGCTGCCCTGGAACCGCTCCCAGATTCCTGTGGATATCCTGTGGGCCAACTCTGGATATGACGTTGAGGTATCCAGGAAGAAGAGAGAGTTGGAGGGATATTACGAAAATGATGCGAAGTTGTACCACTTTTATAAATATGTTGAAGATGCGTTGAATAAGTAAGTATTGTATTTCCTGAGAGCTTTATAGCGGCATCAGCCGGGCAGCTATGTGGCAGGTTAAGGACTTAATATAGTAATATACCTTCAGATACATAAATACATAGAAAACACCCAAGACTCAGTAAAAAATATCTGTGCTTAAAAAAAATAGAATCAGGCGTTACTTTGCGGAGATCCATGCTAATTAAAGCAAGAAATATTACTTTGCTAATCCGCGAGAAAATAACGTGTTAGTCAAACAGTGCTAACCCGTTATACTTGCGTATTTTTACATGCAATTAATATTCCCACCCTCCCACCGCAAAAATAAATACGCAAATAAATATAACAACCCACCACCAAAAGTACAAAACTCGACACGTGTTTCGCCTCTCTACGAGGCATCCTCAGGAGATGCTGGAGATGTTGACGGTCTGACACCCGACAACTGACAAAGTCAGTCAGTCATCGCGGATTAGCAAAGTAATATTTCTTGCTTTAATATCTGTGCTTGTCACACAAATAAATTCCTTACCGGGATTCGAACCCAGGACCATCGGCTTCATAAGCCCCTGCTTAGTGACCCTTCATAACCCTCTAGGCCAGACCAGTCGTCAAAACGTGACTTCCAGGTATTGATTTTTTATGATATAGAAGGCAAACCAGGACGGATAGTAAAATAGTAAGCAATTACCGAAGCCCTTGGACACCTGCAATACATTCTCCATAAATATACCACCCGCATCTTTGAATATTACTCAATCAATACATGAATACCCGCTCTTCAAAAAAGTTTTGAATGGTGAAGAAAAGTTTTGATTGGGTAAAAGAACCTCTGTCAAATCTCTTGTGCAGCATTACAGTATTTGACGTTGTCAAGCTTCGTGCAGTACAGTTGAGTCACCCGCGGCACAATTCCTTGGGGGTCATTTTTTTTTATACTACATCGGTGGCAAAAAAGCATACGGCCCGCCTGATGGTAAGCAGTCTCCACAGCCTCGAAGGTTCCTTACATGCGCGTTACCGACCCTAACCACGCCCCCTCCTCGTTGACCTCTGGCAACCTTTCATTTTTAAATTCAAGTCAGACTTCTATAATCTTCCCAGGTCGTTAATGAGTGTAACCCATCATTTTAGCCTCCAGTCGCCTACTGCTAAGTATAGGCCTCTCTTCGTGCCACTTATCCCGGTCCTGGGCTAGTCTCGTCCAGAAGTATTCCGCGATTTTTCAAACGTCGTCCACACAACGAGCCAATGGACGTCAGGCGCTTCTTTCATCTGAAAGCGGCCACCAATTCGTCAACATTTTGGTCCACCTGCCATGACTTTGGCTGGCAACATGTCCCGCCCAATTCCATTTCAGCTTGTTAATTACCCCACCCACGTCTCGCACCTTGGTGCGGCATCGGATCTCGACATTCCTCACACGGTCTTGAAGTTTAATGCCGATCATGGCGCGCTCCATAGCTCTCTGTGCTGTGTCGTATTTGTTTTGAGTGTAACCCATGTACATATATGTAACAAATGGTATTTTATTAGCTTATTAATACTGTTGAAAACATAGCGATGCTTCAATGATATTTGTAACATTTTGGCCAGACTTTCGTAATATAAAAGCCAAAACCGTCCATTTGCTCGCGTGAATTATCGAATTCTGACAATTGTTTGCTTGAAAAGCAATTTGCGCATAAATTGCCCTCGTCATTCCTGTTTTCCGAATGTCGCGCTATAATTTATTACTGTTTACCCGAACAAAGCCTGTTTCATACTAAACGTTATAAATAGAGTTGTTTTGTGACAATTAGTGTTGGTTTAAGACTCGGGTCCTTTGAGTCCTCTGCTTTAAGACTCGACTCAGTTTTGCAGACTCTTATAATGAAGACGAAACTCGAGTCCTTTTTCGACTTATTAGAGTCCCGAGTCGTTTGTAGAGACTTGAGTCCTTTTCGGAGAACTTGCTTTTTTTTAAATATCTTCGAAATGCGTTGTCTTTATGTAAAATTCATGGATGTACATAACATAAATCATACAATAACGCCTATTTCCTTTATTGTAGTATAGGTAAAACATATAAAATTGTTGACTGAGTCTTTACTCGGAGACTCTAGTCCTTTTGATTTGCACCTAAAAAAGACTCAATGAAGGACTCGACTCGGTACTTAAAAGACTCAGAAGTTTTTTAAGCTCTGAGTCTCGTAAAAACGAGTCGAGTTCATCAATTTAGACTCAAAAGACTTGAGTTCCTACCAACAGTAGTGACAATCGATATTATTTTTGATCGAGCAAGTGCGAAGCCTATTCGTTTCTGCTGCGTTTCCAGCAGAGATGTGTGAGGAGACGTACTGTCGGTCTGTCTGACTGTTCCCGTCAAGCATTTCTTTTTTCAACCGATTGTCGTAAAATTTTGTAAGCTAGTTCGATAATTATATTATATTAATTTATTTGAGTGATTCTGTTTTAGACATTTTTCATAATGGCAAAGCCATGTGGGTTCTCAAGCTCATAGAGTTACTAGGTACTATTAACTTGAATGAAAGAGCTTTACATATGATCGTCAATTTTCTTTGTCTAGTGTCACACATAAAGAAGAGGGTGAGGTGCATTAAAAAAGTCTATCTTTAACTGTAAGTGAATACAGGCTGAATAAAAAGGCATAATAAAATTGAAATCGTTTTCCAGTTTCGGCCACAATGGAACCGCCTGCGTGCTGAAAACTCTGTGCCAGCTGGGAGCTGATCCACTCCACACGGACCACGAGGACGATTTGCTGCATGAGATAACCAGCTACGTACTCAAGTAAGTCTCTCTTATGCTGCAATAATGGAGCAGTCTGCATTGGTTAAAAACCCTGTGCCAGCTGTAAGCTGAGCCACTCCACACGGACCACGAGGACGATTTGCTGCATGAGATAACCAGCTACGTACTCAAGTAAGTTTTTCTTATGCTGCAATAATGGAGCAGACTGCATTGGTTAAAAACTCTGTACCAGCTGGGAGCCGAGCCACTCCACACGGACCACGAGGACGACTTGCTGCATGAGATAACCAGCTACGTACTCAAGTAAATCTCTTTCGTGCTGCAATACTGCTGCAGTACTGCAGCCGCCTGCATAGGTTAAAATCTCTGTACCAGTTGGAAGCCGGGGCACTCTACACTGACCACGAGGATAACTGGCTGCATGAGATAACCAGCTACGTACTCTCAGCACGTACGTACTTACAGTCCCTCTCTTTTCTAATATTCTATAAGTTAACCAAATTACGATTACAAGACGTCAAAATGTATATAATGTCTATGAACTGCTGTAAAAAGTAATGAAATAAACGTATGTGTATTTGTCAATATGAAAAACTATACATTATCTAAGTGTTCTTCCGATTGTGTTGGTAAATTCTCTCAAGAGACTTACCTGTTTGTCCTTTACTACTATAACTATTTACTACTTCCTTACTCATTACTTTGCATGTTTTTTCGTTACAATGTTTGCTAAAAAGAATAATATTCAAATTAGAGAAATACTTCACCTTCAATATTTTTGCTATAAATCTATGCTGCAGTTTTTGTCGGTAGTGCTTTTTGTTTGGTTAAGTTTGATTACTATACCGCACAAGAGCTCCGAGGATTGTACTGAAATGTTTCTCTTTTTAATTATTATCACACATATAGTTAATGCCTTTAAACTGGCTGACTAAATAATCACTCACCAACGACTCAACGACTGGATTTTCTAATATTGAAGCCCGCATTTTCTCTTTTCAGTCCTTTAAACGACATCGCAGAGCACCCATGCCATGAGGCATCCCCATACGTGCAAGCGTTCGAGCACGGCCAGAACCTTCGAGACTGTTCCAGAATATTTCAGTGCACTTCTATTTCACTCCTCGATATGTTTACTAAAGTGTTTGATTCTCCATAACAGCGACCTACGGCTAGTTGTCCTACTGAAGCGCCTATAGTGTCCTGTCACGACTAAGGTTGATATGTCAGGATTTTTGGTCTTTTGTCAGGATTGCAGGCGGACTTGGCGAGCATCAGGGTTATTAGAAAATCAATTAAATAATAGAATCTATTAGCTACAAGTTTAATTAAATTATTCTCACTGCACTGGTTTGTCAACCAAAAAGAGAGGGTACGAACAATACACCTGCCGCTCGGACCGATTTTTAACCTTAAAGTTTTCCTGGCAAAAAAAAAAACTTATGCTTAATCAGTTTTATAGGTTTTTAAAAACTTTGAGACACAGACGCCTAAGATACGTCGGAAGCTTTGGAGAAATGATTTTCCACTTTCTTCTCAATTTCGTGTACGGGAAATGTCAGGATTTTAAAGGTCATGTCCGGAGTTTATCCATCTTTTCAGGTAACAACCCTAGTCGCGACTCATATTCATATTTATCAACAGTGTAGTCTGACTTGAGGCTCTAATTACTATACAAAATTAAAACATTATTTTGTTAATCCGCGAAAGAATAACTTGCTAGTTAATTAGTGCAAATCCGTTGTACGTACTTGCGTATTTACTCCTCTACTTGCGCCTATCGGGAACTTCATAATGTGTATCTTAACTTTGTCATAATCGATAGAAATAGAAATAGGAGGTATTCGAGATACGAGTATTCAAAATTCAAAGACTTATTTTGTAAGTAGATCTCAAGGGCCCTTTCATATTCATATTATACAGGTTGATCAATCCAAAACGGTCAGTATGGGGAAGTCAGAAATTATGAGAGATGGCCACATCTGTTCTTAGGAAACATAGCTTCGATTTTAAATTTAATAATAATGACATTCAATCTTTTTTTTATATTTACTTATACTTTCAGGATCAATTATGCAAACAAATACTATTTACACGCGATTACATAAAGATTGACCTGGTTCGATTCCCGGTTGTGTATGAGTGATGAAAAAGATTTGAATGTCATTATTATTAAATTTAAAATCGAAGCCATGTTTCCTAAGAACAGATGTGGCTATCTCTCATAGTTTCTGACTTCTTCATACTGACCGTTTTGGATTGATCACCCTGATCAAGGAGAGATCTTCCAAATCTCGATGTTTGTCGTAGATCGTAGTAATAGTGAATAGGAATGTTCGCATATACTATTCCGATAATTTTTAGTGCTGCGAATACTTAAAACTTTATTCGCGCAGATTATTATGAAATCACTTCGGTGTAAAAGTTAAATGCGTTTTTGTCAGAGATCATTTGACGTAAATAAGGAAACTTTGGAACAATTACAGTTACTACCAACACTTACATTGTGAATAAGTCAAGCCACATATTTATCAAATAATAAAATAAAAAGTCATTTATTGTCGCAAAAAATAAACAGAACGCGTGTGTTAGATTCTGTTATAATATAACAGAATCTAACACACGCGTTCTAACTATTTACTTTTAGATTAACGTTTGTAGAGCTCAGAGGACCTACCGCGAACCACGTTCGACGTGTTGTTTCCCTGTCACACTTACGTACGAATTTACAAGTTCGACAGAGAGGCAACACGTCGAACGTGGTTCACGGTAGGCGCTCTGATCTACCAATCACATAGCACAACCGTTGTCTTTGGTATGGTTGCGCTGTCCCCTTTGTCGCTTCAGTTAGGACAATGCTGGAGTGAATGGTGCCATATTTCGTATTTTCATAAAATTAAATGTATTTACTATACAATCTTTTTATTTTTGTCTGGCCAAGTGTCGTATTACTAATCCTCAGTTATCTATCAAAATCGCTGCCAACTTATGGTTTGACTCTAGGAGTGAGTGTTGCGAGTCGGACGATTGACAATAATTAACACATGTGTGGTAGACCCAGTTTTAAATAATGTGTTCAAAACGCGAAAGTTTCAAATGTGCTACTTTTGTCGCCTGGTTGACGGGACAGAATTACAACAAGAAATAGTAAGTTCACCCATTATAAGGGTGTCTCCAAACATAGCTTTTATGCAGAGCTTGATTCTATTGATTCTATTCGCTACACTGAGCTAGTTTTATAATGAAATCAACCCCGAAATAATTTTTGTTTTTGGCTTTATATTTTGGATAATCATATTATGTCGATATTTTCTACGGGAAAGCCAAAAATTATTTCGCTATTTCTGGGTTGCTCCCATAGTAAAAGAAGCTCAGCTTAGCAAGTAGACGCCCTGCTGCATTTAATGATGGGACCCACATTGTAGATGCGAGGGAAGGAAGGTGATGTGCTAATGATAAGCTTAGTCAGCCATTTAGGGTGCGGCGAGGATTTATGCACATATTTTCCTCGCGTTATCCCGGCAGATTTGCCATGGCTCATTGGAGCCTGGCGTCCGAGTGGCAACTAGTCCCAAGAATTGGCGTAAGCACATTTTTTTATGAAAGCGACTGCCATCTGACCTTCCAACCCAGAGGGTAAAATAGGACTTATTGGGATTATTCCGGGTTCCTCACGATGATCTCCTTCACCGAAAACCGACGGGTGAATAATAAATGATATTTTGTACATAAGTTCCGAAAACCTCATTGGTACGAGCCGGGGTATGAACCAACAAACTCTGGATTGCATGTTACCGCTAGGCCACCAGCGCTTAGCGGGTAGGATTGATAAGAATACAAATAAAATTATATTGCGTATCTTAACAATTTGATTAACACAGTCCAAATTTATGCAGTTCTTTTACGGAATTTTTCGTTGATACGCCAAATTCCGTAAAAGTTTCCAAAGCCGAGGACTCGCATTCCGGGAACAGGGTCTCGCAGTTGCGCTGCGGCTAAGTCACCTCGTCCGACGTTAATCGATTAAATTAGATTTTAATGTCATAATGGCTATGTAAATATATTTTTTTGTTGTTGATATAATGAATCTGTAAGCGTTCTTTTCTTAGATATGTCAAAAGCATTTGGCCTGGTTTGTCACAAGAGGCTACTGGATAAATTAGAGTTGTAGCGCGTGAGAGGTAATATTCATTGCTGGATTAAATCTTACCTAAGTGAGAGAGCACAGTGTACAGAAATAATTAAAGAAGAAGGAAATACTATAGTGAACTACAAATCATGTTACAAAACAAATAAATTCGGGGTACCTCAAGGTAGCGTCTTGGGGCCGTTACTCTTTTCCTTTTATATAAATGATTTGCCAAAAATTATTGGATATCAATCAGTGTTATTATTCTATATAATCGATGTGTCATCGATTATATAGAATAACTTGTACATACTATATTTTTAACAACCCTATGTAACCCGTATTCCGCAAATAAAATTAATTCAATGACCTTTTGAGTAGGTATTGCAGCGCGATATTGCTGCAAACTGAATTGAAGTCGCAAAATATTAATGATCTTGGCATCAACATCGATTTTGACATTTGTGACAGTATTACAGTCGGCAGTAATGTCGCTCTGCAATACAGCTGCAATGATGAAGCCAACTGTATTGTCGTAAGAAACGTAAGAAATTGCCATTTTATCAAGAAATTTATATTTAATTTGATATCTGTCGTCGAGTCGGCAGTAGGGTCTCGGTGCAGTCACCTGCATTACTGCAATAGTTACAATAAATGATGATTTTGAAATGAAACATATAAAACTCTATTGTCTTTTTTATAATCAATACAGTCCAAATTTATGCAGTGTATCAACGCCAATTTCCGTAAAAGTCTCCAACACGGAGGATTCGCATTCCGGGAATAGCGACTCGCAGTTGCCATCCGCGCTGCGGCCTAGACGCTCTGCGGCATGGTATTCGTTGTCTGTGTGGTGCGATAATTCGTCCGAGGTTGTGGAGGGCCTGGAAATAAACAATATTATTTTCACTTCTCAAACTCATATCCTACTAAAATCGCGTGAAAGGGCATTTTTACTTCAAAGTGTACCATTTTTTATTATTAAAAAAAAACCATCAATTTTAGGTTATTTCTACTCAGAATTACAAGGATTTCCCAAAAAATTACAGTTTTGTGACACATTTTCACATACATTTTGTATGGATCATCACAAAACTGTCACTCAAAATTTGTATGAAATACCGATCTTTAGTTCAGTCAATAGTCCTAATGATTCTGAATCGAAATAACTCAAAAGTTGTTAGTTTTTCGAGAAAAGTAATCCATTTGAAAACATATGAAAACTCCCGTAATAGAGATAATAGATAATATAGATAATAGAATATATAAATAATAGAGAGTAACATCATCCCCATTTAACGTCGTATGATGACCATAAATAACGTCCAAAACCTGCCCTACAAACTGCCACTGCTGCTGCAGTTGGGGGACGACACTCCCCACGCGGCTCCGAGTAATCATTTCTTTAGACTTGAATAAACAAGACAAAATAGCTTTAAATATTTGATTTTCTGTATACTTTCCTCGCAATCAAAGTGCACAGCAGAGTATATATAACTCGGGCATAAATTCCCATTTTATCCGAGGCAATTTATCTCCAAGCGTATGCTAGTTACTTTATGCAGTTGTATAATCTACTGTTTATGACAACAGTAGACAGGAGCAGTTATTTACAAATATTTTGAAAACATCAATCGAATAGAGTTAGACCAAGCTAAGTCGGCAGCAACTTGGATATCATAGAGTGTGCAAGTGTTATTTTAAACGTCAATCTTCTATTATGATGAAATAACACTTGCACAGTCTGCGCTATCAAAAATGCTGCCAAGTTAGATTAGTCTATCTCTAACACTAAACTATACGTTTATCGAAGATAAATAACACCACTATTTAGTACTGGTATTTATTTAGCTATCTACCCAGAAGAATGTTATAAAAGTAATTGCATTGTATTGTGTAATTTTGGCGAATCTAAATAGCATTGATCTTGACTCCCAATAAAATGGAAAAATCATTTTTTTTAATTAGTTACGTTTTTCATTAGTAATCAACATGATGTTTAAGATTATATTTTTCTAACAATGTTATTATTTTCTTTTTTAAATATGCGCCTTCATTTCTAACACGAGTACTTATTGATACACCCTCGTGTGTATAAAATAAAGAAAAATTATTAAAATTACAATGTTATTGATCAATGATCTGAAATAAACTATTTTTATTTTATTACTCACGTAAACAGAATGTGTGCTATTTCACCCAGCAGGCCATGCTCATACGTAAACGGGATCTCAGCCGCCTCGCAGATAGTACGTAGCAGGCACGGACGACCCGAGTACCCGTATCTGTAATACATGGAACTTATTTCATGGAAAGTTTTATTTTCCTTATTACTTTTTTTTATTTCAAAGGGGAGATTAGTGAGATTCTAAGAGTGATTATTTCCAAGAATTTTAAATAAATCACGTTGTATTAAAAACTTTACAAACATTATAATAAAAACCAAAATGTAATCACGCAACCCTTCTCCTTTGTATGGAATTGACTATGAAGTGTAGAGCGTGTGAAAATGCTCTAGTAACGGTTCGCTCTAAAAATGCAGATACAAAATTAGCACGTGAAGGTGTCAATTGAGTTAGAGACACAATTTTTAAATTAAACCGTTACTAAAACTGTGAAGTATAATGAAAAGCGTACCTTTCTGACATATGTTCAATAATTTTGTAAAAGTCCCATCTGTTCATTCTCTGTGGCCCTGTCTCTTCTTCTCTTGCCTTTTGGTCTATAAGCTCCTGTCGACTTATAGCTTCATCTAAAGTTAGCTCATTTTTATCTTGTGTTGCGCCACCTTCAGAGTATATTAACGATCGCCTTCTTCTGTCATTAAAAGTGATATCAACTAAAGAATCTTCTTGAGAATCTTTACTTTCATCGCTTTCATTAATATCATCTTGCGATTCTTCTTTATCATCGTCATCATCAACAGCTATTTTCCTAGATTCTGAGTCTTTATCTTCAGTATTACTATTTCCATCCATATCTCTGGACACTGTATCAGCAAATCCGTATATTCTGCTAGTGTACTCGGTACTGTTTGAGGGAAGGTAATATTGGAACTTAATAACAGTTCCGACTGTCACCGCCTGCTCCTTGAGATCCACTGGAATACCTAAGCCAATGATGAACTGGAACAAAAAGCTCAAATTTTAATTTGAAGTATAATAACAGCAAATATGATATTTTTAGCCAGTATCAAAAACGTCAGAGATTTAATATATTTAGTCTAATTCTAAGTAATGGAATGTTCACAAAATTTCCATTAGAATTGAACATATTAAATATATTAAAACTGTTTCCCTTTACACTTGAGACAACTGTTTTATTATATACAATTTAATGTTCTGCTTAGAACATAGGATGACAACTGCCTCCTTTATGCATTGGAAAAAACTAATTTAAGAAATTGAAATAAAAAAATACTTTAATGCCAGACCTAAATATGAAACAAACACAAAGACCCAATTAATACTCGCCTGTCAAAAACACGATATCATTTATAGCTTTCCATGTTACAAAAACTTGCCCTACTTTACCAGGTAAACAGTCGAGCACGTTTAGCCTAAAAAGATATTTACACAAAGAAAGAGGATATTATATTAAAAAATACAAAAGCGAAAACAATCTTGAAACTGGAATGGGAGCTTATAATATTGGTTATTCTGGTGTACTTTTCGGCAACGCTATTGTTTCGCAGGCCCTTGAGTAGAGGACACTTATGAAATTAGATATACTCGATCATGGCTAATGATATCCAGCCATTTATCGACAGATGACAGCCCGTGGGGACTCGGATATCGCCGCGTATTGAAACTGACGTGATTAGGTTAATGGAGCTAATTAATTATGAATATGTATCAACAGTCTTCTTTATTCACAGATATTTTGACAAATTAGAGTGAAGATGATGTAGATAGAGTCCGTCTAAGCTAATTATGCTCCTAATTGAATAAAACAAAGTGAGGGAGTATCATTATAAACGTCATAAGTTTATAGAAATTTAACATTAATGATGACATTTCCAAACTTTGGCATTGCGAATGCCGTGGAAAGTTAGCTTGCTCCGACTAAAAAAAGCATTTAAAATGTTTAGGGGAAATACATGATTTTCTTGAGGATATATTAAAATTACTGATATCTATGACTAGATCGATTTGTTTAAGATTACTTCATAATATTTTAATATCCGGGAACTTAAAAATGCGCGTTATCTCAGTGATAAGGCCTAACTAGATCAATTTTCGCCCTCCAAATAGCAAATTACATTCAATCTCCACAGCCGTTTCCGAGATATCTGAAATTTATAAATATACAAGAATAGCTCGTTTAAAGGTATTTTATTTTTTGTTGCGTACTATGGGCGACTTTGCTTGCTGCGGATCGAAAAAAATTATTCCCTATCAATTAGATATTAAAAAGATATTCAACATACTTGACCTAACTATTCTCTTAGTCTATATCTTATTCATGACACTATTAATCAATTTAGGAGTTAAGATTGTTACATACGTACTAAAAAAATGGTTGTATATTATGATGTACTAGACATAACACGTTTTTATTCAATCAAATTGAATCAAAAATTCTCCACTCACCAAGAATTAAACGAAGCAAACGAGAAAAAACCTCTACTAAACAAATTCCTCGCAACACTTCAAAAAGCAGGCCAAAGCGAGCAACTTAATTGCATTTAAATTCACCAACAAGAAAAAACACTGCTTCGTTAAGCCCGATCCGGTGTGCAAAGAAAATATCATTTGCCCGAGTTAAATCAGCTACGTTATGTAAATTTGCATGAGCGAATTCGAATAAGGGAAGAAATACCTGGGCTCGGGTCGGGCCGCCGTCGGGGTACACAAGGTACCTCCGCTGTCTATGTGCTTCGAGCGTTGTGAGAACATTTAGGAGGATTAGTGCGAGCAGCATTATGTGCGTCTTTCGCCGAGCACCGCGGGAAATAAAATAAATGTAGTAGTATTTACTCTGCTTTGTGACTAATGAACCGTTATGTTTTCTCAGTGATTCCGGCATGTGCCATATTAGCGTTACCTGAGTGAACGGGCAATTAGGCTCGCATGCCTGTCTGCTAGCCATCCCTTTGAACTGACAATGTTAGCTTAGTGGAATTAGTATTAACTGGTTATGAGGTCAAATTTGGGTAGTTTTTCCAGACATATTAATCAACATTATCACCTGTCCCACTGTTGGCTTCAGGCCTCTCCATAAAATATATATTAAGGACTTCATATACATCTTAAGTTTGATTTCAAATCTATGCAGGTTTACTTAAGATATTTTCCTTAGCTTAAAAATGATAAATATAAAGTAAAACAAAAATTTCAAAGCATCGCAATACCAATGTTTATATCAAATCATTGCCATTAATTGCCAGGACAGGCATTCAGACAGCATTGAAATTTGTTATACCTTCAATAATATGACTACGTGTACATAACTGTAGTGTCATCCACGATGATGCGCAAATTTGTCAAATCTAACCTTTGAAAACATGACAATAAGAATCAAGGCACGCGTCGTCGTGAATGACACGATCTATAAAAATTTAAACGAAAACCGAAATGTGATTAAATTTTGTCGTCACCGACTCTACAAGCATTCCTCTTTGAATTGCAAAGCGAAATAAATTGTAAATTAGAAGGCTGCATGTCGAGCACATTTATTGAGCATGTTGAGCTGCAGCCACAGAATCCCATTATATTATGGCCCTTCATTCCGATAAATTGGCCTGCGAGCGGAAAGAGAGCGCCTTTGATGCGGTGCGGCGGTCTGATGTCGGAAGGCACGGAGGGGGCATATCTAGTCCGTTCAGCCAGCAGACTTTTTGAAAAATTGTAACGCTTTTTTAGCTTTTTTATTTGACGCAAAGACAGACCGAAGCCCTCCTACGCGTATACGTACAATTCATCTGGCCAACTTTATTGTAACGCCTGCAAAAGGGTCTTTAAGACCAAGTTCGGCCTGGCCAGCCACATTAGAGCCCATAACAGGCAAAATCCATAATTTTCACGCTTATATCAAATCGTAATATGGTTGCCAAAATATATGAATAGCAATTATGAGGCTTTTCTCTATTAACTTCATTTACTTATTCTAGACCTAATTAAACAACTTTCGCTGGATAGAAAAAATGAAGAATAGAATGTACTCGTACCTACGTCTAAACGCATCATGAAAATTTCTTCTAAAAATGCGTAATGCTATTTTTGATTGAACTCATCGCTACCTTATTTGTAAAAAAAATAGCTAAAAATTACAATTCAATAACAATAATACCCGCAATCCCGTGCGAGCTGCGTTGGGAGAAGAATCTGAACTCACTGCACCAGAACCACTTAAAGTTGAGGATTTTATCAAAACAATACCGCTCTCAAGGTACAATTGCACGGTACATTCAGTGCTGTGTTCACTGAACCGAACATCGAGATGCATTTCTATCGGGACTCATCGAATTTCACGATACGTCGGCCTTGTTGGAAGGCATTCAGAAAATGTTTGAGTTATTCCTTTACAATTGTTAAGTTACAGCATGTTTTTTTTAACATTTAGACATACCTATTTTGTGAGGTGAATATTCATGTACTTATCATACAATTTTAAATATAGAACAGTAAATTACTATATAGGCCGGGAAACGAAGTGTTGCAGATCAAGTAGATACCGATGACCGAGAGTAGCGAGGCTGGATAGATAGGGATACGCGGCCGGCAACCTCGTTTCTCGCCGAGATTTGTATAGTGCTTTTTTCGAACTTACAATGAAATAATAATAAAATATGATGATGATGATGATGATGATTGTTTCATGTCTACTCATAGCATTTCCGAACCTAATTTGAAATAAGTCATGTCAACATTTCAATGCAAGTTTGAGAAAAAGTATTGAAAACTGCTGTGTCTATAAGCCTGTATAATTATCATCAATATAGTCCCAAAGTAAATGCAATCATCTTTATAATATCAGATAATAGATAACTTAGAATACATTTTAACAGAGGATTTACTAACTATAACCATTAATGCACTGCCCTAGATATTGACTAGATTGTTTTACACTTAAATAAACTTTAACTATTTGATTCTTTTGCACGAAAAAATTTAATCTGGGACCAAGACGTTCTGGAAAACTGGCTGCTTTGTGTGGACTATATAAATTTAACGATTTAGATACATTTTTCTTAGACTTTCATCATACGCATTTAAAGAAGTAGAAGGATTTAAGATGCCGATAAAAGCATTTAAAATCCAATTTTTACAAGCTTTTATTTAACTTACCCTGTTAGTCTGTATGGGACAAATTTTGCAAGTTAAATATACCTAACCCACTTCCCGGTTTCCGTTGAAGCTGAAAATTTGCATACATATGTAAGTTGGGTGACACTGCAATATTATGGTACCATCAAGCTGATCTGATGATGGAGACAGGAGGTAGCCATAGGAACTCTGTGATAAAACCTAATTGTTTTTGGGGTTTTTAGAATTGTCTTGATTAGTATTAGTTGCCTGTGGAAAAAAAAGTACAGTCAGCGATAAAAGCTTGTACCAATAATGAATTTTTTGCCAAAGCCTTATCTTCTGAAAAATCACATGACCGTAACTCATAATAAAAAAGATTTTCACCCATGTAGTTCTTGAGACGTCAGCCCAAATGAAATAAATAAATATTATAGGTACATTCGTACACAAATTGCCTAAGTCCCACGGTAAGTCCAAGAAGGCTTGTGTTGTGGGTACTCAATCAAACAACGATATACAAGGAGGCCAAAAAATATGTGCATTCCCGTTTGCCAGGGATGTTTTAACTTTTACTATGGGACCAACCCCGAAATAGCGAAATAATTTTTTACCCTCCCATATACAATGGACCAGCTAAAATGTATGAAACAGCCAGAATTTTTTTATACGTAAAGGCCAAATTGAATATTGTTTGTTTTTCAAAGCTTCGTAGATCGTTGTCCAATCGGATCTCGAGCCGCGTTTCAAATATTCTCTCTCCGAGTTGCTCCGGGCATACCATTGACTTTTGAAAGCCAGCACATATGAATTATATCAATTATCAATCGCTAGCTGAAATACTAGTATGGAATTTTTTGACTCGTTTAAAAAGGTTTTCATTATTCTTAAATTCAATTTATAATGCTGGTTTTTGGGATTTATTTTGTAAGTATCTTTGTGTGGCTATACTACCGCCATCTATCTGTTAGAATATTGTGGCACGACGTTCATTTATTATCTTTTAAATTTAATAAATATTCATGTAATTACATTAATACAATTTAAAGTAAATTTTAAAAGTATCATTAAACCAAGGCATGTCTCGATATTCCAACAAAAACATGACTTGACAATTAGATTTAACATGGGTCTAATCCATATTAGCTTTCTAGCCTTCTTAGAAAATCAAATCATAACATTAGTAGTAGTTCTTGTATAGTATTTTTTAAAAACCCTACCCACCCTACCCCTAGCCATGACCCTACTCATAGTGTAGTTCCTGCCGGTGAGTAAGGTTGCTAGAGCTCAACGAGGGGGAGCGGGTTTAGGGTCAGCAACGCGCATGTAACTCCTCTGGAGTTGCAGGCATACATAGGCTACGGAGATTGCTTACCATCAGGCGGACTGTATGCTTGTTTGCCACCGACGTAGTATTAAAAAAAAAACAGGAAAGGTACGCTGATAGATGTCATATCCATACAATTTATAACCTAAAATGCCAAATCTCGCAATATTGTATTGAGATTACCAGCGTACCATTCCTGATTGAAAAATATAGTTAGCAGCTTTCTGATGCTCCATTTATGTCTATTGATGTCACTAAAGTGGACGTGTAAAATACTCAAACATTCCAGTTTTAAAAAGAAAACCAAATCAACAATAAATCGTCTGAATCCACGTCCAAGTAGCATTCGCCTCTTAACATACGTATACTTGAGGATCGTGATGGCTAAATTACAAGTCCTCACTAGAACGTGACCGGCAAACCTTAGACTTTCCAACAAATGCTCGCTTTCCCCTTTCGTTTCCATCGCGGCGCCAAGCGGAGCCGCTGGGACTTTCGTCTTTGATTACAACGTATATGTATTGTGCAACACCAAACACAAGTCCCGTCAACCAATTTACACTTACTTGACAAACTATCTCAACTACTGCGCGTACAGACTGCTTGCACAGAGTAGAAATTAAACCAAATCTCTAAGTGCGAACACTATTTCGTTTTCCAAGCGTGGATTTTTTTAGTTCGTTTGCTTAGTCTGTACGAGCATCGAGTGATCACAAATTGTTAACACAAATAAGACGTCAAACGTTCATTAAGTTGGGTCCAATACGGTGACAGTTTTTGGACAGTAATTTGCTGTCAATCACCGTTTTCAACTTTCTGTTATATTGAGAGAAGATGTGGATTGATTGCCATTGGGTGGTGTATGTTTCATTTTTTAACTTGTTTTCCTTCAGATGGAAATTTTAGTGCATAAACATTGTAATGTTTGAGTTTCTTCAACATTATAATGAAACATCGAAATTATGGAACATGGTGTGTTGTGACAATTTTATTTGTTTTCAGGTATTTAGTTATATTCAACTTGGACAGAGTATTACCGAAAGTGAACAGCAGACAGAAGAGATATTTGCTATTTACCTCGTCGACACAATATGGAGTGAGTATATTTTGAAACATATATATTATAAACCACATTTTTAACTATAGGTACCTGACTAAAAACAACGTAAACAAAAGGTTCTCTTTCTTTTTCGCCACACTCTTGTCAGAGTGGTCGCGGTCGTCATATCAGGGCTGGGTGCAAGCTTTACAATCCGTAGCCATTCTTCCCGTACTGTATGTAGCCCTTGTACGGTCACGTCTGAAAATATTGATACGGACAAAGTGCCAAAATATGTATACATCACCCGTAATATATCGGCCATAAGGTCGTGTATACATATGTTTGGCACTTCGATCATGTCGATGTTTTCAGACATGACTGTTCATTCGTGGAGTAGTCCATTCAGTTCAAACAAAAGGTAGGAAAGGACAAATTCGCTTCTGGTAAGCTTCGGTTCGTCAGTTAGTTAAGAGCGATTAGACCGGTGTTCAGAAAGTGGAAGGATGATAACGATGGTTATGTTGAGGGATAAGTTCGCCTTCGTGCATATATTTTCATTACATTGTTTTATCTGTTTTGTGTAAACTTGCTTAATCCTCGTACATACTAAATAGGGTGGTACATACATGATGGAGGTGTCCAAACTTGCAGGTATTTGCGACGGTGTCCGTTCCGTTGCACCCAGATACAACGACAAGCGTGGCGTGGTTTTATGAAGCGAATTATTACAACGTTGCCAACGCCACATACTTTCAACCATTGCTCGGAGACATCCCGGTACGTTGAGATTGCTTCAGTATATTGTTGCCGAAGGATGTAAAGAAAAGCATTTTCTGATGAGGTACTTAATGCCAGGCTAGGCTTGCCGAGGTCCGACTTAGAAAATGCCTATTTCCACCGAAGTAACATAGTGCTTTTCTCAAACATGTGAGGAAATTCAATAAACATAATAATATATTTAGCGGATGTCGCATACGTACGAAATTTGGAACATAAATTATAAAAATTGGCCAAGTCACTATTGTGGGGTTCCGTAGTTACCATTGTGTCAGAATAAGCTATCCGGTGGCTATTAGTATGTACATAATACTATATTATTTTACAAGCATAAAGGAGTACCTTCGCAGCGCTTTGTACGTATTTTTACTAAGAGAAGACTTTTAGCAATAACTCAAAAACGGCTGGACCGATCATATTTGCTATTGTTTTCATTTCAATTATTTATGACGCTCTTGTTTTTGTTTTTTTTTTTTCATATTTTTCTAACCCATGAATCAAAAAATAGAGGGGGGGGGGCACATTGTTTTTTTCTTTCGAAGCAATTATTTCCAAAAAGTTTCACTTTATCAAAAAATATTGTTGGTGACTATGCAATGATACTCCACACAATGGGGATTGGGGTAAAGTAAAATAAATTCAATAGTAATCACTTTGTATGGGAGGTACCCAAAAAATGTTTGGTGTATATTAACGTTCTGTTGCTACACATGATTCATAATATGCCAAATTGCAGCTTTCTAACACTGACGAGCACGTAGCAAAGGCGCGAACGGACGGAGAGAGAAACATGTCGAAACTATAAGGTTTCCTCCTCCTTTTCTTGACTACGGAACCCTAAAAATGGATACCATTAAAAATAGTAAGTAAATGATTCCATTTTTTTCCAGTGGGGCAGAAGTGAAGATAAACGCAGCACAGATGACACGAATGAGTTGCTGACTAGAAGACTACTGTACACTTCCATCGAAGCTATGTTGGAAAAGTGAGTACTTACTTCATTGGCTCAGCGACCCAAAATGAGACTTGGCCTCCTACACAAGACAGCGCCACTTTTCTTGGTCATATGTGACATCTCTTGGTCATATGACGACCAGTCTGGCTTAGTGGGTAGTGACCCTGCCTATGAAGCCGATGGTCCCGGGTTCAAATCCTGGTAAGGGCATTTATTTGTGTGATGAGCACGGATATTTGTTCCTGAGTCTTGGGTGTTTTCTATGTATTTAAGTATTTATAGATATTTATATATTATGTACCTATATCGTTGTCTGAGTACTCACAACACAAGCCTTCTTGAGCTTACTGTGGGGCTTAGTCAATTTGTCTAATAATGTCTTATACTTAATAATATTTATTTATTATTTTATCTCGCCAATTGTATAGACTGACTAGTAATATATGACCACGCGCCATGTTGCGGAACTTCACTGGAACAATTTTTTTTGATACTATACTGAACTGTCACCCTATACATGAGAACAGTGCCCTCAATGATCATATATTACTGGTCAGGCTTTAAGGTGTTATTGTCCAAGCTTTTTCAAGCAAGTTTCGAATCTATAAAATCGTGGAAAAGTATGTGCTTCTTAATAATATATCATGATGGTGGCGGATAAGTAAATGATGGTAAGCGGAGCAGCCAATTTATATGCGGTAGAAACTTCAGTGTTACAAATTTTTAGTAGAAAGAAAAAAATGAATAAATTACCGCTTCGGGCAAGACCCCAATTTTCGACATTTTGGAACACCGATCCAATCGCTCTTAACCAACTGAATTACCAAAGTCAAAGAAAGAAAGGAAAAGAAATGGGCAAGGAAAGGAAAAAAAAACAAGAAGGTAGACAAAAAATAGAAAATCTAATTGTCGAACCCGAAGCGGTGAATTTTTTTCCAATTTATTTCAATAAAAACAACTTGTAGTATTTTTACGTGTCTGCTTGATAAAAAAATTACTCCAAATTTGTTAAAGCGCTACCGATTATTTTAATAAAGTAAGTACAATATTATCATCCAATGTGAAATTTCTTGTTGCCTACACAGTGGCTTGGGAGCTATGGTAATTTTAAATTACGCCGTCACAAATTCATTCGCTCAAATCATTCGGTATTCATTAATATACATAATGTTTAAAAAAATAATGTGACACGAAAATAACGGTATTTTAAGTTCCGCTCCCCACCATAACAGCCGTAATAACAATTGGAAAACCAGTTTGTATTTAGATTCTGCTATGCCCCAATAACTACGGTAAATAGTGGAATGAATTTTCAATTAATTTGATTGTTATTGCTATTGTCCAAGGTGAGTTTTACTACAAAAAACCTAGATAGTATTTTATACAGAATAGATACCCTACGCCTTGAATAAAATTACCTCACATCGAAGTGGTGGATTGTCAATGCAATGAGGGAATCTTAATATATTGGTTTAAAAGCACGTTTGGTTGCGCCAAAATATTATCAACTAACTGCTTTAATGCACTTATATACACATTGACACGTATGTACATTTCGTGTGCACAAAGATATTAAATTGCTGTCCGTAGTCTATTCACATCTACCCTCGTATAAATAAAATAAAATAAAAATCGTTAATTTCAGACATAAGCGCATCGGGGTTAGTAAAATTGATGCTTCGTAGGTACTGAAAATTAGAATAAATAGTATTGAAATGAAATAATAAAATAACAAAAATTAACTTAAAGTATGGCCAGTTATCTATAAAACTGGCGCATGCACACAAAGCCAGGCTCATCAGGGATCTGTCCCACATTTTTTTTAACAATGCAGAACATTCCATATAAATATATAAGCACCAAAAGCGGTACTTTAAAAAGAAATTATTTAAATATTGATCAGATAAACATAATAATATATAAGGAGAACTTTATTCGTTTCTTACCTACAAATACATAAGTAACATTTTACACTCTAAATTAAAAATAGGCTATAAATAAACTTAAACCTAATGATAAAAAGTAAATTTAAAATAAGAGTCTTATAAATAGAATATGTCCTCAAGCTCGCTACCGATGGGAAGTGTGCCCAGAAGGCTGGCCACGTTGAATGGCAATGCCCTTGGACCCGGGTATGTCCTTAAACTACGTCCAAAAGAGAGGTATGGGCAATGCGAATGTCATCTCGCCTTGTGTGGTAGGGCACAGCACAGCAGATGTCATTCCAGATCTAGAGCAGAGCCCAACTGGGGAAGTACCTCCACCTTACAGAAAACCGCAGCCAAATAACACTTGACCCTACTCATAGTGTTGTGTTCCTGCCGGTGAGTAAGGTTGCCAGAGCTCAACGAGGGGGGTGGGGTCGGCAACGCGCATGTAACTCCTCTGGAGTTGCAGGTGTACATAGGCTACGGAGACTGCTTAACATCAGGCAGGCCGTATGCTTGTTTGCCACCGACGTAGTATTAAAAAAAAAAATGCTTATGCGTTGATATTGGCCAGCCTTCTGGTCACCTGTGGTGTCTATGATAAATTCTTGTATAGGGTATACGTACGGTTAGTTGGCATATGACTCTTATTAGGTACAAGTGGTTTTACACATTGTTTGAGATCCTTGATGGCGATCCTAGAAATGCTGCTCCCACATTGGGTGTTACAAAATGTTGTATAACGTCGTGTGACAGTGAGGACATATTAAAACACTGTCAATACTATTATGCTGTCCCTGTCACACGATGTTATATATTTTATAACAGTCAATGTGAGAGCCCCAAAGCAAATCTAAGCATCCAAGTGATCCTAAATAATAATAATAAATATTATAGGACATTATTACACAAATTGACTAAGTCCCACAGTAAGCTCAATAAGGCTTGTGTTGAGGGTACTTAGACAACGATATATATAATATGTAAATGTTTATAAATACTTAAATACATAGAAAACACCCATGACTCAGGAACAAATATCCATGCTCATCACACGAATAAACCAGGATTTGAACCCGGGACCATTAGCTTCATAGGCAGGGTCACTACCCACTAGGCCAGACCGGTCGTCGAAAACCCCAGTCATTTTCTTTTGCAGAAACAGCTTTCCAGGTCGAGCATGCCTGTTAAGGGCTATCTGCGAGGCAGCCGCTTCCCAGTTGAGGGATAATGGCGTTTTGGGAGACCTACTGCATCTTACACTGACGTAAGTCTCTTCGGTACCTATGCCCTGAGTGGTAGGCATTCAGATTTTTAATGTAGTTTTATTTTGTGTTCATTTATTGGTGATTTTTAGGGTTCCGTAGCCAAATGGAAAAAAACGGAACCCTTATAGATTCGTCATGTCCGTCTGTCTGTCCGTTTATGTCACTTTTATCCGAAACTATAAGAACTATACTGTTCAAACTTGGTAAGTAGATGTATTCTATGAACCGCATTGAGATTTTTAGTTTTTTACACAAAAATAGAAAAAAAAACAATAAATTTAGGGGGGTTCCCCATACTTAGAAATGAAACTAAAAAAAAAAATTCATCAAACCCATACGTGTGGAGTATCTATGGATAGGTCTTTAAAAATGATATTGAGGTTTCTAATATAATTTTTTTCTAAACTGAATAGTTTGCGCGAGAGACACTTCCGAAATGGTAAAATGTGTCCTGTAACTTCTAAAATAACAGAATGATAAAGCTTTATAAAAATATATGATATTCATTACCATGCAAACTTTCACCGAAAATTGGTTTGAACGAGATCTAGTGAGTAATTTTTTTTAATACGTCATAAATGGTACGGAACCCTTCATAGGCGAGTCCGACTCGCATTTGGCCGCTTTTTAGGGTTCCGTAGCCAAATGGCAAAAAACGGAACCCTTATAGATTCGTCATGTCCGTCTGTCTGTCCGATTCTGTCACAGCCACTTTTTTCCGAAACTATAAGAGCTGTACTGTTCAAACTTGGTAAGTAGATGTATTCTATGAACCGCATTAGGATGTTTACACAAAAATAGAAAAAAAACAATAAATTTTGGGGGTTCCCCATACTTAAAACTGAAACTCAAAAAATCTTTTTTCATCAAACCCATACGTGTGGGGTATCTATGGATAGGTCTTCAAAAATGATATTGAGGTTTCTAATATAATTTTTTTCTAAAATGAATAGTTTGCGCGAGAGACACTTCCAAAGTGGTAAAATGTGTGTCCCCCCCCCCGTAACTTCTAAAATAACAGAATGAAAAATCTAAAAAAAATATATGATATACATTGCCATGTAAACTTCCACCGAAAATTGGTTTGAACGAGATCTTGTAAGTAGTTTTTTTTAATACGTCATGAAATTAAAAAAAAAAATTTTTTTCATCATACCCATACGTATGGGGTATCTATGGATAGGTCTTCAAAAATGATATTAATGTTTCTAATATCATTTTTTTCTAAACTGAATAGTTTGCGCGAGAGAACCTTTCAAAGTGAAAAAAAGTGTCCCCCCCCCCGTAACTTCTAAAATAACAGAATGAAAAATATAAAAAAAATATATGATATACATTGCCATGTAAACTTTCACCGAAAATTGGTTTGAACGAGATCTAGTAAGTAGTTTTTTTTTAATACGTCATAAAATTTAAAAAAATTTTTTTTCATCAAACATATACGTGTAAGGTATGTATGGATAGGTCTTCAAAAATGATAGTTAGGTTCCTAATATCATTTTTTTCTAGACTGAATAGTTTGCGCGAGAGACACTTCCAAAGTGGTAAAATGTGTGTCCAAAGTGGTAAAATGTTGAACAAGATCTAGTAAGAAGATTTTTTTTAATACGTCTTAAATTGTACGGAACCCTTCATGCGCGAGTCCGACTCGCACTTGGCCGCTTTTTATTTGTTTAGCCATTTACCACTGTGTAAGGTAAACTTAAACCGACCGAGATATAAACCGTGATATATTTAATATTGTTTTTGAGCTCCCGATATTTCGACGCAGACGGATCAAAAACAATATTGAAGGTAATCAGGGTTCATACCCCGGTCGATTTAAGTCTAGTGAAACTAACCGTGAATCATATTTTTAATAAAAGAAAAAAAAAAAAAAAAAATCATACAAAACTGTTATAGTGTAAGGTAATAAAATTGAACAAATGCAGTTTCCTAAACATAAAATTAAATTTAATACGAATATTGCCGTTTTTAATAGCGCGTTTTTATGAAGCGCTGGTGGCCTAGCGGTAAGAGCGTGCGACTTGCAATCCGGAGGTCGTGGGTTCAAACCCCGGTTCGTGCCAATGAGTTTTTCGGAACTTATGTACGAAATATCATTTGATATTTACCAGTCGCTTTTCGGTGAAGGAAAACATCGTGAGGAAATCGAACTAATCCCAACAAGGCCTAGTTTACCCTCTGGGTTGGAAGGTCAGATGGCAGTCGCTTTCGTAAAAACTAGTACCTACGCCAAATCTTGGGATTAGTTGTCAAGCGGACCCCAGGCTCCCATGAGCCGTGGCAAAATGCCAGGACAACGCCAGGAAGAAGGATTGCCGTTTTTAATATACAAAACATAAAATGCTTATCATAATTTACTATATTTCAGGCCTTCAACATCTATGGAAGAAACAGATGTAGAGGACTGTTTTTACGAGGCGGAGTACCGCGGGACACTGCACGACTGCGTCAAATATCTTCGTCACTGCCCGATCAGCCCACTCGACTACATATCCGTCCAAACAGAACAACTCTTTTATTAACGTTATCAACTTGCAGTCTTATTGAACTGTCTCTATGAGGAGAAAAAACTGCCTGATGATTCAACTTGAGGAAAATTCTAGTTTTAGTTATAAGCTAGATTTGTTTCCAATATGATACTGATCTGTCAAAAGTGATGTTTTGGGTTGAAGACCCACAGAGTGTTACTTTTGACACTGCCAGATTAGTATCATATCAGTATCATATTGGAAACAGATCTAATGACTAAAATAGAATTGGTCAGCAAATCTCTGCCCAATCGGAACAAAATATTCTACAATAAAATCGTCAGCTTTAATGGATGTTTGGTTTTCTAAGAGGCGAAGGAGCGCGAGCGGGATCCTACACGACTGCGCCAATTATATCTGAGAATCTCCAACGAATATCTCATAAACTACATCTCCATCAAAACGGAAGCACTTTAGGAACCATAATATGAACTTACAGACTTTAGGGATATTCTCTGTGAGGCAGATACTTGTTGTGCGGTATTACAAATCGGCGACATCTACGACTACAAAACTTTGACACAGATTTTTTACTATGCATATTGTTGATAATTGTAACGTTTTCGTTTGCGTACCACAACCTAATGATATTTTTTGAAGATTCAGAGACTTCTTGTAAAAGACATAGGTAGTAAAAACATTTTTGAAAAAACATTCTTTTCAACGTATTTTTGGGCCAACCATCTCCAGCTACCACTGACTTGACTGCCAATTTTATAAAATAAAAATATGTTTTGTCAACCTAGCACTTTTATTTTACATAAATAATAAGTATATTAAAACTTTTTTTTTACTCCAATTAAAAATCGTAATAATTAAGCTAGTCGGAATGGTATCGAATACCAATTTCAAATATAACGGCCTCCTATTCTAGTCAGTAGTGAGTATGAGCAGGAGCTCTGGGTTCGAATCCTGGTAAGGGTATTTATATGTGTGTTTATCATAGATATTTTTTCTTCTGGGTTATGGATGTTTTCTATGTAATTAAGTATTTATTTGTATATATCTATTTATATATATATATATATATCGTCGTCTAGTATCGAGCGTTATTGAGCGCACTGTGGGACTAGGTTGATTTGTGTAATATTATCCCATAGTATTTTATATGGTTCAAAGGTCGTCCTCATGATGTTTCACAATGGGTATATATTTATATATTTATGTATCATATTATTTATGTACGTATAATTTTATATAATTTTCTGGTTTTTTTTTGTCATTTTACTCTGTATTCTGACCCTGCACCAATTAGGATCTTTTGGTTTGGCTCATGGTTGAGAATGCCTTCTGGCATTAAGTCCGCCATTTGTACTCTTCATGTTTTGTGCAATAAAGTTTAAATAAACAAATAAATATATATATTAAATATAAACAATCTAGAAACCTAAACGCTAAGAGAAAAAGCCGTTCTAAATATGATATACGAAGACATACAGAATCTACTAATAATTGTAAAATGATTATAAGTAATATGACTAGATTTACAATACGATAAATAGGATAATATTATTCAATTACTGTATGATGTTTATAAATAAATAAATAAATAAATAAATAAATAAATAAATATTATAGGACATTATTACACAAATTGAGTAAGTCCCACAGTAAGCTCAATAAGGCTTGTATTGAGGGTACTTAGACAACGATATATATAATATATAAATATGTATAAATACTTAAATACATAGAAAACACCCATGACATTGTATGATGTTTATATATAAATAAATAAATAAATATTATAGGACATTATTACACAAATTGAGTAAGTCCCACAGTAAGCTCAATAAGGCTTGTATTGAGGGTACTTAGACAACGATATATATAATATATAAATATGTATAAATACTTAAATACATAGAAAACACCCATGACTCAGGAACAAATATCCATGCTCATCACACGAATAAATGCCCTTAACAGGATTTGAACCCGGGACCATCAGCTTCGTAGGCAGGGTCACTACCCACTAGACCAAACCGGTCGTTGTTCGATTACATTACACTGTTGTTTTTAGCCATAATATTTAATGACATACATAGTTAGTTGTCATATATGTTTTGTGCATACCTAACGAACCTAACCTAAAATATTATGCGAATTAAATTTATGACTATACAAAAAAAATGCATTTAATTGCTAAATTATATTGTGTATTTTGTAAGAAAATATTCATTTTCATGAACAATGTTTGCCATATTTCACGCACATGTAAACCATAACTGCACTTTATTACTTTCCACTTATATTTGTCATTTGTCGCCATTACAAATATAACGAATGAACAGAAGACATTTTTAGACTTGAATATTTTTTATTCTATTGTAATTCTTCTTAAAAACCTATTTAAAACTGATATTCTTAAATCATATTTATAAGAGATAATCTGTAGTGCTAAGGTTTCCATTTACACCGAATTACAGCTATTATACAGCTTATCTATTGCTTGTACAGCTACTGTACAGCTACTGTACAGCTCTAATAACGCGAAAAGCTGTATAATTGGGGCCCTTTTTTAACTTATAAGGGCTGTATAAGCGCTTATACAGCTGTAGTACAGCTTATAGTATTCAAATAAACTGATATACAGCTCTTATACAGCTAGCAATGCTACTTGGGTACCCTAATATAAAATGCCAGTTATTTCCCAAAAACCCAGTAACAGCGGTTGTGGTCAACAGTGAGCCAGCAGAATTTCGGCTTCATTATATCGATGCTACGGGGTCAGTTTGCGATTCGGACAAATAAGTATCAGCGAGTCAGATGCAGCGTTTGTTATTTACTTTTCAACTCCCGGGAGAAAATTCAGACACAAAATAAGTGATCAAAGTATAAAATAAACTCAAATAAATATTTGAACTTCGAAGTATATTTGTGACCGTTTATATACAAAGCTCAAACTGAAATATTATTTCTAATCATAGTCATTATTGACACAAAAAGTATTTGTGAAAGCACGTTTCTCCAACAGGCATACCTACCTTTACCTAAACATTAATTAAATTGTATTGTCTTGTCACGCATTCACAAAAATATTCATTGTCAAATAGGTAATATTCAAATTAAATCCAAAATTGCGGATATAAGAAATTCATTATAGATGTTTTTTTTTTTTTCGTACTATTATAGTATTATTTACTAATATAATATTATTTACATTTCATTTTAGGTATTAAATGCCTTAATCACAAGGTTTTACCAACAAGGTATAAAATTAAAACTAAACTAGCCATAAAATAAAACTACTTAAAAATTAAACTAATATTAAATAAAACTAAAAGTAAAAGATATACTAATGAACAAATTAGTTATAAAAAGAATACCCCTTCTAAAGCCTCCGCCTGCGGCAAAGATCCCATAACGCTGGCCGCGTTACCTCTCTGTATTGCCAGGGATATACGCTGGGAGAGGTAAGCGCCAGCCCTATGGTCTCCAGTGGCGTCGATCAGCCGTGCCGACAGGGCCCCCATGAATGTTTTCATGTCCGCCGACCAAGGTCCCATTGTCTCCACTGCAAGCGCCGCAAACTCATAATCTTGCAGTAAAGATGAGTATTTGCGGCGCTTGAGTTGTTGGGCCTGGTCGGCAGCATTGATATTAAAATCTACAATGATACAGTAAATATTCAAAGTATGTCTTACTTAAGCATTCCTTTAGCATTTGTTCTTGACGAATATCTAAGCATTAGGTACTGCCGACTACATTACTGAAAGAAATACCAATTTTAATATCAACGTCCTGGATATTTGACATTTCTAGCAACAATGCAGTCTACAGCTACCTACATTCGGAATGTCAGAACCTTTTGGGATTATGTGCATTAATTTGGCTTGTCTACTGAAACTTCATTTCGTCTTTAGGACAGGTTTTTGATCGTCGTGTTCGTCGCCAAACTATAAAGAGCCATATGTACTGGATTGTACGATACACGTACAAATAGGCAATTCGCAACTCGTGTCGATTTAGGCACACTCAGTATCTTCTACCCTAGATTAATAGAGGTAAATGTCTACAGTCCAAAATTGAACAAGAAAACCTATTCAAAAGAAAAAAACAACCAAATTGACCACCTTCTCCTTTATTAAATCGTTTCAAAATAAATACCTGCTTTTCTCTTTCTAAACAAGATGGAAAGAAAAAGAGAGCTCACGTGGGAATGATTGAAGGCAGAGAATTGATTATCGCTCGTGATTTCTACGTTTTTTTCAATGTTGTTGACGTTTTTTGGTTACGTTTGTGCGATACAATCACTTCGTACAACGTCTCATATTTAGTATGGAGTGTGGAATTAAGAGGAGTGGCATCTCTTATGGTAGAACTGTTGCAAAAGTGTCCAGCTGTCAGCTATAAATAATAGTTCCAAATCTCTCAAGAGTAGCGCTAGAGTAGCTAAGAACCTAGGCGTTATTGACGGAGTTAATTGCGCTGTCTATGATTTGATTTTTTTGTTCAAGTACTCTAGGTATTGTAGCGCCACCTATTCAAAGTTTTTTGATGACACTTTTTGGTACATGGCGATTTCGTTTCTTATCTCCACCTTCCGTA
Organism: Cydia pomonella; assembly: GCF_033807575.1. Classification (NCBI taxonomy): domain Eukaryota; kingdom Metazoa; phylum Arthropoda; class Insecta; order Lepidoptera; family Tortricidae; genus Cydia; species Cydia pomonella. The sequence goes on along the minus strand of NC_084719.1, from coordinate 1,150,606 downwards.
ATATTTAGATAAAGGAAACAGATAAACCAAATTAGTCAATACTGTATAGTAAATCTCAAAATATAATTTTGTAGGTAATAAGCGATTTTCATTGCCGCCAGAAACGATTGTATTTTTTTATTTATCATCATCATCATCAGTCATCCATATTGCTTTAAGGTGCATTTAATATAAAATATAATAATAATTCAGCCTATATACGTCCCACTGCTGGGCACAGGCCTCCTCTCATGCGCGAGAGGGCTCGGGCTATAGTCCCCACGCTAGCCCAATGCGGATTGGAGACTTCACATACACCTTTGAATTTCTTCGCAGATGTATGCAGGTTTCCTCACGATGTTTTCCTTCACCGAAAAGCTAGTGGTAAATATCAAATGATAATTCGTACATAAGTTCCGAAAAACTCATTGGTACGAGCCAGGATTTGAACCCACGACCTCCGGATTGAAAGTCGGACGTCATATCCACTCGGCCATCACCGCTTCAAGGAAAGAAGGAGGGAAGGGAGGAAGGAAGGTGCATTTATTTCAGGAAAATACACCGATAGACAGCTCGCTCGCGTGCTGAAACCGCGTTGCACACGCACACTGAAAAAAACAATTAGCCGAAATCATTGAGTAATTAAAATAAAACCGTTAAAAAAATAACTGAACTTAGAAAATAGACAAATATATTTTTCTCAATATCTTACAACCGACTTTATTACAGGTATACAGGTTCACAAATACTATTTTTGTGTAACTAGGTATCTACTGTTATGCAAATATTTCTTTCGGCGCAGGGTAAAATTCAGCTAGTACGTTCTGCCGTTGACTCGTGCGATTGATCGGCAAATATTTCGAGTTCCTCGCGTCAGCATGCTCACTTCGTCCATGGAACGCTTTACATGAATTGTAACCGCTGAGCTTGCTGCAACAAAAACAGGAACACCTAACACAGAACATGAAGGATTATCAGAGTGCTCCATGACAAATGTTTATATTGTAAGACCAAATTATTTTACCTATGTTTTACGAATAAATGATTATGATGATAATGATTATCTTTGTATGGTTTAATAGTCAAAATTGTGAAAAATAAAAAGTGGCTGTGACATAATCGGACAGACAGACGGACATGACGAATCTATAAGGGTTCCGTTTTTTGCCATTTGGCTACGGAACCCTAAAAACGGAACACTTATAGATTTAACTTATATCTGTCTGTATATCATAACTATTTTACTCAAAAACTATAAGATATTTTAATTAAATTAGGAACGTGTGTGTATTTTGTGAGCCACTACTTTTTAGGGCGTGGGCAATTCAACTTCATACAATTTGTAACTAAAAGTGAAAAAAAAAACGTAATATCAGTATGTGGTACATCATTATATAATAACGATCCTTTTACTTAAAATGTTCATATAAAAGTTTATACATAGGCATATTTTTTAATCGACCAAGTATAAACTAATCGCATTTTCCTTGTATTCGAAATTAAAATTTGAGTGTTTAGCTCGGGTGAATAGTACCCATTCTAACTCTATTGGTCAAAATGCCTCCTTGGTTAACAATCTACTATTCCATAATAGTTATTTACGATTCAAGTGCGGAAAATAGGAAATTCGTAACGAGTGGTCGTTAATTAAAACACGACCCAAGGGAGTGTTTTAAATCGACACGAGTTGCGAAATACATAGGTAGATGCGGATAGCCGCACGTGTATCGTACAACGTTTTAAAGTACATATGGCTCTTTAAAGTTTCTATACATGTTTGTATAATATTGTTTATTAATTTATGATTTTAAAATAATTAGCTAGATCTATCTTTTTTCTAAGATCTAGTTCTCAGTTCGGGGCGAACTAACTACTAGTATTATCGCACCATGATGTTCTGGGTCTTCCTCTACCTCTTTTTCTTTGTACGTTTTGCAACAGTATAATATTTAAACATAACATAAAATGGAAACTAAATAATCACTCCGTTCACGCGTCGACACCAAGCCATTGTGGTAAAACCCCGCTAAACCTATCAAAGGCCTTTCAACTCGAAAGCCAATTTTTATTCTATTTCATCACAAAACACGCAATATAGTTTTGCAACTGTTCAATCCGCTCTGAATAGAGTTGGCACTGAATAGCGTATATGAGATACAGTTTGCAATTTAGATAAAGTAAAAAGCACTTTGAATTCTGTTAATAACAATTTTTATATCCGAATTACAATGACCGTGTTTTATTTAAGTGAATAACTTCAACTACTTACCTTACTTAGTTTAGTTAATATTAAAAATATTTTACTACTTTGTTAGAGTTGTTAGAGTAGCGAAACAGAGAGGGCATTCGCATAATGACCGTGGACATCCGTTAGGATATGGCACGCTGAAGAAGAAGTAGCAAAGCGTACGGTTCAAATGATGGGAAGGCGAACCTTCCCAGTACCTTATAAAACCTCTATGGTGTCTTAAGAGCGTTAGTAAACCTGTATAGGAACTTATTAGTCTTATTAGTCAAATTATTTATGTTTTTACTTGACTCTGCGCTTAACTTCCGAGTATTTTAACTCCCGAGTCGAACTCAAAACTCTCACGAACCTCCAAATAAAAATTCCGTGAACAGTTTTAAAGCTTTTATCTAAATTAACAGTAAACAATTTGTATGATTTGTCTAGTATTTACTCATAAATTAAATTTCATGTGAAGAAAATGCGATTAGAATGTTTTTGTTAAAAACGATAGTTGTCTGAAAATGAATCAAGTCTCTAACAATTGAAAAGATATCAAGTTTCGTCTTAATTGTTAGTCTGATAAACTGAATCGAGTCTTATAAAAAAAAGACTCAAAAGATTCCAAGCTTAATTAACAGAATCAGAATTCTTTATTTGTAAAACATAGATATAAATAGGTCTTAGGTATATTACATTTGAACACTATGTTTCGCCGGTCGGCATACAAAATGTCAAAAAGAACGAAAATCTAATTAAATATTGCACAATGTTGTAACTTATAAAATAAAACAATTAAAAGTAGTGGTAGTACATTACAATAAAAATAAAAATACAACTAAAATACAGTTCAAAATTCAATAACAATTAAAACATAATTATTTGTCGAAAGAAAAACGCATGAAAACTAGAAAACACGCGTTTTCCCAAACATAAGACTAATCTAGATCGATTGTTTACCCCCAAAAACCCCCATATACCAAATTTCAGCAAAATCGTTAGAGCCGTTTCCGAGATCCCGGAAATATATATATATATATATATATATATATATATATATATATACAAGAATTGCTCGTTTAAAGGTATAAGATAAATGTAATTAGCTATTGTATCTTTAATTAAGGAAACTGTAGGCTTAATTTAATATTACCATATATTTCTGTTCAATTGTATATGTATGCAACCGTTTGTTTCTTAGTAAACAATAATTAAGGTCGCGTCAATAGGTGCGGCGTTTATAATTAAAACAAAGTAGTGATACATTGCGTGCTTAATTATTTTATAAGAAAAAAAGATTTTTTTGGAAAACATTCATTTTTTTTAATTAAGTTTAAACAAGCAGAAACGTCTATGAACTACGCCATTAAGCTTAGAGACCGAATATGTTAGGACCGAATTATTTATTTTAAGATTATTATAATGTAATGTTTTGTTATGTATTTTTCACGTCACTATATGATGTTACTATCAATGTTGTATTGACTTGTAAAAGAGCCCTTGAGGCAGTTGAGGCCTACTTGCAGAATAAATTTTTGAATTTTGAATTTTTGAATTTTGAATTTTATGGTGGAAAGATTCGCTGACTATGGATGAGGTCTTGGTGGCTCAGTTGGCAGAGCGCTGGAGTATCGATCCAGAGGCCGTGACTTGAAGTCTCACCCGAGGCAGTAATTTTTCCAATTTTTCATATTTATTCTAAGCTATATGGAAGTTAATTGATTGTGATACATACTAACTGCGCTGAAGCGCTGGTGGCCTAGCGGTAAGAGCGTGCGACTTGCAATCCGGAGGTCGCGGGTTCAAACCCCGGCTCGTACCAATGAGTTTTTCGGAACTTATGTACGAAATATCATTTGATATTTACCAGTCGCTTTTCGGTGAAGGAAAACATCGTGAGGAAACCGGACTAATCCCAACAAGGCCTAGTTTATCCTCTGGGTTGGAAGGTCAGATGGCAGTCGCTTTCGTAAAAACTAGTGCCTACGCCAAATCTTGGGATTAGTTGTCAAGCGGACCCCAGGCTCCCATGAGCCGTGGCAAAATGCCGGGACAACGCGAGGAAGAAGAAGACATACTAACTACCTTTAGTCATATCAAAAATACACGCTACAGGATAGGATAGGAGATATACTGTCAGAAGTTCTAAAAAAAAAAACAAGGAGATATTTCCTTCATATGAGGATTTAAGGAGCGAAATTTGCCTTTTAAGCCCCACGAGCACACGTCACTCATCACTTCAATTCTAAATCACACATTTATTTGTTTACACGTCTCGTCATATTAACGCTCTCACTAATGTCATGTAAGCACATGTACATTCGCCCTAATGACGCCAAGAGGCTTTTGTCACGAAAATTACGTAAATTCAGAGATTACATCTGTCAAGACGACATAAAGCCAATTTGTGAGCTCGGCCAACATAAATTTGCCGTCGGTTTTGTGAAATAAATTCACGCCTGGTACTTGTGTGAATGGAATTGTGATTGGAATCCGGGTGTGAGCAGTTTTTGAAATGCTAATGTTATATTGGTTTTTGGGTATTAGAGCGGAAAGTGATATGGGTGGAATTTTATTTTTCGTCTTAGTTTTAGGACATTGGCTTTTTTAGGAGACTTTTATTCATTTTCAATTATTACAATTGACTTTAATGGATATACATCGTGTCATTCACGAAGACGCGTAACTTGACTCTTATTCTTTAGGCAGACTTAATATAAATAATGTCAAGAAAGCTTATTACGGCTGCTTTCATTCAATACTAACATACGGTGTCGACCTATGGGGCGACGCTGTGGACCGACTAAGGCCATTCAAACTCCAAAAACGAGAGATTTTATGCTATCTGGGGTCCCATCCAGCACAGAAACTATTTAAACAAACAGAAATTCTCACCTTACCTTGTTTATACATCTTTGGAGTGGCAAAATACGTAATACGTAACCTAACGCAATTTCCAACTCGTGGCAACGCACCAGGTGCGAGTTCCAGAAGAAAAAATGAACTTTATCCCCCTAAAACTCGACTTGCCAAGTCTAGAAAGTGTATGCATACGGTAGGACCTAAAGTATATAACAAAATACCGGTGTAATAACAAAATATCTTGGCGGGGTGTTTGATGCGTACTATTCCATCGATGCCTTTTCCGAGCCCTAACACTGTACCAAGTGAGTAAAACTATGTATAAAAAAAAACTGGTTCGCTAGCTCAGCCTTGCCTCTCAAACTATGCCTGAGGAACAACGCGGAGCGAGGGTCTGCCCACTTCCCTAATAAACGTCTTGACCTCAGGACACCAACAGGCTGTTGAAACCACTTGGTTTCCACGGAAAAAGTGACAAATAACTAGTAGTTCGTTAGCATTGCATACTTCTCCCGCTTTCTAACTAGCGCTAGACAAAATTAATAAAAACAAAATTAAAAATTTTGACAAAACCCACGACGGTTAAAACGTAGTTGAATAAGGATGCACAAATAAATGTTTACTGCAGCGCCCTCTGGCGAGTTGTCACCGTAACACCTATCTAAGAACATGCACCAATCAAACCCGAACCCATCACTGATAACCGCATCAAAATCGGACTAGTAGTTTTTAAGAAAAATGGCAACATTAGTTTGCACAAACATCCTCTCACCCCAAACGCATATACCGTCTCCGTTCCGTCGTGGGTAAAAATACCTTTATTACATATTGGACCTTTGGGCCATAGATGCAGTACTGGAATATAATTGGTACAAGGTACACGGTACCAATAAACATTCCATACGGACAATAAACGGAACCCCACCGCTCCATATTTAAAGTAAACCATCTCTATTTAACACGTCCTAGGTAATTGTCAAGCGATCCACATACGCGACTGGAAGTTTTAAAACCAGTTAGTGTCATACGAGTCAAGTATAAACAGTGTCAGTTATTAAGCTATTCTAAATTTGTAAATTGAGTGAACTAAATTCGTGTCGGCTTGAATATTTTCCGTTTTTTGTTGCAAAATGCTGTGGCTTGGGGCGACTTTATTTTGGCAAGTCATTTAATTGTTTTTTTCTTTATCATTTTTAAATCTCGTTATATGACCGGTCTGGCCTAGTGGGTAGTGACCCTGCCTATGAAGCCGATGGTCCTGGGTTTGATTCCCTTAAGGGCATTTATTTGTGTGATGAACACAGACATTGTAATCGAGTCATAGGTGTTTTCTATCTATATAAGTATGTATTTATCTATACAAATAAATAAATAAATATTATAGGACATTATTACACAAATTGACTAAGTCCCACGGTAAGCTCAATAAGGCTTGTGTTGAGGGTACTTAGACAATGATATATATAATATATAAATATTTACAAATACTTAAATACATAGAAAACATCCATGACTCAGGAACAAATATCCATGCTCAACACACGAATAAATATGCCCTTACCAGGATTTGAACCCGGAACCATCAGCTTCGTAGGCAGGGTCACTACCCACTAGGCCAAACCGGTCGTACAAGTACATACTTGTACCCATAACAAGCTTTGCTTACTTTGGAGCTAAGTTGATCTGTGTAAGATTATCCCCAAATATTTATTTATTTGTTTTATATTAGGTTGTAAATACTGTACAGTAATATCCTATCACACACTATATTATAATGATTCTCTGTAGGTTCACAGAAGGTGAAGATAAGGCGTTCTGTACCCATCAGTGAACCTACAAAACCAAAATAAAGAACTCATAGATTTTATTTGTTTATTGTACAGTAAAATATACAGATAGAAGGTGAAGATAAGGCGTTCTGTACCCATCAATCTGTATATTTTACTGTACAATAAACAAATAAAATCTATGAGATCTTTCAATGATTTTAAAGTTAATAAACGAAGTGTTTTGTTAAATTTTAGGAGTTTAATTGGCTACAGTGCTGGTGATATCGAGAAACGAGCTCTGATCTTTCCACCAACCAGTCTTTATGGGGTGAGTTTTTAGTTTGATATTTTCTACAGTGAAAAAGTGCTTCAACGACCTTTCTAGAAAGAAATCTTACGTAAATAAAGAAACGTTTTATAGTTTCTGGTTTCCCGTCGCATTCGCGCGCCGCAAGTTTAACCTAACCTAACCTGAAAAGGGTTTCAACTTACATTTTAATGCTGTAGCTCCTGACACTAAATTCATAAATAAAATTGTTCCATTGCAGACTTTTTTGGCAATCGCGGTGCCGATCGACATCCCCGATAAGAATGTATTCGTGTCTTATAACTTCGAGGCCAACTACAGCCCGGTCACCAACATCACGGAGATCGATGACGTCATCTTCCCTAACTTACCGGTGAGTAGCTATTCAACTATAACGTGTTCTTGGGAATCGCGGTGCCGGTCGACATTCTCGAGAAGAACATCGTTGGTGTCGTACAACAACAACAGCCTGGACATCAACAAGGGTCCAACTTTAGGCTGTCTAGTAAGATATTACAGGTCAACGAGGTTATCCACCTTTTTGTGAGAAGCTTTTCATACATGCACGTGATCTTGTGCTGCAATTTAATATCAAACTTGAACCCGGTGTAGTGGAGTAATAAGGTTGCCACAAAGTATCCTTAGATCTTTTAGAAACAATGTCCAAATACAAGAAAGGGAATCCCGTCAAAGTGCCAAGTGAAGACGATACGAAAGAAATTAATGAATTTAATGATGATTTACTCGTATTTGTCTAAGCATTCAAGATTCAATGTATTGTTAACCATACAGACGATAATACATCTCTGTTGTATTGTAGTAATTATTTATTTTAAGTTTATTATAATGAAATGTTTACTCAGGTATTGGCTGTTGTATTTATAAATGTTGTTATGTATTTTTCATTTTACTATATGATGTTACTATAAATGTTGTATTGACTTGTAAAAGAGCCCTTGAGGCGTACTTGCAGATTTTATATTTCAAATATAAATTTAGATTTTTTAAGTTATTGTTCCTGAATTTACTGTAGAAACCTAATTTCTTATATCCACGAGTTTTTACATCAGTCAGATTTTTTCACACTAGCATAGTACTCTGTAGTACGTGTTTTTTGTTGGCCTGCAAGTTGTATGTCCAATAAATGGCCTCAGTCCTGTGTGTGTTCTATCTTGAGATTAAATATGATGAACATTCCAAAGTGACCGAGATCCGATAATTTATGGTTTTGCTTACTAAAGTATATTTAAACGCAATTTAATTAACTTTTTGTATTAAACCTTTGTTTTCCAGGAAATTAGCCGAAGACATAGCCGAAGTATCACCAGAGAATTAGCTTATGCAGTGTTAGAAGCCAGATTTAAGGAGTAAGTCACTACTTAACATAATGAATAAGATCGATTTGATAATCATCGCATTAGTCTTATCTGCTAGCCGCCCAGAGACCTATAAAATGTCTCTCGTTCCATTACATTTAGATATCTAATTTGACAAATCAAAATTACATTTGTTTTCGGAAGCTTTTATGTGTAGGCTAGAGATTATGACTGCTCTGTCTTTAAATTTGGTGATCCTAGGTTCAAATCCTGTTAAGGAGATTTATTGTTGTAATAAGTACGGATATTCTTTCCAGCGGACTAAGCACGGTCGCATTTTTATCGCTTGTCACCATGCCTGTCACGTTCTAACAAGCATGTAAATGCGAAAGTGACAGGCATAGTGATAAAAAGGCAACCATGCTGCTTTTTTATCGTGCATTGTAAAAATGGGTTGGTCTCGGACTGTCTAGAACACAGAATAACTAGTGTAATATTTTGCCTATATCCCGTTTAGTCTACATTGCAAACGGTCTAGAACACAAAATGACTACAATTATTTAGACCTTTATTTATCTACGTATCGTCGATTTACTTTTACGTTAGCGATGTCGACGGAGCCCCGCGGCAGCTATTTCTGTGCGGTTTGGCCTTCGGCCATTAAAAGATAACTAACTAACCTAACCTACCTATAAGTGGTCATTTTGTGTTCTAGACCGTTTGCGATGTAGACTAAAAGGGATATAGGCAAAATATTACAGTAGTAATTTTGCGTTCTAGACGGTCCGAGACCAAGGCGTTAAAATTACTTGACATTGACAACTCTTTGTCTAACCCACTAGTTACTACCGAACTTTACAACGCCGCATATTTATTTTGGTTTTTTGAAGTGGCTAATTGACAATATATCGAAAAATCATAAAAATCCAGTGGTAATATTTTGTAGTTTTACTAAACTGTTTTAGTGCTATTCCAGTTAATCTTTGACTATCCGAACACTTTCTGCAATATACAAGAGATGTTTTTACCTATATTCTCAACATTTATTAGTAACAACATAAGTTTTATTAAGAGTCTTACGCACCCGCCGCCAAAATCGTTCAGCAACCAATCCATTAACGCAGCTCTTCGGGTCATTCAACCAAAGGTCACGGTGCTCAAGCACAATTTCAATACTTAAGAGGCTGTCAATACCTAAAGCGCGCACACTGTATCGGAGTAAATGAGATAGCACTGTCGCATGTTACTGGGCCTGGGCAAGGGAATGATAAGAAAAATATTTAAATAAAAAAAAGTGGTTAATTAGTGTAATTTTTTACTGAACCACGGTTTAGATATAAATGTTTTGAAATTGTGATTTTAATTGCAGACCCATAAGTCAAAACAATAAAGACATAAAACCGTTTAATTGTGATTTTAAGACCAATCTCTGCAATTATTTTCTATCGAGCCGATTTCGTTCAATCGTGTATCGAGTACAACCACGGTCTTTAAAATATAATTAATATGAACATAATGTTTTTCTTACTTGACTAAAACAAATAATCTTTCTTAAAAAACTGTTTAAGTAACATCAATTTCAAGGACATTGGGTGTTGACAGCCTCTTAACATTCTATCAAACGTAGCCGTCATAAGAGTACTACCGTTCGCCAACAAACTGTCAAGAAGTTTGGAGAAAAATATGTCAAATGAATATTGCTGTGTATTTCCTTTTGAGTAAATAAATTAAAAAAAAGAGAGGATCTGCAACATGGCGGCGGCTAGATTTGTGTGACTTAAACAAAATGGAAAGGGTTTGGTTAGTTTCTGTAACAATGTCAATGTTTCTGTGTGTATTTAATCCTGTTTATTTGATTACTTTCTTTTATCTCGGATTGTTTTCTAACTTAATTTAATTTACAGACACGGCATGAAAGGCAAAGAATGTATGTTGCGCAACATCTGCGAAGCCGCCGAGACGCCACTGCACCACAACGGGTTGCTTGGACATATCATGCACATAATTTTCACGTAAGCACGTATTTTTATTAGACAAATTTAGTGTACTTTCCCACCAATACAGACAGAATGAGTTCAAGTCGTCCTGCCACCTCCTTTTAGGTCTGCCTGCACCTCGGCCAGCACCTCTATCTAAGGTGTGCCGTGGGCAACCACTCGTTAGCCATTTTGATCTTTTACTGGTGCATCCGTCAGACATGTCCAGTCCAGTTCTACTTAAGCTTAGTCCTGACACCTACAGCCCGATTCCAAGAATGGTTAAGACACGTTTAAGATCTTAGAAAGATAGGGCACCGGTCATATACTTACCACTTCTTTCTGTCAAGCACAGATTAAATACAATTTGAATTATCTGGTGGTTTAAGAGGTTTATGAACGCATACATAAACGGCCATTCATAAAAAAAATATGTTGGCAACACTGTGAAGTGTCATAAGTAGGTTCTGTACCTGCTAAGCAGAGAATTTGAAAGTCGAGCGATTTTTATAGTGTTTAGAGAATATTTGTAATCAAAGTGTTCTATAAAGATTCCGGTAGGTGGTTTTTGTTATTTTTATGTAATAATTAGTTATTTTATCGAGCTAATTAAATGCTATTCACTATAAAATACATATTCCCACGATTTAGGATGATAGCTCAAAGTTGGTGGTAAATATTTTACCAGTGCCCGTTACGGTCATAAAAGTACGGATCAAATAAAAAATATTAATTTTTATTTTCTTGTTTTCAGTAAATATGGCTAGATAAAAGGAGTAAAATGATAAATATATTCAAGAAATACTTAATAGTAATCTTTTCAGCCCTGAACGTGAGTCAAATGATGAGATGTGATATATTTCAAATTTTGTTAAGGAGTATAATTGAGATAACTAAGTTATACGAGAATTATCAAAAATGTTGAGTTCTGAGGTTGTCGAAGAGCATGTTGTTGATACCAGAGATGATTATCTAGAGATAGACGATATGGCAACAAGTGAAAATACCCCACAAAATACTAAATCAGTCTTCTGAAGATATTTTGAAATCAGTTGACAGCGTAACCATGGAAACTGAAAAAATCGCAAGACCTGTTACTCCCTTAAATAATATGCCTACCCCTATTGCTTCATCTAGCACCACTGAGACAACTGATACTCAGTCCAGCAAGAAAATACCACAAGTTATATTTGTTTTTTTATTTTTTTATTAAATTACAAAGTAAAGTTGTGCCTAGTTCCCTTCTACGTTCAATGCAGACACTGTCTCCGGTCATCAATCAAAACATACCTCAAGACATGGATGAAACTAAGTTTCTTCGTATAGAACCAGCTCAAAAATGGTCCTCAGATTTACCAGTACATCGCATACCCAAGTTTATTAGACCACTGCCATTTAAAAAAAAAAATATGGCATTTACTCACAAAACACAACTCGACGGTTTCTTTGAATATATTTTTTTCCTGACGCGGCCTGCGAACTTATTGCAGAACAAAAAAACATTTACGCTATACAAAAGAATGCTTGGCCAATGCCAAGCCAATGGTTAAAGCAACCCAATGGTTACTTTACTACAAACAAAACCGAAATACTCGCGTTCCCTGGTATACTCATTTTGACGGAACTCAATTCACTACCTGATTGCAACTTATCTTGCTCATCAGATCCGTTTTACAGAAACCAAGACATTTATGAAGCGTTTATATGTACAATATTTCAGAAATTGATAGAAAACGCTTCACTAGTCTGAAGATATCATTTCCTCATGTAGCACGAACGGGCAACGGTAAAATACTTACCACTTCCTAAAAATCATTAAGAGGTAACGGTCATATAGTTACCACCCCGATTTTCATGAAAACTAGTTTCCTGAAAAATATTTTTTTACAACCATGTTAATTGTGGCTACATTAAATATCTAAATCACTCACTGAACATGTCTTATTTCGAAATTCATATCTCTGCCCTTAAGGGTTAAAAAGATCGATAACTTAACATGTCAAAATTGACGTTTATTTCGATTCCGCTGTGATCCCAGTAAGATCTATCTACGATATTTCTAACGTCAAAGTGACATTGGTTGCCCGAATCAAGCTGCTTCTGTCAATTTTACGACATACAAACGTTATCTAAATGAAAACTTATCTAAACCATGTCTAAACCATAACTTATCGTTATCTTATCTCATTCTTCGAATCGGGCCACTAGTCAAACATTTGTACAACACGAGTTTTGGAGCTTGGTTTCCTATTTTTACAAATTACAAACTTTTATTTAACTTTCCCTGTTTTAGTGTGGGTCAAATCTTGCAAGCAAAATTTAACCCTCTTCCCGATTTGCAATTCATCTAAAATTTTGCATACATATGTAATTCGGATGACAATACAATACTATGGTACCATCGAGCTGATCTGATGATGAAGACAGGAAGCGGCAATGGGCACTCTGTGATAAAACAACGCAAACTAATTGTGTTTGGGGTCGTTAGAATTGTCTCGATGAGTACATTTCAACTAATTGCTTGTGGAAAGAAAAGTACAGTCAGCGATAAAAGCTTATGTACCAAAATCGATTTTTTTTTATCAAAAACTTATTTGTTTTGATTCAAAAGCAGATAAGTAGGTATATGTTTTTCGTGTTTTTGTAATTTGGCGGTCATACTAACTGTCGCGAAGCAAAAAAAAGTTAATGAAAGTTTTATTTACATTACTCACATTACTCATTCCAGACCGTCGACGTCCCGCGAAGAAGGTTTAGCGGATGACTACTACCAAGCAGAGTTGGACGGGCAAAACCAGGACTGCGACAAATATCTGGACCTGTGTCCGTTTAGCGTCTTCGACGTGATCACCAGGCTGGTGGAATACCAACACTAAGATCTACCTTCAAAAAAATTTAAACCGGAGCTCAACATTGATGTGGCAAATATCTCTTTTAATTTTTTTTTATACTACGTCGGTGGCAAACAAGCATACGGCCTATGTACGCCTGCAAGTCCAGAGGAGTTACATGCGCGTTGCCGACCCAAACACTCCGCACCCTCATTCAGCTCTGGCAACCTTACTCACCGGCAGAAACACGACACTATGAGAAGGGTCTAGTGTTATTTGGCTGCGGTTTTCTGTCAGTTGATACTTCCCCAGTTGGCAATAAAATTTAAACTTATATTTTGACATCAAAATTATATCATTTTCGTCACAATTGCCCGTGCGTCTTGCGCGCGCTAATAATACATGTAAGAACATTCAAGTAGGAGTGATATGCACGCGTGAATGATATCTAAATGACATAAATAATTTGGATATAATTTTGATCAAGTGTACGTTCAAATTGGCCTCCTATTCACCATTCAGTCTTTTATACATTCGGGAGGCCGACGGGCCAACATTGTCATCTTTCGTACAATGAAGACTACTAATCGAATTAAAATCGAAAGACTGTTGACTCTGACCACGATAACTTTGCACAATCTACGCAGTAAGAATTCACAATAGCTCCATGGCAAAAATTAAACAGAAATAATTTTAGATGTAATTCTAAGATTCGTGTTGTTTAAGATATATTTAGCAAATTAAGTTTAAATCCTTGTTAAAACTTGATAGAAAGAAAATTCTGTTAATGTTTAATGACGAAATAAAATGAGTTTTTAATTTTTGTATATTTTTATTGTTTGAATATTTTATAGCCGAAGTAAACATGTGTTTTTTTATATATTACATATATTAAAACGAGTCACTCGCGTATTTTAAATCGTCCGACAAGTTTCGCTCCATAATGAGGAGCTTCATGGGGAGCACGAGTTTGCGTGCCGACGCAGACTGCTCTCCGCGACCGATTGCTCGTTAGTATCTACTCTTAAGTACTACTTAAATTACTGTACTACAATCGATATCAAATATTTAACAAAGTAACTTCACAGCCATCAAACGAATTCTTGTAAGTTCAATAATTACAAAATCAATATCTTACAATTAATGTATCATCAGCCAATTAGGTACATGCCTAAGTTCAAATGCTGGGCTCAGGGTTTCCTCTTAGGCCGCTGACTGGACGCAAGCGGCGCAGCGCGACGCTCGACTCCGGTCCGCGACTTTACAAAAATGTTTGATATAATACCTAAAGCTTAAGGCCGATTGTGAATTATGAATTGGTTAAGGTTTTGATAATACTCTTGTCATATGAACTTGAACATAGGCAATAGCAGTGGGAAATACGTAGGTTATTTAGTGGTAATGGTTTATTTAATTGTGTTGCATTAATCATGAAATATTCATATTTTAACTAACCTTACATATAAAATTTTGTAGTTGTTATCGAAATATACGAGGTCTTTTAATGAGTTTATATTGTGTCTATCTTAGCCTAATTAAATAGTGAGTAACTTTAAATAAAAATCAACAATGAAATCAAGTTAAAAGCAATCAAATACATAAAACATTTAGTTAATAAAGATTTTGGCTCTTTGATCAGTAGGCCTAGCACATGATTAGCTCGACAGTATCTCGGGGCGAGATAGACTACCCGTCTTTTTCTAACTATGTTAATTAAAGCGGGACGGGTAGTCTATCTCGCCGCTAATAATGGGCTAGCACATGCAGCGGTAGAATGGTATATACTAAATCGCTGTTGGAAGTTTCTAACACTTAAAAATCATTAATATTTTATTATTACGGTTATCTATGATATAATCTTCTTAATGATAATTAATCCAACTATCCCAAGAGTAAGTTTTTAATGTAGAAAGAAACAGAAATACATTAATAAATATTTCGGCTCCTTCACGAATAAAGTGTCTTAGAAAGGTAACCCTTATCATCTCTATGTGTAATTTAACTAACAATCCCATTAGGGTTAATGCCCTTCGGGTAGAAGTTGCTTTTCCTCATGGGGATAGAAGACAGCAGCTGGTCGACAGGAACGCGCGTGTCGTACAGCGAACGACTGGAAGATGATGCCGAAGGTGCCCACGAAGCAGGCGATGGTGAACAGTCACAGGAAGCGGTCCAGCACCATGAACATGAACTTACAGAAACAACTGCATAGATGTAAGCTACCATGTAAACTTCGTGACATTTACGTGTTGAGGAAAAGTCATAATAGCAGTAACTACAATTTTCATAAGTGAAGATGGTTGTAGACATCTGTGTGTCAGAAAAGCTAAAATTTGGAACATTAATTTTCACAAAAATGTCCTCTACACACATACCCCGAAAGATCTATACAAGCTTACACCCGACAGAATATCGTGGGTTAGGATCATGAACGCGAGCTCATAATTATTTTTCAATATTCCAGTGCTGAACTCTTTCCCAATGGCGGCCATCTTCAATCTAAAGTCCAAGCAATACAGATAACAAACTGAATGTCATTTATGGGAACTAGAATTTGACCTAATTATGTATAACTTAACTAATAATCCCAATAGTCTCAATGCCTTTCGGGTAGAAGAAGTTGCTTTTCCTCATGGGGATGGAAGACAGCTGCTGGTCGACAGGCACGCGCGTGTCGTACAGCGACGGTGACTGGAAGATGATGCCGAAGGTTCCCACGAAGCAGGCGATGGTGAACAGCCACAGGAAGAAGCGGTCCAGCACCATGGACATGAACTTCCAGTCTTCGACCACCTAGGGAAAAAAGAGCGGATTAGTAAATGTAGAACAGTTGATTCATATAAGGAGTCTCGTGTGTAATAGGTATGGCTCTATTAGCTGTCCATATACACACATTTTCTTATACCACTTCGTCATAAAAACGCAGTAAATCTGAGCTTTGTAAAAAACTACGTATGATCAAATTATATTAGGAGTTTAAAACAAAACATTTGTCACATCTTTACTTATTTCAAGTATTTAAAAATGCCTCTAAGTGAGGTACGAGTATATTTCGTTTTGCAGAGCCTTTGATACCTTCAAATAAATCTATTAGGGACCTTTTCAATGTAATATAGTCTCAAACGCCGCGTTCATTTCATTATCTCTCGTTGGGTAAAGAGGATAGTGAAGAAGAGAATCTTATTCCAATCGCTTTCCCAGTATTAGTTCAAATAGGAACTAGAGTGTACAAGTATTATTTAGAAGCGCTTGCCTACGGGTTACTTATTTAGGTTCGTAGAAGGAAAAAATGTGCTTATTTTGCGTCTCTATGATGTTTTGATTCCTAGATGAACATTTTATTCGCAAGAAGAGCTAGTCGCAGTAGAAATCACCAGTGTCAGAAATATCACAGAAAAACACAATTTATAAATAAATAATAAATATTATAGGACATTATTACACAAATTGACTAAGCCCTACAGTAAGCTCAATAAAGCTTGTGTTGAGGGTACTTAGACAACAATATATATAATATATAAATACTTAAATACATAGAAAACACCCATGACTCAGGAACAAATATTCATACTCATCACACGAATAAATGCCCTTATCAGGATTTGGACCCGGGACCATCAGCTTCGTAGGCACTTAGGCAGGGTCACTACCCACTAGGCCAAACCGGTCATCAATAGTTGACGTCTATCTAAAGTTGAATGGAATTTTTTTGGTAACCTACGAGAAGAATCTCAAGTTTGCATAGGTAAAAAAAACTATACTTACTACTTATTACCTCCTTAGTCCCTAGCTCGACTTAATGATTAAAAAGTAGGTAATACAAAATCCACTATGCAAGAAGTTTTATTTAAATTCTGCCATGAAATATACACAATGAAATTTTTTTGTATGAGCATACCTTAATGGATGAAAAGCTGTTTCATAGAAAACATTGACATGTGATTCACCGAAATGTATGAGTCAGCAGATTTATTTTTTCGCGATTTTGGGGTTGGCCCCATGGTTAAAGTTATTGAGTATGACCTACATATCCACCCTTTAGAGTATGGTCAAACATAATAATTTCACCCTGTATTTGGCAACAACACAATAAACTTCAAAAAAATTCTATAAAATGTGACGTTTACGACGGTGTTGCCGCACTTGCCTGCAAGCATAACTCAACTTGCTCACACAATAGTACAAAACATACTATGTTTACTGGTTCTCTTAGACTAAATCTCGGTATGAAAGTGAATTAACTGAACAGGCCAGGGTACTCGTCTGTGACGCAAGCTAAATTGAAATTCGATATCCCGAGGCACCGGGCCGAAGATCTCATAACTGAAGCGATTGTGGTTAGCCTTCACAAGAATCTTTGTTTGCTAAGTGAGTTTTTTGATGTTTATAATACGTCGGAAATTATAATATCCGACTAAATTAAACCAGGGTAGATTATAGGACATTATTACACAAATTGACTAAGTCCCACAGTAAGCTCAATAAGGCTTGTGTTGAGGGTACGTAGACAACGATATATATAATATATAAATATTTATAAATACCTAGAAAACAGCCATGACTCAGGAACAAATATCCATGCTCATCACACGAATAAATGCCCTTACCAGGATTTGAACCCGGGACCATCAGCTTCGTAGGCAGGATCACTACCCACTAGGCCAAACCGGTCGTCAAAATTTGAATTCGTCAAGATTTGGATGACTAATTTGAGTCTCTCTCTTCCTCCTGCCCTTATCCCACGTTATGTGGGGTCGGAACAACATGTTCTTCTCTTCCATTCTCCTCTATCTTTCGTCACCTCAGCACTCATTCCTTTCTTTCTCATATCCTCTTTCACACAATCCAATCCAATTTGAGTGAAATAAGTTAAATAACATGTATCATCCTACTACCAAAATTCGTTAATTTTTAAATGTAGATAAAAATAAATGTTAGAATATGTCTCGCTGTTAATTGGTTACTACTTCATAC
Source organism: Cydia pomonella (assembly GCF_033807575.1). NCBI lineage: Eukaryota > Metazoa > Arthropoda > Insecta > Lepidoptera > Tortricidae > Cydia > Cydia pomonella. The sequence goes on along the minus strand of NC_084719.1, from coordinate 1,132,365 downwards.
AAAATACTACACAAAAATAAAATATTATTCTTTTAGAACATATGTATATGAAATTTGCAAACCCAGATTTTGCTAATTTTTTTTTGTTTATTTCACAAATCACAATATACTTATACAATGTACAGTCAGCATCAAAAGTAGCGGACCAAATAACGTTTCATAAGTATCTTTTTTTTTTTTTTATACTACGTCGGTGGCAAACAAGCATACGGCCTGCCGGATGGTAAGCAGTCTCCGTAGCCTATGTACACCTGCAACTCCAGAGGCGTTACATGCGCGTTGCCGACCCTAACCCCACCCCCCTCGTTGAGCTCTGGCAACCTTACTCACCGGCAGGAACACAACACTATGAGTAGGGTCAAGTGTTATTTGGCTGCGGTTTTCTGTAAGGTGGAGGTACTTCCCCAGTTGGGCTCTGCTCTAGATCTGGAATGACATCTGCTGTGCTGTGCCCTACCACACAAGGCGAGATGACATTCACATTGCCCATACCTCTCTTTTGGACGTAGTTTAAGGACATACCCGGGTCCGATATCTACCATTCTGTAACAGCTTAACAAAAAGTGGTGTCTTAATATAGAACAACTAAGACTGTAAAATATATACTTTTGAGCGCGAATTTTAACAATTTATCTATATTTGGGAAAGTTATCCGGAATATCAGATACTTTTGGCGCGTTGTTTCATCCGCTACTTTTGATGCTGACTGTACCTATAATTAAAGTTTCGCCAAACTGTAAAACAGTTTGTTGGCGATGCGCTCCAACTAAACTAAAACAACAATACTGTTTAGTTTAATTGTATTACTGTCAGGAATACGTATGAACGTCTAGTCAAAAGTCCAACTTTATCGCTTATTATAAGGGCGAGATTTGCTTGTATTTTTATACAAATAACCGGTCCAATTATCCGTATAGCAAGCGTCAAAGTGGGACTTTTTGCTTGGACACGACGACACATATAGTTAATATTGTTTAGCGAGGAAGACATTGAAAGCCCGTTTCGGGACAGCAAAGTTTGAATGAATCTTCTATATCCTATGAAAATAGCGATAACATTTATAATTTTATCCTTACCACCCCAGATTTAACTGTTATTTATCGGGAAATCAAATTTTCAAGGTCGAAGACTGACGTGATCAAACTACAAATAAGCTCTTTTGACGTAGCTCGGCAGCGCATTCAAACATAAAATGTTTTTTTTTATACTACGTCGGTGGCAAACAAGCATAGGGCCCGCCTGATGGTAAGCATTCTCAGTAGCCTATGTACGCCTGCAACTCCAGAGCAGTTACATGCTTTGCCGACCCTAAAACTCCGCACCCTCGTTGAGCTCTCGCACCTTACTCACCGGCAGGAACACAACATTATAAGTAGGGTCTAGTGTTATTTGGCTGCGGTTTTCTGTAAGGTACTTCCCCAGTTGAAAAATTAAGTTCAACACTTCATATTCTACCCAGAAAGTAAGCTTCTTATTTTCTCCGTCGCTTTCTTTATTCAAACAATCTAAAATGCGATGGATCGTGACCTGTGGCAGCGTGAAATGACAGCGTTCGACGCCGCGCGGCGCCGCCGTGAAGGATTATGTCCGGGGGCCGGTGGTGTCGCGAACGGTAGACTGATATTGTTACCACGCTTTTCACTAGATTTTTATGGTGTTAATCAATCCTATTTATATGATGTAAAACTTTATATAAAATTGAACCAAATGCATTATATCAATATAAAAGCCAGAGTCAAAGTCGTACACCTTTCTACCAATAGACTGACGTGATCAAACTACAAATAGGCTCTTTTGACGTAGCTCGGCAGCGCATTCAAACATAAAATGTTTTTTTTTTATACTACGTCGGTGGCAAACAAGCATAGGGCCCGCCTGATGGTAAGCATTCTCAGTAGCCTATGTACACCTGCAACTCCAGAGCAGTTACATGCTTTGCCGACCCTAACACTCCGCACCCTCGTTGAGCTCTCGCACCTTACTCACCGGCAGGAACACAACACTATGAGTAGGGTCTAGTGTTATTTGGCTGCGGTTTTCTGTAAGGTACTTCCCCAGTTGAAAAATTAAGTTCAACACTTCATATTCTACCCAAAAATTAAGCTTCTTATTTTCTCCGTCGCTTTCTTTATTCAAACAATCTACAATGTGATGGTTCGCGACCTGTGGCAGCGTGAAATGACTTAGCGTTCGACGCCGCGCCGCCGTTAAGGATTATGTCCGGGGGCCGGTGGTGTCGCGAACGGTAGACTGATAGTGTCACACTTTTCACTAGATTTTTATGGTGTTAATCAGTCCTATTTTTATGATGTAAAACTTTATATAAAATTGAACCAAATGCATTATATCAATATAAAAGCCAGAGTCAAAGTCGTACACCTTTCTACTAATAAAGCGCGCTCAAAATAGTCGAAATGGGCCATATTAAATGGCTGCAATAGATGATGCATGTTTTTTATTCATATAAATTGAATGCACAGAAAATAAGTACATTGTTATTTTAACCATAAAATATTTTGTCTATTTATTTTAAACAAGTTATAGGAACAAATCAAATTATTTTTCACCACACCAACTGGTAAAGGTCCTCTTGATTGTTCAAAAACTAATGAGAAAATTGAATTTTATCCACATGTGGGGCAAAGTAATTAGCAGCTAATTTTTTTGAGTGGTTTCCTTGTGTTAGCTGGTAAAATTTACTTTTAAATGATGATTTTGAATGATATTTTTTTATTACATTAATTGGGATTCGATTTGGTTTAATTTTTTGGTGTTACCTAGTTAGTATTTTCCTCGCGTTGGTGTGATGAAAACTTTTGTGTTTCACTTGGAGGCAAAGTTTGCTTAACTCTCGTGCCTCGAAACCCTCGCAACGCTCAAGATTCCACTTCTCGAACCACTCGCTATGCTCGTGGTTCAATTTTGGAATCTTTCGCTTGCTCGAGTATCAGCACGAGCGGTTAAACAACAACTTTGCCCCCTTGTAAAACAAATAAGTATTATTAAATATTTTGATTTATATTTCCTAAGTAAAAGAGAAAGTTTAAAAAGTGACTAAAACCAGTAGCCGGCGCCGGATGCGAGCACTAGAGGGCTTAGTCACTTTTTTTTTCAGTTTAAAGTAATGGTTTTATAAAATTATTTTTTATTTAAATGTAAGAAATCGAATCGAATCGTATCATTTAATTACACTATACTAGCAACAGCAAGAATATGCTAGTCAGATACATATTATTGTTTTTAAAGTTATTCCATACCGTGTTATTAACTCAATATCAAATCAAATGGGGCTCCACATTTAAAAATCTTCATCAATCTTCCGAAGTTTAAAACCAGCACTCGCTTGTTTTGTGCGGAAATCGCAGCGTTATACGTATTCGATCAACGTAATGCGTTTGTGGAGTCTGCGTTCCGAAAACACGTCATTGTTTCTTGGACACAACGCGGATAGTCCGGCGGTTCCTCTCTCTGCGGCCCTGACCACCGGCAGCTTGGGCTCTGCCCCGCTGCTGGCGGCACCCTAAGTTAGGTTTTTACAATGTGTTTATATGTGTTTTGTATTTTTTTTTCAGCAAGCGGTCACACAGCGAAGAGTCTCGACCAGCACCTTGAGAGACTCTCGCTAGGTGGCTGGATGAAGGGTCAGATGCAGAAGGCGGTGATCTTAGTCCGGCGGTTCCTCTCTCTGCAGTCCTGACCACCCCCTGCCCCGCTGCTGGCGGCACCCTAGATAGATAGATAGATAGATAGATAAAAACTTTATTCGTTTCCACAACATACATGGTAGGTAGGTATAGACAATAAGAAGAACATGCAGCTTAGAATTATTCTTAAAACTAGTTTACAATTCTTGAATGCAAAACCATGTGTCGTGGCAGAGAATAGGCGCTGGCTCAGCATGATGACGCGGCAAGCCACATCGCTGATATTCTGCCAGGACCTTACAAAAACAAAAAAGACTGTACAACGCTTAATTCTTATTAATATAACCTAATTATGCTCATGTTGTGTTGTGTGTGTAATGGCGTGTGCTTTTGTGTATTCGATATAGTAGGTAGCTACATTATTGAGATTTAATTTATATGTTACAATTTGACCCTAAGATTTTGTAAAATTTGAATTTAAATAAATAAATGAGACTACTTCATCTACGAGGGAGTTTCAACCTTGAAGTTTTTGATGGTTTAAAAGGTGTAACCGATATTTAATTTTAAAATTGAATTTATTTTTTAAATTACGAATTGGGGGAGGAATGTTGTTCCAACATTTTGTTGCACGGTAGCGGAAACTCCCTCTAAAAGCAGCGGACTTGTGTTTAGGGACTTGTAGCACGGCTGCTCGTGACGTTCTAGGTTGATGGTGGTTGTTAGTGAGCCATACAAGTTTTTTAAATAGATAGGTGGGCAGTTTTGTCTGTATGGTATCAAAGAGTAAGCACGCGAACATAAGATCCAGACGCGCGGTCATTTTTAGAAGACCCGAGTTATTTAAGTATGGTGTAACGTGTGCCCGGGGAGGGATTTTAAAGCAATACCTAGCGCACGCATTTTGCACTCTTTGAATGAGACGCTGTGAACGAGCAAGAAGACATGGGCCGTAAGCAGTGAGGCAATAATGAAGTTTAGATAAAACGAGGTTTATATGTGTGTTTTTATATCTTACTTTTATATCCATATTGTAAAAAACCTCAGTCTAAGAAGTAAGAGAGATAAAGGATAATAAAATCTTACGAAAATTAATAACCTCAACCTACTCCTAATAAGCTAATGTACTCCTTCCTTGCCGTATCCGGTAATGGCGACTCCATCAACAATTCTTATCCGGATTATGAAATGCCCTTATGTGGCTCGCAAAACCAAACTTTGTTTTGAAGATGCGGTCACACGATGCGCAATGGAGTTGTCCAGCGTCCAGCGCGTCTTGCGGATATGAAGGTTCTAGGTCTTCCAGACGCTGCTGCTCAAATTGAGCTACTTTCTTGTGAACACTAGAGCAATTCCTAGCTGAGCAACTTTTCAAATCTCGAATTTTTGAAGCTATGTTTCTGTCGCGCTGCGGTGGGCGGGAGCCGGAGCTATCTAAGTGTGAGTGCGCGCACACAGACGCGAGACTCGTGCGCTCGCTCATTGCGCGCCGTTCCGTCGACATCGCCCGCGAGCCGGACGGAATTTATTCTGCACTGCCCGACGCAAGTTGTTTTTGTTGTTACCACGTAATATTGTTTTTCATTTCTATATTATACTGTATCTATTACACCCTAATACCAAACACCCTATCACCTGTACTAAATGTATTTTACACCTATGATGACGAAATAATAAATTATTGATTGATTGATTGATATTAATTACCATATAGGTAAAAACTGCAAAAAATAATGATGTCTCAGCTTCGGTTGTCGTCGTACAGTCAAGTGCAAAAATATGTATCGAAAGAATCGTCTCATAAATATGGTACTACGCTCTTATTACACTGGAATAAGATGCTATGGGACATATTTTTGAGTAAGATGTGTACACCCATATTTTTACACTTGACTGTACCTATCCGTATCAGTAAGTTGGGAGTGATCATGGTGTGTTGTGAAATTTTGTAAGTAGGTATAAATATACCTATGGTTAAACTACAATCTATTTAACTAGTAGTACGATGGGGCTAAACTTGGGCCGCCTTATTGAAGAACGTATCGCAATGACAATCTGGGTAAAGTATGTTGGGATAATGCCGGACAATTTTGGGACCAATTGAGAGAACTCGTGAAAAAATGTTTTTTCGAGATCTCAACACGTGACAGTTTCTTGAAGTACGTAGCGAATCGTTAAATAATAACCGTAGATTCGGCCTGAATTTTGGTAATCTTCAATATTCATTCATTTTCATTCATCATTCATCATTCATATTAGCCTTTTATCGCCCACTGCTGAGCATAGGCCTCTCTTCCAGTACGCCACTTGTCCCGATCCTGAGCTAATCGCATCCAGAAGTGTCCCGCAATTTTCCGAATGTCGTCCACTCAACGAGCCAACGGACGCCAGGGGCTTCTTTCATCCGAAAGCGGCCACCATTCCGTTAACATTTTAGTCCACCTGCCATCACTCTGCCTAGCAACATGTCCCGCCCAACTCCATTTTAGGTTGGTAATGACGCAACCCACGTCTAGCACCTTGGTGCGACGACGGATCTCGACATTCCTTACTCGATCTTGAAGCTTGATACCGAGCATGGCGCGCTCCATGGCTCTCTGTGCTACACAGATTTTATGCACAGCCTCCTTGGTGAGTGTCCATGTCTCGGCACCGTAGGTCATGGTGGGCAGGACACATTGATTGAAGAGGCGAGTTTCATAAAATCTTCAATATAGAACGGCTTTAGTTTTGTACCTGTGTAAAGATGAGACATACTTTTTTTTAGGGTAACGAGTGTTTTGCCATCAAGGGAGAACATTGGATGGTGAAAAAAAGTTGCTTCTAATGGAAAGAGAATAAGGTATCACAAAGAAATAGGTCCGGTGTCTACCCTTTTGTATCCGATCTTAACCCTGATACAAAAATTGGTAAAATTGTGGCTCTCAAACTTTGATACCTATGTCATAAGGCAATTTGATAAGTAATCAATGTGCTAAGAAACCTCTTATTGTAAGGTTTACCCGAAGTAATAAAAAAAAAAAACCACTAAAATAATAGATACGTTGCGAAGTTTTGACAATTTAAGATTTCGTGAACTGTACAGGTTTAGGGAAAGTGTAAATGTATTGTTTATTGAATGGAATGTACTGGAAGATATTAAGTACTTAAGTAGGAGGGACAAAAATCAAAATAAAAAATAATCGTGCCCAGTCATTTTTAATGAAGGTCGCCAAAAAATAAGAATCAAACTTAGAAATCAAAAAGACTAAGTAGTTTTTAAAAAAAGTCAAGGTCACTGAGAGCCCATCTTGAAATATGGAAAATAATTAAAATTGCGATTTTGTTGGTTTAATTTTGCAATTATGTATATATATATATATATATATATATATATATAGTTCATATACAATCTTTTTTTTATAAAATGTAAGGATCGTATGTAAAGAGTAAAGTAAATATATAGGAAAAGAGAGCCCTCTTGAAGCATTTTAAGGAAACTAATTTCGAAGCCCTATCTCTATTTTGTATCTGAAACTAGCAATGTATGTATGCGTGCACATCTACATATGCATCCGTATGTGTAGGTACTGTATTGCGAAAAATTGCTCATTTGCTATCTATTTTACTCGATTTTGTTATAAATTTCAACATGTATCATCATCCCTATACAATATAAATACTCTTTATTGCACACCTCAATAAAAGAAAACAATACAAAAGAAAACATACACATAAGCACAGGTAAACAACATGCGGTCTTATCGCTAAAAGGCAACCTTTGGGTTGCGGAAATTAAAAAAATTACATTGTCAGTAACCGTCGCGCTGGTAGTGGTACTGGATAAAAATAATGGTACGAAAGTGTGATCAAGAAAACAATAAATGTGATAATTAAGGTCAGTAGGTAAATTGAAGAAAATTTAAAGTTTGATAATCACTGCTGTTTTTTAAATAGGTAAAGATCTGATTGTTTCTGGTCTCTCGGTCTACAGCAGTGCTAGGTCTGTTAACACAATTACAAAAACAAACACAGTTTCATCACAATACGCAAAATAAATTACAGAGCGAAGATCGGATAGAAGGAAGAATTCGCGAAATTTATCTTGCTCTCTGTGATTGCACATAGCACAAGCCCGACTCCCTGAGCGACGCGAGACACTGACAGTCGAGGCGCAATGAAATGGCGTCTTACACAATGTTGCCAACATTAAAAAATAAAGCCAAATTAGGGGGAAATGAATGTCCTACGTTCTTCACCCGCATCCGGTATTTACCCAACATACCTTAATCGTTGAACCGCCGCATTTCAAAATGGCCCTTATTTTGATATCGGCTAGCCGTAATGTAATACGGCGGATTATACAATACGACTGCGATACTTATATATAAATCCCCTCGTCAATGTAATTTCATTAAATTTGCTATCTAGTGGCAAACATCAAAGTAGTTATCTTTTACTTGTGACGCACAAGTGTGAGCAATGTAAAATACTATATTTCTAAAAAAAATTGCCTACTAGGTACGTAATAAAAGAAAATGTGATTATTAAATTATAATACGAAAGGTGGTCAAATCGCAAAATGCTGTCGTTTTATTTAAAATAATGAAATAATTAGACCAGTTCCGAAAGTACCGGGAAATCCCGGTTCTTTAAAACAGTACCGGTTCTGCAATCCCTAATAAGGATGTTATGCCCATCACTATTCCTTCTGTGTACGTATATTTAGAAACTGTCTCCGCCTCCAATTCGTGCGATAAGGACAACTGCAGCTCGGACCGAAATTCACTCGCAAAAAACTCAAAAATCGAGGTTTCGCTCTCGACTGTTTCCTCCTCCAAAACGCCACTAATCATTATGAAATTTTGGAAATTGCAAGAGGAAGAAATAATCTATGCCGCTATGTTTTGATTTTTTGGATATTTTTTGTGATATTTGTATACTGTGCCTTTTTTTACAGCCAATTCAATTTAGCCGTTTTTGCGATTTTCGAGGCGCTGTATCTTTCTTCAAAATAAAATAATCCAAAAAAGCAAAACATAGCGGCACAGATATTGATGATATTGATCTTATTTGAAAAAATCACTGCTCTAGGTTAAAAATCCAGGGAGGAATCAGTCGAGAGCGTTTGTATGGAAAAATCGCAACTAGGAATTCCTCTTAAGCTAATGACAACACACTCAAAATTACGAGAGTCAAATTAACTAACAACATTAACTGGAATCATAAGCCAGTCTTATTTCCTTGTTTGTAAGCCTTTGAGAGTTCTAAAGAAAACATCCAATTATGCTAAGAAGGCAATCTTACGTTGTTTTCAAAGCTAGTTTAATTGCGCCTTTTCAAAGTTTTTAAAGGGTATTTTTTCATTACATCCGGTTTACAAAGACCTTCAGCTAATGGCGACGGTAATTTCCGGGGGTAGAAAGGGGCTGTGATTGTCGCTTTGATCGTGCGTGCCGCTGTTGTGTAATCTGGGATGATAAGGCGTGTTTGTGGGGAATTGTTTCGACATGCATGACGTTATCCAAGTGTAATTTGTAGGTAGGGTAGAACGGGGATAATTGATCCGCGGGTAATACCTACATACGTACATATTTACGAAGAAATTAAAAATCCGTATGGGATGTAATTGTTCGTAGTTCCGCATGGGATTAAATACCACATAGATCCCAAACGGGCCTATGATATATTGTTACGATCTGTGAATGTGAAGTTCAAATTCATTACCTGACATTACAATCAGAATACGGCTCAGGGTTTGCTTCACGTTATATTTGGAATTTAAACTTTATTTTCTAAGCAAAATGGTTGACTTTGCAATGTCGCTGAGAACGCAGTTTGTAAAGTACCGATTTGTTAGCAGTTCTCATGCAATTGCCTGATCAAAGTTCGTGGATTCTTTAAGAGTCCGCAGAAAACTCGATTTTCCATACAAATATAGTTACGTTCTCATTTTAAAATGACTAGCTAGATTGCTCTGACACTTTGTACTTACAATATGATAAGATACATTAGACAGGTAGGTTAGGTAGCTTAATACAAGACTACAAGCTCACCAAAATACTACTGAAAACACCTAGACTCCAACTACGTAAACTAGTAGGATTAATTACACACTAAACAAACACCTAGACAATATGGGTAAAACAGACAGTCCCATGTGCAGAGCGTGCATGGAAGAAGAGGAAACAACAAAACACATTCTTCTAGACTGCAAACAGGTAGAAGTATACAGAAGAAAATACCTAGGGACTCCGTGCACACTAAGAGAGGCAGTTAGCAACCTGAAAGCCTTGCTAGGCTCCGTGGAGGAGCTGGGGTGGTTAGAGTAGCGCTACCTCAGTTCACGCAATAAAGGCGCAATGGTTGTCGACTTGTGGAAAATTTCCAGAAGCTCTAACTAACTAGGTAGATGATTAGACTTGCATGTGTTTGTATTTTGTATGTTAGATATATATATATTAAAAAAATTACTTGTATTTTTTGTATATATGAACAGTTGTGTCTGAAATAAACATATTGAATTGAATATATATATGCCTGTAATTAGTTTATGTAGCTTCAGATACCATAGTAAAAAAAATTACAGCAATTTTAAGTTTTGACTTGAAACTTGTTTTTGCTCTATTTCATTTTTTTCATAATCTGGAGCTATATTAACTAATTACAGACATAGATATACATTATATCATTGTATGTGCAAAATTTCATTACAATCCAAAACTTACTTTTAAAATAAGAACGAAACTCCGTTTGTATGGGAAGGTGAAATTCGGCAGAGCTTGCTGCGAACTTTAAAACCAGTGCAAGAAAGGTCTCCGATGACTCATAACTATTATTAGACTTGAGGTCAACGTATACTAGTAGTTTAAGAATTAAGGATCCTATTCCCTGCAGTGCGTACTTTGAAGCAGTAGTTTACATAAATTGATGGCATATGGGAGTTTTGGTGGCTCAGGGCCAATGCGCAGGCTTGAAATCGACTTTATTATAAACTAGATGTGTATGCGGCTTTGCTCGCATGGGAATCGTATGTATCCTTGCCTTTGGGCTGCCTTTCCACTGAGCTGTATATAAGCGAATATGAGATATAATTATGCGGGAAAAGAATAAAATGAATACAAGTTTTATTTGTTTTATTTTTATTTAAAAACATTTTTGGAACGTTTGTTTGTTCCTACAAAGGTACTACTGGAGCCCGTATAAGCTAACTCGGTACCGTGTTTGATACCATAGAGTGCGGAAGTATTATTTTAAAAGTAATAATTTTATAGAAATTTGTTTTTTTTTTTTGCATCTTTGTGATATTACATATAACTACGAACCCGGGGCCCACACCTTTGTAAAAAAATATAAGACATGTTCGACCCCCCTTTCCCCTAAATCATCTTACGTAATAACTAATTGCGCATTAGTTGTAATGCTATAAAATTAATCAAATGAATTATTTTTAACATAAACAAATAAAAATAAGTCATAAACGTCATTATATCCTATTATCTCCCCTATCTATCCCTATCTGTCGCCTATTTATCTCGTATGAATAAGTGACACAATAATAAAAAAAAACCGGCCAAGTGCGAGTCGGACTCGCGCACCGATGGTTCCGTACAAACCTATAGGTATATAAGTAAAAGTTATGGTATTTTTAGGTTTAAAATTATTAAAAATATTTTTATTACATAACGTAACAAAAAAATTCCGGTTTTCGCAATTCTTCCTTTATCTTTGCTATAAGACGTTGCTTCGTACCAAATTTCAAGATTCTGAGTTCACGGGAAGTACCCTGTAGGTTTTGATTCATTTGCGAGTGTCGAAAATTTTGCGGAAATGTTTGATTTTTTCACAGCTCCAAGGGACGGTAGACCTGAGTATTTGATATAAATTCCAGTTTGATACCTCTACGCGGTCTTGAGAAAAAGGGTCTTGACAGACAGACAGACAGACGGACAACAAAGTGATTCTAATAAGGGTTCAGTTTCTTTTTTCGAGGTACGGAACTCTAAAAAACCGATAACTCCCGGGGAGTTATAGCTTTTTTTCACAATCCATAACTCCCGCGGGAACAAAAACATGCCTTAGTCCTTCACTTATACTTCAGGTATACACCTGCATGAAATAAGATCTTTTTCAAGCAACTCTGATAAAAAAAAAAAAACAAAGTTTGTATATCTGTATACAAGTCATAAAATTTCTGGTATCTACTAGCACGTAATAATGTTCAAAATCCAATGTCAAATTCCAGCCTGATATTCCTTACCCAACACGCTGCGGTTAGTTACTTCCAAACGAACCTGGAGTGTTCCGTCCCCCGCAGGGATGCTTCAAATGTCGGAGGTAAATGAAGCCAATTCTATTCGACGATGGAAATGATTTCAATTCAAGAAGTAAGGTTATTCTAGATGTTGTTGAAATATACATTCACAAACAATTCACTCTAAGAGCTACCGAAAACCTTACTTTGGTTTCTAGATAAAGTTGAAATCCAATATCGCGATTTCAGCCACATTATATTTCACCAAACGAACCTGCATTGTTCAATCTCCCACAAGTCCAATAATTCAGAAAGCTTTTTTGTTTAATAAAAAAAAGTTACCAACTTAGAGGTCTGATTATATTTTTCCTATGAAATTTATAGGAATATTAATTCTATGTAAAAAAAAATATAATTTTTCTTCGGTAAACATGGGAGATAAGGGGGAATGGGATTTTTTTACGTTTTCCTTCATAAATGAAGACTTTATATTGGGCATTTTCCATAGTTATTAAAAATATAACACTTTCAATGTGTCTGGGTTAGCGTTGTTCATAACTATTTCAAATTTCAAATCGATAGCTTAAGTGGTTCTCGAGATATTTAGCGATGTGACAGACATACAGACAGACGGACAGAATCGCACCATGAGGGTTCTTTTTGGTACGGAACCCTAAAATTTAAAAAGTCCCACGTCTTCATAGCTCGGCTATCGATGATTTAAGAGCAACTTTATTCACTAATCTCTGTAACATAGTACATACTGCTCATGTAAACTATCTTTCCCCACAAATCGTTCAATCCCTTGACAAAGTAGTAGCGTGTAGCCAAACTGCATTTTGCTAAGAACGCAGCAGCAGCTTCCGCAGAGATAGCTGGCTGCATGTTCTACATAACCCGCGATGTCGACATTTCGCCTCGTGTGAAACAATATAAACTGGGAATTTACGTACAACGTCGGTATATTTACAACAGCTGAATTTCCATAGCAGACGAGAACGCACGCCTCGGGCATGAGAATGTATATCCTAGCTATGCCATCGAAATCTATGAAACATGGACATATAAAGGTTGAATTCCACTTAGGACATTGCAGCGCAGTAAATGTCAATTATCCATCAACATTGATTTTGGCAATTCCTGTGAAAATGATAATGATAACTGCAATTAAATTATGTGATATTACAATAAATGTCAAATTCAATTCAGGGAAAAAATCGACAGTAGCGCCACCAATGTGCGATGAAGCAAATAACAGTAAAAATGTGTGTTTGATATTGATACATACTCGTATAAAAAGGTGTCATATAAATGATGTCATTTAATTTTAATGACTTTTAATAGGGACCGTGCGCGTTGGAGGGTCTGCCATCTTGTGGCCTGAATCGGAACCATAAACGTGTACATTTACACGTCACGTGTTTTCTTGTGCATAGTAGGTTCTGCCATCTTGTGGGCTACATCGGAACACTAAACATCACATTTACGCCTCGCGCCAAAAATCTGACGGCTCCTGTGCTGCCTCCTACAGTTCATGCACGCTCCCTATACTTCTGGTTTAAAAAAAATCTCAATTTAGGCCATGATTAACCTAAAATAAGGGCCGTTTTAAACTAAGACTAAAGTAAATTAATTATGTAAATACATTTTCTTTTTTTTTTGCGCCGCTTTCCAAAGTACGGATGTCTGCCGTCTCCAATTCTCCCTCAATTTCTCGAAGGATAACTGGAATAGATCCCTTAAAGAGATAAGTTCGCCTTTGTACTAATGACGAGTGATTTTTTTGTTTTATTTCATTTTTGTACAATATAGTGTGTCATTACTACTACTAATAATAAGAATCGAAGAAACTGCTTCCAAAGAAATAGGTTACGTTAGGTTAAAACTGTGGCATTCTACAGATACAAACTGTAACCAGAAAATTTTGGTTTTAGAATTATACGCAACTAGAAGGCGCTGGTTACAAGTAAAAAATAAACGAACGCGTCTCAGGCTACGCTAAAAACACACAAATATACAAATTTATACATAAATACAAAAAAAAATAACTTCTTTACAAAATTCCAGCCACTTCATCACCGAAACGAATAGCGTTTAATCCAACTCCTCATTCCGTGCTCGTCGCGATAGCGGCACATCATTTATAACGAACCAAACAAAAATGGATCATTTTTAAACTGTCGATGCTCTGTAATCTGTTCAGTATTGATAGTAGGCGATTTGGAGGCCTGTCCGAAGTGTTAAAAGCTCAACTTGATTCGTTGTTGATGGTATCATGATATGGCTGACAGTCAAGGCTCAGAACCGGTTAACTTTCCAAAACGTTACGAGTATCATGTACTTGGCCAAAACCTTTTAATTTCGGTTTCGTTCGTATAAACGTTATTTTTAAAGTGATTTTTATGAGAAAATTTCCATTACGTTCTTGACAGATTAACCGGTTAAGAACAATAAAAACCGGTTTCTCCTATGTCGGTGTCTTTGTTTACGCGGCACACCACCAGGCCAGCCAGTCGTTACAATAAAGTTCTTAATACGTTCGCGTCTTGTAAAAGTTCGGATTAAAACCGAAATAAACCGGTATTTACCGCTTTTCTTGAAACTGGTTCTGAGGCTTGCTCCCGGTGCATGTGACGACCTGACCGATGAGGTGGGGTATCTACATTTTATTATTCTGATTTTGATATTTTTGTAATACGATGATTCTGTCAATGCGATCGCATGACTCGTGCATTTTTGCATTTCTATACTGGTTTTGTATAGAAAATACCAGTACCAGTAGAAAAAAAGATGAGATAATAAACTTAGTTAAATATTTATTAGTCTTGAGACCAATAAAATGCAAATAAAATGCTTGAGGACCACTAAGTGTCCGTAAGCTCGGCCGAATTTCACCTTCCCTTACAAACGGAGTTTCGTTCTCATTTTAAAACCACGTGCTGGATTGTAATGAAACTTTGCACATATAATGACATGCAATATATCTATGCCTGTACTTAATTAGTTTAATATAGCTCCAGTTTATAAAATCAACGAAATAGAGCATAAATAATTTTTAGATGAAAAAAATTAATTCGCTGTATTTTTTTGCCACGGTATCTGAAGCTACATAAACTAATTACAGGCAAAGATATACCTTATGTTAATGTTAGTACAAAGTTTCAGAGCAATCTAGCTAGTATTTTTAAAATCTGAGCGTAATTACGTTTGTATGGGGACCCAGCTTGCCGCGGACTCTTACCGAAATGCACTGCGAGTCATGTGAAAGAGGCCTTGAGGCCTCAAGAATAATGTATTTATTTAGAAATTAAAATATTCAAGTTTTAATCTAATCAATAGCAATTCATGTTGGATTCTTAACTTCGAATAGGCCTCTAGGGCTCCGAAAGCCGAGTTATTGCTGAAGAGATGGATCAAGATTAGACGGACAGTCCAACAATTGTGAGTTGAAAGTGAGTTATACCTCCGCTTTTTTATACAGGAAGCTCAATCAACATGTAATAGCTATATAGATATTCTATTATAAGGGGCTTTTACTTTCTGGCTACAGAAATATGATCTTAAAATTATGAGGGTTAAAAATAAAATCTGCATTTCAATGACTTAACCTAAGCCAGACTTTCTTATCTTTAAGTATCATAATTTTAATACTAACATGAAGCAGGAAATTTAAACCCGTAAAAACTTGAAAAAGCAGGAATTATACTCAAAGAACACCCCCCTTTGTCAGTAGAAAAGGCGCGAAATTCAAATAATTCAGAAAATAGGAAGACAACTCTTCGTGCCCACATTTTATAAACTAACTGCCTCTTTTTCTATTGACAAAGTCGTTCAGTCGTTCTATAGTTACTAAACTAAATAAATTAATTAATAAAACTAAAATATGACATATAATATCACATTTCAAGTAAACCCAATAACATAAATATTGTATCAAAACTTATAAATTAAACTAAATTATAACCATCGAAATTAATATCAATAATAATAAGAAAAAACCCAAATCCTAAAGTAAAATTAAAATTCACCCCTCGGGAAGGTGCCGTAGATAAATAAATAAATAAATATTATAGGACATTATTACACAAATTGCCTAAGTCCCACAGTAAGCTCAATAAGGCTTGTGTTGTAGGTTCCTAGACAACGATATATATAATAAGATAAGATAAGATAAGATAATCATTTATTTCATTTCAATCTTAGTTGGTAAATACACAGTGGTCGAGTCCTCCTATTAGGTATGAAGTACCTGTGTAATATATAATTAAAATACTTAAATACATAGAAAACACCCATGACTCAGAAAAAAATATCCGTGTTCATCACACAAATATATCGAGGGCTTCAGGCCAAAGGGGCGTATACGCAAAAATGCCATTTTTCGTTTTTAACGGCATCGTATTCGTCTTGTAACAATACGTAAGCACAATTTTTTTCATAATTTTATCATAACAATTAGTTAAGTAAATAATTAAAAAATCATTTGGCGTATAACAGACAGTCATAATTTTATGTCGTTCCAAAAAGCCGTACTGAAGGCGTATAAGTGATATTTTCATTCAGTCCCCGATATTCATCGGAGTATAAAGGCGTACGTACATACTTCTCTCATGTGACAGTGCGAACCACCAAATAGTGTCACGCTATATAGGCGTATATACATACGACCATAAACTTTTACCAACTATCCTCAAAGTGCGTCGCGGCAAAGAGGCGTATGAACATACGACCGTACAAAAATTACGTTGGCCTTCAAATAATGCCGGGCCAAAGGGGCGCGGAGACAGCGTCCTTGATTGCCGCATATTGCTATCCCTTTCTGTCAAGCGGGTAAGCGCACTAGGGCCTCCTGTCTCTCAGTCAGTGTCTAGTGCGTTACAGTATGGTGTGCATCTCGTGCGAATAATAACAATAAAGTGGAGCGCTCTGATGCTGATGGCTCTGCCCTGGGCATTCAAGAATGACGTGGGCGGCTGTCTCCTCTGCCTCCAAGTACTCTCTGCAGAGGGGGCTATCTGTAACACGTAGTGTTAGTAGGTGTTTGTTTAGTGGGGCGTGGCCGGTTATGGCCCCAGTCAAAAGCCGGACCTGTGGCCTCTTCAGCTGTCTCAGCCTCCTCGACAAACCGGGGTCGATTGTCGGGAGGGCTTCCTTCGCCTGCCTGCACGTGCCTAGGTTAGACCAGTACGGTTGGTGTTTTACCTTGGTGTTGTGTCGCAGCATGTTCCGAAGCCAGGCATAAGGCAGAGGTATAATTGGCTCCGGTCCTGCCACCCTCAGTTCCGAACATCCTCTCGCCAATATGTCGGCCGCATCGTTCCCTCGCGAGTTGCTGTGTCCCTTGATCCACTGCAGAGTTAAGCCGGTGGTGGTGCTTACCTCTGACAGAGCTTTGTGGCATTTGTAGATTAGCCCTGAGGTCAAAGTATAACTTTGCAGAGCTTGTAGTACTGACCAACTATCAGAGAGTATGCGGATGGAGTAGTCCAATACTTTCCTTGAGGTGATTGCGTGTGCTGCCATTATGATGCCAATTCTGCCTGGAAGACTGTGTTGTGGGCACCTAGTCAAGTCCTAGTGGTGTTGAGATTTGTATGTTTAGGTCCTCTGAGAATACTCCAGCGCCAGTGCCTGACCTTGTCTTTGATCCATCCGTGAAGATTCTCAGCTCTCATGGGTTGAGTCCTTCACGAGGTTCTTCGTGTAACTGTATCTTAATTTCTTGTCGAAGACGAATTGTCTGGGTATCCTGTCAGTCACCGCTTCTATTAGCGGTTCCTTACCTATCGCCTCGTAGAGGATCTCGGTGTGTGGTACCCTAGGTGGTCTCCAGAGATTAGATTTTTTGAGACGTACCGCCGTAGCTAGCGCTCCCTGTTGTATAAAGAGGTGCAGCGGCGGCAGGCTCAGTAAGGCTTCCAGGGCCACGGTTGGTATTGTCCTCATGCAGCCCGTGGTCGCCATACAGGCCAACCTCTGAATTCGTTGTAGTTCAGCTTCAACTACGGATAGTGTGGTACGTGGCCACCAAACTATCGCACTGTAGCTTATTATTGGTCGCATGGCTGCCTGGTAAAGCCATAGAGTTATCTTTGGGGTTAGCCCCCAGGTTCTACCCACTATCCTACGACATTGCCAGATTGCGACTGTGGCTTTGTCAATTTTGCCGTTTAAGTGATTGCTCTAATTTAATTTGCTGTCAAGTATTACCCCTAAATACTTTACTTCCGCAGATAGTTGGAGTTCAGTGTCGAACAGGCGGAAGTGTTTGTTGGTGAACATAACCAGCTCAGTTTTGTTGGGATTGTCTGAGAGTTCGTTGTTAAAACACCAGCGTTCCACCCGTCCCGAGTTTGATGGTTCGTTGGCTCAACATGTTGTTTATCCATTCTGTCATAACTGCATTCGCGCCATGTCTTACCAGTGCTGCTGTAATGCTACTGAACCTGGTCCTGTCGAAAGCCCTGTCTATATCTATGAAGGTTCCTAAGCACATGGATCTGTTTTTGACCGCCACCTCAATTTTACTTACTACTGCGTGAAGTGCCGATTCTGTAGATTTGCCAGGGCTGTAGGCATATTGGTTTGGATGCAAGGGCACATGAATTTGCACCCTCTCTCTAAGGTACCTGTCACACAACCTCTCTAATGTTTTCAACATGAAAGAGGTCAGGCTGATGGGCCTGAAAGATTTGGGGTCCGAGTAGTCGTTTTTACCTGGTTTCCGTATGAAGATAACCTTGACCTCCCTCCATAGCTTCGGCACGTACCGGTGAGCCAGACAGGCGCGCAGAACGATGGTTAGCTTCAGAGTGAGATGCTTCCCGCCCCATTTAAGAAGCGCAGGGAAGATCCCATCCATTCCTGGAGATTTGAAGGAGTCAAAGCTGTTTAAGGTCCACTGCGTGCGCTGCGGGCTGATTACCTCATATGTCTGTAGCCACTCGTCCTCCGTCGGGGCGGTAGTAATTCTTAAGTGTAACATTCCTCTGTTATAATTTGATGGAGACGTAAATGAGTTAAGTTGTTAGCTAAACTACTTTTAGGTTTATTAGTACAGAAGATTTAATATTGTTTCTTTTTATGAAATGACGATAAATGATGTCGTATTTATTTGTTTAGAAGTATTGATTAATATTTTATTGTTTAAGATAGTCATAATTTTGTTACCAGTGGTACCATTAAAGAAGGAGTAATGTTTATTGTCTGAATACAAGTTTTGATACGTTTTAACTTTAACCTTTTGTTTTAGTTAATGCACTCTAAATTTAATCGTTTGATTGTTTCTTGACTGCTTTTTTAGAAAAGCTGTCATTGTGTTGTCTTAGCAATTTCCATGCATCCTTTACTACCAATTTCAATTTTATTATTTTCTATTAAATCGTTTTGTACTACTCGACTTTTGAGCGACTACCATTTACCTACTATCACAAATAGTAAAAATGATCTTATTGGAATTCAGTTAAGTCAGTTTTCTTAAGTAAGCCCACACGTCTTAACTCTAGCTCCCAGCGAAGTGCTAAACGACTGCTATTATAGGCAAAAATCAGAATAAGCGGCGTGATTGTCTTTTGAAACACTTCTTCTTATCGTGTGGGTTGTAAGATTGATGTACCTTAAAAACCCTGGTGTTAGAGTTATTGAGTCGCCAAAGGCCTCTGACATGGCTTTCATGACGAGCACCACCGGATAGATAGCAGCCGGGACCAACGACTTTACACCGTGCCTTCCGAAGCACAGAATCATCTTACTTTTCGGACAATCAGGTGATTCAGCCTGCAATGTCCTAGCCAAACCGGGAATAGTCTCACAAAGTCACAAAGCGACTTTTGCTTGACAGTGTCCCCACCGGGATTCGAACCCGGAACCTCCGAATCGAGAGACAACCGCTCTAACCATTAGACCACGGAGGCTATTGAAACACTGAAATGCTCAAAGTGGCAATTCAAAATAGTTACTTACCCAATCGGTAACCAGCTCGAGTCGACATTGCTTAATCTCGTGGACAGTTGTGACACTATCAAAACCATCAGGAATAATTTTAATGGTAAAATCTAGATGAATTTATGAATATTTCGTCAAAGTATAATTTGGCGCCCTATTATACGGCCACAAATAAAGGATACTTACACGATAGATTCGTCACCCCAGACGGGCGTATAAAAATCAGAAAAAATAGAAGAAACTACACAATGATGACTAAATTACTGTAAAATTAAAGTATTTCGCATTATTAACAATATTTCCACCTTTCATGATTAAATTATCGAATAGAAAAAAAAATGAAATATACGACCATAAATCTCAAGTATTTTTCAAAAAATTTCAACCTATATGTCGGAAATTACTGTCGTGGTAAAGAGGCGTAACTACATAATTACTGCTTTTTAGAATACGTAGAACAAAACTAGGCATGACACATGAAACAGACAGTAATTTAAATACTCTATGCAAAATTGTAGAACAATCGGTACATTGTAACAAAAGTTATTCAGTTTTTTGTCTCTCCTGAAAAGTAGGGTTCTTGCTTATACGCCCCTTTAGCATGAAGCCCTCGATATGCTCTTACCAGGATTTGAACCCGGGACCATCAGCTTCATAGGCAGGGTCACTACCCACTAGGCCAGACCGGTCGTCAAAAAACTACTATCTACATCTACTTAGGTAGATGCTGGCAGCATTACCCCGCTGGATTGCAATACTAATACGCTGTGCGAGGATGTTATTAGTAAGTACACACTCATTCGTGAGTCATAAATAAAAATAAAATGAACAGATGAATGAAGACCATAAAATATGTGTATGGTACAGTCAGCATCAAAAGTAGCGGATCAAATAACGTTTCATAAGTATCTACCATTCTGTAACAGAACTGTAGAACAACTAAGACTGTAAAAGATATACTTTTGAGCGCGAGTTTTAACAATTTATCTATATTTGGAAAAGTTATCCGGAATATCAGATACTTTTGGCGGGTTGTTTCATCCGCTAGGTTCTTTTGATGCTGACTGTACTATAAATAGTAAACATGTGTGCCTGAATGAAAAATAAGTTAAAGATATCCTAATTATAAAACTTTCCGATAAATTAAAATTTGCTTTATTTCGCTCTCCTGCAAACCAATGTAAGTTGCATATAGCACAAATTGACACAAATAAAAGAAGAATACTCGTAAAAATAGAAAATTACCTACTTGTTATTAAGGTGGTTCGACTAGGTTACCCAAAGCTTAAACCTCACTAGATGGCGCCACAATTGCAAATTTTGAGTTTTAATTTTTTTGTGGAGTAGTCTTGGTATTTCTATACTGTAAATTATGTTTAGCGCACTCTTTAAATAAATATTGAACTATTAAAACAAACATTGAACACTTCATTGTACAAAAACTACCCCTTAATGTCGACAGAATGTTTCTTGACTCTATTTCTAAGTATCACTCACACATTCAAACAGTCGTACTGGGATCCTTGTAGTAGACAATTTGGCACAGCGTGAGTAGGCTTCAATAGCGTTGCGGTATGTACGTGGAAATACATGCAAGAGGATGTGGGTTCGAGACTCATTATTTTTTTTTTGTTGTCAGTATTATCAAGTACCTATTATTAATAAATTATTTTATGAGAAATATGAGCGTTTTTCCATAAAAATATTAAGAATCTGATTCTCACACTTCATGATATTTTTGGGTTCTTCCAACTCAGAATCACTAGCATATGATGAAACTTCAAGTTGGGTTGCAAATGAACTGACGTTTTATTAAAAAAAAATATGTTATCACACATGGTACACAGATGGCGCTAGTGGTAGTACATATATAGTAGTATTTTGTTACTAGGATAGGAAAATAGATTTACAACATCCTCTCCTAACAAAATAATCTAAAAATTACCTGAGAGTTATAATCTCAAAAACAATAAACAGAAACATACATACACTTTTATTTCAGAAGCTTACATACCAGTCATGCCCATTAATCTTAGAAATTTATAGTGCTTGTCTGCACTAAGGCTTTTTGTGAGCAAATCAGCTGGCATGTTAGAAGTTGGTACATATTCTAGTTTAACCCTGTTATGCATTACACACTCTCTAACAAAATGATGTCGCACATCAATATGCTTGGTTCTCTTGTGGAACAATGGATTTGCTGCTAATTTGAGTGAACTTTGACTATCACTGTATAAGCTTATTGGTGTAGTCTCACATGGTTTTAATATATCATTTAATAAATTCTTTAAATAAATTGCCTCTTTACAAGCTTCGCTTAACCCCATGTATTCCGATTCACAACTCGACAAGGCAATAGTTCTTTGCTTTCTGGATTCATAAGATATTACACATCCCGACATTATGAAGCAATAACCTGTGTAAGATCTTCTATCTATAGTACATGCTGCCCAATCGGCATCCACAAAACCGTGCAAAGAACTATCACTCTTTCTATAAACTAAACGATAACTTTTAGTTTTCTGTAAATATCTTAACAGTCTTTTTAAATGTTTCCAATGAGTTTCATTATAGCTGTTGTTATACTGACTAAGAAAACTTACACTATAAGCTATATCAGGTCGTGTTAGGACAGACAGGTACATAAGACTACCTATTAATTGTTGATAGGGATACCTTTTATCACAATTATTTATTTCCTTTTCTAATTTTAAATTGACTTCCATAGGAGTGCTAGAACCTTGACAATTAGTCATATTATATTTGTTTAAAATATTCTCAACGAATTGTTCCTGGTCAACAGTGATACAATCTTTTTCAACATTTACTCTCATTCCTAAGCACTGCTTGATCTGACCTAAATCCTTTATTTTAAATTTATTGACAAGTTCAGATTTTAACTCTTCATATGAATTTTTACAATTATAAAACACAAAGAAATCATCCACAAACAATGCTATATACATTTTAACATTGTTTTCACATTTTTGAAACAGACAGGGTTCATACTTTGATTTCTGATAACCCAGTTTTAACAAACATTCTTCTACTCTAGTGTACCAGGCCCTTGCCGACTGCTTTAGGCCATAAATTGCCCTTTTTAATTTTAGTACTTTGTTATGACAATTAACAAAATTTGAACATTC
This sequence comes from Cydia pomonella, assembly GCF_033807575.1. Taxonomy (NCBI): domain Eukaryota; kingdom Metazoa; phylum Arthropoda; class Insecta; order Lepidoptera; family Tortricidae; genus Cydia; species Cydia pomonella. The sequence goes on along the minus strand of NC_084719.1, from coordinate 1,109,398 downwards.
TGGTATTTCCATGTAAACATTTTCTTTAATGAAACCGTTCAAAAAAGCTGTAGGTACATCTAAGTGATTCACATTTAAATCTAATTGAACACTTAGGGCAAACAAGAGTCTTAGAGTAGAGTACCTTAACACTGGTGAGAAGGTTTCCGTAAAGTCTATGCCCTTCTTTTGCGTGAAACCTTTTGCTACTAACCTTGCTCTATAGCGCACTTCGCCATCACTGTTAAATTTCTTTTTAAACACCCACTTATTTTTCACCACTGTACCGTCCTTTGGCCTATCTACTAGTACCCAAGTGTCATTGTCACTGAAAGATTTTAGTTCATCTTTCATTGCATTTTGCCACTGCACTTTTTCTGGTCCAGTCACAGCCTCGGTAAGTGAGATATTTTCACCTGGAATCTCATCAACACACATGGTTGCATAGCCATAGTAATCTGGTTGACATTGAACACGCTTGGACACCTCCTGCATTTCTTGCTCTGTCTCCAGTGTCGAATCCATTTCTCGCTCACTTGGAACATATGTCACATCATTGTTATCCTCGTGAACACTGTCATCTGTGGTACTCTGTGACATACTTCTAGATCGGCTACTCTGTGCCTCTAGAGTCACACACTCACTATCCTCCTCTCGATTATCTTCTACCAAAGGTGTATCCTTTTCACCAATATTTTCCATAATTATCACATCTCTGGCAATAACTATATCCTGAGAATTTGGATCATACAAGCGATAACCTTTGGTGATTTCTGAATAGCCAACAAGGAACATCTTGGTTGCTTTCTTGTCCCATTTTCTACGCTTTTGCTTTGGGACATGCATCATCACTGGACTACCAAAGATCCGTAAATGGCCAATATTTGGCTTCTTGCCTGTCCACCTTTCATAAGGCGTAGTATCTCCATCTAGTCCTGATGCTGGTGACCTATTCTTCATATACACTGCTGTGTTTATTGCTTCTGCCCAAAACTTCTTATCAAATTGAGCATCAAAGAGAAGACAGCGTGCTTTCTCTACTAAAGAACGGTGATATCGCTCTGCAACACCATTCGATTCTGGTGTATAAGCTGTTGTTTTCTGATGCACTATGCCGCACTGCTTCAAGTAGTTCTCCATTTCAGTTGAGCAAAATTCTCCACCACCATCGCTTCTCAAGACTTTAATTTTCTTAGACTGCTGGTTTTCTACAAATTTCTGGAACTCCTTGAAGTATTTGGATGTTTGATGTTTTGATTGAAGAAAGTAAACAAAACACATTCTGCTGTAGTCATCTACAAACAGGAGGTAGTATCTTGCATTTCCAAGTGACTTATTTTCCATTGGGCCGCACAAATCTGTGTGGATTAATTCCAGGACCTCCTTGCTTCTGCTTGCACTCTGAGGAAATGGCAGTCTTGCTTGCTTTCCCTCGCAGCATACTTCACAGCTGGATTTATCTAACCTGCCACTTTTTTCTTGAAATGAGACACCTTCAACTACTCCATTTTTCATTTTACTGAGATCATTTGCATTAATATGACCCAAACGTCTGTGCCAAACTTGATCCAGATTTGAAGTTGCTGTTGCCGCCAGCATACTTATTTGCCTGATGTTTAAACGGTACACTCCATCTACTAAATCAGCTTTTCCGATGACTTGATTTTGTGCATTTATAATGTAACAGCCATTTTTCTCAAAATGAACCTTGTTTCCATTCGCAATCAACTGACTGACTGATAACAAATTCGTGGTTAAGTTAGGAATGCACAATACATCACGAACTGGAATGTCATACTCCGTATTATTCACCACTGTAGTAATCTGTGTATCTCCTGAACACACTACTGGTACACTAGCTTTATTAGCAACGATTATTTCTTTCATTTTCGGTTGGTAACAAATATTGGATAGATTGTTTTTATTAGACACAAAATGGCCGCTCGCGCCTGAATCAACGTAAAAATCATTCGGGCTAAATTTTCCAGTCGAAAACACGGCACTAAACGCATTCATCTTTACTTTCTGCCTCTCAGGACATTGATTTTTATAATGCCCCAGCTGTTTACACTCGTAACAACGAATTGACGCTTTTGATGATTTGACGTTTCCGTTGACAGATGTCGAAGATTGCGTTTCGTTACTCCCACTGTTGTAACGTTTCATTTGTAAAGTTTTATTGCTACCTCCAATTCGTTTGTGCGAATTTTTAGCAATGAAGGCGGTTTCTGATTTAACCTCAAAATCTGTACTCATATCCAATAACTTTGTTTTTATAGCATCTGCACTTAAACTCATCCCCGAATGCTCGATCGCCATAATCATCGGGCTAAATTTCTCTGGAAGACCTGCCAGTAGTAAAGAACCGATCCACTCATCGTTTATCTCGAAACCAGTACCTTTTAATTTCTGTGCCGTTTCCACTAACTGTGTCACGTACGCTGTCATAGACTCACTTGTTTCAAGACGTATCGAAATTAAATTCCTCAGTAAGCTAATCTTACGCGTGTAACCGGAGTCGTCAAACAATGATTTTAGCTTATTCCATGTACTTCGCACTGTTGTCTCGCTTTTAATATGAACATAAAGCGATGGATCGACGGTTAAAATCATCTTAGCTCTGGCTTTTCTGTCGCTTGCTTCGTCTAGCACTTGCTGGCTGGTCAAGTCAACGCCTTCCAAGACGAGAAAATTTTCGACAGCAAACGCCCAGTCGTCATAGTTTTCTCGCCCTTTTAACTTTGGAACGTTCACTGCATAGTTCGCTGACATTTTAATTCTGTGCACTACGAAAAAACCACCGATAAAACTCCGAAAAAAACTAATTAATTTCGTGCTGGGACCGTAACCTGATGAAACTTCAAGTTGGGTTGCAAATGAACTGACGTTTTATTAAAAAAAAATATGTTATCACACATGGTACACAGATGGCGCTAGTGGTAGTACATATATAGTAGTATTTTGTTACTAGGATAGGAAAATAGATTTACAACAGCATAATCAATCCTCGTGCTATAAAAACCCGAAAATTTGTATTGAAATTTTAGTTTTACACTGAAATTTCTTTCACACTAAAATGTGACGTAATGGTATGGATATTTTAGGATATCTTTTTTTAATGCTAGGGTGGAGAAGATTCTAAGTAGAATGAACCTAAGAAAGTCCAAATTTGTAAGTCAGATTTTCCGGTATTTTTTTCAAAAAAAAAAACGCTGTTTTGTTCTAAAATTAAAGCAATCCCTTACTGCCCAGCCTTTAAAAAAGTAGGTACTATTTTACAGTAGAATTAAAACATTTTTTTACGATACATTTAATTAAATTACAGTGAGTTACAAAATTGCATGGCCTTCTATTTATAATCATTATAAAAAGAAATGAGATATTTACCATTTTTGTTTATATTATTGATTTCCCGATATTTTGACACAACTAGAAGTTTCACACAATGCCTAGAGATAGAAAATTATTTATTTATTTTATTTATTGTCAATTTCATTAAACGGATCACATCATATCCAATTTATGTGTTTATGTATTGCATTGTTTTCTACCTAGTTGGTTATTAAATTCTGTTACTGCAATAATCTTTATCTACATAAAATATAACAACGAAAGTTTAATAAAGTATATATTAAAATGAAGTACACAAAATCAGGAATTACATATGACAATATCATTCAAAATCGCCTCCTCTGGCTTTGACACAGGCCCTCAAACGACGAGGCCAGTCATCAATAGCGGCACGCACGATTGTCATGTCTAATTCCGTCACTGTCTTAACTATGGCCCGCTTGAGGGAGTTAAGATTTGTGTGGGGTTTAGCACAGGCTTTCTCCTCAATAACCTGCTATATGGCATAATCCAGGGGGTTAAGGTCCGGGCTAGAGGACGGCCAGTCTTCGTGGGCTTATAAAGTCAATTTTGTTCCTTCGAAACCAGGCTTGAGTTGTTTTTGCCTTATGTGCAGGAGCTGAGTCCTGTTCAAAGATCCATGGCTGGTTTTGAAATAGGGTGTGGCTTTAAGGGCTTCACTATTGGTTCGAGAACGGTTTCCAGTTTCCGGTTTTCACACCTTTTTCACAGAAATGAATCTGTGTTAGCCCTGAGTATGACACACCCAAAATCATGTTTGGCGGGTGCCCACATTTGTGCAACGCAATAGGGTTGTTTCCATCTACAAATCTTAGGGCATTATTGTATCCCAATAAATTCTTTTGGATTATAAGAACATGTTAAACTACTTTTAGGGGACCTGTAATGACCATATTTTTGTAAATATTGAATTTAAAATATCTTTTGGCACACGTCACGTGACCAAACTCGAAACGTCATTGAAGATTCTGATGACGTCACAACTCTCGGATTGACACTGTTGACAGTTAGGCGATTAACAACAAATGACAAATATCAGTTGACAGTTCGTATCTTCTACGTATGTATGTAGTTATGTGTCAAACCATAAACTGTGACGTCACACAATTTTCAAAGAGCGTTTTGGGCGCGAAAGCATCTGTCAAAATATATTTTGTTAATTTAACATATTTAAAGCCGTTTTTAGTATAAAAGCTGAATTTTAAGGCAACTTTTAGTTAATATAGAAAGTAATACAAGCGTTTCAAAAAATTGGAATACGATTCTCTTTTAGGCCCCAATTCATTATAGATACGACGAGATAAGCGTTATGTGTGGTATATAATTATAGCTCACAAATCCACCACATTATGTCATTTTTTATTTTATCGGTAGCATTTGTTTTAACGGAAATAAAGAGGTTGCAAATCGAGTAACGGAACAGATATCATTTGATATTTACCAGTCGCTTTTCGGTGAAGGAAAACATCGTGAGGAAACTGGACTAATCCCAACAAGGCTTAGTTTTGCCCTCTGGGTTGGAAGGTCAGATGTCAGTGGCTTTCGTAAAAACTAGTGCCTACGCCAAATCTTGGGATTAGTTGTCAAAGCGGACCCCAGGCTCCATTGAGCCGTGGCAATATACTGGGACAACGCTAGGAAGAAAGAAAGAAATCGAGTAACAGAACTTAGTAACCAACTAGGTATAATAGTTATGATGTAAATGTCCATATCATGTTGGAGTCATATATTAGCCAACTAATTATTCAAGATCAATACACTTAGCTCCCTTAGGTATTCGCCTAAGTACCTACAATCTTGGGCAAAATTGAGTTTTATAAAAGTGAACTAGTTTCTAGGTCATATTTTCTATGAATTGGTCATATTTGTAGACTCCAATTACAGTTACACTTTTCCTGGTTTTTCGCGGACCAGAATATCGATGATTTTTGTAACTTGATTTAGACGTTGCTATCATTTTCAATCCAAAAACACATAAAATCACAATTCAGAACATGCGGCAGCGTTGTTTTCTATCAAGTACCTCAAGCACCAGGGCGACTACCGGGAAAATCGAAATTCGTCAATTTCGGGTATTTTTCTTTGTCACTCTAATTACGTCTTAGTGAGAGTAAAAGAGAAAGATCCCCGCAATTTGCGAATTTAGATTTTCGCGGTAGGCCCCCAGGTCCTGTCAAGTTTCAGCAGTGTTGCCAGGTGAGCGGAAGAGAATTATCGTACTTGAGTGTCAATATTATTGTACCGTTGAAAAAAATATCGTACGCCAATCAAAAAGGCAGGCCCTAAAAATGTCTAGCAAAATAAGCTTAAATTTCCAATTAATAATAAAAAAAAGACAATTTTCGTCTAAATTGCGCAAAAAATCTGTTTATGTTTGTGTATTTTTGGGATAGACTCAAACGGTATACAGGAAATTGAGACATTTTAAACTTTAAACTTACACCAAGGAGCCGAACACCCAAAATATACTAATTTTAGCCTATTTCTGAGAGAAAGTGTCATATTTTGCTTCAAATTACTAGACTTTTAAGGTGGCATCATCCAAGGGCTGAAATTATAGTACTTTAGTGTACGATAATGCTCTTTCGAACATTACGTCATACCGGGGCCCAAATTATCGTATATGTACGACAATTATCGTACGCCTGGTCACACTGAGTGTCAGTGTCGACAGAGTCAGCTAAAAACGCGTCAAACATCGCAACGTCGCGCCGATGGCCGTCCGAGGCATGAAGTGGCAACGCCGCAATGTATTTGTACACGACATTTGTCACACACACATGAGTAAAATTTATAAAAATATAACGTTGATTATTGCATGATTTCTGTATGAAACAAAGTTTTTCTATTAATTTAGCGCAAATGAATATTCGAAAGTAGATAGATGCGCAACTATTTATGTAATAATATTGTGTAATTAATTAATTAATAGCGATTGTTTTTTGTATGAAAATCGAACCACCTTAAGCAGGAATTCAAACAAATGAACAAGATAACTCAGTCATCCATTCAAACACTTGGAGTTGAGTTCCCGAGCCATCAGCAGTCTTTGCACGTCCCTCCCACAGATAACCGCACTTCATTTTTGGAGCGACGATAAATGGGGCCCGCGGGCCGAATAAATTTTAAACCAAGGATTAAACAACCAATCTATTTTGCGGGTTCGTTTTGGAGATTGATTTTGTATAGTTTGCGTTGTCATGGCGGATTACACGGGCAGATGATAAAGGTTTTTAAAATCTGTGACCGCGTGGGATGCGGTCGGCGTTTTAAAAAAAATATTTTCTGTCCCCGTGACTGCGTGGGCTTTGGGGGCCGATTCTTGAATTTTGTCACTCGAAAATCTGTGAAAAATAGCGAAATGCCATTTTTGAAATATGAGCGATAGAAATTAGGAATCTAGTGGTACCGTTTTCAATTCTTTAAGTAGAATTTAAATGCCTAGTAGTGGACGTAATATTGAAGGAAGCCACACGAAATCGAACCCTTAGTCTTTATTACCGTCTTCCTGTCCGAGAAGGAAGAGGTTCTGTATTCGGTTACAGCTATTTTTTTATATGTATGTTCACCGATTACTCCGAGACCCGTTTTCCGATTTGAGTAAGTAATTCTTTTTTGTTCGAATGGGGGTACCTCCACGGTGGTTCAATATTAATCTGGTTCTGATCTGGAATCCATGAGGAATTGAAGAAACTCCTCAATTTTTAAACACAAGTGTATGTGATTGGGGTGTTTTCTTAAGAAACTCGAGCATTTTCTCTTGAAAACCACCAATTTGATGAAATGGACGTGATGATAATGATTGTTTTGATAATAATGATGATTTTTTTAATGTAGTATGTTCAGCGATTACTCCAGCACCCGTGGTCTGATTTGTTTTTATTTCCGTTTTGTTTTGTATTAACTTTATTATAGTGCATATTCTTTCAAAGTCAATTATAGTTTGATATTTAGAGCACCTAAACTATGCACCGATATGAATAAAGAAAAGTGAGTGTCATTATAAACGTCATACTTTCGTATATTATAAATTTGACATCAACAGTGACATTGCCACACTTTTTCTATGCAAGAGCCATGCAGAGTTATTTTGATTCAACTATAATCTTTACGATATTTTCAAGCTTAAAGTAAAATAAAAAAAACCCTATAGCTAGTTCAGTGAGCATTCAAGTTACCTGCCTATAGCCCTGTACGTGTCATCAGAAACCAAACAGACGAATAAAAGACCTTAAATCATGTGTAACTGTGTCAACATCCCGTAATGAACTAAATTCCTCACGCTTTCGGCCCGCCTACATTCCGCTGCGCTAAAAGGAACTCCAAGATCCTCTGAGACTCCTTATTCACATTGCATACTGAGCTCAGGCGAGTTACAAAATATTTCTTAGTATCCGGCGACATTTCATTCCGTTTAAAAAAAAAAACTGATGCTAGTGTCATCGAATGACACTATACATTTGACTTGCCCCTCCCCCGCAAAAACCGGCATACATACGAAAATTACAGACAAGGCTAGCTGTTAAGTCCTCCAAGATCCAGAAGGCTGGCGGCGTAGTTAAAAGTGAATAATTTTACGGCCAATATTAGTAAGACCCACTTGTAATATCCCACTAACCCGGGGTTAAGCGGTTAAACCGTTAACCCAGTGTCAAATTGTACTGATAACCATGGTAACTTCAGTTTTAACCGGTTAACCCCGCTTTGACCCTGCCAAGCCGGTGGGAATCACTAAGACCGAAGTTGTCGTATACCTATACTTACAACCTAGCTGGCCAGCCTCATTGCGCACCAAGTGATCGCATTTCCAAAACCAAATTTGGCTTTGCATATTAGAGCGTTCCATGTTTCCGAATAAGTTGGAGGAGTTAGTCGCTGTCGTCGGATACGGCGACGAGGACTATATTTTATAAATATATATTTGTCAATCCGCCTGAGCCTCCAACTCTACTAGCAGTCGGAACAACAAGATCCTCCGGGACCAGAACCGATGACTAGCAATTTAAATGTGCTGATTCCAAGCCCTAATGTAACCGGAGTAATTAGTTCGACGATGAAGTCGTAGCACAGATCCTTTACTAGATCTAGCATTACACGGCCACTGCCATTGACGGTGCTATGATGCTTTAAGTGAGTATCGAAGCACGAGCGTTCATTTGACTAGCACCCACAGATATGCGTATGCATTTCCCTAAACTTGGAAAAATTTCTACAAATTTAGGATTTTTATTTTCTTGTGAATTTTTCCAAAATTTCCTAGAACTTCAACAAGTTTTTGGAAGCTTTGCGCAGCTTAGACATCTATAGTTACGTTCATTGCCTACAAACTGTACGCAACGTTTTAATTAAAATAGATAAAACTGAATGAAAAAGACATTTTGAACGATACTATTTAGTTGGTAAGCTAGAGTAAGACGTACTTATAATACTTTTTATCTTGGAATCATTGTCGTAAAAGGTTGATATGGGAGTTGAAATTACGAAAGAACGACAAGATGAGAGGCGATGAATAGGATAGAAATGGGAATAAAATTACTTCTACGTGGTAGTTGCGAGCAGAAAATTAAATTCCAGTGTTTAATAAATTGCTGTATGCATTATCTACTGAATAACGCAATTTAGTGAAACTGCTCGTGTCGACGAGATCGCGAGTCATCGATAAGCTTCATAATACGGTGTCTACGTGAGGGGATCTTTGCGAGAACGCTAATATTAAGTCTGACTGCAGCCGTTTGTTAGAGAACCAGACGATTGGCGCAAATTAAGTGCTAATGAAGGAGACAAAGAATTCAAAGAAAATTGTTTTTTTAGAAAAAAAAAGAGGACCGGTAGTGAAAATCTTTTTTTTTAAATAATAAGATAATAATATATGTTGCAAATTCCAGGATAACTCATATGAAAAAACACGAGCCCGACCGCAGATCAGCAGTTCCGCTGACGTCACGAAACACTCGCAACCAATAGATACGGCACTGCGATATGCAGTCGGGTTCGATACTAACACAGCGACATGACGCGGGGACGCGTAGAACTAGATACGGCACTGCGATATGCAGTCGGGTTCGATACTAACACAGCGACATGACGCGGGGACGCGTAGAACTAGATACGGCACTGCGATATGCAGTCGGGTTCGATACTAACACAGCGACATAACGACATATGTAGCGACACGAAGTCTGCAGTTGTCGTCTGCGGTCGCTATACGTCGCCGGATTCCAACCTAGGTAGGTTGGAATCGGACTCTTCTTTATTTGTATGAAATTTGTACAAATAAAGGACGACCGGTGTGGCCTAGTGGGTAGTGACCCTGCCTACGAAGCTGATGGTCCCGGGTTCAAATCCTGGTAAGGGCATGTATTTGTGTGATGAGCATGGATATTTGTTCCTGAGTCATGGGTGTTTTCTATGTATTTAAGTATTTATAAATATTTATATATTATATAATATATCGTTGTCTAAGTACCTTCAACACAAGCCTTATTGAGCTTACTGTGGGACTTAGTCAATTTGTGTAATAATGTCCTATAATATTTATTGATTTTATTATTATTGATTTTTATTGAAAGGATAGTTCCAAATTCCAAGTTCCAAAATCTTTAGAGCATAGGTAAACAGGTCGCGATCGTTTTTTACATTGAAATGCAGATCTGAAAAGCTCTTTTCGGGAAGAATTGGGGAAGATATATCAAGGATGAAAAATATGACTGTCTTCAAATTTCTAATGTTATCATCATCATCAAGCTGAGCTTCGATCTTTGAATTTGAAATTTCGAGGTAGAAAGGTGTTTATTTCTTAATGAGGTAAGAAGGGAAAATTATGTATACGCTAACTGGAACAAAATAATCATTAAAATCTTAAAAAAAAATGTTTTCATAATAATTAAAGTGTTTGGGATGAAAATGGGATGGAAATGGGAAATGGGATGTGCCCTAAAGAATTGTTTGACATGATGCCAACGGCCGCTTTCTATCACCGCACTGCTCGCCGTCGGCAGGGTGTTCATCCTCACAACCTAGAACTTAACTGGTCGCGTACTGTGCGGTTTAAGAGGAATTTCCTCCTTCGGCTGTGGAATGAGCTCCCTGCTGAGGTTTTCCCGAGGGGCTACAGTATGAGATTCTTCAAAAACGGGTTGTACAGGTTTTTAAAGAGTCAGCAACGCGCATGTAATATCTCTGATGTTGTAGACATCCATAGGCTCCGGTTATAGATTTGTCTAGTACGCACAATACAAGCCTTATCGAGCTTACTGTGTACTAGGTAGTTTTGTGTAAGATTTATCTGTAATATTTTATTTATTTACATCTAATACAATTACATTACAGTACTTCTAATGTTGTGAAATTATCCTCTCCTGTAATCCACTTGACGACTTATAATTATGAAGTTCTGCGAACAATTAATATTTCGGCAAGCCGCAAATGTAATTTCTTTCAAGTTTCAATTCTCAGTAATTTGACTTGAAATTTTGTTCCCAATTAATCCTATTGTACGATCACGCACAGATTGCTTATCGCAAAGTTTCAAAACATTCCTTTTTCTAAGTTTAATTTATCATATTAAAAAGTCACCATCAAACCTAACTAATTCAATGGCTTCCACAGAGTGATTTTAAAAAGTTTAGAAAAAATTACGAAAAATATGGCCAATGAAACATTAGCCAATATTTTTAGAAGTTGCGATAGGTATCGATCTTTGGTGTCTAAATATATTGTAAATATATAAAATTAACCTTTAGAAATTTATCATCAACTATAAATAACTAATAAACTTATGTACTATTTACATACGTACCTAACTAAAGTTGTTATAAAATTAGATTTTGGGCGCCAGGGACCGATATTCATTTGAATAAATTCGCCAAACTCCTGTTCAAACTGGGTCAGAAAGGCATATAAGTTTCAAGGCAATTAAAATTATAAATTATTATAGGCAAAATTAATTTAAGGCAAAATGGCGACAAGAACCGAGAAGTTTTTAGGTCTAATTGGGTCCCTGGTAAATTGACATGTCGACGCAACTCCCTCTATTAGTGGCGCCATCATGCAACAGAGCCTACCTAAGTACCTACCATTCGGATTCAGATTGCATGTAGTATTGCTATATTAGTAGTATTGCAGCGCGACATGACTGCTGACCGCATTACGGCCGCAATTTTTTTTTATTCTACGTCGATGGCAAACAAGTGCACAGTCTCCGTGGCCTATAGACGCCTGTGACTCCAGAGCCAGAGGTATTATATGCTGTTGCAGTTACACTAAAAATAAATAGCGAGGACGCGAGGAGTAGTTTTAATATATAACTTTGCGAAAATAATTCTGTTTCGTCCCGAGTACAGAGTGCAGAATAGAAATATACCATTTTCCTAAACATCATTAATGTTTGTAAATTAGGCTGTGGGGATTTCCAAAGAAAATGCTTTTCGTAGGGCTTTTCTCGGAAGATATGAAGAGAGAGACATAATCTGGATGGTTTGGATATTAGGGAATATTAGGCAGTCCAATTTAGTAGGTGTAGTAAATGTATAGCGAACTTGATCTTAGAATAAACAAGTGCGAGTTGGACTCGCGCACGAAGAGTTCCGTACCATTATCTATAAAAATGAGTAAAAAATCACGTTCGTTGTATGGGAGCCTCCTTAAATATTTATTTTATTCTGTTTTTTAGTATTTGTTGTTATAGCGGCAACAGAAATATATTCTGTGAAAATTTCAACTGTTTAACTATCACGGTTCATGGTGACTGACGAACAGATGGACGGACAGCGGAGTCTTAGAATAGGGTCCCGTTTTACCCACGGAACCTTAAAAACGGACAGACTATCATCATCATCATATCAGCCTTTTATCGCCCACTGCTGAGCATAGGCCTCTCTTCCAGTACGCCACTGGTCCCGATCCTGAGCTAATCGCATCCACAAGTGTCCCGCAATTTTCCGAATGTCGTCCACCCAACGAGCCAACGGACGCCAGGGGCTTCTTTCATCCGAAAGCGGCCACCATTCCGTTAACATTTTAGTCCACCTGCCATCACTCTGCCTAGCAACATGTCCCGCCCAACTCCATTTTAGGTTGGTAATGACGCAACCCACGTCTAGCACCTTGGTGCGACGACCGATCTCGACATTCCTTACTCGATCTTGAAGCTTGATACCGAGCATGGCGCGCTCCATGGCTCTCTGTGCTACACAGATTTTATGCACAGCCTCCTTAGTGAGCGTCCATGTCTCGCCAGACTATATCAAGATTTATCGTATGAAATCTAGAAAAGCGTCATTACAATTAGTTTTATTAGGAAATAAAACTATTTATGTGGATTATAAAATTCGAGATGTACTTTAAATTAATTATACGCCATATAATCCATCTAAACAGTTTTATTTCTTATATATCGCGGTAACCGAAGACAATTTTAGGTTTATCAGCTTTCTTCAATGACATGTAGATGCAGCTCACTCTATTAGTTGCGCCATAATGCAACAGAGTGCAACACTAAACTGAACTTAACGACGCTCTTTACGACTGATGCGGGTTGTTAAAGTACAAAATTGCACTTTTGGTGTTTACGTGAAGTGCATTAAAATGAGATGGTTGAAGTTAAGCGTTAAATATTCGCTATAAAATGCGTACGATGTTAATCTTTTTACTTCATATAAATTACAAAGTGTCGTACCTATTAATTTTATAACAGCATTTATTTTCTCACAACAAAAAAACAGTAAAACATAATAAAAACACTTCAATTAAAAACTTATAAATAATTTTTTTTTGCCGAAGTCGAAGTCGCTCGGTAGGGTGCCCAGAAGGCTGGCTACATTGCCCCGCCTGGATAGCAATGCCGATCCGCTGGTCACCAAAAGCCCCTATAAGCCGCTCTGACTGCTCCTCATAAGGGCGACGCGCGCTAGGCTCCCACGGACCCAGAGTTTCTTTTCTACCCTATCCCTAACCTAACCTAATCCTAAAAGAAAATATAGTTGAGTTTCTGACAAGATGTTTTACACTTTCTGTCATGTCAACAATTGTTTGTCTTAAATATCGTTATTAACGTGTCATTTGACTTAATAAAAAAACCGTCAGCTAGTAGTATCGCGGTGGAAAGACCGTCAGCTGTAAAATTTACGTGTAAAAAATACACGCCTTACCACTTTATTTCAGCAAAGTATGCGTAATGTGTAAATTGCGTAATTTGTTTATGGCGTTTCAGGCATTTCACCTGATTAAATGCTACATGCAAAGTTTCATGATTTGTTATTGCTATCATAAAGCGCTTATTTTTTACATTTGCATGCGACCTGCTGACATTCTTACCACCGCGATAAAACCGGCTGACGAATTTTTTAATTAACAATAGTGTCTGAACTATCGTCTGACAAAGTATCAAAAGGGAGGCGATGATAATTTTGTACGTGTTTCGGTGGCTGCCATTCCTCAACCCACCATTGTAGCGGCAGCTGACGTCCACGAGGGTTCATCCTACATAGCCGTTAACCACTACATATACAAGTTTTCACCCGGCGATTGGTCATGGAAACCTATTCTTAACTCGCCTCTATAAACTCCACTGGCTGTAAACATCCAGTGGCGGAGAATGGATACGAACTGGCGACTACATTGCAGCTTCCGTGGCTAACGTCCTGCACCATTGAGTATAATGCAATCTTAGAAAGACTAGCCGTGTTTGACCAACTCGTCGTGCTGCACGGACTTTAATTGTTTAGCCATTTACGGTTTACTTTACATTCGACATTAGTATTGACAACTAAATTTACTCGAACGTCCAACGTGTTGCATTTCTGTTGTGCTTGTAAATTCGTACGTAAGTGTGAAAGGGAGGCAATACGTCGAACGTGGTTCGCGGTAAACCCTCTGATTTCGGGCGGATGGAAGTGACCACCGGTTGCGATCTAGTGCGGAGCTTTCGCTCGCTATTGCTCCCCACAAACAAAGGTCTTACAATAAATCATTCACGGTACACTATGTGAAGCTAAGGAACGCGTTGCCATCTCCGCTGAGGCAGTGCCAGTCTGTAGCGACGCTATGGCTATCAAATTAATTTCAATTGGATGAAACGTAGGTAGGATTGTGAAGTTTTATATTTTAATATATTTGTAGTTATGTACATATTATCTTAGTTTGACTACCATTTCGTATCTATCTCAGTCGCTTAAAGGTTAACTGGATGAGATCCCTTAAGAGGATAAGGTCACGGTACACGTTTACTGTATTCTCTCTGTGTTGTGTAATTGTTTTGTACAATAAAGTGTTTTGTACTACTACTACTTGAATCCTAAATGGATAAAAAAAAATCTGTAACCGTACCAACTACGAAGAGAGGAGGTGTTCTTAAAGCATATACACGGCCCGATTCGAAGAATGATTAAGACATGTTTAAGATCTTTAAAAGATCGATGACTAAACGACATGTCAAAATTGACGTTTATTTCGATTCCGCTGTGATCCAAATAAGATCTATCTACGATATTTCTAACGTCAAAGTGACATTGGTTGCCCGAATCGAGCTGCTTCTGTCAATTATACGACATACAAACGATATCTAGATGAGAACCTATCGTTACCAGAACTTATTGTTATCTTTTCTTTATCAAATCTCATTATTCGAATCGGGCCGACATTACCATTTTCATACAAAAAGTTAACACAAAACTATAAATAACAACAATTTCGCCATTTCAAAATCTGCAAAACGTTTTGGCATTGCACTACGGAAATAATATGAGCAAATGTATGTTTTTTTGCCTCCGCGCGGCCAATCAGATATCAGGCTGCCCTTTAATACTTAAACGTCGTATGTAGTTACAATATTGTTATACAGATAAGACGTTTTGGTAAATATAAAAGGCGATAGAAATCGCTTGTAAAACAAGTCTTTGGGCGGAGACGTTAGTGCGCTGGGAGCCAAGAAACGGTAACGGTTTTAACGATTTTAATTTATGTTTCCTTTTTGCTGTACCTTACATAATTCAGTTGGCAATTCATGTGTATTTAATGATAGAAGAAACTGTTGCGCCATATTTGTTTAAAATTAGTGAGGGGCAACGGGGAGTTTCGGTTTTGGGAAATGGGAAAAATATCAATTTAAAATGAATAACGTTAAAAACTGGTAAACTCCTGCATCATCATCTTCCTCGCGTTGTTCCTGATTTTTGCCACGGCTCATGGGAGTCTGGGTTCAGCTTGGCAACTAATTCCAAGTATTGGCGTAGGCACTAGTTTTTAAGAAAGCGACTGCCATCAGACCTTCCAACCCAGATGGTAAACTAGGCTTTATTATCATTAGTCCGGTTTCCTTACGATGTTTTAAGTCATCGAAAGGCGATTGGTAAATATCAAATAATATTTCGTACATAAGTTCCAAAAAACTCATTGACACGAGCCGGGGTTTAAACCTGCGACCTCCGAATTGCAAGTCGCAAAATTCCCTACTAGTAGGTACTATAAATGCAAAAGACAGTTCTTTCTATGTGTTATCTCTTTATACTTAACCTTTGAACCGATTTCGATGAATTTTGGTATGGATATACTTTGGACCCCGGGAAAGGTCATAGGATAAAGTGTATTAATCAGCATCATCATTTCACGCAGATGAAGCCGCGGGAAAAAGCTAGGATTTTTTTTTCTAAAGCGGTAATAAGTTATATAATATATTTCAGTCCAGAAACACCAAAATAAGAAACATAGCATCATGTGAGCATGATGTCTATAACAACATGTGTGAAGATGTGCATAATGCTAATAACTGATAAAAAAGCCCCAAGGTTTGCAAGTACATACTTTGGTGGTAGCTAAATATTTGGGACGTTTTGGATTGAAACCCTTGAGCCGTGGGGACCTAGCGCGCGTTGTCTCTAAGGAGTTGGTGAATAGAAGCTTCGGCTGACCAGAAAGCTGGCCAATATTTCGCTCAGTGGATCAGCATTGACCGGTAAAGAGCCTCATGGCATTAAGTCATTTTTACTGTAAGGTTTTCTTTTGTGCAATAAAGGTTAAATAAATAAATAATTTAAGAGTTTCATTATGTTTTTACTTAACTGTGTTTCGTTGCACCTAATAAATTACCAACCTAAATCTGAATATCCCTAAAAATGAACGTTTATAAAGGCTAAATTAAAACGATGCCGTCAAAAAGCAAAGCTATAACACTTCGTTTAAACCCTTTCTTAAGGGCTATAAATCCTTAAAATATACCGTCGAGGTAAAATCCCGTTCAAAAACAATATTGTAATCCCTTCCAGCGAGAAATGTCGTTAGATTTCTAATTTAAATATTCAAAAGGTGTTAACTGATGAGGCATTAAAATATCTCCGTGATTACAGCTAGTGATGGGACGATTTCGGGAATATTTCCAAACGGGAAATACTAAACGTGCCAGAGACTATCAGGCAGGAATATTTTGATAGATCTGGGTGAAAAAGAAAAGTATGAGGAGATAATATGAACATATTATATTTTCTGAAATATAAGCACTGATACATATTTAGACTATTCATATTTAGCAGCAAGGTCGAAAATAATCTGACGGCATCACGCATGCGAACAAAAGCTGTTTATATTATTCAAACATTTAAACTTGTTCCACGCGCGTTTATGCAGTTACCTATAAAACAAGATTATTTCAGTGTACGAAGACACATTCTATCATATTTCTGGAAACATGACTTCAAAGTATATTATGAAAAATGACTAAAATAATAATTCAGCCTATTTAAAGCTCATGAGGACTTGGGCTCCGCTGACACAATGCGGGTTGCGGACTACGCGTACACACATTTGAATTTCTTTGCTTTCATATTTTCCTTCACCGAAAAGCTAGTGGTAACTATCAAATGATATTGCGTACATAATTTCGGAAACACTCATCAGGGCAAACCAGAGTTTTTAACTTGCGAACTTCGTATTGGAACTTTGGAAATCGGTCGTCACTTCGCTAGATCCACTCGGTCACTTCCCTCCGCTTTCTTTCGCTTCGAATTAAAATAACACGAACTAAATGAGAAATGGCATGTGAGAAAGTTTCATTTTAATTTACATTATGTCCGGAAATATAATCAATTACTTACCAATAGAATCAATATTCCTTTTACTATTTTTATTTTACATAGGATTAAGTTACTTATGTAAAAGTTTTTTATTCGGAAGTTATACCGCGATAACATTAGCCTCCTGGAATTAAATATTTGTAACTTGCATTTTGTGTTTAACTTATAGTCGTTTAAATAAATAAAAAAAACAGTACTTATTTATTAAAGAAAAATATTTTTACTGTCGGTTTTACCATTCCTGAAATAATGAGAAAACAACTTTTTTTACTTTTTTACTTACTGTAATAAGACTTTTCTAAACAAGGTATTTTAGGGTAAGAAAAGGTTAATTTTCTCGCGGCAAAATAAACTGTATGAGGATTCCCTACATGTTTTTCTCTTGTCCCAGCGTTTTTCTTACCCCATATAACAATGAAGTAAAACGTAATAAAACCCTGCCATCACTAAACTTATTTCTCTATAATATTGTATGCAACATTCCAGCAATTACCGAAAATAATGAAAAAATATTTCCCCAGCAGCATCACTACAGAACATTGGATACAATTTCTATTGCATTCTAACTGGAAATTTCAAAACACTTCAGTGTTGAGAATGGTTGATTTTCTTTTGTTTCCGACCGAGATCCGATGCTGATGTGATGTGATACACTTTATTGCCATTTTTATTAGCAAGCGAGCTAGTAGAAATCTGGTTATTCGATTTGTTATCTTTTTTGAAGTTATAACGTATTTTTAATAAACTTGCATTACATTTTCCGTTACATTGTTTTAAAACTTTTTGACGACTAGTTTGGCCTAGTGGGTAGTGACCCTGCCTACGAAGCCGATGGTCCCGGGTTCAAATCCTGGTATGGGCATTTATTCGTGTGATGAGCATGGATATTTGTTCCTAAGTCATGGGTGTTTTCTATGTATTTAAGTATTTATATATTATATATATCGTTGTCTAAGTACCCTCAACACAAGCCTTATTGAGCTTAATGTGGGCCTTAGTCAATTTGTGTAATAATGTCCTATAATATTTATTTATTTATTTTTGCTTACACCATTTAAATATGGAAAATACATAGATTTTAAGCAGCAAAATACCAGTAAAAAGTTTCGGTATAAGTATTAACGATATTATTATTATTTACGACGCATTATAAATTTTTGCGTCAGGTATCTTGATTTATTTCAGCAATTAGAAAACTCATGAAAGTATTGTTTAATGAAACAGTTATTCATGGCACCGACTTCATTTCTGTAGCAGCTGTTACACGATTGGTTACCTCGTATAGCAGAGAAAATCGTATCAAAGATGCCTGTTTTTAAACAAACATTTTCACTGTACAGGCAAATGAGACCGATTCAAGCCTCTAAATTTTACGTGTAGATTAGTCTAAACACACACTTCAATTCTGTAGCTGGATTTTTCGATTAATTCTTGTTTTTATTACTTTAAGCGGTTAAACTCGTTTTGCCGTATACGACCTTATATAATAAGCTAGCGCAAAAGCAAATTCACTACGCGTGAAGCATCGGGATGAGCGCGGGATTCGGGAAGCAAGCAACCGCCGCATTTTCTGATTTTATGTTTTAACGATGCGTCATCTTAACAACAATGTTATAGTTGTTAGCTTTGTAGCTGGCCCGCAACGGCTTATCCTTTGTCTATTGTTAACTAAAACCGCGCGTGCCACTACCTGCAAAAAAAAGTATCGTAAATTCTAATTGGCACCTGAGCGCGGGCTAGTCCAAAGCTCAAAAAACCAGTGTACGTGCGCTCTCCAATAACGCGCCTTTGTTCCGCATATCGGGGACACATTTTAGACTGGTTCGGTAGCGTTCGACTCGCCGGCACTCAGTAACCGTATAGGGACCACACAAGAAATCTCAAATTATTTTTCAATTTGTTAATTTTGAATCTTATTTCGGTTACCATAGGAGTTCTAATGAAATAACCGCTTAAAGTTACCCGGCCCTTTTTTTGCAGGTAAGTGGCACGCGCGGTTTTAGTTAACAATAGACAAAGGATAAGCCGTTGGGGGCCAGCTACAAAGCTAACAACTATAATTTCATAATACTTACTTCATTGGCTCAGCGACCTAAAATGAGACTTGGCCTCGACACATGACAGCGCCACATTTCTCGGTCCTGTGCAATCTCGCCAATTGTTGACTCGATGTTCGCGCAGATCCGCCTCTTTCATAATATGGTAAATGTCCACCAATTAGAATGTTTTATCTAAAAGAGCTATGTCTCTATGGTTTACTGCCAGCATTTAAATTAATTAAAAT
This sequence comes from Cydia pomonella, assembly GCF_033807575.1. Taxonomy (NCBI): domain Eukaryota; kingdom Metazoa; phylum Arthropoda; class Insecta; order Lepidoptera; family Tortricidae; genus Cydia; species Cydia pomonella. Next base: position 1,089,700 of record NC_084719.1, on the reverse strand, counting down.
ACTCCTCGGCCCAACGCAGCGACCCGATGGCAGCTGGAGAATCCGCAAAAACGTCGAAGTCGAACAGATAGTAGCTGAGCCAAATATCATGGGTGTCACAAAGGCGCAAAGGCTGCGGTGGCTCGGTCATCTAGAGCGAATGGGAGCCGATCGGGCGGTGAAAAGAGCGTTTGAGGGAAAACCGACAGCACGCCGCCCGGCCGGTCGACCTAGGTATCGATGGGCGGATGTGGTGGACTCGGATCTGCGCGAGCTCCAGGTTGGAGACTGGCGAGAAACTGCACAGGACCGGGATCAGTGGCGAGCAGTAGTGTTGGAGGCCAAGACACACTTTGGGTCGCTGCGCCAGAGGAGTAGTAGTAGTAGTAGTAAAATACTCGTAAGTTATACTCTGTCGTAAAATATGTACCTATAAGAAACGTCACATAAAATGTCAATTTAAGGGTCAGAGTTACAATGTCACTCATGCCGGTTCGAGCGCCATCTTGATAGTCACGTCTCGTGATTAATTCCTTTGTTTTTTGCTCAGTAATATTGTTTAAAGTGTAATAGCCTACAGATCCGAACGAAGTTCAAAGTCTTATACTTAGATTAGACCTTAAAAGTGCCTCTGGTCAAGATGGTATAAGTAATAGACTTTTAAGATCTATTAGTGATGTTATATCTCCTCCACTTTCGGCTATTTTTAACCTTAGTTTCTCGTTGGGTTTATTTCCTCAAGATTGGAAGACCGCTGCCGTAGTTCCAATACACAAAGGTGGGCCTACTAATACACCAAACAACTACCGGCCGATCTCACTCCTTGGAGCTTATTCTAAACTACTTGAACGGCTAGTACACAAGCGTCTTGTCCAATTCCTGGAAAAAAATCAGCTCCTGTCTGACCGTCAATTTGGCTTTCGCCAAGGAAAGTCTACGGATGAGGCTGTAAAAAAATTAACAGAGCTTGTCGTTTCACATATTGATGAAGGCAAAGAATGCATTGGTGTTTTCCTCGATTTGGCAAAAGCCTTTGACACGGTGTCGATTCCCATCCTGCTCAGAAAACTGGAGGCTTTTGGAATCCGTGGAAAATCGTTGGATTGGTTTTCTAGCTATCTTACGAGTAGAAGCCAGCATATTAAAATAGGAAACGTCACTAGTGCTGCGAAGCCTGTGATATTCGGCGTACCACAAGGCAGCATACTTGGTCCTACGTTATTCATTGCATATATCAACGACATCATGTCGCTAGACCTTAAAAATAGTGAAGTTTTATGTTACGCCGATGACACAGCCATAGTGTTTCATGGTGACTCATGGCGGGACGCCTATGATGTGGCTACAGCAGGGTTACAACGACTATCCACTTGGCTAAACCAGAATCTTTTAACCCTTAACACTGACAAATCAAAATTTATCGGATTTCATAAAACAGCGGCATCATGTCCTCCACCTGCCATTTCTTGTCTTAAAATCCACAGTCACATTTGCATAACACCGCCTACCTCTGCGTGCTCCTGTGACGGTATAAATAGAACCAGTTCACTCAGATACTTAGGCGTTATAGTCGACGAGAACCTTAACTTTAAAAAACATATTTCAGCGACGTCTGGTAGGGTTCGCAAACTTATATACACTATGAAACTTTTACGGGAGGTTGCGGATACTCACCTGCTTAGAGTTGTATATTTGGCTCTGTGTCAGTCTATTTTAAGTTATTGTATACTCGCTTGGGGTGGTTCTACTAAATCAACTTTAATCACTTTAGAGCGAGCACAAAGAGCAGTTCTGAAAGTCTGCCTAGGACTCCCCCGACGGTATTCTACTTCTGAACTTTTTATTAAAGCGCACGTCTTAAGTGTTCGTAGATTGTTTTTACTGCGTGCTTCCCTTTACGTACACAATATGGTCAGTCGTCCGCCTAATCTACAAGACATGATACTAAAAAGAGTGTACAAAATTCCCAAGCCCCTTGTTAAAACTGCTTTTGCTATGAGATTCTCGGCTTATCTCTTTCCGCATTTATACAATAAATTAGTAAAAATCTGCGACATAAGGCACTGTAACTTAACTGAAGCAAAAAGGCATATCCAACCCCTACTACTTTCTTGGAACTATGATGAGTCAGAGGATTTTTTGAAATGACTGTAGTAGACGACAATATTCAATTGCGTCTGCTCCCGAAAGATGAATAACTTCTACAGCTACTTTTCTTTTATTTTGTTTTCTCTCACATTTCGTAGTTATACACACGCACATATTCATACATACATACTCACATATATACACACATACCCTCACATAAACACTTTCACTTACATACAACTTATTGAGACCTTTTTAACTGTTTTTGTGCTTAGTTTGATAGTTAGTCATATAATAAAAAAAACTAATTTAATTTAGCTTTAACAATAATGTATTCTGTTAAAATGAGAACCGCACCATTTCGATACTTCTCTGAGATTCCCACGTGACAGGCTGAGCCTAGTGTGGGGATCAATGTACTGCTGGTCTTGTAATGCCAAATTCTTGAAATAAATATTATTCTTATTCTTATTCTTATTCTTATATCGATAGCTTAGTATACAGTAAACTAATTCTGTACTGTGCAGTGAATAGAGAATCAATCTTGAAACGCGTTTAACCACCATTTTGGAGTCAACGGCCGGTAGGTATCGCTTTACAAGAGCTAATAAAATCACCGCACACTGTTTTGTACTAACCGTACCTACAATTTTAGTCGTATTTAAACTTAAAGCTCCTAACAGCTTGATACTGGCGAAATACTCCCACTGGAATGAAGCCATAATTTTATTAGAATGAATGAATGAAAGTGTCACTCATATTAAATTACATTTGTCATTGTCATTACGGCTCTATAGCGAATTGATTTTATTACCTTTATTCAGCGACGTTTCGACAAAGGTTTCACTTATAAAATAAATTCGCTATAGACTCTATATTAAGTTACATGTAGTTTATACATGTTATTTAATGTGTTCAAAACGCGAGAGTTTTTGAGGTTATATTACAGTGTAACTGCTATATAAGATGTTATTATAGCATTAGAATAAAATGCACTTTTTGCTCAACTGTTAAAAACGTGGAACCAAAATAAAGAAGACTAGAATCGTGCAGAAGACGTATGCAAACTCCCGCGGGGGCTCTAGCGGTACGTTTTATTACCTATCGAAGACTCGAATATTGAAACGGTGCGGTGTCATTTCAGCGATCAATGAAAATTTTATGAAGTCGTAACTTGAAGCTTATTCGCGTTATGACTGCGGTACTGACACTTTTTTACTTTGTTTCAGTGAATTTTTGAGTTGAGTTATCATTATTATCATAAAAGACTTCTTTTAAGCTAATTCACTTCAATCACGTCGAAAAGGCAATGTTACTGAATTAGAAAATTTTAATTGAAAAATACGGTACTTAAAAAAAAAAAATATTTTTGTAAAAAGTCAGTACAACCGTTTTGAGGTTCCACTGATTATCAACTCTATGTCTACGAATACAATGGACGTCCTTAAACTGCGGCCAAAATAGAACAATGGATATTGTAAATAATGTCATCTCGCTTTGTGTTGTAGGGCACAGCACAGTGGATGTGATCCCAGATATAGATCAGAGCCCAACTGGGGAAGTAGACTTAACTAGACCTTGTGAGTTTTGTGTTCTAGCCGGTGAGTAAGGTTGCCAGAGCTCAAAAAGGATACGGAGTGTTAGGGTCGGCAACGCGCATTTAACCTCTGGAGTTGCAGGCATACATAGGCTACGGAGACTGTTTACCATTAGTCGGGCCGTATGTTTGGTTGCCACCGACGTAGTATAAAAAAACCAATTACAACTCAATTAAAAAAAAGTATTTTACATTTCTATATTACTGTTATTTATTTCTACCATTATTCATTCCCATTATTAATAAATTGAACAATGTGTATATTCTAAAATATTTTTATATGTATATCAGTAAATGTTAACTATGATGTAGTTAATCAATGTATGGATTATGGATTTGCTTATTAAGAAAAATCCAGAAGGTTATATAGAAGAGATCATGTACATTGAGTTCGTCCGTAGGCGGTAAGCAATAACAACATACAACTTTCAGGGTTTCCGTCATTTTCACATTCATTCATACAGAGCATACACCTGGTAGATGGCGCGTTAAAGACGACTCGTGGTCGCGAAACGAAACGGCCATAGTAATTTAGAATGTAAACGCTCATTTTGCCATGTGCATTACAATTAACCAAAATTTAGTTCGATAGGTAGATCAGGGTATGTCTAAGTTTAAAGTATATGGTACAACTTATTAGCACGAGAAATAACTACGCCATTGTTCGTTCTTCTAAAATTCTTATCATTACGTGTAATGTGTAGTGATAGAGTTATTTCCCAAAATTTAATTTCTTACTGTGTTTTTCTTTTCAGATGAGATTGGTAACCTAAAAAAACCATCTGTAAATATAAATGAATATTAAGGCCGTCACTTGGCCACCACCGAAAAAAATGATAATAACAAAAATTGAGTTATCATTCTAGTTCTCATTAAAAACACCAACTATTTTTATTGCACCCTATCTAGGTCATCGTACTCATGATTGAGTTGCATGTATTGTTACTTCGTTCCAAAAATAAAGTGAAATTGAAAGTGTTTTCGTAATGACATTGAAAGTGGCGACCGGTCTGGCCTAGTGGGTATGAAGCCGAGGGTCCTGGGATCAAATCCTGGTAAAAGAATTTATTCGTGTGGTGAGCACGGATATTTGTCCCTGAGTCATGGGTATTTTCTATCTATTTAAATTTTATATATAACGTTGTCTAAGTACCTTTAACACAAGCCTTAATGAGCTTACTGTGGGACTTAGTCAATTTGTATAATAATGTCCTATAATATTTATTTTTTAATACGGAGTCTATAGGCAATAGTCGGGCCCGTCATCTGCCTGACTTATTCAGGCGTGATCCCACCATCCATCATGCTGCCATGACGATCTAATATTGAAATAGCTTTACTATGCGTTAAGTAAATATCACTTTCCGTGGCGGTTTGTGTCGTGTGAGTAAACAGGGTGTTTTGTCAACGCTGAGTCATTTTCCCTGGAAGGATGAAGGTGTAGAATGATTTTTCATAATAAAACAATCCTGAAATTCCGACGAAACAATATTAAAAATATATATGTATACAGAACCCCTAGTGTGAATTTATTCGATAGCGAGACGTAACGTACGCGTTTGCGTTAAGTCTCATTTTGTATGTATACATATATAATAATAATTCAGCCTATATACGTCCCACTGCTGGGCACAGGCCTCCTCTCATATGTGAGAGGGCTCGGGCTATAGTCCCCACGCTAGCCCAATGCGGATTGGGGACTTCACATACACCTTTGAATTTCTTCGCAGATGTATGCAGGTTTCCTCACGATGTTTTCCTTCACCGAAAAGCTAGTGGTAAATATCAAATGATATTTCGTACATAAGTTCCGAAAAACTCATTGGTACGAGCCAGGATTTGAACCCGCGACCTCCGGATTGAAAGTCGGACGTCATATCCACTCGGCCACCACCGCTGTCCATATATAGGTATTTTCAAAAAAAAAAAATCCTGATCAGAACATGAAACCGAACGGATCCCCACTATTTTTGTTACCCCTTGTATTTGTAATCTCAAAGCAGATCACATGGATAGATTATGAACTAATTAAGTAATATCTAAATATTTTCAAAATATTTACGTCAGATAAAATACAACGAGCCTTTGTTTCTGTCGCACAAATACCCTTGAATTTCCCAAACCACAAACTTGGAAATCGTGCTCAAGCCATTCAAGTAGAAAACGCGAACAACGGGAAACTTATTGCTTCCTAAATCTATTATATTGGCCTACAATGTGTTTAAATACTGACCATGCTGCACGGAGTTAAGGTTCATATTTGTAGATAAGTTTAAGTGTTATAGGAACTTGGAATTGTTATCGCATGTTTGCGGTAAACAAAAATTCCTCAAATCTGGTTTATCGACCAACGGCAGGCCAATATAGAACAAATAATTTGTACAGAAGTTTCACTGTGTGACAAAATGAAAATGAAAGATGAAAAAAGTTTATCGCATAAATTTTAACTTACAGTTAATCACGACCTTTGGTACTGAGCTAAGAAACCCTGTGTTACAGAACCCAGTTTCGTTATACTAGTTTCTTAATCTATATATTGATGTACAAATTGTACAGAGAGTTACAATGAAACTTACTGATAGGTATATCTTATTTTTTTATTATTATAAACTGATCGGCGATTGGACCTAGACTAGACAAACCTGATGGAAAGTAAAGACAGGGCCTAAGATAGATCTCACCGGTTCAGTAGTAACCTATTCACTCTTGCTTTAAAGAGACCGAGGTCATATTTATCAGAGAAATCAGATGGCGGGAGCGCATTCCATTCTATAGCCGTCCGTACCAGAAAAGAGGAGGCAAACCGTTTCGTGCGAACAAATAGAACGTTTACCACTAAAGGGTGCATTCGTTCCCCACGCTAGGATCTCCGAAGATGGGGAAGGGGAAGGTGGCATCAGGTCGTGCAGTTCCTGTGCAAACTCCCCGAAATGTATCCGATAGAACACCGATAGGCTAGCGACTCGACGGCGATGCTCAAGGCCCTGTAACTTAGAACCTGTATGGTTAATTATTCCTAAGCTGCGTGTGTACGAGTGTTTGTTTATATGTTAGTGTATGATAGATCTGATATTTGGCAGCTGAAATCTATATAATATTGCAGCGCGACATTACTGACAACTGCATGGTTGCTGCAGGAATGTCGCGGTGCAATACAGCCCACTGCTTTGCGGCAGAAAACGGCAAATATGCCCATTTTTTCAAGAAATTTATATTAAATTTGACAATTGCGGCAGTAATGCAGTCGGTTGCAATTTTTACATTTAAAATGATGTAGAAATCAACTAAATAGTGCGATACGCGCGTGTGGTTTTCGGTATGGATATACTTGTTTCCACAACCAAACAGGCCAATTCCAATTCGCGCGTCCATTTCGTTTGACTTGTCCGCACATGTATTAATGCGAGCGAGTCGGCCACGCGAATGGCAGCTAATAGGTATGATTCCAATATGACTCAAATATCAGTTTTATGCCAGGTGGATGTTCGAATAGACCTGATAGTTTGGCCAAAACATTCCCGGTTTTTCGTCGAGATTGGCCCGCGGCCCGCTGTTTATTTTTCATTAAACTATTAAATGTTTGTGTTGGTTCTGCAGTTAATTAACGGCGTAGACCCGACTTTACCGCGATGCTATCTGTTTCGTTTCGGGGGTCTGAATGATTTAGTTAACGATGCTCATTTGGTTTTTATTACAGGCCCCTGTTTTGTTTATGTGGTATGAAAGAGTTTTATTGCTTATTATATAAATACACCGTGTCTTTATTTCCGTTAATTTCAAGGGTGCATTCCTGAGGTTAAATAAAGTCACTTTCTCAAAGACACCGATATTCTAATTAACTCCATTTCGGAGATAATCAATTTTTTTTTTCTTGTAAGGCCCTTGCGGGTAAACAGGCCCTAAGGCAAGTGTACGAGCGTGTACACTTGCCTTAGGGCCTGTTTACATATTGATTAGGTAGTGTTTAGTACGAGTTTATTAATTTGCAACTAAAGCTAAGTACTATCTCGGACGATCAATGTTCGAAATCACACTGATATGTCACAGTTTTCAATTGTTTGGTTGAATTAAATGTAATGCCCGTGTTATAACAACGCTATAATATATGCAAGATTTAATTACTTTGTATAAAAATAAAATAAAAACATTGTTTTTTTTTTGAAAATTTGTATGCCATTTAGTTTCTTTAATCATACTTACCCATACCCCGCAGTTAACGGAATTCAATAAAAACACGGTACCTATATATAAAATCTAGCAAGAACAAAAAAAAATTAAGCTATTCAGTTACCATAAACTTTCTTTTTTTTTCATTTCCTTTAGCCAAGCAATATTTAGAACCTTTTTAACGCGTTTTAATTTATTTTTATGTAAAAAGGTTCACTTTTATTATTTAATTTGTGGAAAACAAATTGAACAAAAGAACGTCGCTCAAAAATGTAATACATCGCTCAAAAGTATGTTTTCTTGTAAACGTGACTCGTGGGAACCACAATAAAGTTAAACAGGCTATATGCATGTACTTAGCGTGTGTTGCACGTGGTTTGCAGTGTGTTAGACCACCTCCAACTAGACACCTTAGACGGGTGCAATTTGATTTGACGTTTGCGAGGACAAGTGAAACTTTGATACACGGTGTCGATAAAATTATGACATTAGACAGTACTGTTATGTGGTGACGTGAAGGTGATGGATGAAAAGAGATATCATGTAGCGGAGACGAGAATATTAAGATGGATGTATGGCGTGACGAGAATGGATATATAAACGAATCGCCTAGCGTAGTATGTGATGCGGAGGGATGAAAGTCATGTGACGAGAAAGGTATTACTAATGATTTTGGAAGGAGGTATGAGGCAAGAAAAACCGAAGAAAAGGTCGATGGACCGGTGTGAGAGAAGATATCGGTATGAGGGCTACAGAGAGGTATGTAAGAAAAACACATGCTGCTCCGACCCCAAGTGAATGGGATAAGGGCAAGTGAATGATGATAAGACAGTACTTTTATGTAATTTTTAAATATTATAATCGATATTACATTAAAATTAACTACATTATTATTCGATGTTTTTTTTTTTTCACTGACTTATGATAATGTCGGATCAGATATTTACAGTTGCAATTAGAATTTATCAAAGAGGTTTTCAAAAGGATAATAAAAGAATACACTTTAAATTAATAATGTTACTTCAAGGACAAATTACGTATTTTATAATGATTTAGAAATTGCTCTCTATTGATATCGATAACACTTGAGTCAATATTTAAAAAAAAAATTTTTTTCGTTAATATAATAAAACACTAGCACTGGTATGTTTTTGCCTCAAAAACTGGGCTATGACATTTAACCCAAAATTCTACCGACACCTGCCCTAGTTTATACATGCCCTATCTAAGTGTTGGTGGTCTGTAAGCGCAGGAGAAAAATGGTTATCTTGCCATGCATTTGTATGCATGGCTCGGCAGCTTCCCGCAGCTTAGCGGATCGAATTTATGATATTTGACCATTTTAAGAATAGAACAATTTCTCACTCAACTCTGTGAGCTGTAGACTAGAAAACGACGCGTTAAGCTTAGAAAATGTAAAAGTGAAAAATACGAACACCATGTTTTTTTTTTTTATGTAATAGGCTGCAAGCGAGCAGACGAGCCGCCTGATGGGAAGCAGTCATCGCCGCCCATGGACATATTATAAGCAACATCGGAGGAGCCACTTATGCGTTGCCAACCTTCGAGAACCCTAAAAACCTGCTTCTTGAAGAACCCCATGCCATAGCGCAAGGGAAACACCTCAGAAGGTAGTTCATTCCACAACTTGCACGTTCTGGGAAAAAACGAGCGAGATGCCCGCTTGTTTTTGGTTTGCCACGTGTCGAGAAAGTGAGGATGAACTTTGTTTCTTTGGCGGGAGGTGCGGTGATTCAAGAATATCTACTAAAGATGACAAGCCGCTAATAATCATTTGTCCCTTTCCGACGTATTCTTTTCTTTTTTTTTTTACTTATAGGACATTATTACACAAATTGACTAAGTCCCACAGTAAGCTCAATAAGGCTTGTATTGAGGGTACTTAGACAACGATATATATCTGTGCCCCTAGTGAAAAGGGGTACAAGTCGAAAAATGCTACTTTACAGGAGAGCAAAATAACCGTTGGAGAATAAATTAGAGCTTACTGTGTCGTAATGGTAAAAAATACTAAATAACTTTAAATGCAGTTTAAGCAAATAAAATACTCGCTTTCATGTTGTATTATTAGTTTTTGTATAAATATAACGGTTTAAAAAAAAATTGACATGTATCCATTGCGATCAATGCATTTCAAAAGTATAAATTAACATGTATCTCTTTTCACATATTTCTTAAATTGGTGAATAAAAATATACATTTCAATATTTATGAAATAACTTTTTACGTGGCAATATTTTAAATAAACTTCCCAAGATTACTTTAAATGTCTGGTTTATGCCTTTTGTTTCGCATGTCTAATTCTTGACTAATTATGAAAATACTGACTTTTACCTTTTTGTACAGAATATCACTCAAGTGTAAACGGATGTAAATAGATTTGTACTGATGCTTTTTGAAAGTTGTATCGAATTTTCACGCAAAATTATGAAAGAAAAGTCGTGTTTTTTTGTAAGTTTTATTAAGAAAATACAAAAATACTTACACCAGCAGTCTACAGAAAACGAAACAATATAATACTCAAAGACATATGTAACAAATCAATTGAGCATTCTTTAATGGGTTTTATTTTTTTCCGTCTCTATAAGTGCATGATCTACATCACACTCCATATGACTATATCCAGGTACAAAAAAAAAGATACATGACATCTTCTCGCGATACGTAACCATCCTAGCCTGCAAACAATAACCCACAACTTTTTTGTACCTGGACATACCATACCATATAAAAGTTTTTGTTTTGGCCATAACAAGAGTCCGAGTAAAATATTATGTTTTACACCATCAGGAACATGATTAAGAATGAAATTGTTAACTTAAGATGCAATTTCATTGCCTCCCCTACCAGCTATACCTTCATGCCACATAAAGCAATACGAGTATGATTTATTAGTGATGCAATTCCTTATGGTTAGGTTAAATATCCATAGTTGGCGTTTATAAAATACAGCTCCTAACTTTAAGTACGGCGTCGGTTTTGAAATTCTGGAAAATATTTAAGGATATTTTTATCATTTATCATTCAAAATTTAGTACGTTCACACATTTTTTTTTTATATTTCTGTAACCACTTTTCATTACATTTAGGTGAAGGACAACATTTATTGTAATGTATTTATTAAAAATATTTTAAATACATGGATTTTGGCGCCATTTAGATTTTTATATTATCCAACATATTGTTTTTTTACCACCTTATCAATTCTACAACTATGACATGACTAACTCCTCATTTATTAAAATATGTAGGCTGTAAGGTGTAAGGTGCATTCAAGTTATTCTGTAAAAAAACACTAAAATAGTGGAGGATAATTCCGAATAGGATATTGCAACAGAATATGAGTGATTTTTTAATGATTTTCGGGATCAACCAATTTCTGAAATTACCCGAATACACCTTACCAAACAATTAGACAACCATAATACGTAGTAGATACTAAAACCATTTTTAAAGTGCAGGCCTTAGCACCTGAGCCCAAATCGAATGTAGGTTTTTTTTTATAGACGCAATGAGCACAAACACGGTAAAAGTACGTACGGCCTTTTGTTGTGTACCTCGGCGTACAGTGCATTTAAGCCTCGGACGGGACGCAAGCGGACAAACGTACATACATTCGACCGACAACCATAATATTTTGATATTGCACAGTAGCGAGTGAAGCACAAAGTCGTATAAGTCATTATAGGTACCTATTTATTGTTAAAACTAATACAAAATGGCTTTATAGGACCCTGTCTATAGCTAAGTAAGGTAACTGGCCATACAAACATTAAATTTCATTCCATAATCATAGAAATCAATCGTACACAGTTTTTATGATTAAACGTTACCAACTTAATTTAAGTCTAAACTTGCTTGGTGTAAAAGGGTAGATGTAAATCTAAATCCTAAAATGTTACGGTATTATTGCCAGAAGAAACTTTAAAAAATACGTGAAAAGGGATATAGCTCACGCGTATAAAATGTCGCCTCTGTGGCTCGCAAGCGGCGTAAGCACGTCCTCCTCTCATCACTGCGCACAGGCGACAGCGCGGCCCGTGGGCGTGCGCGGGGGCATCGCGCTTAAATTTGTATCGTTTTTACACGTAAATTTTACTGACTTTAGACGGTATAAGTCAACTTGTACAAACGGTTTTTAAAATTAAGTCGTAAATATGGATTTAAGTCAACTTGTTCTATTATTAATATCACTTTTTTAGTGTAAACTAATTTAAGTAGACTTCGATCCTGTGCCATCGAGAATTCTCAAAAGAGATAAAAATAGGTATAGCATTACACACAAAAAAAAAACAAACTCGTGAAACATATCGACACTCATACCTTTCGTCACAAAATAATTATATGCTTTTTTTGTTAACAATAATATATGTTAACATATACCCGCCATACTGAGTTAATTTGGGTCAGTTATATCATTTTGCACGTTCGTAACTTTGTTAATCGTTGGGGTAACTAAGATCCATTTACACCAACAGACGCGTTTTATTTTTTTAAACATTTTGGTATATATAACTCAATTTAGCCAAAATCGGACTTGTACCCCTTTTCACTAGGGGCACAGATATAATATATAAATATGTATAAATACTCTAATACATAGAAAACACCCATGACTCAGGAACAAATATCCATGCTCATCACACGAATAAATGCCCTTACCAGGATTTGAACCCGGGACCATCAGCTTCGTAGGCAGGGTCACTACCCACTAGGCCAAACCGGTCGTCAAACGGGTATTGGTATGATGGAAAGGGGGCGTCCATTAATCGCGTCATACGTTTTTGGCTTGTTTTAGACCCCCCCCCCTCCCCCATGGTGATCTTTGGTGATATTTTCAGGACCCCCCCCCCCATCCAATATGACGTGTATTTTTTTCGATAACTAAAGAACAGTTTTCTAACAAATGAACCTAAGTACACGTGAAGGACAGTTTGGTTAATTGAAGGGCGGAAAACTATTATTTTTATTTTATTGACTATAATACAGTATAGCACAGATGAAAAAAAATACACGTGATACGTGTCCATACCCCCCCCGTCCCCTGTGGTGATCATTGGTGATTTTTTGCTGACCCCCTCGTCATATTGTATAGGGGGGGCTATACAATATGACGCGATTAATGGACGCCCCCAAAGGGACAAACGATTATTAGCGGCTTGTTAACTTTAGTAGACGTTTATGAATAAGGGGGTTAGTTCGTTGAGTCGTTTTCATAGTGAACTTACGATAGTCTTAAGCGCCATAGACGCTATTGGCGCTTAAGTCCTTTATGTCAATTTCCGTATTTTGAAAAAATCCAAAAACCGTCAACCAAAAAATTTCATTGTAGAATCTGGTTACAAAATTAAACCAAAATTGTTAAAGAATGACCTGTACAGGAGATACGAGAACAAAATGCTCAAGTCAAAACGGAGACCTTCGCTAACGCTACGGTCAATTAAGAGTCTCACAAACTCTCAGCTAAAGGCCGCTCCCATACAATCAAAGTTATATTTTAAAACAACATTCTGTAATAACACGAAATTTAAGTGAGATATATATATTCTATTTCTGGCACCTACTAATTATTGTTGCTTATTTTGCTAGATAATACCAAAAAATAAGAGAGTGAAGAAGTTCTATATTATACAAAACTACAACATTACAAATTTTTTTTATAACCAAGTCGGTGGCAAACAAGCATACGGCCCGCCTGATGGTAAGCAGTCACCGTAGCCTATGGACGCCTGCAACTCCAGATGTGTTGCATACGCGTTGCCGACCCTTTAAAAACCTGTACACTCCTTTTTTGAAGAACCCCATACTGTATACCCTCGGGAAAACCTCGGCAGGGAGCTCATTCCACAGCCGGAGCGTCCGCGGGAGGAAATTCCTCTTAAACCGCTCAGTACGCGACCATTTAGGCTCTAGGGTATGAGGATGAACACCCTGCCGACGGCGAGCGGTGCGGTGATAGAAAGTGGCCGTTGGCATCATGTCAAACAATTCTTCAGAGCACAGCCCATTGTACAAGCGGTAGAACACACACAAGGAGGCAACGTCTCTCCTTAGACTTAATGGTTCAATGCCGCTTGTGAGATTAATTTAATAAACATGTAATTTTAAAATGAGAACGTAACGGGTTTTTTTGATGAAATATTCTAAAGTTTGTTTAATGCAAAAGTCGGCTAGAATGATTCGCTCGCGTCTATGCTCGCATGTGTGCTTGAAATGACACTTCTTGGTGCAGTATCGTTTCCTCGCGTGCTTCGTCCCGCTCCGGGTACTCTTGGTTACATTCTGAAGGCGACATCCAATTCTCATTTTTATCAAGAAAACTCGTATATCTTCAACTCCTGCAATTTTGCAATCACAATCTGTAGTTGTAAGATAACATAAACATATACATATTTATGACGTTTAAACAAAAACAACACAACTAATAAATTACATGTAAATAACTTTTAGGTGGGGTAGTGACCCTGCCTATGAAGCCGATAGTAATGGGTTCGACTCCCGGTAAGGTCATTTATTTGTGCGATGAGCACAGTTATTTGTTTCTGAGTCATGGATGTTTTCTACGTATTTAAGTATTTATATATTGTATATATCGTTGTCTGAGTACCCACAACACAAGCCTTCTTGAGCTTACCATGGGACGTAGCCAATTTGTGTAAGAATGTCCTATAATATTTATTTATTTATTTTTATTTATTTAACTCTTATAACGCAATTGAAAACGTTTCCACTCTGCCTGGTGTCAAAGTATAATTGTCACTTTTAGACTGCGTTTCCACTGAGGCGGATATGAGAGGAAATGTGCGGGAAGCACGCAAGCAAAGGGAAGCAACCATATAACTCAATTATCATCGACTTGCCCAGAGAGAATATTTGACGCGCCGCCACTGGTAACGTTAGTTAGGGGCATGGCACACTGCGTCCGATTTGCACGTCATTACAACGCAGAGGGCCTACCGCGAACCACGTTCGACGTGTTGCCTCCCTATCACACTTACGTACGAATTTACAAGAGCGACAGAGAGGCAACACGTCAAACGTGGTTCACGGTAGGTACTCAGACCAGATCGTACGCAGTGTTTCATGCCCCTTAGTTAGGTTAGTATCTTTAGTATCTCAAACTTACATATATTGTCTATCTCTAAAACACGACTGCCATTTATCATGAAGTGCAGAGTGTAAGCTATAACATTAAGTGAATTTCCTATACTCCATAGAAAAATAAGGTAGTGACTATGAAAGAAAAACTTTCCTTCTAAGCTCCCTAGTTCTATGACCATATTTTTTTAGCGTTCTGTACCCAAAAAGTAAAAGGGGAACCTGTTTCTAAGACTCCGCTGTCCGTCTGTCTGTCTGTCTGTCTGTCTGTCCGTCTATCATCAGACTGTATTTCATGAACAGTGATAGACAGTTGAAATTTTCACAGATGTATTTCTGTTGGTGTTATAACAACAAATAGGTACTAAAACGTACGTAATCCTCGGAGCGCGAGTCCGTCTCGCACTTGTTCGGTGTTTTTACTTAATTATACATATACATTCATTGTTAACGTCAAAAGTCCATTTTCTTACAAAAAATAATAAATGACCTAAGAATAAATACAAGTCCAACCTCGGACAGTGGCCTACTTCGAAAATCGAAATCCCTCCTGCTTCTCTATCACACTCCCATATAGCAATAGAGATGGAAATAGACGAATGAAAAGGGCCAGACATCGTCATGAATATGTAACAAGCTAAATAAACGGAGCTCTTAAGAGGCGATTAAAAACAGCTGCCCTTACTCTGCGATGTTCGACATTGCTTTGGAAACGTTTGGAGGATTTAAAAGCTGTGACTTAATTTCTTTTAACACAAAAGAGACTTGAAAACAATGGCGTTTAGAAAAACCCAGATTTTTGACTCTTGCTTTGTGAGGGATTTAAATATTTAAAGGAGCAGCTATTGGAATCGAAGTTTCGCTTTAAGTTGTATATTTATTGCGAAGAATACTGTGAGAAAC
Organism: Cydia pomonella; assembly: GCF_033807575.1. Taxonomy (NCBI): domain Eukaryota; kingdom Metazoa; phylum Arthropoda; class Insecta; order Lepidoptera; family Tortricidae; genus Cydia; species Cydia pomonella. The sequence continues at coordinate 1,073,847 of NC_084719.1, read as the reverse complement.
GGAGAAAGATGAAAACGGAGTGGAAACCCGCTCTGCGCGGTAATTTTGTAATGAAATTGCTGACGAAGCTTATGATGATATAAGCTGGTTCCTTTTGTCACGCATGGCAATTGCTAATGTTCTGTAACTCGCTATTTTTTATTAGCATCGTTCGCAGACGTTTCTGCTCGTTAAAAATTAATTTAGTATGGGTAGCACATCGTTACCATAATAATATATACTGTCATGATTTATTTATGTTTACATTTAAGATAGCAGTTAAATAATAATTATACCGTGACAACATTATTATGTTACCCCGATTAATACAGGGGTAGTTGGAAAAATAACATTATACTGAACACGATTTAACATTATGTCAAAACACGGTAGTTTTAGCAGGTGGTGGGGACACGGTAAATGTTGGACAGGCTCGTTCACTTGGGTTGAGGCTGTCAAAGAGGAAGCATCGTAATGAACTGGTTAGGTCAGAGTACCTGCAAGTATCCCGATTGCTGTAGTAGTAATAGTTTAGGGTAACCATGCAATAAGAAGCACCATAAATCAGAAGTGTTAACGTACCACTAACCCACATTGGGATTTTGAGATTTATTTTGATTCCTAAGTTTTATGAAACGTAAGTTATAGAAATAAAAAGTATTTTATTTCATGAGTTTAGGACGATTTACATGCTTCAGATATATGTTTTTGGCGACTGCTTGTAAGTAACTATTATATGTATTAGCAATTTAAAAAAATGCATGATGAAGTTGCAGGTAGCTTTAAAACTCGTGAGTAAAAATAGTCATTAAGAAGTATATCTTACCACTTCTTTGCAAGCAACTGAAAACAATAAATTGGCTGGTAGTTTATTGTGATAGATAATGAATTTATAATAATTTAGACAGATAATATTAAATGATTGTTGTAAATCATATGATGGCCCAAGAAAGTTAAGTAAATATATATTATGATAATAAAAGTTCCTTTAAGACATCAGTATATGAGGCATCATGACCAGAAATAAATTAGTTTTGTCATTTTTACACATGGAGTAGGTTATGCTTTCCTATATATTTTTTTCTTTGATAAGAATTTTTAAAAGCATTTATGTATTTCATTGTTGTACACGTCATGATTTATGTTCAATGCAGCAGTTTTAGTTAAATCTATACGAAATCAGTGAATTGGACAGCACTAAAATGCGAAATAATAAGTATCTATTTATAGACATATTTTTGTCGAAATAAATACCTACGTTTAATGGTGGCAGTGACAGTGTTACACAGGTGACAGTGTTACACATGTTATCTGTAAATTTTACTCCAATTTAGCTAAAATTGTATGAGACTCATAGTTTATTTATGCTAATGAAAGCCTTACAGTTGAAAGCGGGCTAGCATAAAAATATAAGTAAATACAGATACTTATTTAAAGTAAGCTAGTGTACAACAACGTAAACAAGCGTTTTGTGTAGTATATACTTATGTAGTTTTAATAACATGAGTAATATTAAGAGGGTAATATTAAGAGTTTGGACGTGAAAGATGAGATAAATAGAATAGCAGATTCATAATGTGAGCGTACATTATGGTAAATTTACATGAGCGAATGTAAATTAGATGATAGTACTTCATAATGTGAGCGTACATTACGGTAAATTTACATGAGCGTATGTAAATTGGATGATGATAGTTTTTCATAATGTGAGCGTACATTATGGTAAATTTACATGAGCGTATGTAAATTAGATGATGATAGTTTTTCATAATGTGAGCGTACATTATGTAAATTTACTTGAGTGTAAGTAAATTAGATGATGATAGTTCTTCATAATGTGAGCGTACATTATGGTAAATTTACATGAGCGTATGTAAATTAGAAGATGATAGTTCGACATAACGTTCTGATGTTGCATTATCTTATACCTTTGAACGAGCAATTCTTGTATATATATATAGTTTTCTGTGGTCTCGGAAACGGCTCTGGCGATTTCGCTGAAATTTGGTATATGGGGGTTTTTGGGGGTGTACAGTCGGTCTAGATTAGGCGCGTGTTTTCGAGTTTTCATGCGTTTTTCTTTCGACGCAGAATGTGGTCGCTGATTTCGTGTTGCTGGCCACTGTCCGTCTGGTCCGGCGGGTTGGGACGCGGACGGCTAGAAACGAGTGTTACGGGTTCGAATCTCGCCCGGTGACTAACCTTTGTTTTTTTTTATATGTTCAAGTTTATATATAATTTTTAATTTTTATTGTTTTGAACAGGTTTGGTTTGGTAAAAAAATGAGCTATGTAATAAGAGAAATTGGCAATAGATGGCGTTACTCTGTGACAAGTGCTGTAAGGTTGAATTCGATTGTAAATAATAATAATTGTCAGTTCACATTTTACTTTTTAAGTTTATGTAGATTATCACCTATTATACGCCACTATATTGCAATGGATAGTTGTAGCCGAGCGGAGCTCGGTCGCCCAGGTACTAGTAATTTTAAATGAGCGTATCTAAGAGATCTTAATGAAACATAAAGAGATTTGTTATGGGCTAGAAGCCTGAAATAGACAATCCTTTTTTTTATTTTATTAATGAGTTAATTTAATTGGGTTAAATGACACTATACTTATGTATAATGTGACAATGGATTTTGACAGTGTGTAAATTTAAATGCATTGATTCTAAATCACTTATTTAGTATTAAACGACAATATAGAACTTGGAAAGAAGTTATGATAATTAAACTCATGCAGAGTCTGTGTAAAATTGCTGGTCAATCATATGGTCTACTAGTATGATTTAAAGTTACGCAGGTACACGATATATAATAACAATGTGAGAGAGCATTATGGTAGCTTAACATAAGCGAAGGTAACTTAAGAGAAGTTAACTCAAGTTTTTGTATGACAATAATAAATAATATATGCATATAGCATGAGAGCGAGTATTGAGAGTTTGCTGTATACAGAACTATTCAGTGTCAGTGCCAGATGATAGTTTTGTTAAAGACAACAAAGAGCGAAAGAAATATAATTTATAACGAATTTGTTTGTTTCACTGATGAAAATATTTTATCACGTCAGCAGCTCGAACAAGGGTAATTTGCTGCTTAAAAACAGTGAGCAAAATCACATTTTGCTCACCGAGTGAGACAAAATAACATTCAAGTGACCTTTAGAGTCGAATGTCATTTCAACGAGCGGGGCCTAATACAAGTTCGGAATATTTGAACAAAAAAAAGTGCATACGTAATTCAACGGTATATTGACGGTTTATAATAGACCCCCGAAATAAGTCAGACCGCATCGTTCCAAAACACCCTACGAGTCTTCATTCGTAATAATTAATTAATGAAATAAAAGTTTAAAATTTAATAAAAACACCATATTTTACGTATTTTATTATACAATCAAAACAAGCACTCGAAGAAATATCAAACTTTGCTTTCTTGTTGTACAAATAACTATTGTTCAATCAAGTTATTTAACTTTTGTTGGACGTGAGAGTGCGTCTAAAATTTGATTATCGATTGACGTGAGCATGCGTCATGGAAGTAGGAAATTTTTTGACGTGAGAGTTCGTCTGAAATATGATTTGTACTTGACGTGAGTGTGCGTCAAGGAAGTTGAAAATTATTTGACGAGAGAGTGCGTCTTAAATTTGATTTTTATTTGATGTGAGCGTGCGTTTTAAATTTGATTTTTGTTTATCGTGAGAGCACGTCAAGGAAATTGTTTTTTATTTGACATGAGCATACGTCAAGGTAGTTAGAAGTTATTTGACGTGAGAGTACATCTGAAATTTGATTTTTGTGTGAAGTGAGCGTGCGTCAAGGAAAGTAAACATTAAAGTACGTGAGAGTACATCTTAATATTTTATTTTTGTTTGACGTGAGGGTTCGTCACGGATGATTGAGAATTAGATGAAATTGTTTGTTTTTTGACGGAAGTGTACACATTGAAATTGCGAATTATAAAATGCGAATGTGCGAATGGTGAATTCTGTATGACTAGTTGCTAAAGATTTGACTATGGTGGTCGCGAGAACGCGACGGATGTTTTTTTTAGTCCAAATAAGATGACTAATCTTTTCTTTGATTGTTCATAAATTATATTCTAACGTGACATTGCAAGTAATATTTACAGTATTTAGTACGATGACGAGAATGCAACTGGTTATTGATGGAATGATAATAAAAAAAAGTAATTTGTAGCTTATATTGATTTTTAATTCCAACAAGCATACGTATGTATTGATTAAACGGAGATACAGAATCACAATAGTGACTTGTGAGAGCTGTAAGTGAAATATGAAAAAAAACGGAACGTTAGTAGCGAACGTTCGTTCTCTTGAAATGGTTCATATATTTTTTTATTTTATATATGGTTGAAATTAAAATAACCCTGAGCATACGCCTCAAATTTTGGAGAGATGAATCAAACGAAGGATGAATTAGTGAAATTACACTCTTATGAAGATAAGAATTATAGATTTTTATCGACGCTGGCAGTTTCACGACTGTCGTGTGTGGAGATATACTTACGCGATTTTTTTAGATATAGAATTTACAGTGGTCTTGTGAGAAGAGAATATAAAGTATAAGTGGGTAAAATGTAAGACAGCGTCTTGATTACAAGTTAGATCGAAATTAAGTTTGATCTCCGTTAAATTCTATAATACAGAGTATTAAATATTTTATTTTATGAAATGAAGTAAAAAAAAAAAGTATAACAAAACCTAATGGTTTACATCTACCTAATGATAGATGGTAAAATGAAAAGAGAGATAAGTTATACATAGAAAACATATTGTATGTGTGTGAGCATTGTCCGATTGAAATGGTTAATACTATTAATAGATGCTAAAATGAAAAGAGAGACAAGTTGTACATAGAGAACAGATACTGTATGTCTGTGACTATTGTTCGATTGAAATGTGTGTTACAATTAATATTTTTTACAAAAAAAATTGTTAGAATTTGGGGAAGTTTTTCTCTTTTTCTAGGAAAAAAACAGTTGTTTGAATTTCGGGTGTTGAGCCAGATGAAGAACGTAATTGAACATGAATGTGTTTAATGCTTGAGCATTGATTAAGGCTCTTGAGTTTGATATAGTGATCCAAAACTGAACTGCAGAAATTTAAACCGTCGTGAGTAATGATACAGTAGCAAGTACGTAAAGTGACTGAGTTCTAACACAGATCGAGGTTTTCTTTCTTTCTTTCGAGTAAAGAGATTTGCCTTTAAGCAGGAAATTGAAAAGTATCGAGGTACTTAGGTAGGTAAGCAGAAGCCGATGGGGACACGGTAAATGTTGGACAGGCTCGTTCACTTGGGTTGAGGCTGTCAAAGAGGAAGCATCGTAATGAACTGGTTAGGTCAGAGTACCTGCAAGTATCCCGATTGCTGTAGTAGTAATAGTTTAGGGTAACCATGCAATAAGAAGCACCATAATACTAATCTATAATCGTTACTGGTGAATTTTGACTTGGAACTCCGGTAGCCGTCTAAGAAGTGTAACGTTCTTACGGTAGATGTCGCTAGGGTCCCCTAAACCCATATGCTGGAAAGATTTGCTACCTAGGGATGAGGAATGGTGTCTTATTTTTATTATACAATTTCGGAAATATTTTGTTCCACAATTCGTGAAAGCCTAGATAATACAGGACAAACGATGGTTTTATAAGTACCTCCTTCTTATATTTCGTAAACGACCGAACGTCTTGATGTTTGAGTTATGTAGATCAGTAAAACTAGCCATCAACTATATCAGCACCCTCTGTGCTGCTGCCTTTTCTTACCAGATATATATCTTAGCAGCATGTCAAATCTTGGACCCGGGTACGTCCAAAAGAGAGGTATGAGCATTGTGAATGTCATCTCGCTTTGTGCAGTAGGGCACAGCACAGCGGATGTCATTCCAGATCTAGAGCAGAGCCTAACTGGGGAAGTACGAGTACCTTCACCTTACAGAAAACCGCAGCCAAATAACACTAGACCCTACTCATAGTGTTGTGTTCCTGCCGGTGAGTAAGATTGTCAGAGCTCAACGAGGCTACGGAGTGTTGGGGTCGGCAACGTGCATGTAACTCCTCTGGAGTTGCAGGCGTACATAGGCTACGGAGACTGCTTACCATCAGGCGGGACGTATGCTTGTTTGCAACCGACGTGAATACGTATGAATACGTACTTACCTCATTATCCTTGTCAGCATCCTTGATGTGTTGTGCGATGAACCTCACGCTCTGTAGTGCTGCTGCTACTTCTGGCGAGAGATGACGAGGCAGCATGTTTTCAGATTCCGTCACTGTCAACAAAACAATTTTATACACATGTAACACTTATAAACCTGACCACTACCTACTTTTCAATTAAAAGGGTGTGGCTTAGTTGAAACTGATAACAGGAGATGTTTTGATCTTCTTTCTATTTGATAACTTTATTCGGAATCATTTCAGTCATTCGGGAGCTTTGTTTAAAGTGTAAAAAGTAGCAGAGCAGATGTAATGGTACGGTTTTAATGGTATAAGTCGATCCAGTTCCTTTTGAGGATCATATGTCTATTGGGAGCGTGCACGACTGTCACGCAACCTAGTGTCCGCAATTCTAGGGGAAAACGTCAATTCACTACATCTTATAAAACTACTCCAAAACTAAAAACTACTGAACGGATTTTCATACGACTTTCATCTATCAATAGAGTGATTCTTGAGGAAGGCTTAAGTATATAACTTGTTAAGGTTTTGTGTAAATTGTTTGAAATATAACGATGTTGTCGGAAAAAATCACGCTGGCTAGGAGCTTTAATCGAAAACGCTGCCTAATCCGTTTGAGCTATAACAACACAATGTATGGTGGGGTTGTTTCTCATTTATAGGTCTACAATAAAGTCCGCGATGTAAAATGTCTATCTTTTAAGGATAACTTACTATATCCATTCTTAACTTCTAGAAAAAGATCACGTAATATGTGGGATTTGCAAAGCTATTTACATGGATACATTATTAACAATTATCAAAATAAAGACGTTAGTTATATTAAGCATTTCATACAGATTACAATGGTCCCTTACACCATACAATTTAAATGAATATTTCAGGAGTAATCGTAAATCAAAGTTTCATTTCGAGCCATATAATTGTACGAAATGTTAAAGACCCTATCCGCAGTTAGTTCAAATTTTTATCACCTTATGCGCTGGGATCGCTTTACTTACCCCCACCACGCACTTCGCACGGTCCCAATAAGATCCATCGCATTAAAGTAATACAAAATTGAGAAACAACTGTCAAAGTTGGAAAGTCATACGCAACGCACAAAGCGCACCTTACTAAGCGGTACATAATCGTGGCTTCACGTTCACGATTACGAAGCCGTCAGGAAATATGAAGAACAAGAAAATTGCTATTTTGACTTGGTCTAATTTCTCGGATGCAACGGACAAGGGAAAACTCAAAATAAGGAAAAGGAAGAGAAAGATAGCTTTGGTTTAACCACTTACCTGAAGGTCTCTGATGTCCTCCGGCGGCCATCATGTCATCTTCAGGGTTGGGAGACTTCCTGTAGTCACCATTGTCTCCATTTTTGCTGTCACTAAAGGCGTCAGTCAAGCTGTCGCGACTGGGAACACGAACAAACATACTTTTTTTTAATATAACTAGGAACCTTTATAGAAATGGTTTTTTTTTAACTTGGACAATTTAATTTGATTTTAAGACCAACAATTATACATTTTACATACATGTAAAACTACAAATAAATATTAAAGGAAAATAGAACCAGGTAACAACAGGCGGTATTATCGCTAAAACGCGATCTCTTCCAGACAACCTTTAGGTTCTATTATATATATTGTTATTGTAAATAATATATTTAGTAGGAAAAAATCAAAGTTAAATATAAGATAGATAAACGTTTGATCTAGGCTAGAAAAAAATATAATTATCAAAAAAACAGGTATTCCAGACAGTGATGCTTCATGCAAATGCCGAAAAAGCATTGAAAGGTTCTCAGTATTATTGCTCTCGCTCTTATCAATTTATCTTTAAAAGAAAAATTTATGAAATAGAGATGGCATACGCTAAACAAAAGTGACCAAGCTCTTTAGTGGCGGTGTCCGTATTTACATTTTTTTACCATAATCGTGGCCTAAAGGGCATTTAACTTCAATTATTTTTGTGTTATATTATTATTAAATAACAATCTTTCGATAACTTGCAAACAATTTTTTTACTTTTTATGGTAAAACTACATTAAAAGAGTCATATAGAAGCAAAGTCAGCAACATCCACTTTTTTAGAATTTCGTCGACAAACTTTGACGACCGGTTTGGCCTAGTGGGTAGTGACCCTGCCTACGAAGCTGATGGTCCCGGGTTCAAATCCTGGTACGGGCATTTATTCGTGTGATGAGCATGGATATTTGTTCCTGAGTCATGGGTGTTTTCTATGTATTTAAGTATTTTATACATATTTATATATTATATATATCGTGGTCTAAGTACCCTCAATACAAGCCTTATGGAGCTTACTGTGGGACTTAGTCAATTTGTGTAATAATGTCCTATAATATAAAAAAAAAAGAAACTCTTATAATGCGACGCTATCCGTTTGTCTATCACATTAATATTTTACAGTGAATGTTGCTGCCTTTGCAGCTTTGCTTAGTTCTATATGACAATAAATGACACTAAAATTTCAAATCAACTTTTAACTATAGTGTTGACATCATCCTGTCTAGTCGTTAAGAGTTTTGGCATCAACTTCAGCCCCACGAATTCATGAGGTTTGGAACCTGCAGTTACCTCATCTCCAGCTCGTTCGTGTATCCGTTGGAGACGAAGGTGTCGTCATATTCAGGGAGGGAGTACTTGGTCCGCCGCATCATGAGGAGCTTCGGCATCAGCTGAAGGAACAGCTTCTTCATCCAGGGCGACATGGTGTGGGTTGATGGGGACCTAGGGTGATAAAACATTAATATTTTTTATTAACCATGAATATTTTTAAGCCAAAATACCATTGTGAATGTTAAAGTCAAAAAGGTCATTAAATGGGAATTTTCTAATTAATTTGACATTTGCGATAGTAATGCAATCGACAGCATTACAGCAGCAGTATTGCAGCGCGATATTACGAGTACTGCCGACTGTATTGCTGCCGCAGATATCAAGATCGATGCCAATGTCCGAATTTGACTACGTCGGTGGCAAATAAGCACACGGCCCGCCTGATGGTAAGCAGTAGCCTATGTACGCCTGCAACTCCAGAGGAGTTACATGTACACCCCCCCTCGTTGAGCTCTGGCAACCGGCAGGAACACAACACTATGAGTAGGGTCTAGTGTTATGTTGTCGGCATTAATGACACAGTGGAATACCGCAGCAGTAATGCCGGTGTAGTCTGCATTCGAACAATACCTTTAGACTATTTGCATTTGAACGTGATCAAAATTTCACGCGCGCAAAGCATTTCTGCTAGCATAATCGGTGTCGCTCCAACCAGACAACAATAGGGCTATTTATGTGCCGGAACGTCCACTCGTATATTGATTATAAACTCTAGTACGTTGTCATAAAGGTGATAACAGAAAGCATGATACTATTGTTTATGACATGACACGGCTTTATGCGATATTAGAAGCTGGAACTGCCGAAAATCCGCAGATTCTGGTCAGTTGTTGCTATTACAGCTGTTGATTACATGTTGGCGTGAAATATCTTTGACATATTTTTTTTCATAATTACTTTTCGGATATTATAGTTTGATATATCGTCATTTTGAATAACGTAATACAAGGCATACTACTATATTACCTAATCATCGACCTACATAACGTTATTCTTGGTATATTGGTTACAGGGTTTTTTACACTTCGTCTAATATACACTGCAATAATTATTACATACACTAAAGCATATTTGTTCTAACTAGTGACATTAAATAATTATATGTAAGATACAATAAAAATAAACGGTTCCTAGAAAAGTGCCTTAGATTAAGTTAAAACTGTGACAAACGAATATGTAACGAAGTATTATTGGAAGCTGGATCGACTTTTTAAGTTTATTTCGACATGAATTACAGAAAATCTTGCTCGTTTTTATTACAGAGTGCACAGGGACTAGTATGTTTGGAACAAACGAAGTTAGATCTGAGTAATGTTAACGTGAGATGAAATATTAAGTTCAAATGAACCAGACGATATTAGTATATTATTATGTAAGCACTGAACTTCATACATTTCAACCAAGTTTAGAAAGGTATATAATTTAATGAATACAGACAAAAAGTTATTATAGTGAACGACGTAAAAAAGCTGGCAATACTCGTATACAACGCAGTGTAAATCTCTGGCATTGTTGCCTTTTGTCGATATCGTGTGGCTTGAAATATGGCGCCCCTCTAAATTGGGATGCTTCATTGAATGAACGTGTTTGGCGTCATTGTATCAAACAAACACATACAATGTGTGTCGCCATAGTCCGGATTCATACATCAAATAACAGTTTCTACAGAAATCAATTTTCACTACACGTAATTTAAGGACATATTTCACGGACAACTAGTCCCAGGAACATATTTCACGGACAACTATTATGGAGAATTTAATGCATAATATTTTGGCAATTCGGCGGGCTAATTTATGACATCGCTTTATATTGGGATGTTTAGTTGAATTAACGTGTTTGGCGTCATTGTATCAAACAAACTTACGTTTTCCCAAAAATACGATGTAAATTTTTAGTACAGTGGCAAATTGTTCATTAATTTAACAAATGATTGGGTTTGTGTATCAAGGCTAAAAGATAAAATTTTGAAGGACGTTTTGTTTTAGTTAAATGATTGTTGTTTGGATTTTTTTAAACATTTTGGTACATATAGACGTGAGAGTAAGAAATATATTTTTTTCAATAGAGTTTTGCATTGGTTTTAGTTTTTTTTTTTTGGTTTCTATGAAATTGAAGTCGGTTAAAAATGACAAATGTCGGAAAATTCAATGCAATGCAATTTGACAATTTGAGAAATACTATAGTGCTGCAGCTTTGACGCGGACACTGTATCTGTCAATTATCGTCGAAACGTCATTAAAATATCGAATTAAGCGAAATTTTGTAAGGCCTGATATTCCAGCTAATTTCCATACCAGCACGTTATAGTACAGTCGCGATCATAAATCACGTTCACATTGTGACTGTGTCGTTTTAATAATAGAACGCGTGATATATGGTAGATCGCGCGATAAAAGCTATTAGTTTGCGCAATTTGTCGTGCTACGGTTTCATTGTTTAATAACTAACTTGAAACGTTTGCAATTTAATTCGTATTTTTAGATAATTTTCAGAAATAGGTTCACGTCGGCAGCGGCAGCGGCCCGGGCATTAACATTTATTGTGACATTTGCGACAGTAATGCATGCGGCAGTAATGTTCTGCTTCAATACTACTGCAGTAATCCTGCCGACTAAATTTGACGTTTCCTTTCGTTCCACGTTCGCGCAATAAAAACTATTAGTTAGCGCAATTTTTCGTTCTATAGTTTTCATTGTTTAATAACTAACTGCTTGAAGCATAACTATTTAATACTTTGAATATTAGGAAATTGGCACATGTATCATAATTGTATAAACAAGGAGAGTATCGGAATTTTTAATGTGACATGGGTTTCCTGTCTACAAATTTATTACCATAGTGTTTAATTTTATTTATTCTTATATATATGGAGTGTGGAATTAAGAGGAGTGGCATCTCTTATGGTAGAACTGTTACAAAGGTGTCCAGCTGTCAGCTATAAATAATAGTTCCAAATCTCTCCAGAGTAGCGCTAGAGTAGCTAAGAACCTAGGCGTTATTGACGGAGTGAATTGCGCTGTCTATGATTTGATTTTTTTGTTCAAGTACTCTAGGTATTGTAGCGCCACCTATTTAAAGTTTTTTGATGACACTTTTTGGTACATGGAGATTTCGTTCCTTATCTCCACCTTCCGTACTTATATATATGAAGCCCAGTATGATTTAAGTAACTTGTCCTTAAACTGTCATGAATAAATGATCTGTCTGCTGTCATCAGTGTCATTTTGGACTAGAAACTCGTCATTAGTTTCTTCCCTATACCTTTCATCCCTATTTTGAGACCGATTTTACATTTCTATAGAACTTTTAGCAAACTGCCAAAATATTCTCCATTAAATTCTCAGCAATGCATTATAAGCCTATAGTCGAAGGTGCAGCTCGTAAAATTCGGTGTTGCGTCAACAAAAGTTTTCCTTTGGCAGGATTGGTCCATAGGACCCAAGGATGGATTTGAGAAGTGGAGCCATCAAATTTTTTGATATAAATTTTTAGACGAGGGCTATCAACTTTATCTTGATAATTATCTATATCATTTAATCTACTAGGTCAAGTTTGGTACCGTTTTCGTAAAAATCTGGGATGGCGAATTAATTTATAGTATCATATGGACACGTAAGTAAGAACATATAAAATAAAAATAAAAAACTTTTTTTAAATTCCTCTTCATGCTAAAATCTCGGGGAAGAACACAGGATAGGTTTTATCCCAAAAATCATCCCTTAAGGGTGGTGTGATAATGGAAGTGGAATTTTGTATGGGGAATCAATAACCGCTGAACCAATTTATGGCTCCTCTTCACGATGGCTCAGCGCTGGCCCAGCGAGATGGCCATGCGATGGCTGACACGCCACTACATGATGGCGACATTCAGTTGCGATCTATTCGTTTTCCAAGATGGACGTGGAAGCATTAGCCGCTGCAGCAATTTATTTATACGCCACGTACCAACCTTTTCTTAATCTGCACAATAATAAAGTAATTAAAAAGAAATGACGTAGAAGATTATGGTGGATGTTATTTATCCGTCGCAATAAATAAATAAATAAACTACTTATTATAGGACAGTATTACACAAATTGACTAAGTCCCACGGAAAGCTCAATAAGGCTTGTGTTGTGGGTACTTATACAACGATATACATATTATATACATATGTATAAATACTTAAATACATAGAAGACATCCATGACTCCGGAACAAATATCCATGCTCATCACACGAATAAATGCCCTTACCAGGATTTGAACCCGGGACCATACGGCTTCATAGGTAGGGTTCCCACTAGGCCAGACAGGTTGTCAACTAAGTCAATTTAAATTTGTGCAATAAACACTTCAAAGCTTTGAAACCCTACTAAAAATCATTACTTGTCTCTTTCTTAATGTGCCGCTGTGTAGGTATATATTGTGCATATATATAATTTATGTATGTACATATATTTAGATATGTAGGTATCTAATATTTATTTCTTTTATTATTGGTATATTTATTTATTTAAATTGTGAATGTACTGTATATATAGATGTCTGCGTAATGTATAAGTAATTTTCCTAATCCTCTAATTAATTCGTGCACTATTTGTTATAAAAACTTTTTTTTTAAATATCCTGCTACCTTATTTCTATAGTTTTGGTCTTTATGTTTGGGGTTCCATGTTACGCTTTCTCCCCGATATAACTCTAAAACCTTTATTCTTTCGTGATGCGGCAATATACTCGTCATTTTTAATCAAAATAATACACAGCACGAACGTCCACTCTCGACCACGTTCGAGCACGCACTGTGGGATGGGCCACGTGTAGATGCGGACAGCCATCGCTGGTCCACTGCCTTTGATGTGCCGACGAAAAACCGACACCGCGGCCATCCCATCGCCATCCCGCGCGCCATAAGCCATCCGACACCACTACCCTCTCTACACGCTGGCCCAGCTTAGTGGGCCACTATGATGGTCCATCGTGTAGAAGAGCCATTAGATGAAATCTACGTCTACATCTTTCATTTAGTTGAAAATGACACTAATCTTGACGTAGAACCCAAACTGGAACAATTAGTAACCTAAGAAGTCGCCGGCGCTGAAAATTGACACTAAATAAATAAAACTTTTGTTTCACAACTTTTTAATATTATGAAGCTTCCCATTTTTTATACAAATTAATTATTTTATCTCATGTACGCAATCATCATTGTACCTATTTATTTGACGTTGCTTGTCACACTTTAATCATAACAAGATTCGCAAAACAGTACGTCTTGAAAATAATAGATTTTTGAAATAAAGTAAAAATCAAAATACCTACAAGTTAATTTTAAAAGTCGCTGAATAAATTTTGGTCTCTTTGAAGTCGAGCCTACAGTTTAATTTTTAGCTCCTGTTACAGCGTCTGTTCCTTAAAGCCTAAGGAATGACCTCTCCTTTACCTGAAGTGCATATTGAGCACACACACGGTCATCCACACACTGAATTATACCAGGATCATGGTGTGCAGCAAGTATTTGCCCAGCAGTGGGATCGCCAGCGACGTGTGCGGGATGATCTTCGCCAGAAGCAGGAAGAACACCGTCAGCGACACCAGAAGATACTTAATGATATCTAGAAATAAGCGGAGTCAGCCGTTGGAAAGTAAGTGTTATCAGTGTAATAAGTTCATATTGACTAATCTAAAATTGGCGCAGCTCTTGGCATAAGCGTTTATGATATCGACTGATATTCAAGTTTGGCGACGTACTTAAAATTCTTAATAAATAACATTATTTACTTCTACTGCTAGGTTTCTTCTATCCGTACAAATTCAACTTTGCACTAGTTTGTTTAATGATGATTTTAAGTATTTGTTACCCATTAAATTTGATATTCTAAGGTCTAGAAACATCTCGTTTTTTTAAAGGACTGAACGAAGGTATCAGTGTAACAGTGTAAGAATATGAGTGACTTTCAAAATACCTACCCAAGAAGGTGAGTTATTTCGAAAATCACTACCTAAGAAAGTCACTTACTAAGCCAAAAGCCAATAACACGTACATACTGACCGTTTGAGTACGTTGAGACGTCACATAAACACAGCGATTGAATGTCATCCAATTTTGTATAAGTCACTTTTGTACGCGCTATTCAGATATTAACGTATCATAAAAGCTCGCCAGCCATTTGACGCGTTATAAAATCCATGTCTTACTTTCCATCGCACCTCCGCTTTCTATTATTAGTCATTACCTGAAATGCACGTTTAGTATGCACACTGTGACCCAAACGCTGAGCGAGACGAGTATCATGGTGAAAAGTAGATATTTCCCGAGCAGAGGAATCGCCAGTGACGTTGGCGGGATGATCTCGGCCAGACCGAGGAAAAACACGGTGAGAGACACCAGGATAGAGATGCAAAGCGAGATCTGGGGACAAGTGCTTTTTGAAATTCCTTTTCAGGGTAATGAGCTGCGAGCGAAGTAAGATAATGAACGAGAGAGCAACACGTTAGGGAGTGATTTTTATAATGTAGTCGATTTTTTCGTCGTTATATTTAGATAAAATTTGGCTATTAAAAGAGTTCCTCATTCTGGGTGGTATAAATACAAAATCCCAGTTTTAGACAAAAAAATAATAATTTTCTGTTACGAAAATTATAAACAAAATCCATTAAAATTGTACGAATCATGACCAAACTAGGGAACTCTGACTATACACCAAATTCTATCGAAATCTGAAGGGAAAAAAACGAGAACACACGACAAAATTGACAAAATAAAGATCGGCCTTAGTAATAGAATCAGGTTTGTAAGGATCATCCCCATCTTCGCACCGAAATAGCTATATATTCGACCGCATAGATAAGTCGGCAGAGAGATATGTGTAAGCATTAGTGTTTTCGGAACCGGTATTCTTTTTGAGAACCGGGAATTTCGGTACTTTTGTATTACGGAACCGGGATTTCCCGGTTTTTTCGGTATTTTCGGTTCTTGCTAGTTTTTGTCATATAAAACAAGGGTTATGCTTCAAAAGTAAACTAAAATTCTGTATTCAAGTAAGTTTAATTCGAAATTTTTTCTTCTATTTTCTGTTCTCATACCTAGTAGTAGGTAATTATATATAAATCAGACTATAATTAATCATAGTGTTATGTTATTGTTAGGTATAGGTACTAAAGTAAGTATTTACTGTCAATTAAAGGGTAAAAATAAGGCAGTCATCTTAGATTCCTTAACATTTAGAATTATCTTAAACATTTTTAAAGAAAACAAAATTAAACTATTTTCTATTCTCATACCTAGTAGTAAGTAATTATATATAAATCAGACTATTGTCAATCACAGTGTTATTCTTAGGATCTTAAGTATTTACTGTCAATAAAATGGTCAAAATTAGGTAGTCATTTTAAATTCCTCAAACATTTAGAATTATCTTAAAGATTAAACATTTAGAATTATCTTATCTTTAACGAAAGATCGAATCTCAATTCTAGTATGTAAGATAATAATTATATGAATCCAAAATATCTAATCTGAGTCTGCTGATGGTAGGGTAGGAAGAGGAGAATAACCCGTTTCTAAGTTAGGAGCTAATGGTCCTGTTTTGTTTTACTAAATATCTAAAAGAACAATCTATTAAGACTTAATAATATCCAAGTTCTCGAACAATTTGAAACTGTAATAAAAGCTACTCTCAAAGAAAGTAGTAAAGTTTTATGAAATGGTATAATTCATGATGAATGGATCTGACTTTTCATTCTTAATTAGGATTACTCTGAAATAATTAGACTCGTAGGGGTGATTAAAAGATCGGCCACTCTCAGTGGCCACTCTCAACAAATCAGCAAGAACAAGGCAATATAAATCTTATTGTTAAGAGTGGCCAATTACTATTGGAGTGGCCAATAAACTATAGCAAACACCCTAGTAGGTTCTAAGTATCTCAAAGTAGTACTTTTTTTTAATACTGGAACTAAATGTGTTACTTTAATACTTCTTCTTATAGTGCATTATTATCATTTTCTAGATTTTAATTCAAATCATGCAATCATTAACTAATTACTTTTATCAAAAACATCGTCAATATTTATTATGATTTCAGTAAATAAAATTAGAATTTAGACTATTTATAAAATTAATGTGGTAGACCGGCATATAAAATGTTTCGTTGCGAAGAACGGCGTAGGGCAAAAAACTCCTATTAATATACTTAGTAAAGTTACAGACTTTAATTGCTGATCCATTTAGGGTTCAAGCTGATTTGGTCGTTAATACTAATGTTATGAAATGTCCAATATAAAGTAAACCCTAAATAGCTCAACAATTGAAGTACGTGACTACACCTTCTTCACTCAGACATATTGAGAAAGGAAGCGCTTTGCATTTTCTCTGCTTTGCCGACCTCCTTGTATAAGTGGAGTATCTGTAGTATGTACAAAAGCAAGAGTTAAAAGCGATGAAAGAGGTCATAGACGGTCTTGCCTATAGTCGGTCTTGCCTATAGACGGTCTTCTCCACGTTAACTTTACCTCGTTAGTCTCTGGCTAATGACCACCATGTGATGAGGCAATTCTAAGATGTATATTTACTAATCAGTCTCTTACCTTCTCCCCAGAGTCAGAAGGTAAATAGAACACGAGCACAGTGAGGAAGGTGAGGCCGACGCAGGGAATGATCAGGTTGACGGTGTAGAACAGAGTCTTTCGCCTCATGGTCAGTTTGAATGTTATGTCTGGAACAATGTCTTGGTTAATATTCAGAAATAAATAGGACGGTGGCTTAATTAATAGAATCAGGCGTTACTTTGCGGAAATCCATGCTAATTAAAACAAGAAATATTACTTTGCGGATTACCGCGAGAAAATAACGTGCTAGTCAATCAATGCTAACCCGTTATACTTACTTGCGTATTTTTACATGCAATTTATGTTCCGCACCCTCCCACCGCAAAAATAAATACGCAAATAAATATAACATAATATGTTTCAGTTGTCGGGCGTCAGACCGTCAACATCTCCAGCATCTCCTGAGGATGCCTCGTAGAGAGGCGAAACACGTGTCGAGTTTTTTACTTTTGGTGGTGGGTTGTTATATTTATTTGCGGTGGGAGGGTGGGAACATTAATTGCATGTAAAAATACGCAAGTAAGTATAACGGGTTAGCACTTATTCACTAAGTAGCACGTTATTTTCTCGCGGATTAGTAAAGTAATATTTCTTGTTTTAATTTGGACAGTGGCTTAGACGGACTTTTGAGGGGACCAGTAAAATATGACATGATAAAAAAAATATCGTTGGTATTAGTGCTGCCTACAAAGCAGATGGTCTCGGGTTCGAATCTCGATAAGGGCGTTTTATTTGTGTGCTCATAACGAATAGTTGGTCCTAAGTGTACGAATGTTATCTAGTATGTGTATGGTTACCTAGTGCTCATAGTACAAGCTTTACTTATGATTGGGGCTAGGTATTTATGTGTTAGATTGTCTCTAAATATGTGTTTATTTATAAATTCATCTAAATTGTCTGTCCAAACCATTTACTCTATGACAATGGCACGAGTGAAAAGCAACCGGCGCTAAGGATAGTCCACTCTATGGAGAGGTAAAACTTTCATGCATGGCTGCCTACTTCCACCAAGTCCTCTTGTGGAATACAGGTTGAACTCGATCAGACCAAACTTCAAGTGTAACGGACTGGTCCATTTTTTTACTAAAGGAAAAATTGAAAAATTCACCGCTTCGAGCAAACACCTTTTGAAACACCGGTCCTATCGCTCTTAACCACCTGAGTCACCGAAGCTTACCAGAAGCGTGCAAATTGTTCCAATCCTTTCTCACCTTAGGGAGACGCACGGTTCATAATATTTCCATCTGTTAAACATACCAGAGAATGGCTCATTGGGACAGCACGGGTAGTACTCCTCGTTCCTCGTAGCGGGCACTTCTAGAATGTCCCATTCCACCGAGAGGTAGAACTCGCTCAAGTCGATGCCCACGTGCACCAAGCTGCTACCCGCTGGCTGGTCCATATGCTTTAGGTCCACCTGCCAAATTATTTTATATATCATAACAAGCTGTCAACGGGGGCCTTCATCTTAGTTCTTAAATGAACTTTAGGTAAATATGGCACGGTGCAATCTTAAATCTATATGTTAACTTTGAACCTACTAGGCTTCTAAAACAGTATATCTATCTACGAACGTCAATTTGAAGTGGCTTTAATTTAACTTTACCACTAAATATTCTGAAGGGGTATTTGATGTAGTTTTACTCATCAGCTAATAACTTTGGTATTTACGTTCGATATCGCAGTTTAAAGTTTTCTGATATCATTTGTATTTATGTAATTATCGCTTAATTGGACTTAATGTTTATATTCACACAAATAAACAAAGATGTTTATGCAATCGCTGGTGACTGGTTATCTTAATTTGATTAAGTCATTGGATTTTACACGGCAGACTAATATGAGGAAAAGAAAACTACAGTTCTAAGTTTTTTTTTTATCTTAAAACTCTTTAAATAAGAAAATTTAGTTATCTTTTCGTAGAATAACTGCTGTAAATTTACAAATAGAGAATAAATCAAATTATTTTTATTAAATATGGTCTGTAAGTAAACAGAGGCCCAACAAAATGCCTACCAAAAGGCCACTAGGGCTGGCCTAGAGGACGTTAGCCACGTAAGCTGACGCCACAGGTTCGATTCCGGCCTCGGCCATTGTAGGGCTTCGTAACTTTTGCTTAATACCTATGTATACAATTTTTTTTTAGTTTGTAAGTTAAACATTTTCTACCAAAAATGTCTTTTTTGACACTAACAGATCGGTATCGTATCGCTGTGACATGTTAAAGCATTGTTCCCTCCCATCACTGGAATTCTCCTTAAACACATACAAGAAAATAATATAAAACTTTAACGGCTCTACATTTTCTAGTAAAATCATCTTATGTCTATTGTCCATTTCTTATCTCTCCTTATGTTGGTATGCTTTCTAATTGTCAAAACTGTTACCTTTCCCGCTCTTTTTCTAATAAACTGTACATGTCCTGTGTTGTCTGTGATGTCCATAACAATAAATGTTTTTTGTTTTAAGTACCTACCATAAGTCCTTTTACCAAACCAAAATTTATCATACACCGAACATGCTTATCGTGCGTGGGACGTCTTAAAACGTCGTCATTGGCAAAATCCCTCCTGCCAAAACACAAGAGGGGAATGCCAGGAAAAAAAAAAAGCATTGTTCGAATAGGTCCGTAAGTTTGCTGAATGACTGACCCGATTTCCTGAAAGGGGAAGTACTCGAGGAGAACTTATAAAATAGCAAGCAGTTTTAAATTCAGATAATAATATAATTTGAAAAAAAAAAATTGAATCCGCATTCATATCATATAAATAAAGAGTTTTGGTTCTTAGTTCTAGTTTTTTTTAATCTGCCGCTAGCTATCATCATCTCAGCCATAAGACGTCCACTGCTGAACATAGGCCTCCCCCTTGGACCTCCACATGTACCGGTTGGAAGCGACCCACATCCAGCGTCTTCCGGCGACCTTAATAAGATCGTCTGTCCATCTTGTGGGTGGTCGCTAGCTATACCTGTACTTGATCAACAACGTTACCTGAAATCCGCTGTAAGTCCACGATCCGAACTTCATGAAACAAGTCTGCTCGTCGAAGGGGAAGTATTCCACGTTGATCTCGCAGGAGGACTTGTAGATGGCCGGTGGCTTCCAGTTCACCTCGCCCGTGTACTTGATTGTGGCCTTCGTCATCAGCGTTACCTGAGCATAGCAAGGTGAGTTACCGATCACTCGTGAAGTTCCAAAGTATGACCTGCTTTAAGAATATCTAGATATGTTTCTTCTTCAGTGAGGTCGTTTATAAAATGAATATAAAAGTAAAATATAAAAACACGTACAAAAACAATACAAACATATTATTGAAAAAAAGCGGCCAAGTGCGAGTCGGACTCGCCCATGAAGGGTTCCTTTATGACGTATTAAAAAAAACTACTTGCTAGATCTCGATCAACATTTTACTACTTTGGACACACATTTTACCACCTTGGTAGTGTGTCTCGCGCAAACTATTCAGTTTAGAAAAAAATGATATTAGAAACCTTAATATCATTTTTGAAGACCTATCCATAGATACCCCACATGTATGGGTATGATGAAAAAATTTTTTTTTTTAAATTTCATGACGTATTAAGAAAAAACTACTTACTAGATCTCGTTCAAACCAATTTTCGGTGGAAGTTTACATGGCAATGTATATCATATATTTTTTTTAGATTTTTCATTTTGTTATTTTAGAAGTTACGGGGGGGGACACACATTTTACCACTTTGGAAGTGTCTCTCGCGCAAACTATCCATTTTAGAAAAAAATTATATTAGAAACCTCAATATCATTTTTGAAGACCTATCCATAGATACCCCACACGTATGGGTTTGATGAAAAAAGGTTTTTTGAGTTTCAGTTCTAAGTATGGGGAACCCCCAAAATTTATTGTTTTTTTTCTATTTTTGTGTGAAAATCTTAATGCGGTTCATAGAATACATCCACTTACTAAGTTTTAACAGTACAGCTCTTATAGTTTCGGAAAAAAGTGGCTGTGACAGAATCGGACAGACAGACGGACATGACGAATCTATAAGGGTTCCGTTTTTTGCCATTTGGCTACGGAACCCTAAAAACCGGCCAACTGTGAGTCGGACTCGCGCACCGAGGGTTCCGTACAAACCTGTAGGTATATAAGTAAAAGTTTACCCATCACGACAATTCGAGTCAGAATATGCGGTATAAATGGTTGTACCTTTGCGTTTTTGCGTTGATTTATGTTTGTAAATTTTAATTTGTGTATTTTCACAGCTTAAAGACAAAATTAGACCTAAGTATATAAGTTTATAGATATATCTCTACGCGTTCATGAGGAAAAGGGTAATAAGTTTATTATTATAAAAAAACATGTGATGTAACAAAAAATTCAAGGTTTTCGGAATTTTCCATTTGTAATTTGTATGCACTATAAAACATTGCTTCAGGCCAAATTTCAAGATTCTAGGTCGACTGGAAGTACCCTTTAGGTTTTGATTCCCTTGCGAGTAGTTGCGAATTTAAAAATATGCGACTTAAATTGCTGTTTCTTTTGATTCCGTTGACATAAAAGTTCGATTTTGTTACAACTTAAAGGTATTGTAAACTTGAGTATTTGATATGAATTTCAATTTAATACCTCTACGCATTCATGAGGAAAGGGGCAGTAGGTTTAAAATTATTAAAAATATTTTTATTATATGATGAAAGTAACAAAAAAATTACGGTTTTCGCAATTTTTCTTTTATCTGTGCTATAAGACGTTGCTTCCTACCAAATTTTAAGATTCTGAGTTCACGGGAAGTACCCTGTAGGTTTTGATTCCCTTTCAAGTGTCGAAATTTCGCGGCATAAATGGCTGTATCTTTGATTGCGTTGGCTTAGAAGTTTGATTTTTTCACAGCTCCAAGGGACAGTAGACCTGAGTATTTGATATAAATTCCAGCTTGATACCTCCACGAGTTTCTCAGAAAAAGGGTCTTGACAGACAGACAGACGGACGGACGGACAAAAAAGTGATCCTATAAGCGTTCCGTTTCTTCCTTTCGAGGTACGGAACCCTAAAAATGTAGCCTAGTAGGGCCCAAACTGCCGGTGGTCAGGGCTGGAGAGTGAGGAACTTCTGCATCTGACCCTTGATCCAACCACCTAGCGAGAGTCTCTCAAGATGTTGGTCGAGACTCTTCGCTATGAGACCGTTCGCTGAATTCGCTGATACGACTATCGGGACAATGATCGTCGAATCAACATCCCACATGGCGGGCGGTTATCTCGTGAGCCAAGTCTAGGTATTTGCTGGACTTGTCCTTCTCGGCCTTCACGACATTCTCATCATGGGGGATGGTGATGTCAACGAGCACGGCCCGGCGTTGCGATCGATCTGTCAGCACGATGTCAGGCTTATTGGCTACAATAGTCCTGTCAGTGATGATAGATCGAACCTAATAGAGCGTGGCACGACCATTTACGAGAACTGGCGCAGGTAAGTACAGTCACCTTTAGATATAACGGAGCGGTCGAGGTGCTCAAAAATATCTGAACACGCACTCTAACGCCTTGACAATAGTGGCGCGTTCAGATATTTGTCCGAAGACAAGACCGTATAGAAGAGCAAGTTGCTGGTGAATAATCCTGGCTACGAGGTTATGTCTGTGCGAGTACTCAAGTTAGCAAGATGAAAACAACCGGAGATGATATTCTGAGTGACTTTCCGAGACGGCGTCATGGATATTATTATTATATTATGATATTAAAATGTTATTTTACAGTACATACGGTGCTACTTTTCCGCAATAGTGCGTAAATTAACACATTATATAACTATGTCGAAAATTTAAAGGGTCATAATGATGTAGATACTGTAAATTTATAGCCACTCGTTACGAATTTCCTATTTTTCGCAATTCGATACGAGTGGCGATAAATTAAAACACGACCGAAGGAAGAGTTGCGAATAACCTATTCGCACATGTATCGTACAACGTAACGTAATATGCTAATTTTCGCACTAGTGCACTAAAGTAGCACCATATGTACTGTAAATAACTATTACAGTACATATGGTACTTATTTACCGCCCTAGTGTAATAACTAGCACTATATGTGGATATGCGGAAGAATTTAAAGGGCCATATGTACTGTCAAACGTTGTACAATACACGTACGAGAAGGTAATTCGCAACTCGTGTCGATTTAAAGCGAATTTCCTACTTTTTACACTTGTATCGAAAGGTACCAATTTAGGCATAATAATCATATTTGTAAATACATACATAATCCTAGCTGTTAAGCAACGAAGTGATGCTCTCAGCAGCATATTGCATGTATAATTTGCAAGGCCTTAAAACGATGCTTTTTTTTGACAAATGAAATTAGGTACCTACTTAATATTGTTTGACATAAATAAAAGAAATAACTCTTTTTCAGGCAGTCGGGTAATAAACCTTCAATCGGGACGTCGCAGGATCAAACCCCGGTCCGGGTCGTACTAATCAGGTTTTTAAACTTATGTAAAATATATCATTTGATATTTACCAGTCGCTTCTCGATGAAAGAAAACATCGTGACGACACCAGGCTAAACCCATATAATGCCTAGTTTCCCCTCTGGTTTAGAAGATCAGATGGTAGTCGCTTCGTGCCTTGGCCAAAATTCTTGAGTCGTGGCAAAAAGCCGGGACAACCTGAGGTAGCCGATGATGATGCTTACTTCGTAGTTGCCGTCCCAGTTGTTGTACAGGACGATGTCAGGCAGCCAGATGTGCTCCGAGGGTACGTACAGCATCTCCACGCCGCCGTATTCATCTGGATTCCACTGTAGCTTATAGTCGAACCATTTCTGAAACACAGCACAATTCATGGATACATTAACGCAGTGTTGCCAGGCGGACGATAATTCGTCGTACACGTACTTTAATTTGGGTTTGGGTACGATGTACGTTCCAAAGAGCATTATCGTACGCAAATGTATAATAATTTCAGCCCTTAGACGAAAAATCTAGTTTTTGAATCAAAATACGACACTTTACTTGAGAAATAGGCTACAGTCAGCACCTTTTGGGCGTTTTGCTCCTTGGTTTACGTCAAAAATTTCGAATTTTCATGTAAACAGTTTGGATCTATCATAAAAATAAGTACAAAAATATAAAACGGATTTTTGCGCAATTTAGACGAAAATTGCGTTTTTGTTTGATTATACATTGGACATGTAGGCTTATTTTGCAATAAATTTTGGGATAGTGCATTTTTGATAGGCGTACGATGATTTTTTCATCGGTACGATAATTTGGACACTAAAGTACGATAATTTTCTTCCGCTCACCTGGCAACACTGCATTAACGAGCCTAGTGGGTACCCTACCTATTTTTGATGCCGATGGTCTTGGGTTCGCATCTCGGTAAGGACATTTATTTGTGTGATGAACACAGATATTTTTTCCTGAGTCATGGATGTTTTCTATGTATTTAAGTATTTGTATATATATATATATATATATATATATATATATATATATATATATATATATATACTTATCGTTGTCTGAGTGCTCACAACACAAGCCTTCTTGAGCTTACCGTGCGAGTTAGATAATTTAATTAGTCCGAAGAACTGACGGCTTCCTCGCATAACGTATCAGTATTGCGATACAACGAGGAAATGCCGCCAGCATCCTTGGTACAATGACTCAAGGGCTTATTTTACATATAAGCTAGTTATAATAACCTTCATGAGCGACAGCTTCAAGCCAGGCCACACGGTCAGAATGTCCGACACATTGGTCATATTGGTATTACTAACCTGCTCGACCCATAGATTTGTGGTCATGACCTGGTTCTTCAAGTTGACCTCCATGAGCTGAGACAGTTTCAGTCCGAGCCGTACGGTCAGAATGTCTGACACGTTGGTCACAGGTCGGATCAGCCGGTTGTAGTTGCTAAGCAGGTCATCATACAATCGCTTGACGTTGGGGTTGGCTTCGAGTAGCTTTAGACCTGGAATAAGTCGAAATAAAAATGATAATTTTGAATGAAAAAATAGTATATTGTTAACCAAGAGATGAAAGGCATCCATTTCTGTCGAGGGAGTTTGGCGCTCGAACGCAGTGAAGTTTTACGAATACGAGGAAAGTAAGATAACTGTGCATTTAAAAAAAACCTAGCTAAGTATAAACTTCAGTAGTATTTTTATGGTATTTATCATTTTTACAATTAAGGTAAAAATATCGTTATTTATGGAATGGGGAGTTATATATCGGAATGGAAATTGTACAACACATCCATTTAAAACCAAAATTTTAATTGCTTATCGTAGAAAAAAAAGAAAAAAACCTACTTAGAAAACACAGTGCTCTAGCCGCATCATTTGCTGCACATTTTTTAGAACGACAACAATCCACTTTCAGAACATGAGAAATATATTTATTATAAATAGTGCACTATCTATAATTGGCTCACTATCACTATCTATAATTGGCTCTGTGTCACTATTTATGTTGTTATTAGCATAGCTATAGCTATTGGTTCTCCATGTAAAATAAATAATAATAATAATAATAAGCCCCCAGGGCAGCTTGTGGCGAGCTGAATGGGAAGTGACGTCCCTTGGGTCCCATGCCCCCGAGATTCGGACAGGCCCCTCTCTCCGGCTTGCCTTGATTGGCCGGCTGGAGTGAACACTGAGCAGGGGCCGCAGGACCTCTGGCTTGCCTTTACCGGCCGTCCAGAGTGGGGTGTCAGAGCTATATGCTCGCAGGGTGGAAGTGAAATATGCATAAGACGCGAGTTGGCACAGTGGCTGCTGACAGCCACTGGGTAGAAAGCGGCGCACACCTCTCCACACCCTGAGCCGCTCACGCAATATTGTCCCCTTGTCGCTCTGTGCGAGCGGCCGTTTTCGGGGACCCATATTGTGAGTTGGCGAGTCACCACCGGTCCATTTTTTCGTGTTTTTATAACATATGATCAGGGCAGGTGCCATAGTCACCTATATAGTCTCGGTTACCAGTTCACTAGCAACTCAACCCAATAGCCCGGTTTCTTTTTGTACCTTTTTCTTACAATAGTCCTACATTAACCTGGGCTTGTCCTTGGGTGCACTGCTATAGTGTGAACAGGGATAATCGTCGGTTGGTGTCACATTACTTTTAGAATAAATTGTCTTATTACAAGGGGGCTCTACGTGTTGGCTTCGGCCCCACGCACGCCTTCAAAATGCCCGGGACCCCATGGTCCCGAGAATTTGTAAGAGATAATAATAATAATAATAATAATAAGCCCCCGGGGCAGCTTGTGGCGAGCTGAATGGGAAGTGACGTCCCTTGGGTCCCATACCCCCGAGAGTCGACCAGGTCCCTCTCCGGCTTGCCTTGATTGGCCGGCTGGAGTGAACACTGAGCAGGGGCCGCAGGACTCTCACCTCTGGCTTGCCTTTACCGGCCGTCCAGAGTGGGGTGTCAGAGCTATATGCTCGCAGGGTGGAAGTGAAATTTGCATAAGACGCGAGTTGGCACAGTGGCTGCTTACAGCCACTGGGTAGAAAGCGGCGTACACCTCTCCACACCCTGAGCCGCTCACGCAATGTTGTCCCCTTGTCGCTCCGTGCGAGCGGCCGTTTTCGGGGACCCATATTGTGAGTTGGCAAGTCACCACCTGTCCATTTTGTCGTGTTTTTAAAAACATATGATCAGGGCAGGTGCCATAGTATTCTCCATAGTCCCGGTTACCAGTCCACTTGCAACTCAACCCAATAGCCCGGTTTATTTTGGTACCCCTTTTTTTTTTACAATAGTCCTACACTAACCGGGGCTTGTCCTTGGGTGCACTGCTATAGTGTGAACAGGGATAATCGTCGGTTGGTGTCACGTTACATTTAGAGTAAATTGTCTTATTACAAGGGGCCTCTACGTGTTGGCTTCGGCCCCACGCACGCCTTCCAAATGTCCGGGACCCCATGGTCCCGAGAATTTGTAAAAAATAATAATAATAATAATAAAATTCTTTATTGCACACTACATAAAAAACAGATACAGAAATTGATAAAATATACACATTGGTAGGTAACAACAGGCGGACATAAAACAAAAATAAAAAATAAAATAATTTTAGTATGTCTCACGACATTTTAAATTCGATATCATATATTACATTATTATTTTTAAGCAAATTACACCCATTTATAATAATACTATGACAGGTAACCTAAGTACGTATCGACCTAGAGGCCAATTCAAAATTATTGTTCTTTTTTATACTACGTTGGTGGCAAACAATCATACGGCTCGCCTGATGGTAAGCAGTCTCCGTAGCATATGTACGCCTGCAACTCCAGAGGAGTTACATACGCGTTGCCGACCCTAACACTCCGCACCCTCGTTGAGCTCTGGCAACCTTACTCACCGGCAGGAACACAACACTATGAGTAGGGTCAAGTGTTATTTGGCTGCGGTTTTCTGTAAGGTGGAGGTACTTCCCCAGTTGGGCTCTGCTCTAGATCTGGAATGACATCTGCTGTGCTGTGCCCTACCACACAAGGCGAGATGACATTCACATTGCCCATACCTCTCTTTTGGACGTAGTTTAAAGACATACCCGGCAAGATGTTTAACGGCAAGATGTTGTCTAATGTTGAGATTTTGAAGAAATTCAACGAATGCTTCATATGCTCCAAGTACTGTATCCATACCTACCTACAATTAATTAGGATTTTTTATAGTATCTCGTGCATTATATGAAGCTAAGCTGCTGATAAACACTTTGAACTTGATAGTAACCTTGGATATTATTTTCTTGCAGGTATAGTACATTACGATACAATTGCGAAAAATAGGACATTCGAAACGAGTGGCGATAAATTAAAACACGACCGAAGGGAGTGTTTTAAATCGACACGGGTTGCGAATTACCTATTCGCACATGTATCGTACAACGTTTTACAGTACATATGGCTCTTTAAATGTTCGACACAGTAACGTAATATGCTAATTTTCGCACTAGTGCGGTAAAATAGCACCATATGTACTGTAAAGGTTATTTTCCCCATGCTGATATTAACAACTGCTTTGTCTGAAGGCAAGACTCCAAAGGCCACATGTGGGAAATGCAAAGAAACAAATAACGTGCGAGTTGTCAGCCCTCTAGCAGACCACCACGCTCTAAATCCGCTCGTAAATAATTTTAATATCAAAAAAAACATCCGGACTAACTCCATCGGGCTTCCTGGTTTACAGACACTCGATGTGGGACACAACCAAATTGGGAATATCGATACGATTACCTTCAACAATGCACCTAAATTGACGCATCTATATTTGAACGATAACCATATAAATCAACTACCACAATTCGTTGCAAATTCGCTTTCCAAATTATCAGTACTTCAGTTAGATTATAATAATATTAAAAAACTTGATAACCCAAAGGCGTTATTACCTTTACAGAAAATTACTCTTATCCAAATACGTTTTAACCAAATCGATTATATCCATGAGGATATGTTTAAAAGTTTGCGAAACCTGCACACTATTCACTTGACAGGCAATAAGCTTAGGTACTTCTCAGAGAATCTATTCCAGATAAAGACACTTGAAGAGGTCGATCTTTCCCAGAACTTGATAGAGTATGTTCCAAGGAATTCTTTCCTTGGAAGTGGGATTAAGCGTTTGTATGTCAACGGAAACAGAATAACACATCTTCAAGATAGATTTCTGTCCCAATTTCCAAAGGGCAGGTTAGACACATTTCATTTTGAAGGTAATTCTTGGCACTTCAGCTGTTTTCGTGATCTGTTTGAAGAATTGAAGAGAGCAGGTATATCAAATTACAAGGCAGAGTATTTTAATGGAAAACACAAAGTGGCCGTAGTCCGTGAGCTTGTGTGTAACAGAGATAATGTATACCCGGAGTTGTCCAATTGAGAAAACAAGTATGATTGATAGAGGTCCGTTTCTGAAGGAGTGCAAAAAAACCTGTTACGAAGCTGCTGTTTATCTTAATCTGTGACGAAGCAATAGTGTATGAAGTTTTAATCACTAAATACAACAAGACCGCCTGTGAAATATATATAAAAAGTGCGACCAAATTCGGAAGGATGATATATATTTATTTATTTTAAACTTTATTGCACAGCGCTGGTGGCCTAGCGGTAAGAGCGTGCGACTTACAATCCGGAGGTCGCGGGTTCAAACCCCGGCTCGTACCAATGAGTTTTTCGGAACTTATGTACGAAATATCATTTGATATTTACCAGTCGCTTTTCGGTGAAGGAAAACATCGTGAGGAAACCGGACTAATCCCAACAAGGCTTAGTTTACCCTCTGGGTTGGAAGGTCAGATGGCAGTCGCTTTCGTAAAAACTAGTGCCTACGCCAAATCTTGGGATTAGTTGTCAAAGCGGACCCCAGGCTCCCTTGAGCCGTGGCAATATGCCGGGACAACGCTAGGAAGAAAGAATTGCACAACCAAAGAAAAATGTACAAGTGGCGGACTTAATGCCAAAAGGCATTCTCTACCAGTCAACCATTGGGTCCATGGAAGCCCGCTAATTATTTAGGGAATTAGGCCGGCGTTTGCGGGACAGGGGTGGTGATCCTCGTTCTGGGTCGTACTTGGTCCAACAGGTCTCCATAGCAGTTCAGCGGGGGAATGCTGCAGGCATTATGGGGACCTTTGGGCCAGGTGCAATGCAGGGGGGGTTATTTTAGGCTAAGCGTATAATTAATTTTATTTTTAAGTTTTTTATTTTATTTTAAGGTTTGTTTTCTTTAGTTTTTAATAATTTACTTGTGTGTGTATAAAAATTGTGTATGTGATTTTCAGTTAACAATGTGATTAATAAACTATATGTACTTACCACCATTGGGTCAAACAGAGACATATATGTTGGTGCAGAAGATATACATTAAATTATTTAATCGAAAAACAAAATATTATACATACATTTAAACATATTAAAAATAAACCTACAAAACTATGACCAAATACTATTACTTATATGATATACAAAAGATAAACTAATATATATGATATGTCATTGCGTGATGAGCGTCATGTTATTGCGTAAATTATTTCCTTAAAAAAAAACGGTTTATTATAAAAAAAAAAAAATACAAACAGATTACTTAATCTACATTCTAATAGATTGTTATCTAAAAAGTATAAAGTTTTTTTTCTAGTTACATCATTATTATAATTACTTATTTAATATAGTATATATGTCACCGCAAAATTGTAAATACTCGTCAGTTTATAATATCACTAGTTACATTATAAACACACTCATATTTTAATAACTTTCATTATGTAGCAGTCACATAAACTACTATTATTAAAGTCTGCCTCATTCGCACTCAACTTTTGCACACTTCAATATTATCGTAACCGCCATTCTAGATAAGTACCTATTAGTAAGTAAGTATTAGTTGAGGAGAATTATTAATAGGAAGGCAGTAATCCAAATCATGATCTTCCACATTGTCCTGGCTTTTTGCCACGGCTCATGTGAGCCTGGGATTCGCTTGGCATCTAATCCCGAGATTTGGCGTAAGCACTAGCTTTTACGAAAGCGAATGCTATCTGACCTTGGAAACTAGGCCACGATGCGATAATGAAAAGTAAAATTAAATATAATCTCTATTTTTGTCATCTCTCTTTTTGTTTTGATTTTTACTGATATTTATAAAAAAGCGCGAGTCGGACTCGCCCACCGAGGGTTCCGTACTTCTTAGTATTTGTTGTTATAGGGGCAACAGAAATACATCATCTGTGAAAATTTCAACCGTCTAGCTATCTCGGTTCATGAGATACATGAGATATCTGGTGACAGACGGACGGACGGACGGACAGCGGAGTCTTAGTAATAGGGTCCCCGTTTTACCTTTTGGGTACGGAACCCTAAAAATTGAGATTTTTGGTGCAATCAGTGCTGATACATTTCTAACTCACACGAGGTCGTACGTAGAGTTTAAATAATATCTTTCGTTTTTATTAATTGTACGTACAGTGTATTTTCTGTATCAAAGCCAAAAAGAATATTTTGAAGATAATATTGTTTTAGTTGAATAATTGTAACTTTAGTATAATATACAAACGCATGGATAAATTTATTGATATAACACGATTTATAATATAATTTATATGTTGATAAGTTCTGCATACCTCTCCATTATTTTTTTATTTCGATATTAATGTATTACCTATAGGTACATTGTAGATAAATACTTCAAACAGTTCCAATTCTTACTTATTTTTTTTTATTATTATTATTATTTGGAGCCTGTCGTGTCCCACTGCTGGGCAAAGGCCTCCCCCCAATCTCTCCACTGATCTCTGTCGAGTGCTATGTCTGGCCACTCCTTCAAGAAGGAGTCCAGTTCATCCCGCCATCGCCGGTGAGGTCTGCCAGATCCCCGATTCGGTTTTCGGGCTCCCACTCTGTAGTGACTTTGCCCCACAACTCAATCGGCATTCGGCAGACGTGACCAGCCCAATCCCATTTTAGCTTGGCCGCTTTCCGAGCTACATCGATGATTTGTGTCTTGGAGCGCAGCGTGGTGTTCCGGACTCGATCCACCAATTTGACACCTAATATGCTACGCTCCATAGCTCGTTGGCAAACTCCGAGTTTGGACTTCTGAGCTTTAGTCAAAGACCAAGTCTGTGCCCCGTAGGTTAGAACTGGGAGTATGCACATGTCCATGAGCTTCCGTTTGAGATATATCGGAAGATTACCTTTCATCAGGTGTTTCATGGACCAATAGCTCCTCCAGGCGTTTTCAATCCGTCTTTCGACCTCTTTTTCCTGACGCGCCTGGAAGGAGCCTAATTGGCCCAAATAAATAATTAATTTTTTTAATAACTTAATAATGTATAGAATGTTTATTTTGTACTTATAAGTTTGTTATATTTTTGGAAATAAAGTAAATATAAGTATAGACTTTCTTTTATTTATCTCTCTTATCAGCTAGGATCGTAAAATCTTGTTGATTTACTTAACTTTCACTAATAAAAATAGCAAACTACTTACCCATACAAGTCCTTGTGAATGCTATGAAAAACCACACCACTTGCAACTTCATATTGCTTGATAATTATTATGGTTTTATTTTCAATGAATCATGTTTATGAAATCCTCACAGATGCAATTTTCCCGTGAACTGAATGTGCGTGATCAATAGGGAACGAGAGCGCCACTGTCGCTCTACCAGAATAGGATAAAATTACACGAAAATTAACCTAAATGTAGTGCCATAAGAACGAAAATTAAGTTGATAAAGTTGTAGCCAAAAGAAGGACGCCACTAGATATTGATTTTAGCGCTACCTATTAGATGTGTGTGGAACTAAGATACGAGCGGTGCTACGAGTTGATAATGTGCTCTCTTAGCGAGTTACGGTGGAAAATGGTACAGTCGAAGGTGAGATAGATGGCGCTAAACTTTGTTTGGCCAAAGTTAGTTTGGCTTGTAAAGTTTTATAAATAAGAGAATTAGAATTGAAAAATCTGTATTAAGGTAAGGTTGACATCAAGTATTTATGTTAAATGAAAATGTCGATTTTACCTCAACGCGTCGGCAGCTAGCTGCTGTATAAATATCAAAAATTAATTTCAATAAAACAAAATAAATTTCTTACAGTGTTATATTTTGTCCTTCATTATAAAATATTTTATGATAGAAGTAGGTTACTTTTTTATACAAAACTACATCTTCGTAACTGTCAAGTACTTACATATATTTCATACTTACATAGATAACACAATGTCCCGACTGTAAAAGCAACAAAATAAACTGACTATTTTAGGCCTTATGTCGTAGGGTCGTTGTGCTAGTTTCTGTCCACTTGACGAGAATATAAAACTATAGGGACCGTGCGTGTTGGAGGGTCTGCCATCTTGTGGTCTGAATCGGAACCATAAACATGCACATTTACACGTCAAGTGTTTTCTTGTGCATAGTAGGTTCTGCTATCTTGTGGGCTACATCGGAACAATAAACATCACATTTACGCTTCGCGCCAAAAATCTGACAGCTCCTGTGCTGCCTCCTACAGTTCATGCACGCTCCCTATTTACCTTGTCACACAAATTTTGACTTATCGTCGGGGATAGTGCAATACCGCGTAACTAACAAATGCAGTAAGGTCCAATTACCTTGTACATTGTTTGAATTTCGAACTCTTACGACTTCGTTAGTTGCGCGGTACTGCACTATCCCCGACGTTATGGGAATCCTTAACGCATTCACTGCCAGCAACCCGCCAGGCGGGCGCTCAGTCCGTAGTCGCTTTTCGCTACGCATTTTCCCATGTTATCGGCTACGCTCGTAGCGCGTAGAACGCGCTGGCACTGAATGTGGTAAGACGAAATGAAGGACCCGTTCGAAATCGCCTTTTCGTACAAATATTGTTCTCATTTTCCTCTCTATATTAATATCCATTTCTGGATTAATGTTAATACATTATTGAAAATATTTTAAATTAATTTGTTGTATATCAACCACAGCTATGTTACACAGTTAGACGGATGATATATATTTTTTTAATAAATAAATATTATAGGACATTATTACACAAATCGACTAAGTCCCACAGTAAGCTCAATAAGGCTTGTGTTGAGGGTACTTAGACAACGATATATATAATATATAAATATTTATAAATACTTAAATACATAGAAAACACCCATGACTCAGGAACAAATATCCATGCTCATCACACGAATAAATGCCCTTACCAGGATTTGAACCCGGAATCACAAGCTTCGTAGGCAGAGTCACTACCCACTAGGCCAAACCGGTCGTCAAATATTCGCTCCTAATTTTTACAATAATCAATTTTTTTTTAAAAGTCGGTGGGGGCATAGCTTTTTTTAATGTTATTTATGATAGAGGAGGCTAACGAGCAGACGGATCACTTGATGGTAAGAAATTACCGCCGCCCACGGACACCTGCAACACCAAATTGGTTGTAAGTGCGTTGCCGGCCTTTAAAATGGGAGTACGCTCTTTTCTTGAAGGTTTGAAGGTTGTATCGGTCCGGAAATACCGCAGGCGACAGTTCATTCCACAGTTTAGCTGTGCGAGGCAGAAAGTTCCTGGAGAAACGCACAGTAAGGTTAATAATATACATCAAATTATGGAATTAAGAGAGGAAAATGGGGACTAGGTTTGTAAAAGCGGCCATCCCCTATCCCCTTAAATTCTAAATAATATATCTACTTATCTACATAAAAAATAAATATATTATTCGCTACTCCGTCAACGGGGACAAAAACTAGAGCCTGTACCCCTAGTGTAAATAAATTCGATTTCGAAACGTGACGTACGCGTTTGCGTTTAGTCTCATTTTGTATTGGATTTAGAAAAAGCGCGCCAAGCGGGATGTTTTGGAAACTCAAAATCCTATACAAAATGAGACTTAACGCAAACGCGTTCGTCACGTTTCGAAATCGAATTTATTTACACTAGGGGTACAGTACCCCTAGTGTAACTTTGATCGACATCATAACGTGACGAACGCGTCTGCGTTAAGTCTCATTTTGTATAGGATTTTGAGTTTCCAAAAAGTCCCGCTTGGCGCGCTCTTTCGAAATCCAATACAAAATGAGACTAAACGCAAACGCGTACGTCAAGTTTGGAAATCGAATTTATTTACACTAGGGGTACTGGACACAAACAATAAGTAGTAAGTTTTATGAATGGTAATTTAAGAGGCTATAGATCGTGGCATCCAAAATGATGCGCAGATTTGTTGCGAGTCGAGGCACGCGGTATTGAAGGTAGAGGTAAGGAATTCAATCTCCATAGGCAGAACTGATGCAAAAGTGTCCAGTGGTCAGCTATAAATAATAGTTCAAAATCTCTCCAGAGTAGCGCTAGAGTAGCTAAGAACCTAGGCGTTATTGACAGAGTGAAGTGCGCTGTCTATGATTTGATTTTTTTTCAAGTATTCTAGGTATTATAGCGCCACCTATTTAAGGGGCTGTCAACACCCAATGTCCTTGAAATTGATGTTACTTAAACAGTTTAAGAAAGACTATTTGTTTTAGTCAAGTAAGAAAAATATATGTTCATATTAATTATATTTCAAAGACCATGGTTGTACTCGATAGATGATTTAACGAAATCGGCTCGATAGAAAATAATTGCAAAGATTGGTCTTAAAATCACAATTAAACGGTTCTATGTCATTATTGTTTTGACTTATGGGTCTGCAATTAAAATCACAATTTCAAAACATTTATATCTAAACCGCTAACGAGTAAAATATTACACTAATAATCCACTTTTTTTATTTAAATAATTTTCTTATTATTCCCTTGCCCAGGCCCAGTAACATGCGACAGTGCTATCTCATTTACTACGATACAAATAGACAGTGTGCGCGCTTTAGGTATTGACTGCCTCTTAAGGTTTTTTGATGTAAATTTTCGGTATATGGAGATTCCATTTCTTACCTCCACCTTCTATAGCGATCTAATACTAGGTTATATATTAAATTATCACACGTTCATCAAAAACACATGCCATAAAAAATCATACGGAAACTAGATTATATTTTCAAGGGCAAATTTTGCTTTTAAAAAATAATCATGAAATCAAAAATGTCTAATTTTTATTTAATTTTAGAGCTATCCCACACTCTAGCGTCTTCCGAGCGTCGGCGTCTAGGCAACTCTATGGCTGCTACCAAAGAGAATTTGAAATAGAGGTGGATGACGTGCACCACTTCGATTTTCATCTCGAACAAATTTCAGCGGGCATCTGTGTGTTTTAGTTTGTACAATTTTATTTCTTTATTAAATGAACGTTGCTGCCTTGGCTACCTCTTGTTTAGCTTCGTTTGTAAAACTAAACTTCTCTTGTGCAGAAAGTGGCCCGTTTCCCTTCTGTATCGGAAGATCTCGCTGGATTCTTCTCCTTCTGTCAAAAAATAAATAAGTAGCACTATAAATTTTTGCTGCATACAATTACATGATCCGAGCAATTAATGGATCAGCATTTATATGATAATATAGGAAAATAACTCTTCTGGAGTTGCAAGCGTACATAGGTTACGGAGACTGCTTACCATCAGGCGGGCCGTATGCTTGTTTGCCACCGAAGTAGTAAAAAAATCAAAATGGCAGTGATAATTAATAAACAAAACCGCAAGGAATCTAAACATGTTACAAGATTTTTTTTTTATAAAATAATATGTATCTTATTTTAAATGAGTTTTTATCTAACGGCTCGATACGAAGAATAATTAAGAGACGTTTAAGATCATGCAAAGATCTTTAAATATGTACGATAACTAAACGACATGTCAAAATTTACGTTTATTTCGATTCCGCTGTGATCCCAATAAGATCTCTCTACGATATTTCTAACGTGATAGTGACAATGGTTGCCCGAATCGAGCTGCTTCTGTCATTTATACGACATAAAAACGTTAACTAAATGAGAACTTGTCTAAACTAAACCAGAACTTATCGTTATCGTATGTCATTCTTAGAATCGGGCCGTAAGGCGCAGAACCCACGCCACGTAGCGGCGTGGAACCGCTCTACGGCGCGCCGGCGTCGGCGGTGTGGTGTAGGTCAGAGGGCCTACCGCGAACCACGTTCAACGTGTTGCCTCCCTGTCACACTTACGTACGAATTCACAAGTGCGACAGAGAGACAACACGTCAAACGTGGTTCGCGGTAGGCCCTCAGAGGCCACCAGATGGCAGACCGCCAGCCTATTTTATTTTTTGCTTATTTAATAAACTTAAGTAGAAACGGACCGCGATGGTCATTTTATTTTAAGAACCGGACTTCTGAATAAACTAATTGGTGACGCCTGGTGTAGGTAAACCGACTAGTCTGCGCCTTTTTTTTTATACTACGTCGGCGGTAAACGAGCATACGGCCCGCCTGATGGTAAGCAGTCTCCATAGCCTATGTACGCCTGCAACTCCAGAGGAGTTACATGCGCGTTGCCGACCCTAACCCCCTCCCACCCTCGTTGAGCTCTGCAAACCTTACTCACCGGCAGGAACACAACACTATAAGTAGGGTTTAGTGTTATTTGGCTGCGGTTTTCTGTAAGGTGGAGGTACTTCCCCAGTTGGGCTCTGCTCTAGATCTGGAATGACATCCGTGGTGCTGTGCCCTACCACACAAAGCGAGATGACATTCACAATGCCCATACCTCTCTTGTGGATGTTTAAGGACGTACCCGGCTCGAAGCCTAGTCGAAGCGCTTCTCTACACCCTATAGTTGTGCCGTTCTCGAGAACATTCTCTGTTTACTATGGGGTATGTTCTCGCGCGAGAGTATTCCCCATACAAAACGGAGAACAATCTCGAGAATAGCACAACTATACCTACACCGTCAGGGCTCCTCTACACGATGGCCCAGGCGTAGGCCAGTCTAAGGGACGCAGCTATGAGGTGGAATGAGATAGCAATATCACTAACGCATAAATGCGTCCCTAGGACTGGCCTGATACAAAACTTCGCGCCGCGCCACCGACATGCCTCGCGGCGGAGCGATGCCACGCCGCTACGTGGGTTCTGCGCCTAAGTATTTGTGTATGGACTGAGAACTCTTAGCTTATTTGTTTATCTTTGTGTACTACGCTTGACTCTATTGAAATATATATAGAATAGTAAAATGATTAACCTCTGTCAGGAAACTTGGGCAAAGGCCATAAGCTGAACGGGTAGAAGTACGCGTTTGGCATCCTCCGCACCACGATTGTCTTCTCTTGCACCTTCGAGTCTGAAACAATTCAATGTATATACTGACAGACAACGCACAGCCTACAATTTTAGGTTAATTCTATGTTGTAGAACTCTTAGCACAATCGGAATAGAACAAACCTCGAAATCTCTGGGACAGTCCCAAATTTGGTATGAAATGTAAATTAAACGCCCCTGTTTCATGTCCACACTATTTGACATTTGCGGACCTCAAGAAATCGCAGCCATCTTGAAAAATGCGTACCTACTATCCTGGAGAAATTCGCGTTTTACTCAACATCTACATTCTCTAAGAAAATATGGTGTAAGACAACATTAAAGCTTAGTCCTAGATATCTTTGCGAAAAAATACATCTTGTTATAGAAAATACTTGTTGAATCTAGGCTTAGCGCTTATACACTTCCTATATGAGAAACAACTTTTTGTCAAAATTTAAATTTTTGATACCTACGAGATTTTATCGCTGAGTGTACTTTCCTTTCAACAGGCAATTCACTCATCGAGAAAGTTATATTCTCACAAATCCAAGCACATTTAACCTTTGGTATGCTTAGGAGCAAATCTGCTCCATATATATTCAACCAAATTCAACTTAAACATGAAGATGTAATAATTCAATAATTGCTAAATAAATGGCAATTTTTTGCCCGGCGCATACGAAATGTTAAGTAGCGTTGTTTTACATATAAGAGAATAATACTACACCTCCGGTGTCCATCATCAGATCAGCTCGATGGTACCGCCCCCATCAGATATACGGAGGCGGCTGAAGTGCTCAAAAATATCTGAACACTCTAAGGCCGTCACAAAAGATGCGTGTTCAATCGTATAGTGGGAAGTGGGTCTAATTTAGCTTGGAAGATTTACCCCGAACATACATACGACGACCTGTCTTTATAACTAGTGGGTAGTGACCCTGCCTATGAAGCTGATGATCTCGGGTTCGAATCTAGGTGTACTACACAGATATTTGTTCCTGAGTCATGTGTGTTTCCTATGTATATATGTGTTTGTCTATACCTATACGTAAGAATGTGTATCGCCGCCTAGTACGGTCACGCCTGAAAATATCGATACGGGCAAAGTGCCAAAAACATGTATACATTACCCTAATATAATGGGCCATAAAGTCGTTTAAGTATACATATTTTTGGCACTTCGATCGTATCGAAGTTTTCAGACGGAACTGTACCCATAGTACAAGTTTTGCTTAAATTGGGGCTAAGTCGATCTGTGTAAACTTCTCCCCAATTATTTATTTATTGATTAACATACATACAAATAATCAAAGAAAATAAAAGTTTGTAAAAAAAATCATAGTCGACTCTTGAAAATGGAGTTTTAAGTATGGAAAAACTATTTGAAAAAATTAATCCCGACACACGAGAAGTTAAACAGATTTCACGCGGGCAAAGTTGCGAAGTGAAGGCTAGCGATATCAGCGCCATCTATTAGTTTCTACGCTATATATTTTTTTTCAGATTTGTTTGATTTACATTTCTCTGATATTGAAGAAATGTCACATTTGACAGGTGGACCATCTTAAAAGCCGGCAACGCATATCCGGGTATCCACGTTTGTCGGGTGGGCAACGGTGATCGCTTACTATCAGGCGATTCGTCCTGTCGTTTGCTACTATATCATAAAAAATACCTCACGGATATATTTCTATGTTCATTTTAAACTTTGTCACAAAAATGTTTGGTTAAAAGTAGTAAACGGTTCCATACAAAATATTGAATTGTATTTTAATTAACTAACTACATATATTATTGGATTACAAAAGTTAATATTTAAATACAGTTGAGTTCCTAAACACGTTGCAAAGATGTATTTTGTCAGTGTCTTCAGAATCAGAAAAGCCATTTATTAAATTAACATATACTTAGGTACATTATAAACAGTATTTACATTCATTAATTATATAAGTATTCATAAATCTAAAGGACCATATGTACTGTAAAATGTTGTACGATACATGTGCGAAAAGGTGATTTGCAATTCGTGTCGATTCACAACACACCCTTCGGCCGTGTTTTAATTTAACGCTACTCATTTCAAATTTCCTATTTTTCGCACTTGTAATGTATTAACGAAATAATTGTGACTTAAAATTACCTCACCTTCAAGGGTAGGAGGCGTTAATAAAACTCCATTGATTACCAGCCTTGTTACCATTTTAGTGACTTAAAATGGAAGATATTCATTTACTTTTATTTATTTTACGTTTTGTTCTGTTTTTGATTTTATTACTTCATTTAGGTAAATGCGTTTTTCAAAAAGGAGCTCGTACCATGCTTCTCGATCCCGGGCCGCGCACCGCCGCGTCAGTGACTTGTACGTAAATATATTTTTGGAATGTAGACTTGTAAAGATGTTTGTGATCTCAACTGTACACTTACTGATGCCAAAGGAATCAAGAATCATAACCGACATAATGAAATAATGATTCTCAGACTTCCACATTCTAGAATGAAACTAGGAAGGATCGAGACGTCCTGTTAACTATGTAGAATCAGGAAGAACTACCAATGTCAACCGGTTGTTTTGTACCGGTATTACTGAGACCGGGGAAAATTCCAGTGGTCATAATTGACTAGGTAAGTGCCACTGGATTTGAGTTGACTCAATGTTACGTGTGCCATCGTTCTTTATTTAACTAAATGGAGGAGGTTCTCTATTCATCGGAATTTTCTTTTGTACCTATTATACTAGTGGCTTTGTGACCTCGCGTTAAAAGCTTAGAAAATGTAAATGTGTGTTGTTATCACAGTGAACTCACTATAATCTTAAGCGCCATAGACGCTATTGGCGCTAAGTTCTTTATGCCAACTTTTTCATTTTGAAAATTTTTAAAAATGTAGATCGACCATAATTTAATCATATATCCTGGTCACAAAATTTTACGAGGATAAGATGAGATTTGCGACCTGTAAAGGAGGACATTCGGACATACGAAAACAAAATGTCCCAGTCAAAATGGAGACTTTCGCTGACGCTACGGTCAAAAAAAGGTATAAATTGTTATTTAGTTCTATAGTCATCCGGTCCTGGAGAAATCAAGGGAACTTTTAATAATACACATAATATTTTCGAGCAATGGAGGCTGTCGACTGCAGCTGCATTAATGTTACACTTGTGATGGCCATTTTTGCCGCCGCTGTATCTGACAAGTTCCTTGATTAAACTTTTGATGCACTGAACGTCATAACCGTGGCAATAACGCGGTGGCAAATGTCACTAATTATAACAAGGAAATTGACAGATACAGCTGCGGCTACAATGACATCTGAAGTATCTGAACGTCACCTTTTATTTAAAACTGACAAACTTGAGAGTCAAAACCAGTGAATGCCACCCCTCCTCCCACACACTACAGTCAAATATAGGGAGCGTGCATGAACTGTAGGAGGCAGCACAAGAGCCGTCAGATTTTTGGCGCGAGGCGTAAATGTGATGTTTTTTGTTCCGATGTAGCCCACAAGATGGCAGAACCTACTATGCACAAGAAAACACTTGACGTGTAAATGTGCCTGTTTATGGTTCCGATT
This sequence comes from Cydia pomonella, assembly GCF_033807575.1. Classification (NCBI taxonomy): domain Eukaryota; kingdom Metazoa; phylum Arthropoda; class Insecta; order Lepidoptera; family Tortricidae; genus Cydia; species Cydia pomonella. The sequence goes on along the minus strand of NC_084719.1, from coordinate 1,032,200 downwards.
CAGACCACAAGATGGCAGACCCTCCAACGCGCACAGTCCCTATAGCGCTTTTCTGAAAAATTGCCGCCAAAATGAAAATAAAGAAATAATATTTATTGAATATCTTAAAATGGTAACAAATTGTTGGGAATCTCAATTCATTACCCATTTGGAACTAGGGTGTAGTGTTAAAGTTCCAATTTTAGACATTAACTACCCGGAGAAGAAACATGAGATTTCCGGGCACCATATTAAATCAAAAAATAATAATAATATGTAAACCCTATTAACCTTATTATCATATAATAATAATAAATAAACCCTATATTTAGTTAGCAATGTATTTTTTAGTTATCCCTATTATGTGTGTCTAACAAACGGCAAGGGTCAAAGGCATATCATGAATGTCTTCTATGTGATTTGATGTTACGTCCCGATTCAAAGAATGAGATACGATAACGATAAGTTCTGGTTTAGATAAGTTCTCATTTAGATATCGTTTGTGTGTCGTATAATTGACAGAAACAGCTCGATTCGGGCAACCAATGTCACTTTGACGTTAGAAATATCATAGATAGATCTTATTGGGATCACAGTGGAATCAAAATAAACGTCAATTTTGACATGTCGTTTAGTTATCGATCTTTTAAAGATCTTAAACGTGTCTTAATCATTGTTCGAATCGGGCCGTTTATTTAATTACCTATTTATTAGATCTAATGTATAATAGTCCAAAATTGGTCTAGCCTAGTGGGTAGTAACGCTGCCTATAAAGCCGATGGTCCTGAGTTCCATTCCCGATAAGGGATGTTTGTGTATGTATAAGCACAGATATTTTTTCCTGAGTCATGGATGTTTCACAATATGTATTTGTATGTAATATATATTGTAATATACACACACACACACACACACACTCATATAATAATTAAGGAACATAGCTTTAAGAATAGAATTGTATAATACTGACTGTACTTAGCTACGGAAGAGCGGTGCCTCCTAGCACAGGTTATTTTGTAAATAACTTACAAGGAGACACCAGCCATTGTAACATTTGTCATGGTTTTTGAAAGAAATAAACAATTTTGATTTTTGTTTTTTGATTTTTTGATTTTTTTGATATATATCGTTGTCTGACCCACAACACAAGCCTTCTTGGCTTACCGTGGGACTATGTCACTTTGTATAAGAATGTCCTTATAATATTTTTCTATATTTTTATATTTAGTGGTTTGAATAATTTGGGACTGGTTTTGTAGAACATTGTCTCAGTGATTATTCTCTTGCACCGGTCCTTTGCTGTTACATCAACGATTCAGAACACCGCTCCAAAAATAGGGTAAATCAGTTGACAACATCCTGTCAAGTGCAATATTTGGGTCAGTCGAGACCAAAGACGCCGCCGACCGTTGACTCTTGGCTACATATAACTCACTTAGCGTTCCGGCACCACTGTCTCTATCATAAAGCCACCGTTAGTAAAGGATGGCAATCGTCGACAGGTGTCAAGAGTCTTGAATAGGCGAGACGATTTACACAACGTGGTTACTACATGTCGAGATGCGGGTGATTGAGTGTTTTGGTTGGTTTTGTCTTTGTCGTTTGTTGGATGGGAGTGAAGGATGGTTAGATGACGAGGTGGGTGAATGTTATGAGTAGGTCGCTTGGAGACTCGTGGCAATGATCTCAATAGTCGCGGGATAGCGGTCAACTGCGCGCCGATGGCCTACCTCGCGTGTGGGCTCATTCAGATTCGTATCATACCATTACATTTAGGTTAATTTTTTCTTAAGAATAATTAATCTGCTAACCATATCAAAACACATCTAAAATGAATTTTTGAACTTTGAAATTTATGGACTGCTCACCCTCAAAAAACATACATACATATAATCATGCCTATTTCCCAGAGGGGTAGGCAGAGACCACGGATTTTCACTTGCTACGATCCTGATATACCTCCTTCACTTCCGTCACTTTCATAACATTCCTCATACACAGTCGCCGGCTTAGGGTGCTCTTGACCTGGCCTTTGTTCAGGATTTCCCCGATTTGATCAGAGAAAGTCCGCCGAGGTCTACCCCTTCCAGCTCCCTCTTCTACTTCTCTCAGTTGTTTGAGTTACTTGACTGCAATTTTGTCCAAAAGTGAACTGAAATGGGATCTTAGGGTCCACCCTAACCCTATTTTTGTATGTTTTTGTGTATAATGTTTGTACGTTGTTAGGCGACATCTTGAGTAATCTTCGATCAAATATTATGAAAAGGGTCAGTCTGGAGGTTAAGGGATCAAGCTATTGTATTGTATTGTAATTCATCAAAATTTTTCCTAAAGCTATTTCGCAAACCACGTGTCACAGTCTTACTTAGTTCACGTGCGTATCCCAATTGGTAAACGTTCGCTTCCTTGTGACGCACTAGTCGGTACAAAAGGACATTTTTGCGACGTTCCCGATGGCACGTACTGCGTTTCTGATCGCAGTACAGGGCATACCCAGGGCAATGTTTCACAGTTAACTCGCCAGTGGGCATGGCGTAGGTGCAAACGCTAATTTAATGGCATCCTCGGTAGGAGAGGAAATCGCGAAATATTGATCCTTTGAGACTAAGAATGTTAAAGCCTAGATATCTAAAAGAGTAAACTTATTATGTAGTTGTAGCTGGTGACGGTCTCCTGGTTTAGTCGGTAGTGAACTTGCTTACGAAACTGGTGGTACTTAGTTTGAAACGAATATTTTGGAGACGTGAGCTTTTATACACATAATGAAGAGGTCACAAAGTGACTTTTTAGGATCTGCTCACTCTGTAGCTACCTGCTACAAAAATTGCACCTCTCATAATTTGTAAACTTTAATTCCTCGCTCCATATTTCATAGGAATTAAATAAAGGATAGAATAGTACATTACGATACAAGTGCGAAAAATAGGAAATTCGAAACGAGTGGCGATAAATTAAAACACGACCGAAGGGAGTGTTTTAAATCGACACGAGTTGCGAATTACCTATTCGCACATGTATCGTACAACGTTTTACAGTACATATGGCCCTTTAAATGTTCGACACAGTAACGTAATATGCTACTTCTCGCACTAGTGCTATAAAGTAGCCCCATATGTACTGTAAATTATTTTTCATTGGCAGTTTTGTTGCCCGTTTTTTAACGACTATGAAAAACTGCATAAAGGGATACAACAGTGGGGGGACTTGAAAAGTTTTTTCCCTTTTATTATTTTTCTTAGACATATAATAATAATATATTCATTTCATGCTTTCTTCCGGTTGGGGCTGTGCTTAAGGAGATTATTGCTACCAATAGCTTCAAACTTTCTAGATATCACTTAAGGCTCGTTTCAATTTGTGCCTTCCGGTTAAATTCCGTTTGACTCACCAAGTCACTTGGTCTTGAAATATAATTACAATCATCCAAAGTTTTACTAGTCGTGGTAGAAGTTTTCAAGTCACATGACAGTCACAAGTCTCTGTAAATGTTGTTTTGACTTGGCTACTTGTAGAATAAATTCTCTTCTTGTTTCACAAGATCATCGACGATTTACGAATCAACATTTCCATCATCAAGACATCCTCAATAAATCAATCACTTTATTTGCAATGGAACATTCTTAAATGCGCATGCATTGTTTATTTTTTGTTGACATTATTGTGACCAATATTATAATTGTATTTGCATGAATACAATTATAATACGGTTCACAATAATGTCAATAAAAAATAAAAGAAAACAAAACAGATCCTAGAGATCAACAGAGTAGAAGTTTACAAGTTTCTCACGAACAGCGAAACGCATGCACCTAGTAAACGGGAAGCTCACTTAAGCCACCGTTACACAATCCTAGCACGTTGGCCGTTTATCATTTAGCATTCTTCCGACAATGCGACGACATGTCGACAGTCACGTTGGACTGCATGCTTTTGTGGGCGGTAAAGTACAAGAGTTTACGTATAGTACCGTTAAATGTGCCTACTTTACTCCAAAAGGAGGATGGGCAGATTTGTATGGACACTGGCCCATGAACCAATAAGAATATGCCAGGCAGAGTGATGGCAGGTAGACCAGGGATCGGAACCGGTTTTTTGGAAAAACTTTGAAATAAACATATATTTCGGTTTATTTTATACTCTAAATATAGGACTCGGTTGTGTTTTTAGATAACGACTTCGTATTATTAGATTGCCCAATTAGAAAGGGAATAATTAACAAAGAACGAAAAAATACCGTTTTCGTTCCCATACAAAAAATACCGGTTTCCGATCCCTGAGGTAGACATATTATGATGAAATGTTTTAATAGGTATTAGATATTTAGTTAAATTTAATATTGTGTAACTATGTTCATGACTGCAATAAATAAATGAAATGAAATGACATAAATGTTGACAGATTGGTAGCCGCTTTCGGATGAAAGAAGCGCCTGGCGTCCGTTGGCTCGTTGGGTGGATGGCATTCGAAAAACCGCGGGACACTTCTGGATGCGACTAGCCCAGGACCGGGATAAGTGGCGTACACGAGAGAGGCCTATGCTTAGCAGTGAGCGACTGGAGGCTAAAATGATGATGATGTTAAATAGGTATGTTGATATATAATATGCTGATTACATGTAACTTTTAAATACAAATACAAATACAAAATTCTTTATTTTTGTAACTTACGCATTAAATATAAGCTAAGGGATGGAGCCTCCCTGTAAGCAAAAATAGCTTGTGTTGGGAGCCTCCGCTCTTCCTTAGGTAACATGAGGTAAGTATAAAGCTATATAATTCTAGTTATACATGCTATTAACATAATATTAGTCTAAAGTGTACAGTTCCTAGATATGACTTAGATTAATACATAACAATAAAGTTAACATATGCAACCAAAAACCAAATATTACTTTAATTTAGGTATCCAATTGAGATAATCTGACAACTCAATTTAGACAAAAATTTAAGAAAGTTCTTTTAACATTCTAACAAAAACTCAACAGGTTTCAGGAGTATTCAGATTCAGATTCAGATTATTTTATTTGCGATAAGTACATGTACATGCAAATACAGTTATACGGGTATATACAATTATTTACAATATATTACATCAATCTTGTGGTATATGAATGTCAAATATTATTATAATAAAAAGTGAACCTTACAATGTATCCATAAAACAATTTAATCAAGTGCGTTGGCAAAATATTCGTCAATAGTGTGGAATGGTCTATTTATAAAATAATCGCTTACTTTTATGTCAAAGGTTTTTAGATTACTGCATTGTTATATGTCGGTACAGTCAGCATCAAAAGTAGCTGATGAAACAACGCGCCAAAAGTATCTGATATTCCGGATAACTTTTCCAAATATAGATAAATTTCTAAAATTCGTGCTCAAAAGTATATCTTTTACACTAAGACTGTAAAAGATAGTAGACTGTATAGATTGTTCTATATTAAAGACATCACTTTTTGTTAAGTTGTTACAGAATGTGTAGATACTTCTGGAACGTTATTTGATCCGCTACTTTTGATGCTGACTGTACTTAATTTATTAAAAAATTTTATTGCGATATTGTTAAGGCTGTTATTGAAGTGGATAAAGTTAGATTTAGTCTGAACAAATTTCGATTTATTTCGGAGATTAAAATTATGAGTTTCTTCAGCTTTCCTATAGTTATTTTGATTGACATAGATATACACACATATTCTGTGTATGTGTAAATGATGTTGTGATACAGTTTTCATTAAAAACTTTTAAAGCAAATCTACATTTAAGTACCCAGTGGGAACCAAATTGGACACGTTTTACTTGGACACGGTAGCTGAGTATAAATGACTCATGCTCACATAAACCCTGCGGTGGCAGCATGGTTCCATTTTTATCACTTGTCACTATGGCCGTCACTTTCGCACTTGCATACTTGTTAGAACGTGACAGGCATGGTGACAAATGATAAAGAGCCGACCATCTTAGCCCTACTGGTATCATATTATAATTGCGAAAGCAACTTGTCTGTTTGTCTGTCTGTCTGTCTGTTACCTCTTCACGCTTATTTACACCCACTTATCACCCACACCAATGAACTTATTTAGATTTTGGTAATTTTTATTTATTTAAAATATTGTGATTTTTTTCTTAAAAGTAATAAACAACGTAATCTTTTGTCTTTCTTGACACCCGAGAAGTAGGTATAACGCATAATGGGTCAAACACATTTTATAATAAAACCGGCCAAGAGCATATCGGGCCACGCTCAGTGTAGGGTTCCGTAGTTACTCTTCCGTCACAATAAGCTAAACTGGAGCTTAAAGTATAGTAAATTGTTAACCAAGGGATGAAATGGTACCTTTCACCCGAGTTAAACAAATAGGAAAATTTGCATAATCAGTACCTAATTAAAGTAAGTCTTTTTACTATGAAGGGGAAACTTTTTGCGATAACTCAAAAACAGCTAAACTGATCATGTCCGCTATAGTTTTCATTTAATGTATTTCTTAAGCTCTACTTCCTCGATTTTTTTCATATTTTTTGGACCTATGGTTCAAAAGTTAGAGGGGGGACACATTTTTTTTTCTTCGGAGCGATTATCTCCGAATAATTTCACTTTATCAAAAAATGTTTGTTGAAGACCCCTATTAGTTTTAAAAGACCTTTCCAACCATATCCCACGCTGTACGGTTGAAGCAAAAAAAAATCACCCCCAATTTACGTGTAGGGGAGGTACCCTAAAAAAATTTTTTTTTTAGATTTTATTGTACGACTTTGTCGGCTTTATTGATTTATATATCCATGCCAAATTTCAGCTTTCTAGCACTAACGACCACGGAGCAAAGCCTCGGACAGACAGACAGACAGACGGACATGGCGAAACTATAAGGATTCCTAGTTGACTACGGAACCCTAAAAAGGCCACTTCTGTGGTCAATTTTATAAAAGTTACGACTCTGGTACACATAAATCCTATTTTTTTCTAATTTGAATCTAAGTACTGAAAAAAAGTATCCCGCCTCTAACGGTGTACCGTCAAAATTAGCTTTAGATTTCCTTAACTTTCCTATGTCTACAGGGAAAATGCGAACGAGTTAACCATGCTATAAAATGTATATGATTCATTTGCATGATAAATGATAATTTAGTTATCTACATAAAATGAGAAAATACTAATTTAGTAATTTTGCTTTTTCATTTGTTATTCTTGTGATTAAAATGAAAAATGGGTTTCACTATTTCAGTCTCAAATTATTGATTATAATACCTCGACTGAAATGAGTACCCTTCATGCCTCGGTAAACAATTTACTATACATATAATATAAGTACATATATAGTCGACAGAACAACGTTTTATACTTACATTTTATATCTAATTTTGATTGTCAGATATTTTGAAATAATTAAAAAAGACAGCTAACTGAAAGGCGTTTTTTGAGTAGGTTAGGTACGGTGACGTCTGAAAATATATATCGGTACGAAAAGTGTGCCAAAAATATGTATACACTACCTTAATATATGGGCAATAAAGTCGTGTATACATATTTTTGGCACTTTTTTCGTATCGATATGTTTAGACGTGACCGTACTCGTTTTTTTTTACTTGATATATTCGCTCCATAAAAATATTGGTATTTTGTTATTGTATTTAATTGTTGTTATTGTCTATTTCCTTTTTTTTTCTTCTCCTGGTCCTGTGCCTGTAGACTTTATGAAATAAATGACTTTCCTTTCTTCTTTCTTTCGCACAAACCAATTAATTTTTGAAACCAACCCTATTAGATTAATCTGTTTTCGTAATTTTTAGTCTTAAAATTTAGAAAAGCCATTTGCCATTTTTTTATAAAACTAAATAATACTTATAATAATATTCATATTTTTTGTAATCTAAGTTTAAAATCAAATAAACAAGTGAGAACTTGAACTTATTAATTTAATTGGGCCCCACTAGCTGCAATTTTTTGTAACAAAAGTGGCGCTGTTTTTACAATAAATATATTTCTATTTCTATTTAAATTGCGAGGCGGCATAGCTGTGATATCTTTAATATATTTTCTGTCATTATCAAAGGTATAAAACCTCCTAACACATAGAGAAAAGACTCGTAGAACTCCTAGGCTGTTGCTAAAATGTGTGTATGTACCAAAAAGATGCTAACTGGCAAGCTTGGGTTTTAAAGTAACATGAAAAGTTGCTAAATTTAGCAAGTTGGATCATAGGTGGCGTAAAAAGAAGCTAAATTTACTTTAACACTGTTTACCTTTGACATGCGTGTGTAGGGGCGGCGCAGGCGCAGCGCGCGCGAACAGCAGCGCGCAGACACACGCGCATGCGCACACGAACCACGCGCGTAACATCACTCGCTGCTGGTTATCGACTAACGACTTGTATCATGCGATACGATACCCCGGAAGCATCCTATACGTCCATCATCCATCCGCAAAAGTCGTGCGAATTTATACATCAACATAACCCGGGGTGCGGAATGTTTTACACTTAGGGCCAGTTGCACCAACCATATTTAGCGGCCTGATCAACGTCAGACAGCAGTGACGTATGAAACTTCCCATACAATAAAATTTAGCGAACGCTTTAACGATGACAGACGGTTTGGTGCAACCGACCCTTAAGGTAGCCAAAATGAGTCATAAATTACACCTTTTGACATCAAGCACGACTTGAGTCGCTTGAAGACATGATTATAAATATATAGAAGTCTATTATTAAGTGATGCTATGGCTCATTTGGCTTTTGTTTCGATGCATCTAAATATCAAAATTACTTACATACATTTACCCCCTTATTCATAAACGTGTACTAAATTTACGATGTCGCTGATCATCGTTTGTACCTTTCCATCATACCGATACGTCGGAAAGGGACAAACGATGATCAGCGGCATCGTAACTTTACTACACGTTTATGAATAAGGGGGTTACACATTACATTTCCGACCAGAACAAAACACGAGGAAATCCCAAGACAATGAAGATCGTAGGTTCTATAGTAAATTTGCAAAATATTTTAAATGTTGGAGACGCCATGGTCAATGAAGCTATGGGCGTCGACAAAAAAAATAGAATGCACCGCATTTCGCCGCGACCAGGGATCTGGGCCTATGGGGATTGAATATAGATAAAATCAAAACAGAGTAGGTAAAGAAGTAATTTGATTTATTGAATTTAATGTACTGACTCTAGCCGGTATACTAAATATATCCAATGTTGCCGATGAAACTCATTATAATATACCGCCATGAATACTAAAACCAATGGAATGAAATTTTGTCAGGAAAATATGGCAATACAAAAACCTGACGACCAAGTTTAACATAATACCACACTCATAATGACATAAATCATAATCACCATTGTCATAATTATAATGTTATAATATCTTAATAAAATGACGGAATGATTACGTACTTACTATATTTGATATAATATTTCAACCTTACCTAACTAAACACTCACATTAAAAGTGCAACCAAATATCTATTAGATTTTGCACAAAGTAGTTATAATGAAAATTCCTTATATTGAAAATCTTTATCCTAAGTACTAACACTTTTTAATTAAATCAACCAAATTACCATGTATGCAATTACAGACAATATTAATTAGAAAAACCGTTGACATAACAAACAAATTCAACAACCACTACTAACGAGTGTGCTAATTAAAACAGTTTGTGTAGAATAAATCCACCCATCCTAAATGATGCCAGTTATCTGAGTAATGGCGATTAAGTAAGTGATGCAGAGTCCGGCGAAGATTTGCACGAGAGATGCATCCATCGGAAGCAAATTCCACAAGCTCAGGCGGAACGGGCGCTGTTGAATGTAATCGGCGGCCAACGTCAATGCAGCGTATAGCGAGTCTTCTGGGTACAAGAGAGAAGTAAATTAATAAAGAGTTATACTAATGACGGTTGGCAGTAATGTCGCGCTGAAATACTGCTGCATTAATGCTGATTTAGTCTGAATCCGAACGATACCTTTAGTGTTAAATAGTGTGGAAGCATTATAAACTACGGAAGGTGGAGGTAAGGAAATAAATCTCCATGTACCAAAAAGTGTCATCAAAAAACCTTAAATAGGTGGCGCTACAATACCTAGAATACTTGAACAAAAAAATCAAATCATAGACAGCGCACTTCACTCCAACAATAGCGCCTAGGTTCTTAGCTACTCTAGCGCGACTCTGAAGAGATTTGGAACTATTATTTATAGCTGACAGCTGGACACTTTTGCAACAGTTCTACCATAAGAGATGTCACTCCTCTTAATTCCACACTCCATATTATAAACGGTATCATATTTTCATAATTTAACATTTTCACTGACAAGCTGTCACTACAGTCTGTGCAGAAAAAGGTTACGTCCGATGTCATCTGCAGCGGCATTACTGTTGCAGGGACGTTGATGCCACTGCTGTATCTGTCCATTTCTTTGATTAAATTAATGAAAACAAAATCGTTTAATTGCGAAAAAAATCGATAGGGTACAGTGAAAGAAGATAGAGAAATAAAGATAAAGTAAAATAACGTTATTGACTCTTATTAACTTGACAAAGTATTAGGATAGAATAAAAGTTGTGCTGGTATATATATGTATGTGTGTGTGTGTGTGTGTGTGTGTGTGTGTGTGTGTGTGTGTGTGTGTGTGTGTGTGTGTGTGTGTGTGTGTGTGTGTGTGTGTGTGTGTGTGTGTGTGTGTGTGTGTGTGTGTGTGTGTGTGTGTGTGTGTGTGTGTGTGTGTGGCTGTGGATGTGTGTGTAGCGTGGGATGCATAGGAGTGTATATGTTTGTGTTCATATGAGTATGCAAGCGTGTATCAATATGGTATCCTTATGAGGTTCTCTGTCTCTGAATAGGATAGGTGCATCATGCACTTTCATTGTAGCTTTTTTGCTTTTTGACGTTCTCCACTGCATTATTGCCGTGATTATGACATTCATTCCGTTGACAGTTACTACGGGGGCAACAACTATGGAAGGTAGAGGCAAGGAACAGAATCTCCTTAGGCAGAACTGTTGCAAAAGTGTCCAGCTGTCAGCTATAAATAATAGTTCCAAATTTCTCTAGAGGAGCGCTACAGTAGCTAAGAACCTAGGCGTTATTGATGGAGTGAAGTGCGCTGTCTGTGATTAAATTTTTTGTCAAGTATACTAGATATTGTAGCGCCACCTATTTGGTTTTTATCGGACTGTTTTTGGTATATGGAGATTCTTCTGTTCCTTGCCTCTACCTTCCATAGCAACAATGACGCCGCAACAGAAATTTGTAAATGAAGTGACAAGCAAAATTATAATTATATCGTCACCGCTGGAATATTCATGGTCTTCACAATCAAGGAGCTGGTCCGCAATGATTATTTTCAATTTGTCCAATTCCCAGTTAATCAATTCTACAAAGGCAGCAGGTAAGCAAGCGAGCACGAAAACAAAGAGACAGGTAGACGCTACCAGGAAATCATCAAATAATCCAGTTAAAGTTTCCTGTAAATAAAGATTATTAGTAATATTATTTAGATTAATAACTCTAATTCTTAAGATTTATTTTTCTTCAAATAATAAATTGTGGAAATAACGAACTTCTTGTTTGATCCTCGAAACAACATTAGCGCCTTGAGTAATGCAGTAAGCAAAGCAGGTAGCAAATCTCACAGTTATCTAAAAAAAAAACCAAAAACCTGTAACAATTTATATTATTTCCCCATAAATTATTCATACGATTGTATCGATCAATATTCTTCTTCAACCTAGCGTTTTCCCAGCCTAGCGCCAGGGTCCACTTCTCTACATAATCTTTTCCACTTTGCCTGGTCCACCATCCTCAGGTGTGAGATTGTTCTCTTCCATATTCGCTGTCAGGACGTCCAGCCAGCGCTTCTTAAGCCTACCGCGGCCGCGTGATCTATGGCCTTGGACATGGACAGTGAGGTTGAGGCATCTATTTCCGACGTAGTCTACTGGTCTGCGGCTTATATGAACGGAAACTTAAAAAAAAAATGAAGTTGCCTGTCGGAAACATGTGAAAAGCTAGAGAACTTAACAAGTCTTGAAACAGGTTCTCTTTCCTTTATCTCTTGAAAACACGCATTGTTGATAAGAATGATGATCTTGTCACATTCGTCTGGTGTAGGTGAGGTAAGGTGGGATAAGACGAACATGCTTTATTGCTCGGGGCAAGACAAACAGTATGAAGATTACATACAAGAGTTTGTCGTCTTACCCCACCTTAACTTATATCATTATTATTTAATTCTTATTTCTAATATGTCAAATGATAATAAGGTATTTAAACGTAATTCGAATGTGCATTTACCTGTAGTTTTGCCCAAAAAATTTTTTCGTTAAAGTTGTCAGTCAACGTTTTATAGAGTTTTAAGCAGTTGTATATGTTTTCAATTTGACTGTCTATAATGGTGTGACTGTTTAAGTGAAATCTTAAATTTAATTTAAAGACGTGTCGCAGTAGAGCTAGTCTAGAACGGAACAAATCCAAGAAGATAATATGGATTTGACCATGTAAACACACTGCAAAATTTATAAAACAACTAGAAAAGAAGGTCCAATCTAGACTTGGTACTGCATAAGTAAAAGCTATCAATTCAAATGTCTCATATAAAAAAGTACATGATAGTATGTATTTAGCTGTAGAACTTATTAATGGTAAGTGTGAATACCCCAATTCTATGTCTACTTGCTCGATTATTTTACAGAATTGAAAAAAATAATCTTCTCCCGTTACTAAGGAGACAAAAACGCATACTGCGTAATCAATAATGGGAGTTAGATTAATATATTTTTTTAAGCTCTGGTCTTCCACAAAAAAGCTGAAGAATATGGTGATGAATGTGGTGGGTAGGACGATGCAGTGGAGGCGCGCGGCGGCGCGGAGGACGGCGCGGGCGGAGAGGTGCGGGTAGAAGCCGAGGGCGAGGCGCAGGCGCAGCACCCAGCGCAGTGACACCGTTTTGGCGCGAGGCAGTAGCTCGTCCATTATTCTATAGACACGTAAGTTTGTTCTGTAATTATTAGTACATTGTGCAACGAGGGGAGTAAGTGAAATTTTGAATGCGAGGTGGTAATTCCCGACAGCCGCAGGCTAAAGGAAATAAAAGACCTGAGTTAGCAATATTCTTACCACCGGAGTTACATTTTTTTTTAAAGTAAACTACAGCAGATCGAAATGAATCTTATAGTTGAGTTGGGAGCCCAAACATGAAAAGTACGCAATCACAGTTTGGTATAAGAATTCTTAATTCAATCATAACAGTCGACGAGTAGAAAAAAAATTACAATTCACCCAAAGCCGAGGAGGAGTTCCATTCTGGTCTTGGTCAGTAATAAAAACGCTTGACTTAGAGATAAAAATAGAAAAATCGCATGAGTATTGACGTTTTAAGGAGTTCCTTTAATCTTCATATTACGAGTATTACTGGATCTTTTAAAATTGGTTCTGAAATTATGAAGTTCTGATGTAACAGACAAAAAACAACATACCAGATTATTAGAATACGTAAATTATAATTATATTAATCCCCCGAGCACACAACAGGGTTGAGGGCGCAACCAGGATGAACAAAAGAACCAAGAGGAAGAACAAAATTCGTGAGAGAAAAAGACAGGGCGAGATAGTGAGTTGGGTGGACAAGCTTCTTCATACGTTTAGAAGTCGTTATATCCGGATTATATTAATAATATAAATACTACCTTGAACGGGTGGTCTATTAGTAAGTGTCATCTACACAACACGCAAAAGAGAGAACTTTGAAGGGAGTATTTTGTTAACATTAACGGTTCGTAATTCCCAGCATTACGACCCGTTAATGTTAACAAAATACTAATGAAATTTAATCACGGTAGGCTCGTTAATGACATTAAATAAAAGGGAGTATGTTTTAACTTACTAAGAAGGGAAGAGTTTTTCTCAAACTTGCAATGAAATGTTGACATGACTTACTTCAAATTAGGTCCGGAAATACTACATATCAGGGGCGATGAGTGGAGATGATATGTAAAGGAATTTCATACTGCCTTACACACCTAGGCCTGTGAGGCAACCTTCTTTTGTTTTTAACGTCAAATTATGGCACGTCTTGGTATTCAAACATAAAAAATCTATAAGCAAAATTCTGCCATTATGCTTTATTTTATTTTTTTTGTATTTGTAAAATGCCTGTCTCCTAATGGGGAACGAAAACTTGATTATTTTTGCGCTACTACGCACGGTTTAGGAGATACAGCCCTATATATATTTTTTTCAGTCACGCAGAAATTTTTATAGGGCTGTATTTCCTAAACCGTGCATCGCAGCGCAAAAATAATCAAATTTCATTCCCCTTTTAGTAATCCCAAAGTAATAATAAAAAACACAAAAAAGAAAAACATATAAAGATAAAAAGAAAAAAAAAAGGAAAGCGTGATGGCGTGCGTCGTAGCGCCAAAATAATCACATTTTTGTTCCCCTTCAATACCCGACGCACTGAATAACCTAGAAAATTAGGACATGAAACAATCATCATCATCATCATCCTATTTTTTTATTTATTAATTCATTGCAAATTTGAGAAAAGCACTATACAAATCTCGGCGAGAAACGGGGTTGCCGGCCGCGTATCCCTATTCGACCTCGCTACGCTTGGCCGTCTATATCTACTTGGCCTGCAACCCTTCGTTTCCCGTCCTCTATCGTAATGTACTATTGCAATGATACATCAATCTCTGTATGCATTCAAGTGAGTTTTACTGTTACGATTTATTTCATACTAGCTTTTTCCCGCAACTTGGTCTGCATGGAATTAGTAATTTGGGTAGCTTCTTTTTTATCCAATCTGCGTTTTATTGATTCTCAATAGGGTTGTTTCCATCTACAAATCTTGGGGCAGAATTGTATCCCAATAAATTCTTTCGGATTATAAGAACATGTTAAACTACTTTTAGGGGACCTGTAATGACCATATTTTTGTAAATATTGAATTTATAATATCTTTTGGCACACGTCACGTGACCAAACTCGAAACGTCATTGAAGATTCTGATGACGTCACAACTCTCGGATTGACACTGTTGACAGTTAGGCGATAAACAACAAATGACAAATATCAGTTGACAGTTCGTATCTTCTACGTGTGTATGTAGTAATGTGTCAAACCGTAAACTGTGACGTCACACCATTTTCAAAGAGCGTTTTTGGCGCGAAAGCATCTGTCAAAATATATCTTGTTAATTTAACATATTTAAAGCCGTTTTTAGTATAAAAGTTGAATTTTAGGGCAACTTTTAGTTAATATAGAACGTAATACAAGCTTTTCAAAAAATTGGAAACAACCCTATTACAACGCCTAACAATATTATATTATAACGCCTTGATTCAGTCTACAGGCAATCATTCAATTTGAGCATAATGCTTGCATCAATTATCAAGCGATGGCGCTTTCGGGATATAAACTATCCTGGTTCATTCCCCGGGACTCAAACTATCTCTATATTTTTTTTAACTAAATCGGTTTAGCGATATAAGCATGAAGAGATTTTATATAGACACACTTTTGCATTTATATTATGAGTATGGATATTTGGACCCATGGTTGAATAGTTAAAATTGGGGGCACATTTTTTTTCGTTTGGAGCGATTATTTTTGAAAACATCAACTGAATCAAAAATAGAGCCCCCCTAGAGCTCAAATTTAATTTCCTATTCGAGGGCGATTGTATAGACATAGTTATCTTCAATCGAATTTCACTCCCTGAAGTTTTTACAAATATTTATGACTAAATTTAGACGCAACCGCACGTGGAAAAAGTTGGGTTTAGAAACGTTTTCTGAAGATCACTTCACCTTCACCACCTCACCTCCCTTCCACCTCCTTCTTCACCTCACCTTTTTTGGACTGTCAATATCGTTGGATAGAGATGCTTATACTGAGGCTTACCCTGTGGAACGTGTATTGGTATCACAAACTCTCATCTAGATTAAATTGACGTAATGAATGACTCATATGCATGTAATTATATTTTAAAATAAACTTTAAATAGTTCTCGACCTTCGATTTTTCGAATAAAATATTAGACGTAATTAATAGATATAAGTTATTTATTTGTGTTATGGCTATTTTAAATTACTCACAATTATGATTATGAACTATAAAATATGCAGTCCGCAGTATGCGCCTGCTCCTGATGACACTCCTCGGTACGGAGTTAAACATCTTGAGCGTTGTAGACTTAAGGCCCTGCATCGAAAAATAACGTGATCTTTGAAGCGTGGCAGGGGCTAGCCCCGGAAACAAACTGGCGTGATTTTCGAATATATGTATCTTGACTATATGATAAGAGGTATGATACTAGTCGAAACAAAAAGGCTTACAATTTTCTCGATAGAATATAAATCCAAAGTTACATCTACATGTTTAGTGTTTACCTCAGTGCAACTAGAAAACACATCTTCATCCAGCATAATCCACTTTAAAGTAAAGGTTTTCATCTCGTCTTAAACATCATTCAACTAAATATTAACTTATTATCTTATACAAACGGATTTATTCTCGTTTTTGATTGTATGAATTCAACAGAAAACGCCCATTTTACGCAGTTCGGTTTCTCTTTCTGTCATGCGTCAAAGTCATAAATGCGTCCTTTATGCCAGTAATGTTAGATGGCCGTGGTGCCTCAAAGAGGTAAGACCTATGTCAAATCGCGCAGCGCTCCAAATTATGTAAAATCGACATATCCAATAAACGTTGAGTCGTAGCTCTATTAACTAGTAACGGAATCGGAGGTCTACTACGAATGGAGCTATCTTTACAGGCCTATACGTTACGCATGTGTGCGTGTTTGCTTAGCTACGTCAAAGTCTAATACTCTTTGAACAATTACAACGGGTAAGGAAATTTCGACAGTTTCTGTAATGTATCGGTAGCTGTGTGGTCGTGTAGACACCAAAGAAAAAATGGGAGACATCTATAGACCAATCTATACGCAACTTTTTGTTTTCTTTTTTTGTTCCTATATAATATCTTTATTCCTTATTTTCTATTTTATTGTAAAAGTAAATCTTGTCTGTCTTATACAGAAATAAAGTTATTCTTTTAAATATGTGTATAAAAAACATATTTTAATGACACGAATAATTTTATTTTATTCATACCAATTTTTGTATAGCCTAGGTAATCTTTATGTAAAACAAATATACCTACTTATTATATAAAAAAACGAAAAAATCAACACATTTATTAGAAAAAAAAAAACTCGTTTGCACGGGCCGGGGTTTGAACCAGCGACCTCTGATTTGTAATCCGCATGCCTTAAGAACATAATTCACATAATGTATTTAACAGGATACTGTCAAAACGTCAATGACTAATATGACTTTTCAGCAAAGAGTAAAGTAAGTATGCTTTTCAGTTTGATTTTACTTGACAAGGAGCAATAAGAAAAACGTACCGAATCGTCCTTTTCTTAAAATTGCCATTCAAAGAAAATTCAGCTCGTGTGTGGTGCTATCTATATTTTTTTTTTATATGGGTATGCTGACAGCTGTTGTTTCAATACGATTTTGCGAGATTTGGCGTTTTTAGGTTAAAATTATATAGAGATAACACCTGTCACCCTACCCATCGAGTTTGAAAAATACTATAAATGTTAACATATACAGGATGGTTTTTGATAATGTACATCTTAGAACTTAAACTGTTTTTAATTTCTTTTTTTTTTCAGATTTTAAAATTATTCCGCTCTACTTTTATACCTTATTAATATATCTTAGTCTTGACAAAGACGATTAAAGTTTTATACTTAGCAAAATCGCTTACTAACAATGTCTTTACAAAATCGCTCTCCTGTAAGTTTAGGCAACTGCTATAGTAGATACCACCATTTAACAGTTGCTTCAACCTCTTGTCTAACTGTCTGATAATTAAAGTAGTTCCTAATAGACGGCTTTGTGCAATTATGGATATCCCGATCAAACTTTTCATTTCAGAGGAACGCGATTCTGTGTTGATAATGTTAGTCTATACTTTATTTGTCCATGCTCTTGAAACCATTAGCCAACCAATTAGCTTATGGCGGGCATTGAAGGGTCGTTCTTTGAAATCAGATTATTAAATATAACTTCAATATAAGCCCATCAATCTAAAAGCGACGAGGGAATGAAAAAAACCGATAAGGGAATGACAAGGAATGACATAATGACAATGAATTTCGGAACAATTAGTTCCAAAATAATACACTGAATCATAGAACGCTCTTAGCAACTTAATGTTATTTTTAAGATCTATAGAACGAAGTGCCAAGCGTTGATTTTAGTTGAAACCCCAGTCCAAAGGGATGGAATGAGAACCAGGGGAAAAGAAATAAGTATGTCTTTGATCAACTGTTATGATTACGATAATTTTACTTAATCCATGAAAGTAAATAATCAACCCATGAAGAATACATTTTATATCAAAATACAGGGGAATGAAAATCACAGTGAACCAAAGCCAGGGGAACGATATTATGAAATCGTTTATTTCAGGTGAAAGACCCATAATTACATCACAAACAAACGAAAATACAATACAAATTAACTTCAATTAAAAACAGTCAAAATAACAAACAAAATAAAAAAAAAAAACAGTAAGAATAGCATATATTTTTAAGAAAATAAGTTAACTGAATATCAATAAACTTAGTAATTTACCTCTAGTTTTATGTCAACCTAATATCCTAAGAGCATTTATTAGAAACATATTAAGAAGTTCGAAATGTCACGAAACGTGTAGTGTGACTTCCTCGGATTTTATGATATCTTATTTTTCTTTGAAAGTGATTTTGCAAGAATTTTATATCCAATGTTAACACTTACACCTATTCCACAATACGGTTTAAAATTTTATGGATATATAACGACTTTATAAAAAATTTAATAACATACGAGATCAGTTTTCGTGTCACCGCCGCGCGTGGTAACATAAACATGCAGTACTCGGTAGAAAGTTACCTTTACGTCTGGCAGCCTTTTTAACGCTATTTTTTTAGAACAGCAATACTGTGTTGGTGTCATATTTGCAAATGGCTGAAGGGAGAAGTGTTGTCGAAAATTATTTATTTGTGTTAATTAAAGAAAAAACAAAGGTCAACCTTAACGCGTCACCGCCGTGTTTGAGTTTTAAAAGTCAGTACTCATTTCACGTTATTGTTTGTAACATAAGATATACCTACTACATTCGAGATTGAGCTAATTATTTAATATTTGCAAAGTCAAAGGTAATTTTTAGGTAATACCGAACATGTTTCAAATTGTCCCGACAGTGGCCTCAAAATTCTGTCCCCGCCACGGACTTTTGAATCCATGTTCGTGACATATAGACACGTGGTCGTGACATTCTCAATTCGTTTGATTAATTTAGAGGCATAGTCACTCTTTAGAAATGGATTTTATTAGATACGTTCATTTGTTATTATTGCCCAACTGCCAAAGCAGAAAAATGGTTTCCGCGTGTATGTGGATGTATGATGTGTATCCGGTTCTTTGTCACGCTCTACAGCGCTAGTTTGACGAATTTCAACGTATGAGCTGTCATTCGATGTGTCGTAGTTATACTTAGGCTATATTAAAAATATTGTATAATTCAAAATAGTGGAGTTGGCCGCCAAAATGCTGAAACGTCACGACTGAGGGACACTTTGTGACAACCGTGATTATGTACTCATTTTATTTACCTTTCCTGAGGGTATTAAGCTTGACCATATGCATCAAAAAATGCTTTTTATACGTAACAATATGTGAAAAATAAAAAGCTTTTATGAAAAAATATTTTTCTGGACACAATTTAAGAATCACCCTGATTGTTTGAGTAATTGTTTAAAAGTTATTAGTTGAATATTACATATTTCAGCGTAATAAAAATACTAACTTCACTTTTTTTTGGTAGTTTTCGTTGTTACCATATTACTTACTTTTTTCTTTTTTTATATGTAGGTAGTTCTCACTGACAACTGTGATTCACTATCATCCGAAAAATTGGTCGTCGGAAAACGGCACCCTGTATTTCCTGCCTCAACAATATATTACTAAATAAAATATGATAACTAACAATGTAAGATACCGAATTTAAAAAGATAGGTAGTGTTATATACTTACAATTAACTATACTATTAACATCTTCCAAAAATCAACAATAAAAATTGGCTATATTGTAGTCTCAGATTTATTACAATTTACAACAATATATTTTTTTATTTTCTAGTAGCAAGTAATAACGCCATCTTTTTTATTTTCTAAGAATTAAGTTTCTGGCCGACCACGTATAATCGTAGTTAACTTTTGTAACGCTAGATGGAGCTTTCACCTACACGTGCGCCGCGGACTCCGCGGAGCGCTTCCATGTGTGCGTGCTAGCGGGGAGTGAGGAAGCTAGCGGGCGTGGCTTACGAACCGGTATTCGCGGCTTTAGTAGGCCCTTAAAATACGTGAGTGAACCGTTTTAATATATTTAATATAGCTATAAAAGACTCAAAATTATAAAAATGCATTTATTACTAGTAGTAATAGTAGTAGTACGCGTGAAACACTTTATTGTACAAAAAAGTTGAAAAAAAAAAAACAAATTAACTTAATTGCATATCTTTTTTTTAAAGGGAACCAACCGCTTTCAAAAAACCAACCCATTGAAAAGCACAAAATAATTTTATTTTTTATATACCCCACCCCTATTCTTGTCCAGACAGTTGTGTATGTCATTTTAAATCGCTTTATTGTAACCTATGTAATAACCTATAAATATGGTAGTTTAAAAAACTCCTCGAAGTCATACAAAGCTAAGGTTAGTAGCCACTTTCGCAGTCTACATTTAATTATATCGGTGGAGGCCGCACCTCTGACCGCTGCGGGCAGTCTGTTATAAACGGACGGACCCATAATGTATGGAGAACGCTCTGACTTCGGAAGCTTGTGTTTAGGTGTGACAAGACGGTAACTATATTTATTGCTACAAAGCGCATGAATTTCATCCATATCACTAGTCGTCACGTTCGCGAATCGAGTCACTTTCATCAATCTCACTAGTCGTCACGTTCGCGAATCGAGTCACTTTTGGTGCGGCAGCTTTGCTATAATAATTTTCAAACTGCACGGCTACGGTGACCAATGTCAGCTCCATATACTCGTAATTTAGTATCGTATCGTATAGTATCATATCGGTATCATATTGAAATAAGATTTAATTTAAAAACTAAAACTCGCAATGGCCTGTTAAGGCAAATAAACAATCCAAATCTGCAACAACAATAATATTTATTTCGAAAATTTTTTACATAGCAGCTCGATAGGTAATTGTTATGTTTATAGGTATGCATTATAAAAGTATATTCCAGAACTTAATTATGTAATGCACGTGCATATGTGTCATGACGTCAGTGCAATGTTGATCAAGGTTTGTGATAGCCACACGTTCCGCAGGGCGAGCCACAATGTAAGCATATCTATCCGACGATTTCGACGGCTCAAAACATGTATGTAGTCCCGCTTCAGAAAATATTTTTTTATCACAATTGCTCGATAAAGATCTTATTTCATGCTACTTAAGGACAAAAGCTTGTATTGTTCCCGCGGAACTTAATGGATTGTGAAAAAAAAAGGAAAGCAAGCAGCTTTTTCTATATTTTGTGACTAATTCATACGAAACAAGTAGGTATAAATGAGTTTTACTTTTAAACGTCCGACTTTCAATCCGGAGGTCGCGGGTTCAAATCCTGGCTCGTACCAATGAGTTTTTCGGAACGTATGTACGAAATATCATTTGATATTTACCACTAGCTTTTCGGTGAAGGAAAACATCATGAAGAAACCTGCATACATCTGCGAAGAAATTCAAAGGTATATGTGAAGTCCCCAATCCGCATTGGGCTAGCGTGGGGACTATAGCCCGAGCCCTCTCGCGCACGAGAGGAGGCCTGTGCCCAGCAGCGGGACGTATATAGGCTGAATTATGTTATTATTTTTTTAAATACTGACGTTATATTTTAATTTTATTGTTTATATTAAAAATATTTAATTTGATTAATTTAATTGCTGTAAAATATGTTTACAGAACTTTTAATCATGGCTGAATGCCGGATAGGTCTGTGCCTTCGATGCCGGACGAATGTTTGAATTGTCACCGTATTTAAGAATTATTTCGCTAAAAATTTAGTTTTTTCTTCGCAAGTGTGATGAATAACTCCGGGCGTAAGAATATTGTAAACTCAAGTCTTTAATGCACTCCAGCCTGCGGCTCTCGTGCATCTATGGATCTCGTTTGCAAAATTTTACTTACCCCCACGTTGCACAATGTACGATTAATACCGCAGGTTTTCTATGCTTGTTTTCTAATATAAATTGTTTGACTTAAGATTCATCAAAATTTAGTTTGCCACAAAGGAACAAACATATACCTAAGTATACAAAGACTGATAAACACATTACTCTCCTTTGCGTTACGCTGTAGGGTAAAAAGTACCTACTAAACAAAATGAGACCTCGCAACAACACTCATTGATGCGCGAATATTTTTTTGGGGTTACGTAACTCCGTCCTCAAAAGGAAAAACAGAACCCTTATAGGATCACTCGTGCGTCTGTCGTTCTTCTACGGAACAATATGAGTAATTGAAAAAAAGTTCATCATTTTTACCAGACAAACTTGTGTATTTACAGAATAATGGACGAGCTGTTGTCTCGCACCAAGACTTCGGTGGGCGTAGTGTCGCTGCGCTGGGTGCTGCGCCTGCGTCTTGCCGTCGGCTTCTACCCGCACCTCTCCACCCGCGCCGTCCTCCGCGCCGCCGCGCGCCTCTACTGCATCGTTCTATCCACCACAGTCATCACCATATATTTCAGCTTTTTTGTGGAAGACCGAAGCTTGAGAAAATATTTTGATCTAGTCTATATTATCAATTACGCAGTATGCGTTTACATCTCTTTACTAACGGGGGAAAAAGATTTGTTTAACTTTTGTAAAATGATCGAGCAAGTGGACAGAAAATTAGGTTTTCCACACTTACCATTATTAACTTTTAGAGCTAAAATCATGTTTTTATGTATTTACTTATATGAGACCGTTAAACTTATAGCTTTTGTATTTGCAATACCAAGATTAGATTGGAAATTCTTTACTATTTGCATTATCAGTATTGCTACGTCTGTTCATTGTATAATTCAAATTATCTTCTTGGATCTGCTTCGTTCTCGACTGGCCTTACTGCGACAAGTCTTTGAATTGAATTTAAAACTTGACATCAATAGTAGCACCATTATGGACAGTCAAATCCAAAACATCAGCGAGTGCTTAAAACTCTATGCAATTTTGATTGATACCTTGAGCGAAAATTTTTTTTGGTCAAAACTACAGGTGAATGCATGTTCGAATAATCTTAAATACTTACTTATAATTTGGGATTAGTTGCTAAGCGGACCCCAGGCTTCCATGGGCCTTGGCAAAAATGACGGGAAAACACAAGGAAGATGATTATTAACAATTACATGGGCTCCTGGCCCGAATGAAACGTTTTTTCTTATAAAAATTTGTAACTCTAAGTTTTCATGCAGTTTCAAACTAAAGTTTATATACGAATAATAATATAACTAAAAACAAAATATAGAAAAATCCGACAATTCTTGTGGAATAAAAATTTACACATTATGAAAAAATCAGGTATCATAAGCATACATTTTTGGAGACCTTCATTTGTTTCAGATAATTATAAGATTTACTACCTGTTTTGCCTTCTGCATCACTAAAGGCGCTGAATGTGTTTCGAGAATCAAACATGCGGTGAGTTATTCTACATTTAGACAAAAAAAATAAAGATTAAAAAAAAAACGGTATAATCATAAATAAGATGAAGTGTTACGCTAATCTACATAAGGTGACTGTGGTGAGGGCCGTCTGCAAGGCAAGTCCGTCAACACGTTCTAAACTTTTGAATTTGCAAGCGTATGCCGCTGTGGCGCCCAGTCGTTAAAGCAGTTTTTCGCTCTAGTTCATTCACTTTAAAACAGATGGCGCTGTGGCAATTAAGTTTAGAGCAATTCTGATGTGTGTGTGATGAAATAATGGTGCGACAGTCGTTAGAAATGTTAAATAAATAGTTTGTGAAGAGATCGTGCATCAGAAAGTAACTAAGTACGTAAGTAATATCCTTCCTAAGGCCTTCCTAATAGTACTTTAGGAGTTCGATGAAATTTAATTCATTTTCAATTGGAACAGAGTTCCATTTTCTTTGTTTCGTTCAATTTTCAAATAAAACAAAATCAACTTACCATCAGGCAGGCCGTATGCTTGTTTGCCACCGACGTAGTATAAAAAAAAAAAAAAAAAAAAAAAAAAAAACTCTATTCCCTGCACTATAGGCTCAATTTCAGGGGAAAATTTTGAATTTTTCATTTGTATGGCTGGGCCTTAGGATGATATAAGAACCAGCTATCGTTTTTCTGTGTTTAAAATTATCAGAATTTGGCTAAGTTTTGTAATTATACGTTCCATTATATTGATTATTTTTTTGTAATAAGTTGACTACGAACATATAAACATCCATAATATGGCTGATATTAATATGTAGTGTGCGTGTGAGCCGTGTGCTCTGTTAGTGGCATTGTTTCACCCTGTATGTGTTCCACAATAGGCTTCACCGAGTGTGGTAGAGTTAGAAAAGCTCTTCCCTCAAGTGACTGCTTTACTGCGTAGGAACAGACTCCCCAATTACTAGACGAACTTACCTTAAACAACACGAAAGACCGTTTAATCGTCGAATTTACGAAAAATACTATTGTTTTTGCTTAATTTCTGATTAACATGATGTGTCACTATTGCTAAGATATTGATTATAAAATTATGCATGGTAGGCGATTACAAGCAGTAACATAGGTGAATAATTAACGTAGTTAGATCACTCCAAAGTAAAAAAATATGCCGGTCTTGGCCACAATAACCTAATACATATATATATTTAAATGAATTTTCTGTTTGTTATTGTCGCTAAAAGTCGAATGGATGGACCTGGTGGATATTTGTGGAAGTCAGAGAAGGTTCGATGAGAGAATTAATTTTTATACTACGTCGGTGGCAAACAAGCATACGACTCGCCTGATGGTAAGCAGTCTCCGTATCATATGGACGCCTGCAACTCCAGAGGAGTTACATGCGCGTTGCCGACCCTAACACTCCAGGTCCTAAAAAAAATATGGGAAAATTGCGAGGAAATTATTAAAAATAATAATATTTTTATTCTCATCCTACGAACTGTTCCACACTGTCAAACTCCACTGTCCACCTGTATTAAATAGCTATCTATCTTTATCTTCTTTTTATAATATACATATATAACACATGTCAAAGTTCGCCGGGTCAGCAATAATTTTCATTTACAGGAAACCTTAACCGGACTCTTTGATCAACCACTCGTACTGGAAACGACCAATTGCTTCATTCGTTTCATCCTCGCGAGCCTACCAGCTGTTTTCACCGAACTGATCCACTGGGAAGAAGAAAAACTGAAAACAGTTATCGCGAATCAGCTTCTTGACTGTGAAGATTGTCAATATTCCAGTGGTGAGGATATAATATTTCCTTTTCATTTTCAGACCAACCACCTCCAAAAACTTTGAAGTGTTTGAGTTAGGAAAAATAACAGTCTTGGCATAAACGATAAATTACCATAAAAATATGATGCTAATAATTTTTCCACATCCACATTTTATCCTGACGATGTTAGCTCTATTTACCAAATAAACTAGAGGTATAAACTATATTATAGGTATTTATGAAATAATTTCTCAAGCTATGAGGGAAATGATTGAGAACACTGTCGACCATGACGACTGAATCGACTTACATAGTCCCCTTATTCATAAAACTTTACAAGCCCGAATTAGTTATATTATGTTTTATCCCTTTCTTAAAAATACATAAGTCAAAATGACAAACTACATAAAGACAAACGATTTATAGCTAATTCAGTAGGGCTAAGATGGTCGGATCTTTATCATTTATAAAAGCGAAAGGGACGGACTTAGTGACAAGTGATAAAAATGGAACCATGCTGCCACTGCAGGCTTGTAAATTGTAATGCGTTTATGACAATCAAAACAAGGGAATTTCTCAATTTAATTTCATCAGCCATCGTTTGATTGAAGAATTATTTAACTAATATACCATCTTGAAGCGAAAGAGTTGTTTCATATAAGTTATTGTAAGTTGGCAGCAATGCAATTAATACTTATAGTTTTCAAACCAAACTTAGTTTGAGTATAAGTATTAATGAGTCTTGGCCTCCAACACAAGAGCACGCCACGTTTCTCGGTACAGAGCGAATTTACGCCAGCTTCCGCTGATACCGAGCTCACGGAGATCTGCCTCAACTCTATCCGCCCAACGATATTTAGGATGACCAGTTGGTCGACCTAAGTAAGCCCTCTTGACTGCCCGATCGTCACCCATTCTTTCGAGATGGCCAAGCCAGCGGAGACGATGTGCTTTGGTCTCACCATTATATTCGGCTCGGCTATTAGCTCTTGTATTTCGGCATTCTTTCGAATCCTCCAACTGCTATCGTCTCTTTTCTTTTTTCTCTTTTTTTGTTTGATTGGTGGCCATTAATTACAGTATCGTTTTAGAGATTTTAAAGCACAAGTACTTTAATGAGCAGTGTTGGCCGAACGTTAATTAGAATGGTCCATTTACTATTACAGCTTGAACCGTAAATTGTAACCGTCCGTTAGGATTTACGGTTTAATTTGTAACGGCTAATGGTCAATTCTAATTATGCGCATGGCCGCATCACAAAGAAAAAAGTCAATCTGTGTGGAGACACCTCCGCTTTTGTAAGTGATTAGGTGTTCAACCTTTTTCTTAAAAAAGGTATTGACTATGCGCATATCGAAGTTTGATGCTAATTGCAATATGTCCTTTCCTTGATCGTTGAGGATGCCATACCCAAAGTTTCCATGAGCATTGCCATCCCTAGCTTTTTGGCCTACGTGTCCATTTAGATCACCTGCAATGATTTTCGTTTCCGTACTTGGCATACTTTGAAGTACCTCTTGTAGTTCCTCCCAAAAGGCTTGCTTTTCTTCTTTTTTGCGGCCTGTCTGTGGTGCATATGTAGAAATAATGTTAAGACACGGCTGATTGTCGAGCGCTAGTTTGACGTACATAATTCTATCGTTGATTCGGTCTACTTTAATAACTCTTTGTTTAAGGTGTTCGTCGAGTATAATGCCCACCCCGTTCCTAGTGGACGAGCCATGGTAATACAGTTGGTAGTTGTAACCAATATTTCTAGACTTTGAACCTTTCCATTTGAGTTCTTGAATACAACATATATTTATATTACGTCTATGTAAAGTTTGTGCCAATTCGTGGCTACGTCCGGTCAGTGAATCAATGTTCCACGTCGCTATGCGCATGTTAGTAGCGCTATGTCTGAAGTCGTCGTCGCTTCCGGGGGACGCCCTAGTATTTATCTCTTTCTTTTTATGTTGTATTTTCATTTTATTGTATCAGGAGATTGTGTTTTGGCTGTTAGTTTTACGGCCGGTTGCCACCTGACGCCAAGACTGTTACCTATCCTCCAGGTGCGAGCGCCGCCGTTGTCCCGCTAGGGGTTCATCCGCCGCCGACTCTCCTACGTGCCCCAGCCTAGACACGCAGCACTGCCCGCGGCCTCTACTCCGAATATGTCGGAGAAGCCCGGGGCAGGGGTTTTATAACGGAGTATCCTTCTCCGGCCTTGTGGTCCGCGGGAGGTATTTTATTTCCCTCCTACCCTATGAAGGTTTACTTTGGCCCTCCATCGAGCATTCCCCTATCCGCCACCCGGGGACGCGTCCTCTAGGGAATCAGGCTACCCCGAAGGAATATATTGATATATATAAACTGAATTAGTATTGAATCTTATTTTAAAGTTTTCTTAGTAACTCGATGATGCTAGGAACTGACAAATAATATATCTCCATGACAATATTGATTAAAAAGGGCATTCTTTGGTCTCTTGATTAATTTACTTGTCTCTTTTACCCAGATGACTCACTATACGCTGCACTGACGCTGGCCGCCGATTATATTCAACATCGCCCTTTCCGCCTCAGCTTGTGGAATTTGCTTCCGCTGGACGCGTCGCTCGTGCTCACCTTCGCCGGATTCTGCACCACTTACTTAATCGTCGTTACTCAGATATTTGGCATAATTTAGTGTTTATCCACAAGAAGAGTTCTAATTAGCACAAGCAACTTCGTGTAATATGGTAGTATTAGTAGTTGAAAAAAAAGAGATTATATAATTTTAAAGGTTTTTGAAATAATGTTTGCTCACAAATCAACTCTGCGATTAAAAAACACAAAAGGACACAAGAAGTACTTGATATACATGTATAACTAGATAAATGAGAAGAAATGCAGTCAGCTATAAAAGTGTATGTCACAATTTTTTTAAGGTATTCCAAATATTGTCTGTAGCATGTGCACGGTTATTTGGTTGAATCCGTTAAAAAGTGTGTTAAGAATACGAATAATTTTTATTATACTATACTATTTATTACACTAAATATTAAATCTAATAATAATAATGCACTTCAATATCCTGATTAAACAGGTGTGTGTTGTTGTTCTTTGGTACCCCATTGGTACAGAGGACCTTCGTGGGACGTCGCCAACCGCTCCTGTCCTGCGCCTCGCGCTCCGGCTGCCCGCAGCTCGGCGTCGACGGTGCGCTGCCACGTGTCCGCCGGCCGAACTCATCGCCTGCTCCCGTGCGGTCTCCACGTGAAAGCAATCCTGGCCGTGTTGTCGTCTGGTCTTCGAAGGGTGTGCTCTATCCACTTCATGTGATCGATTTCTTGCTTGACCGGGACTTGGTGGCATCGATATAATAGATAGTAATCGTATTAAATATTTACAAGTATTTCCTGATTTCCGATTAAGCTGCAATTTTGCAGCTGCTGATCTGATGATGGAGTCAGGAAGAGATAATTGGAACTGTGATAACACAACGCAAACTAATTGTGTTTGGGGTTGTTAAAATTATCTTGACAAGTATAAGTTGCCTGTGGAAAGAAAAGTACAGTCAGAGACAAAAGCATGTACCAAAAGGCTTATTTTGTAAAAGATGTGCTACTAAGAAATTTATTCTTAAAAAAATGTCCGGTTCCAAGATGCTTATATTAAAGGCAAGAAAAAACATAGTATTTTGATTATTTATTTAATATAACAATAAGATTCCCCATTTATCGTCACAATTTTTATTTTTCGGTCGATATAAGTAATCAAGATCTAATAAAGAAGTATAGGTACAGCCCAACGCAACGCCCATTACCTAATGATTCCTAAATTTTTCCCATTGTTCCCAGTCATCTTCGACACCTTCGCTCAAAATCCGAAGATTGAAGACAATATCTATTTCTTCGGAGTTTTCCACAAGTCATCTTTATTTAACGCATCACTGAAAACATCAACAATAAACTTTAGATATTAATCAAACAAATATCCAAAAAGGGGTATCAACTCGGTCATATTATGAATCCTCATCGATGCTCTTTAAAGGGATACATCTACCATTGCGTTTTTTCCTATCTTACTGCTACTTTAAAGGACATAACGACTGTATATGCGTAGACGAGCACGTGCGATATTGTATTTGTGCACGCACCGTCGCTCATAGGGATCTGTATATGCACATGCTTGTCTACGTTTACTCATCCAGTGTGATAAGACCTTTAACATACAGGGAAATAACACATTGTTCTCTATTCCTCTCAGCAGAAAATTTCCCACGAATATTATCTTCTTCTTCCTCGCGTTGTATTGGAGCCTGAGGTCCGCTTGGCAACAAATCCCTAGGATGGGGGTAGGCTCTAGTTTTTACGAAAGTGATTGCCATCTGATTTTTCAACTCAGAGGGTAGACTAGGCCTTATTGGGACTAGTCCGGTTTGCTCACAATGTTTTCCTTCACCGAATTAGTATAAGCCAGGGTTTGAACCCGCGACCATCGGATTGAAAGTCGCACGCTCTCACCACTAGGCCACCAGCGCTTATAAAAGATACGAGTAATTTATAACACCTAAATACTACAGCTACCGGTCGGCTTACTAATAACCAAGAAAACAAAAGTCGTTACAGATAAAATTTAATTTTCATTTCTTGTGTTCTGAAAGTGGCTCATTGTTAATCTATGAAGCGGACAGGTAGTGATTTATTATGTTTCTGCCCTAGGGCGTTTTACGACAGGCACCTCGTCAGAAATGAGTACAATAATGTTATAATAGGTAATGACTATCTAGTCAAAAGCGCTGTTGCACTTCGACTCTTCAGTGATACTTGGGACGCCCAGATGGTCTTCAATCAGTTGGACGTCCGGATTACACGGTCGTTGACCCATAAGAACTACGTGCCCTTTGGACAGAGAAGTGGAAGTCTTTGATGTTGGTAACCAAAATCCATTATAGGTCGTTCTCACAGCAGTAAGTATAATCACTATTACAAACCAGCCAAACCATGATGTAAACTATACAATTTGCACCCACCTATGTTTATGGATGAGGTCAATTATTTCTTTATTGTACACTTCTAAACTATTGAGGTTCCCGCCAAAGTCCTTGGGTAGGTCATCCTTACTGAAGTATTGGAACAGGGTGTCTGACTTAGGCGCGTGGAAATGCAGCTGAAATTTTTCAATACAATCAGATAAATAGAGAGGTATTGGCTGTGAATGTTATCTCGCTTTGTGTGGTAGGGCACTGCACAGCGGGTTCCACATATAGAGCAGAGCCTCACTGGGAAAGACCCTATTCATAGTGTTGTGTTGGTGCTGGTGAGTAAAGTTGCCAGAGCTCAACAACAACAGAGGGTGCGGAATGTTAAGGTCGGCAACGCGCATGTCCTCTGGAGTTACGGGCGAACACAGGCTATGGCAACTGCTTACCATCACGCGGGCCGTATGCTTGTTTGCCACCAACGTAGTATAAAAAAACATTTTATGTGTACATATTTTAGGTACTTTTTTATACATTGGTAATAGATATGTACTATTACCAACAGCAATGCTACTCGTAAACAACGTTTATGTGAGAATTAAGTGGACCTTAATAACATTCGCGATTTGGCTGTAACTGTATGGAAAATTATTCTTTGTTCGTTTATGATATAGGTGGCAAGCGAGCTGGCAAATTGCCACTTACCATCACCCACGTGCATCGCGTCGCGCATGTGCGTCGCGGGTCCCCCCAATAGTATATTGTGCGTCGCGAGTAAGTGATATTTTGCCAATCAGTCCGGAATCACTTCATGTGTTTATCGGGCGACAGTTCATTCAACAGTTTAGTTTTGCAAGGCAGAAAGTTTCTGGAGAAACGCACAGTTGAGAAACGAAATGTAGTGGCGTTGTTTTAGTAGTTATTATTAATCCTGATACTTACTACGTCACTCATTTCCTTGCTCATAAATGGTTTTAATATTGAATATAGTTTGTCCATGAATGACGGGGTGTTAACCATGTGCATTTGCTTTATTCGAATCGGCATGGCTTCCTGGAAGGAAATTTAATGATTACAGAGTGATTTTGGTGTCTGATCATACTCTAAGAGATGAATTATGTAGGTCATACTGAATAAATTTCACTAAGGGATTGGCCCCGAATAAGCAAACAATAATATGCTGTTTCATAGACTTCGGTGAATCACATGTCAATGATATCTATCTGCAGATATTTTTTTTCAGGTGTGACATAACTTCCATAATCAATGCAGTAATCATTGATATTTTAACTTTCTGCAGACGAATATTTTAACATATTTTAAATCCCCATTTAAATTTCTAAGGCCAACCAAGTTTTCTTTAAGTTAAAAGGGTATAGTCATTAAGCACTTCTAATAAAGTTTGTGAGAATCTCTTACCTCCTGATACTTGAACATTATCTTCTGTAAAGATAAATGTATTCTCCAGAAAATCTTCAAGCTTGTATCCTTGGCATCAAAAAGTGTCAAATCTCCATCCTGTAAACTGCCTTCTTCAAGTAACCACGCATCGAAAGCCAATAGAATGGTGCGAATGAACTCGAGATGTTCAAACTTTCGGAAACCGGGGTCATTTATTTGGAAGATCCAGAGGCGTCTGTTTCCTGATATGGGAACGAATGCTAGAGTTCTGAAATGAAAACAAGCGTGATAAGATATAATAATAATAATAAAATACTTTATTGCACACTATATGATAAAAGTTACAGAAAATTCATTGTAGATATGATGAGATTGTTCCTCGAAATTTTGTTTACGATACATTATTTACGAGAAGTTCTCGTGTAGCCTCATTTCGTAGAGAACGCGTCCCCAGGTGGCGGATAGGGCTCACTGAGCTAGTCATGCTAGCTCAGGGGGTAGGATGAAAATAAAATACCTCCCGCGATAAGGACGGACGTGGGAACTTGGATATCAAACTCCACCTGCGAGCTTCTTGGAGATATTCAAAGTAGAGGTCAAAGGTGTGCTGGTCATCCAGGTTGGGATGTTGAGTAGGCATGGCGGCGAAAGAACCTAAGGGTCAACAGCAGCTCCCAAGCCCTCCACGAGGGTCACAACCTTGGCGTCAGGTGGTAACCTGCCGTAAAACAAAAACTAAAAACACATTTCTCCTAATTATGAAAGTCAAAGGAAAGAATAAGGGTATAAATTCTGGGGCGTACCCCTCAAGCGACGTGAAGATTGCGAATGCGATAAATAGAAATAGAAATAGAAATAGAATTTGTTTTATTCATAAACACACAAACAGAAATAGACAGACATAAAAGAGAACATAGTGAGAGTAAAGTGTCACGAAATGGCCTCATCTCAGCATGTTGCTGGCGACTTCCAGCGCTGATCTTCCGATGAGACCATCGAGTGCGAAGTAATCACGGAAATACTAGGACGTACCCCCAAAGCGACGATTTCATTGACAAGAATAAGAAAAAATCGCAATCTACAAAACACTTCGGATAGCGACGTGGAACTTAGATTCCTTAACTGGACATAGTCAATAACTGGCAGAAACACTCAAACGTCGAGACATAAACGTTTGCTGCATTCAGGAGATGCGTTGGAAGTGATCAAAGTCCAGGGACCTAGGCTGGTACCATAGCTGGTCTATTACGTAACTGATAATAAACACAACGTAGTCGGCATTGTACTAGATCATCTTCTGAAAGACAAAATTGTGAACATAAACAGGATAACAGACTGCCTAATCGCAGTTAAGTTAGCACTAGATCGCAATCTCAAGTGGGTTGTAAAGACCGGGAGAAAGAGGCCTTCTGGGATGACCTTGAGGACGTGGATTTCAACCAATACTATTGGGTGATTTCTCTCATCTCCGCCTTAAGCATGGTGGCATAGCCTACCTAAAATGGCTGTACAATTTTGCATATCATTTGAAACAATATTTCGTCTACTTACACATACTCAAACGCTTGCTTCACGCGTTGTCCCAGCGAGTCTCGATCGCCAAAAACCGCTGGGGCGTCGGTGCGGATACTCGAGAAGGCTTCCATGGCTTTCTGTGTTTTTTGCATATCATAGTAGCAACTGTGCAAGAACCTTCTCAGTAGTTTGTCATCTGCAATATTTAAAAGAACGATACTATACGTCACTACATAATTCTATATTATCAGTTTTATTCTGAGACTTCACACCAACTGAGAAATAGTGAAGTACTGTAAGTAGTTCCTTATATCTAGCTCCAATAAAACCTGATAACGTTGTCACAGGTCAATTATCGACGCGTTTCTAAGCGCATCAAAATATGGGTGAATGAAAGTATATATTACACATGTTTGAATTTGACTTTGGCGTGTTTGTCAGTATGTATTATTTTATTCATAGATTTGTAATTATTTTTATATTTATGCCTATACACTTAATGCATCGTATTTAGTTGTTTCTCGGGTTAACGTTTTAAAAGTCTTTCCGTCTTGTAAAAATATTAGTTTGACTACCATTTCCTATTTATCTTTCTCAGTTGCTTAAAGGTTAGCTGGCAGAGATCCCATAAAGTAGGTTCGCCTTTTTTGTATTCTCACTTTGTTACGTACTTGTTTTGTGCAATAAAGTTTTTCACAGCTACTAATATTGCTTTGAAAAGGTCAGAATTGTATTTGACTTACCCATATCTTTGGCTACATGTGGATGCTTTGCGACCCATTCATTCAGCTCCATAACTTGTTTTTTCAGTTCTTCTTGCGGGTCCTCCATAATTCATTCACTGAAAACGTAAATATTTTTTTTATAAAAGTGGAAAATTTTAAATATCTTGGAAGTTTCATACGATAAATAAGCTGCCGGGGCAACCAATATATCTCCGTTTCAGAGGAATTACCGCGAAACACGAAAATCAAAATTTCGATATCTGCCTCTCTATCACTCGAATACGCAAGAGTAATAGAGAGGCAGCTAACGAAATTTCTATTTACTAGTTTCGCGAGAGGCCTTCAGTTTGCGTAAAAATGCTTTCGTGTGTCAGGTTTTTCGGTTGTTGACCTATACACGGTGCTCACGAGGAACCCAAAAGATTTTGACAATGTATTACTAATCACATTTAGAGACTAAAATGTAATATAAACTTTTCTGAATTTCGCCTAGTTTCAGAGTTAATACCAATGTTAAAAAAAAAAAAACATATTTTATCGTAACTTAGTGCAAAACGCCTTTTTGATATCGATGATGCCATTATGGGGCGTAGTCTAAATATCCTTATTGATAGATGTCAAAAAGTGACAAGTAACCTTTGCAAGAACTAGTTTTTACAAAAAAAAATCGTAAATAAATATTTTCAGTGCCAGTTTTACCATAACATTAACTTTTTATGTACAAATAGGTTTAAAATTTGAAAAAAAAAAAACAAAAAAAATTTTTTTTTGGCGAAATTTAGTGAAACTCTTATAACATATTTTCCTTCTTTTGGCCTCAGAAGTACGTGGTTAAAATCTTTCGGGTTCCTCGTGAGCACGCGTTTACAACTGACAATACATATGAAGTTGCAGAAACTCCTAATTCAACTGTCATTAGAAAACAGACATGTAGACACGAAAAACAGACATATATATATAGGTACAAAACTGTATCAATTCAAGCAATAATCAATGTATTCAAGATACCAAAAATATATAATACAATACAATATACTCTTTATTGCACACCTCAATAAAAAAACAATACAGAGAGAAAGCATCAAAAGTAGAGGTAAAGAACAGTCGGTCTTATCGCTAAAAAGCGATCTCATCCAGATAACATTTAAGTTAGCGGAAATCAAATAATATAGAAACAGTATATAGGTACCTACCTTTATTTCCTTATTACGAATCGTTAGTTTATTTTATGAGCACTACTTAATTAAAATATATATACAGGATGTTTATTTAATCATCTGCAATAATATACAGGCTGACTATACAGGTCACATTGAGCAACTTGTACTACGGGACCCATCCCGTAATTACGAAAAAAAAACTCTTCCATAGAAAATGTCAAGGTCAAAATTCTATGAAACAACCAATATTATTTTCGCGATTTCGAGGTTGGTTTCTTGGTGAAAGTTGCTCAGTATGACCTATATATTCATCCCGTAAATTATTGCAGGTGACTAAATAAACACCGTGTATATATTTAAATCAGCATAAAAAACACTTAATGATATATATGTTATTTACAATAAAATCGTAATAATAACGCGTAAGAACTCAAGCACTGTTTCAAATCAAATGACAACACTGATAAAAGTGATAAAGTTGTTTAGGTGTATTCAGTACAGCCAAAGACAATTGATTGTAATAGAGAGGTAACGTCTAAGAATAAAACGAGCCCCTTAGTTTGAAATCCCGAAACAGATGGCGCTGTACTGCGCCATATATTTTGCGGTCACTAAATTGTCAAACGTCAACTTTTGACAATCGGAGTTATAGCAAAATGTATGGAGCTGAACAGCGCCATCTCGTTTGACCTGTCAAATTCGAAGCACGAAATTGTCTTTGATTGTACACATCTTAATCAATGTATCTTTGGTACAGCTGACCTTAAAGCGCCATTCGGATTAATTTATTATCATTATTTGACATTGATACCAACGCCGCGACGCAGGCCAATTCGAACGTAGACTGATATCAAAGTGACAAACAAATGATGTCATTTATTAAACTTATTTTCAACAGGTTGGTCTCATTTTATTAAGTCGAATTTTGGTTCGAAAGATGTCAAGCGTTTTTTCGACTTAATAATAAGTGAGTAACCCGTTGAAAATAATTTTAATATCTTCGAATCTCACAGGAGTTTTATAGTTAGAATTCATATTATTTAGTTATCTTGTATTTCGCTCGCACTTGTCCGTACATGTAATGGCGCGAGCGAGACGCATGATAGCTAAATGTCATCATTAAGATATAATTTTGACGTCAGTGTACGTTCGAATTATATGTAGAGTCTCATCTCAACACACTTGCAAAGGGTGCGTAGACAAAATGCCAAATCGTTCACGCTCTGTAGCGCAGCGTAGTTATCTCTCTCTATCACTCTTCTATATTTATTTATTTAAATAAATAAACTCTTCTATAATAGTGCGACAACCCAGTTGCGTTTCGTTCGCTACGGAGTATTAACGATTGGTTTCTTGTCTACGCACCCTGTTTGGTTGCAATTCTCACTTTTCGCAACGCAAAATCAAATCAATACGAGATTTAAGAGTACCCGGGTACGTCCTTAAACTACGTTCAAAAGAGAGGTATGGGCATTGTGAATGTCATCTCGCTTTGTGTGATAGGGCACAGCCAGTGAATGTCATTCCAGATCTAGAGCAGAGCCCAACTGGGGAAGTACCTCCACCTTACAGAAAACCGCAGCCAAATAACACTAGACCCTACTCATAGCGTTGTGTTCTTGCCAGTGAGTAAGGTTGCCAGAGCTCAACGAGGGGGGGCGGGTTTAGGGTCGGCAACGCGCATGTAACTCCTCTAGAGTTGCATGCGTACATAGGCTACGGAGACTGCTTACCATCAGGCGGGCCGTATGCCTCTTTGCCACCGACGTAGTATAAAAAAAAGATTTCGTAGTTCGAATACCGCTTGTCCTGAGTTATAGATCGTGTGTTTCACGAAGACGCGTGCCTTTACTCATAATGTCATGTAATTAAAGATTAGATTTAACAAACCTACGCGTCATCGTGAATGGCACGAACTATATCAAAGGACGTACCCTCCCTATCTGTAAAATGTATATTTGATATCCGGTTAAACTACTGTTATCGGTAATTACTGCTGATTACTTGATAACTTTATAAACTATACCTACACGTCTATTATTATTTTGACGATTACGATTAGGTATTTTTATATCACAACAATAATTATTAATAATTGTAGCGTATTGTAAACATTAAGTTAATTTTAGACTTCACCAATCGCGTTCGTTATACACAACATATTTAAACTAAATTTGGATTATAGCGTACCTATTGTAAACATTAAGTTAATTTTAAAACTATACCAATCGCGTTCGTTATACACAACATATTTAAACTAATTTTACATTGTAGCGTATTGTAAACATTAAGTTAGTTTTAAACTTTACTAATCGCGTTCGTTATACACAACATATTTAAACTAATTTTACATTGTAGCGTATTGTAAACATTAAGTTAGTTTTAAACTTTACTAATCGCGTTCGTTATACACAACATATTTAAACTAATTTTACATTGTAGCGTATTGTAAACATTAAGTTAGTTTTAGACTTCACTAATCGCGTTCGTTATACACAACATATTTAAAGTAATTTTATGTTTCATGTTAATTTGAGGCGTGACTATCAAGATGGCGCTCACTTTACAAATAGTATCAGTGTACAGACTCAAGTAAAAGTGTGGAATCTATTGGATTTGAGCTATTAATTAAAAGACACAGCGATTTATAAGATTTAGAATTGATTATCGCAATATTGTAAGGCGACATGTGCTCCTATTCATATGTATAGCTACCATGGGACTAAAGTACTAGGCTAAGTAAATATTAGGAACTATGTGGGCTGTTGTTTTTTCACTGCTTAAATATTTATGGTATAATATTTTCAAATAATTTGGGTACGGTCACAGTCGTCATCTCAATACATATTGTTGTTTTAAGGTTATTGTATGAAGGCGACAGCTGTCACCGTATCTAACATGTGTGAAAAATGATAAAGAGGTAGTTGGTCCGACTTGATGTTTTATTTTTTATTTTTACAACACATGACAGATTATAAAACATTAAATAAGGCAATTTATAAATAAATAATATAAATAAATATATATTATATTACGCGAATTGACTAAGTCCTACCTACAGCAATCCAAGAAGGTTTGTATTGTGGGTACATATTTATAAATACTTAAATACATAGAAAGCTCCCATGACTCAGGAACAAATATTTGCGCTCATTGCACAAACATACCGGTCGTCAAGTCGTCATTTATATCGATTTTATTTGATTTAAAACTTAAATGAGTGACGTTCGCCGCCGCAGACTGCAGTGATTACTGTCAAGAAAATTGATACAGTGACAGTATCAATACCGCAGCAGTATAAACTTATAATATACTCGACTTATTGGATACATATTTATGTATTCTGTAGCATTAATTTATGAGACTGCTAGCTTAACAATCGAGACGCGATTTATTTATTAAGTATAAATTTCATTTTGATTCTTGGAGAGACTTTACACCTCCAAAACTTATTAGTATTAGTATTCTGACATTAGGTACCATATACATCTCCAGATTTATTGTATTATTAGCCACATAGACTATACATTTCTGATGTGTTGTAGTAATTATTTATTTTAAGATTATTATAATGTAATGTGGTATTATTGACTGTTGTATTTATAAAAGCTGTTATGTATTTTTAATGTCACCATAATATGATGTCATGTAAGAGAGCCCTTGAGGCCTACTTGCAGAATCAATTTTTGAAGTTTGAATTTTGCAGGAGTACCTACCTAATAAAAATAAAAATAAAATATTTTTATTTCAGAATCATAAGAATTCCATAAAAAAATATAGCAACAGTAATGCAGATGCATTTGACATCCGAATATCAACTTTAGAGTGATGATAATAATTGTATTTGTATACTCAAGAAATGTCTATAAAACCTCTACCATTTTCACTGTGCTACCTATGGTGTAACTACAATTTTTTAATGTGCTAAATTGTAGTTACACTACAAAATAATTAAAAGTGCAAATTATTTCTACTTTATATGAGCCGACACGGGAACTCCTACCAATCAACAGCATAGATTGCTTACTCTAATAAGCAAAAAACTAAACGGTATATCCGTGCTCCTGGATTAATATTCACGTCTGCGAATAATCGATCGATTACAAGGGATAGAAGGCGTGAGGTAAGCGCTCGTGCGTCGCGTCGCCTATCAGGCGAAAGTGTCAGGTTATCTTATCTTCATAGCCCGGTTTTTTGGGGGCAAAACGTACCAGTGCTAGTGATTTATTAAATATCGGCTCAAGTGTTATCGATATCGATACAAAGTAATTTCAAATTCATTTTGAAAAACCGGACAAGTGCGAGTCTTTGTTGTTATAGCAGCAACAGAAACACATCATCTGTGAAAATTTCAACTGTCTAACTATCACAGTTCATGAGATAAAGCCTGGTGACAGACGGGCAGACAGACAGACAGGCGGACAGTGAAAACCTAAAAATGAGCAGAGAAAAGTTATTAATTATTAAACACAAATTAAAAACTTAAAAATAAAAAAGTGATCGTTTGGTAGCCCCCCTGGATAGCATTTTATCCACTGAGCGAAATACAGGCCAGCCCTCTGGTCACCCGAAGCTTCTATAGGCGCTTTGCTAACTCCTTTATAGAGGCGACGAGCGCTAGGCCCTTACGGCCCTAGGGTTTGATTGAACCCCAAACGCCGCAAATCATGATAACAAGTGTGACTCATTCTTTAAGTAAACAATATTATTTAAGAGTTAAGAAAGAGTGTAAATATCAGACATCTGACAGACTCTAGCCAATATAACAATAATAGTTATTAAAATATTTTAATTATTAAAATAACAGAATAATAGCTTTGACAATTTAATCCTAATAGCGATTATAATGCACATTTAAAAATTACATAACGGTAAATTACCTTTTTAATTAAGTCATGATTTTATCGACATCGATTTAAAGTAGGTTTCACTTGTCTTCGCACTTTTTAATCGTCAAACTAAATTGAATCTGTCAAATCGGGGTTTGATTATAGATCGTGTCATTCACGAAGGCGCGTGCCTTGACTCGTATTGTCATGTCATGAAAGGTTAGCTTTGACAAATCTTCGCGTCATCGTGAATGACACGAACTATATCTTCCCGGCTCGCATGAGCCGGGAATAACGCGAGGAAGAAGAAGGAGACGTAAATCGGATGACAATCCAATATAATGATGACATTGAGCTGATCTGATGATGAAGACAAGAGGTGGCCGTGGGAACTCAAATATCAGTCAAGCTTGTTACGAAATTTTTGCCAAAACATCCAAATCCAATCCAATCCAATCCAAATCTAATCATATTTTGTAGTATCGGTGTTGTTACCACTGTTACCAGGGTACCAGGATGTTCAAGATGTACTTAGAAATAGCCTTCGAGGCTGAACTGGACACCAACGAACACCCAGAGCTCTTGGAAATGGCTCGTGAAGTTTGCGAAGAGTACTCGGACACCAGGGCCTCAGCTATTCAGGAGCTTAGAGACATGATATATGGTAAGGATGAAGAGAGAATATTATTAATGAAAAATTGTTTTTTCAGGGCCATCAAAAACGGATCTTAAATTAATAATGTTCCCATCTATGGGCTTGGGTTCATTTAAATATTATCTTGACTATCAACAACTATTTCTAATAGACAATAATCGGAAATCTTAATTAAGATGCAGCAAGTTCAGGTCCTTCTCCGAACGCAACTCGCTAAGCATTTAGCGGACGGCTGTGCGTGCCAGGGATCGCGGATACAATAGTTATTTTTAAGAAAATAGTTATGGATGAGTTCGATCAAAAATATCAGTACGCATTTTCGCATCAAGTAATTTGCATGTTACAAATTTTGACTAGTGCGTTTAAGACCCATGTTCGAAATGTTTTGGTCGTTCATTATATGAAGCGCAAGTTGTTTAATCAGCTTTCGAATTAATGAAGTTATTAGAACAAGATCTCAAGATTGTTTTTTACTCATATTTTTTGGCAACTGAGTTATGATCTAAAAAATGCCCTTTAAAAATTTCTGCTTGCAAGAAAATATTTATACCAATAAATCACTTTCTATTTAGATAGGATACTTCAATTTTGATAAACGATTAATGCCATATTTTATTGCATTGTGGTTGACTGATTTACTCACATGTAATGAAGCTGCTTACATAAATTCATTAAAACCGCTTCCATGCTTGAATTACCCCAATAGATGATTCCGTATCACAAAACGCATCAAACATGAGACTAAGAAATAACTTACTGACCACCAGAGCGTGGCACGTGCTCGCATTAACATACTTAATTTTTGAGTTGTTAATTAATTATCTAATTCAATATTTGTTTTCATTTCTATTATTTTGTTTCCATTATTACAGTCGATTAGAATCAAGCTTCATAAATTATGTGCCTTAATTACCGCTTCTATGTTGGTCGGATTACCCCACTAGATAACCCCGTATCGCAACGCTCGTCAAAAATGAGACTAATAAATAATTTATTGACCGTCAGAGCGTGGCGAGTGCGCGCCGCGGCGGACGGACGACGAGTTCCTGCTGCGGTTCCTACGTCAACACCGTTTCGTCGTGCGGCGCGCGCACAGACAGGTCACATAAGTACTTATTGGTTTATCTCAATCACGAACGCACCTATATTTTCAAACAGGGACAGTGCTCTTTGACCTAACTCGGACTAAGTATAAAACCTATAAAAAACGTGATGGTAATAAATACCAAAACCAAATGGAATGGTCATATGGAAATTATGGAATTGTATAAATGTGGCAGAGAAAGCGTTAGAAAGAAATAGTTAATTAGTCAGCAACAGCGGTTGATCAATCAAACCAAATCACCGAAGATTTCCAGACACGTATTAGTTTATCTATCTTTTCCTATGCTTAATTAATACCAATAACTTTTTATTAAAAATACTTTTATACCCAATGAAAACATTTTAGGGTAAAAGTATTTGGCAGTTTAACAACTTCTACGCAGACCAAATCGCAGGCGGAGGTTAATAACTGATAACTTATACCATCCACAGTTGGTGCGGTACTGCACATTTCTTGAGCAGTACCCCGACCTGTACAAAGATGTGGACCTCTGGGGTCTGGCGAGGTTGGGCGCCGCGTATGAGGTCTACATACTTGACCGCCCGGGCGTCGGCCGCATTTCAATACTCAGGTTTGGTGCGTACTGTATTCAGTACATAATATCCTATCCTATCGTAAACATTTTATCATCTCTATAACAACATGCTATACTTAAATATTTTCTAGAAGTCTGAAAACTATTAAGCAATTTAAAAAAGCAAAAGTTACAAAGTAAAGAAAATAAAAGTTTAATAATATAGATAAATATTAAATTAAAGTTAAAATAAACATATAAAATAATGTTGTCAAGAAATCCATTTTTAATACAAGCTCTTATCGCTGACTGCACTTTTCTTTCAACAGGCAACTAATACTCATCGAGACAATTTTAACAAACCAAAACATAGCGACGTTGCGTTGTTCTATTACAAGAGTTCCTCTGACTACTTGTTGTATCCATCAGGTCAACTCGATGGGTACCATAATACAATTGTATTGCCACCCAACTTACACAATACACATGTTTGTGAATCAAATTAATCGAATAATGAGAATTGAGTTTAACTTAGCCTTCAAGTCAGGGATCGGAAACCGGTATTTTTTGTATGGGAACGAAAACGGTATTTTTTCGTTCCTTGTTAATTATTTCATTTCTAATTGGGCAATCTAATAATACGAAGTCGTTATAAAAAACCACAACCGAGTCCTATATTTGGAGTACAAAATAAACCGAAATATATGTTTGTTTCAAAGTTTTTCCAAAAAACCGGTTCCGATCCCAGCTTCAAGGTATTACATAAAAAAAACTTGTAAAAAGACTTCAAAACTGGAAGTAGGTGTCTTTTTTTTTAATACTACGTCGGCGGCAAACAAGCATACGTCCCGCCCGATGGTAAGCAGTCTCCGTAGTCTATGTACGCCTGCAACTCCAAAGGAGTTACATGCGCGTTGCCGACCCTAACAACCCTCCCTCCCCTCGTTGAGCTGTGGCAATATTACTCACCGGCAGGAACACAACACTATGAGTAGGGTTTTGTGTAATTCGGCTTCGGTTTTCTGTAAGGTGGAGGTATTTCCCCAGTTAGGCTCTGCTCTCGATTTGGAATGACATCCGCTGTGCTGTTCCCTACCACACAAAGCGAGATGACATTCACAATGCCCATACCTCTCTTAGACAAGGCTCATACCTCTCTTTAATAAACGTAAACGTTCCTAAATTATAGGAGCCTGGGATCCCGACGAACACCCTGGAATCTTCCTTGTGCAGGTCGCTTTCGCTATGACAGAGATCTGGCTTCGACTGCCCAAGTTACAGGTGAGATTGCTAGTCTTACTGACTTTCTACAAACAAGAATGAGAGACTGCTAGACAAGAATTAAAAACCGGACAAGTGCGAGTCGGACTCGCCCACCGAGGGTTCCGTACTAGTATTTGTTGTTATAGCGGCAACAGAAATACATCATCTGTGAAAAATTCTACTGTCTAGCTATCACGGTTCATGAGATACAGCCTGGTGACAGACGGATGGACGGACGGACGGACAGCGGAGTCTTAGTAATAGGGTCCCGTTTTACCCTTTTCTATCTATCTATCTATATATTAAAGAATAAGTGACGAAGCCTGCCAGTGGTGAAGGCCGGATTCCGCCGGGAATATTTGATAAAAATAATTTGATTTATTTCCAAAGTTGTGTAAATAAGTTTAAGTTACTGTCAATATTTTTTGTAACACACTCGTTTATTCCTAAATACATACATATTTTCTCATTTGCATCTCTATTTTTTCCACCGAAAAGTTCCGTTTGCTACCTTTCGACTGCATTATCAGATCAGCTCCATTTTAGCATATTAGTAAACTCTCATCGGGTTGAAGGAAGTAGGTACAGTCAGCGTCAAATACTTTGTAGCAACCAAAGTAGCCAAATAGTTCGGTACACCATATATTTAGTATGGTGTACCGAACTATTTGGCCACTTTGACTGCTACAAATTATTTGACGCTGACTGTACCCCAAATTTCAAATATATGAGATACAAGAAAGTGGTTTACATATATTTCAGTAACACAAGATTTAAAGCACAAAGCACACATACATATGTTATATAAATATATGGAGGGAAGCTAAATAAAAGTGTGTAACTTTGATGACGTGAATTTCAGTTTTCGTACTTTAGAATCCACC
Organism: Cydia pomonella; assembly: GCF_033807575.1. Lineage (NCBI taxonomy): Eukaryota > Metazoa > Arthropoda > Insecta > Lepidoptera > Tortricidae > Cydia > Cydia pomonella. The sequence continues at coordinate 987,699 of NC_084719.1, read as the reverse complement.
AAATCTCAGTAATCTCTTTCCAGGTGTTAGGCGGCACGCTTATCGTCGACTTGGAGAATATCACCATGAAGCACGTCGCCGCGCTGACCCCCACCATCGCCTATCAGATCGTGTGCTTGGTCGGGGTAAAGTCAATTGTCTATCAAATCCCTCTCAATTAACTCTGCACCTTTACTTATTTGGCGCAATGACCCAAAATAAGTCTTGGCCTCCAACACAAGAGCACGCCATTTTACCCGGTCTTGCGCGGCTTCACACCAGTTTTCACTGACGCCGAGCTCACGGAGATCTATCTCCACTCTATCCGCCCACCGATACTTAGGATGACCTACAGGACGGCGTCGTCGACCCAAATATGCCCTATACAGCATGATCTGCACCTATTCTTTCCAGGTGGCCCAGCCAACGGAGACGATGTGCTTTGGCCTCACCTATTTTATTCGGTTCGACTATGAGCTTCGTTTTCGACATTTTTCCGAATCCTCCAACTGCCATCGTCTCTTTTATCGGCTCCCAGAATCTTCCTTAACACCTTACATTCTGTGACTAAAAGGCTGTTCTCCTCTTTGAGCGTCCAAGCCTCACATCTAGGGAATGCAAAAACCGGTTTTTTCTTCGGTTTTTAGAATCAACAATTCTTAAATTCATCGCCATGGAATAAAGAAATGATTGCTTCACGTGTAAAAACGAATGCTAGTATAGTATATACACGATTTTATCACGAAATTAAAGACAGAATATCTGACTATTGTATTGTATTGTATGGGAATTGTCAAATGACTTAATGTTATTTGTAACTAGGAATAGGAACAAACCAATTTTATTAAATTATTTTTTTGGATTGTTGTTTAGACATTATCATTTGTCATTTTTTCTTAAATATATGAAAATATCAATTTATAATGGCCCAATCCGAAATCTTGCTCTAAGTTTTTCGCTGTCTTTTAGTATATTAGAAACTGATAGTGTTAGCTTAAACTGGGCAAACACAGGTAGTCAAGTAATTCCATTCTTTAGGGTTTGAACTACCCTTTCCTATTAGTGCGAAAGAGACAAAAAAGGTTGTCGGTAAGTCGTTATCACCGAACCAACAAAAGACTAAAGCTGCCATTGATATAATTGATTAGATACGTGGATTTTTTCTATAGCGCATCGCATAACAAAATTATAAATAAGACCTTTTATACCCATTTTTATTAAAAAGTACTACTATACAATTCGTACACCAGCACGGATGTCCTGCCACTGCCAATACTTTAAACTATTTAAATCTTTCGTGTTTTTGTATTTTGTACCGTAAAAATTCATTTAGCGTTACAAATGATCAAACTAACACAACACCACATTATTTGATTTGATGTCGATTCAACCGTTTTAGGACCGATTTATACCCTTATAATGAATAAAACATGCAACTTAGTTAAATAAATAAAAAACCGAATAAAACCGAAACCGGTTTTTTCGGTTTCGGTTAAAACCGGTTTGCATTCCCTACTCACATCCATACATCAGTATGGGGCGGATCACGGTTTTATAGATCCGTAGCTGAGCCTGTTTACTAAACGTCATATTTTCATAGGACTTTGACATTATAGTGATGATACATGCACTTAGTCACCGCAAATCCCATGCAGAATTAACTTGGTCAGTCTCTAAACTAAAATAGATGTCACATTTATTTTATTATTATTATTTTTCTCCTCTTTTGTCATATTCGATTTTAAAGGTATATGACAGTCGTTTGCAATGTAGCGTTGCAATACTGCAGCCCAAGCTCAAGCTCCAAGTGGGGCCTTAGATAACTATTGATCATTTCTGTGGCTTTGCATGTTCATGGCTTCGAAATTGGTAACAACTTTTAGACCAATTTGAACTTACACTGATGTCAATTTAGGTTTGAATAGGCCTAGCTGTTAGTTATTTCTAATAGGATGTATAGCTTGTTTTTTTTACACTGAACTATATAAGTAATAGTCTTTTGTCATCCAACCAATTATGCAATGTGGCAATGGGCAGGCCACATTCCACGCAGATAAGATGACCGATGGGGTCGAAAAGTGCTCGAGTGGAGATCACGGACTAGCAAGCGCAGAGTAGGACGTCCACCCACAAGATGAACAGACGACCTTATTAAGGTCGCCGGAAGACGCTGGATGTGGGTAGCGTACAACCGGTAGATGTGGGGGTCCAAGGGGGAGGCCCATGTTTAGCAGTGGACGTCTTATGGCTGAGATGATGATGATGATGAATTATGCAATATGTTTTCTCGTGAAAATTAAAACCCCCTTTTCATTTCAGTTAGCGCTTCCCTGTGCCCCAAACTCCATCCACATCATCAACTACAACTGGCTGCTTCACACCTTCTTCTTCCTCTTCAAACGCTTCATCCCTAAGAAGGCATGGAAAAAGATCCACTTCCACAGGCACGACCTTGGGTCTCTTCATCAGATCATTGACCCTGAGTGTCTGCCGCCTCGGTACGGGGGTACCTGCCGGCATCATACCACCATCGGTCATTGGTTTAATAAGGTCAGGCAATACAGAGATGAAGCTTTTGATCAGGAGATGAAGGAGTATGGTTGGTTAATAAAGGAATAAAGTGAGAAGGAAATTATAGCAAGATCTAGATTATTTAGAATCGCTAATGAGATTATCAATACCAAATTTTAACTGGAAATATATGACGAAAGTTTTTCATACAAAATGTTCTTTCATTTTCAATATATTTTTGCACTTTAACCCAATAGATTGGGGTATCGTTCGATAGGTCTTCAAAACGAATAAAGGGTCTAAAATAACCATTTCTGGTAAAGTGAATATTTTCGGAAATAATCGCTCCGAAACAATTAAACATGTGTTTATAGAATCAAGAATTTTACAGTGAGAAATTGTATAAATATATACCGACATCTTATTTAGGATCGATATCAAATCCCTAGAACGTGCCCCGATTTAGCACATGTATTTTTATTGTCTATAGGGACCGTGCGCGTTGGAGGGTCTGCCATCTTGTGGTCTGAATCGGAACCATAAACATGCACATGTACACGTCACGTGTTTTCTTGTGCATAGTAGGTTCTGCCATCTTGTGGGCTACATCGGAACAAAAAACATCACATTTACGCCTCGCGCCAAAAATCTGACGGCTCCTGTGCTGCCTCCTACAGTTCATGCACGCTCCCTATTAGGTATTTGCTTTAGTTTTTCACGCCCTCCTGCGGCAAGTTGCAAAACAACTAACTTCTTATGGTTTCATTAAGAGGTAACGCTTGCGTTCTCCGCATTCGTTCATCTATTATGTACTAGATGGCACCAATATAAAGTTAGACTTTGCGTTAGCTTGTTCTATCTTATACCTTTAAACGAGCAATTCTTGTATATATATATATATATATAACGGCTCTAACAATTTTGCTGAAATTTGGTATAGGGGGGTTTTTGGAGGTAAACAATCGATCTAGATTAGTCTTATGTTTGGGAAAACGCGTGTTTTCGAGTTTTCATGCGTTTTTCTTTCGACGCAGAATATGGTCGCTAATTTCGTGTTGCCGGCCACTGTCCGTCTGGTCCAGCGGGTTAAGACGCGGACTGCTAAACGAGTGTTACGGGTTCGAATCGCGCCCGGTGACTAACTTTTGTTTTTTTTTTATATGTTCAAGTTTATATATAATTTTTTAATTTTTATTGTTTTAGGCAAGTTTAATTTAGTAAAAAAAATAGTTGAGATTATCACCTATACACCAACATATTACAATAAATAGTTATAACCGTGCAAAGCTCGGTTGCCCAGGTACTAATGTATTATGCGGCAAAACGGGTTTCACAACTACAGAATTGAAGTGTGTATTTAGACTATTCTACACGTCTCTAGCTACAAATTTCACGTCTCGTGAAGTCCTAGAATTGTTAGGTTAGGATGAACATTTGGCCATTTGTAGTCCTAACTAGATTATAAATCTAAAGCCCGATGTACAGTCGAGATCACAAACATATTTACTCGTACAAGCCAAGCCAACGTTCCATAACTATATAAGGTGCTATCAAATTAGTTACCGATATTTTAAGATGGTACTTTACATTAAAACAATTAACTTTGAATAGAAATTAAGGAAAGTTTTCATTTTTTTTTTTTTTCGTTTTTATTTACCGAACAAAGTACATTATTGTCGAGGCTCGGAAGTAGCTATTTGCTGGCTGAGGATTTTAAACGAACGACCTTGGGAATCCGTTTAATTGAATCCGAAGCCAGGAAGTAGCCTTCCAGCCGAGTCATATATAATGTTTTTCTAAAAACTGATGCAAAAAATATAAATGTAATAGAAATTATTTACAGAAACAACATAAAATATATATTTTCACAGAAAATAGTAAAAACCATTGAAAGGATTTGCTTTGTCACCTTTTTTTTTTTTTAAAATAGAAGTGCATTTTTTGGCAAAATACAGACATTTGAGCAGCGAAATAGTCGCGGTACCAACATTATGATAATAAGTATTGATCATCTGACTGCTGTTTAATGGACTTATGCCTTCATTTGATATGGCCATGTCAACTTTTTTTAAAGTTTGGAAATTTACAAACAATAGAATTTGTATGCAACATTGCAGTCCCGAAATCAAGACTAATGTTTCTAATTTTTAATTCATCATAAACTACCTATACCTACTTGCGACCTATTTTTTAACCGACAAAGTCAACTTTGCCGTCCACTTTTGAGAACATCCTTTTAAGCTTTTCATTTTTAAAATCCTAAAGGTCTTTTCCAGGGCACAGAGATGCCTGCTTTCACGTCACTCAGAGACATGTGCTATCGTAATTGCGATCTGCGCTCTGAAAAGCGTGTGTTTGATAAAAGAGCCTGCGTTCCGGAGGCCAATTAAGACATACATCTTGACATCAAAATGATATCTAAATGATATCATTCGCTCGCTCACACTTGTCCGTACATGTATTACCGCGAGCGAAACGCACGGTCGACCGATATCATTTAGATATAATTTTGATGTCATCATGTTTGTTTGAATTGGCCTTTCGGTTGGACACAATATTGTGGATTATCCTTTAATGCTACGTAGATTGCCAATAAACCGCTTTTGTAAGTCTCTGCGACAAGAAAAACTGTTTTACTAGCTTAGTCGCGTAACGAACTGAAAATAAAAAAGTAACAACTGAATCTAATAAGACGTGGAGCAGAATATTAGTGCTGGGCTGCTGGGGCAGGAATACTGCATAACGGCCCGATTAGAAGAATGAGATACGATAACGATAAGTTCTGGTTTAGATAAGTTCTCATTTAGATATCGTGTGAATGTCGTATAATTAACAAAAGCAGTTCAATTCGGACAACCAATTTCACTTTGACGTTAGGAATATCGTAGATAGATCTTATTGGGATCACAGCGGAATCGAAATAAACGTCAATTTTGACATGTCGTTTAGTCATCGATCTTTTAAAGATCTTTCCGAGATCTTAAACGTGTCTTGATCATTCTTCGAATCGGGCCGTACATCTCTGAACTGTATGTCTTTTGTTTAAAAGGAGCCATTTTGCTCGCCTCACCGCATCCAAAATCTCCAATAAAATTGCACAATAGTAGCTTTTAAGTTTGTCTTAAGACGACAGACAATGAGAGCGTACTCCTAGTTTAGCATAAATTATAAAGGGGTTTAGTTGAAATGACAGAGTATGCAAATCCTTCAAGTTTTGCGAGTGTCTCGGGTTACGTCGAGGGAAACAATTAGGTACAGCGTTCTTAATGTCTTACGTGGGCTTTGGTCTTATGAATTTGTCATTGAAACTCGGATTTAGAAACGGTTTAAAAGCTAAAGTCTGACTTATTTTGGATTCTTATTTGGATAGTACGTGTTGTACCTATGTATCACATTATATTACTATGGTTAAGTGCATTGGGGTAAAAACGAAATTTTCAAAAAGGTAGGTAAATATCTATACAACCATAATCACTTTATACTTTAGTAACGCTCGGCTTGGAACCGGTTTTAAAAATAACGGTACATACCGGTTTATTTCGGTTTTTCTCCAAACTTTCATAAGAACGCGAACGTTTAAAGATCTTTATTGTAGTCTAAATAAACCGGTTTATTCGATGAGCGACGAGACGGCCGGCCGGCCTGGGTGGTGTCTCACGTAAACAAAGACACTGACATAGGAAGAAACCGGTTTTTATTGTTCTAAACAGGTTAATCTGGCAAGGACTTTATGGGAATATTCTTCTACAAACCGGTTTTAAATTAAAGGTTTTACTAATGAAACGGGGCCTTAGTATCAAGACTCAGAAACGGGATTTCCAAAGCGTTATCGTGTACTTGGCGCAAAACTTTTTAATTTCGGTTTTGCTCGAAGTCGGTTATTTTAAAACCGGTTTTTTTGTGAGCAGTTCTTCCTATGTATTTATATTTACGTTTACCAGGCCGTTTCGTCGGTCGTCAAATGAACTGTTTTTTTTAGGTTACAATAAAGTTCATAAAACGTTCGCGTTCTTATAAAAGTTCGGAGGAAAACCGAAATAAATCGATATATACCGGTATTTTAAAAACCGGTTCCGAGCCTTGCTTAGTATAGTATATATATTATGATTACACAATATTTGATCTTGTCACGATACTGCCTCAACGATAGCTCACGGTGATTGGTGCGCGAAAAATCGAATTAGAGTTATCAGTCAAGTCATTATGCATCTCGCTCGTACTAACTGATCAGCTACCAGCGTTTAAGTAAAGTTTGCAAAATGTAAATAACGAAAAGTTCAAAGCAAGCTATCTACTGGCATTTTCTTCCATCAGTTTCTTATCTTTCATTTAATTACCGAACTAATTTCATAGTTCGCTTCTTCACTGAACTTTGATGAAGTTAGCTGCTTAGCCACTGTTTCGATCTGTCTGAATAAGTGAATTAAGTCGTCAGTCATCGTTTACTGCGGCTTTGACCGCGGATAATACACTTAATGTTGCAAGAGTACGTATTGTAAATGTTTTGTTTTGATATTGCTAGAAAGAAAATTATCGATAGCAGAGTTCGCTCAGTACAAAGTGCCATTTTCGCCGCACGCACACAGACGTGACATTTACGCACACAGACGTGACATTTACGCACACAGACGTTACATTTACAGGCGTTCTCAGGCACTCTCGGGCAGAGCTTAGTCGGGCTGTGCGCGCGTTGCTCACTTGACGTCCCCGCCGCTACGTAGGTACCTACTGTCATGTACGTCAAAATGCAGTCTCTAAGGAATGTAAACATGATAAGATGTATATATGTATGTAAACTTATATTACCTACTCCTTTTTAAAATTCGAAATTAATACAGAAAAATTAAAAAAGTATTTTCAAGAACGGCGAGAACGGACCTTATGTTTATTTTTTATTTTGTGCCTAGGCTCTCCGAAACATGTCGCGCCACTGATTACAAACACGTCAGTTAAACTTTAAAATAAGCTTAATATCATGAACTAATATTTGTATACTGCACTGATAAAATACCAAGTTTGGGTATTTCGAAAAACTCAGACACAGCTAGATGTCGATGGTATACTCTTAGCCAGACTTTTTAACATTACCACGACAGCTTACTTGTATTTTGATGAACATGGGAAGTTATTTTCATTTATTGAGTAATGTGAAAACGTGAAAGTTTAAATCAGTATGCAAAAGAGTTCCTTTCACGGAATATAATAGTTATATTTATGTTTTAAGCCGAAAGAGGACGACCGCGCCGGAACATCTTTCCATACAAACGTAATCCCAATTATGCTCTCTCGATATTAACGTTTTAGAAAATATTCTTACATAATTAGATGTAAATTAATAACAAAATAACAACTATATCCCTTTGTTTGATTTCTTAATTATAATAAAATAAATATTTTTTTTTTATTGGCATTAAGGGAAGTACATTTTAGTGTTGAAGTCCCTGACTTCTGAGCTAGGTAAAAACCTGTGTTACAGAAGTCAGTGTCCTCTCCCAAACATAATAGTAACTATTAAGACATTTACCATTTTCATATTAGACTTATTCTATATTATTATTATCAGAGTCTGCGGTGCGTGGCAGCATCGTTCCATTTTTATCACTTGTCACTATGCCCGTCACTTTCGCGCTTACACGCTTGTTGAAGTTAGAACGTGACAGGCATGGCGAAAAATGATAAAACGCCGACCATCTTAGCCCTACAGTAGGGCTAATATGGTCGGTATTTTATCATCTATCATCATGTCTGTCACGTTCTAACAAGTATATGTTAGTGCGAAAGTGACACGAGACATAATAAGTGATAAAAATGCGACCATGATACCGCCGCAGGAGGATTTCAAAATTGATATGGAATTTGTTTCTAGCTCTTAAGGTTACGACATATCGTTAAACATTAAAATCTAAAAATGCGGCGCTTGCTTGCATTCTCCCCGAAACCCGCGCTCATACCGATATTTCGCACGTACTGAATATGCTTTTACGCTAGCTTATTCTATAAGGTCGTAAATTTATTCTAAGCTTAATATCATCGTTTGCAGACGTTTCTGCATGTTAAAAATTAATTCATGCCATAAAATATGAATACCAATCTTGAGGTCTTTGTCTAGTAACTTCATCGATTCGAAACCTGTACCCCTAGTGTACATTTTATCGACATCATAACGTGACGAACGCGTTTGCGTTAAGTCTCATTTTGTATAGGATTTTGAGTTTCCAAAACGTCCCGCTTGGCGCGCTCTTTCTAAATCACATACAAAATGAGACTAAACGCAAACGCGTACGTCACGTTTCAAAATCGAATTTATTTACACTAGGGGTACTGATTTCGTGACTTTCGCTCGATAGCAAAAATCACGAACATTGGTCTAAAACGCACTTTAAAAATTGGTATAATTGCACAGTAGCGAAAAATACAAAAATTGCTTCTAAAAATACAAAATTTTATTATTGATCGAACTCATTGATTACTTTTTATTGTTAAAAATTACAATAAATAAAATAAAAACTGAATCGCGATATCCGCGATCCCGGGCACGCACAGCGGTCTCGCTCACACTTGCGCTCAGGGAGAGTGAGAGAAGACCTTGAACCTACGGGGCCTTAATAAATGAAGTCAGGATTTCTGGAATAACTAAATGTGACCTGAATTTTGAATTTTGGCGCAGAGATTCTCTGCCTCTTACCCCAAGAGGGGTGCGCCTAATTCCTTAGCCAGAATGTAGGGTCGTCATTCCGATCATGTGACCAAATTAGGATGATAATGGATGATCGCTTTTCCATACAAACTTATTCCCCATTTTCCTTACTGGGTATTGATATTATGGAAAATATTTTTACACAATTTGATATTATTATGTATTCATCATAGCTACATCATAACGACGCATTGTAAATTTTGGCGTCAAGTATCTTGATTTATCTCAGCAATTACAAAACTCATGGATGTATTGTTTGGTGAACAGTTTATTCATGGCATCGACTTCATTCCTGTAGTTGGCGTTACACGATTGGTTAAATAACTTTTATAGGGAGCGTGCATGAACTGTAGGAGGCAGCACAGGAGCTGTCAGATTTTTGGCGCGAAGCGTAAATGTGAGGTTTATTGTTCCGATGTAGCCCACACGATGGCAGAACCTACTATGCACAAGAAAACACTTGACGTGTAAATGTGCATGTTTATGGTTCCGATTCAGACCACAAGATGGCAGACCCTCCAACACGCACGGTCCCTATAGCAGAGAAAATCGTATCAAAGATGCCTCTTTTTTAATAAAATTTTTCATTGTACAGGCAAATGGGACCGATTCAAGTCTCAAAATTTTCCATGTAGCTTATTCTAAATACACACACTTGGCAAAGTGAAAACTTCTTATGAAAATATTCTATATTTTTAATAAAATCTGTATACCGGCGGTATTCAAATCGACGCGTCGCCTGCATCCTGTAATATAACCCTCGTTTTAGTTCGGCTGAAATTGTTTTACAAACACGGTACGTTGCTAACCGGATATTAAAGAAAAGTTTTAAACTAAATATACACGGAAACAACTAAAATGGATCTCGGTATATGAAAATTGATATTCAAATTTAACATTTTCAGTGTTTTCGAGTGTATATAGGTACTCGATAATTATCCTGAAGTTGTAGGATCGCTCGCTTGTTTGTTTAAATTTAGTTGTTTTAAATCAATTTTAAATGTATATTGTTACAATATTAGTGCATACTACTTAAGATTAAAAATATTATTAGTTGAACTTATAGAGAAGATCAGTGTTTAACGAATTCATTGCCAGGGGGTGTGGCCTAGGAACAAACTTGTATGACGGTGAACGCATATATGCGTCGGTGGCAGTGAATGCGTTAAGAATGTTAAGATGAATAAATAAAATAAATAAATATTAAAGGACCATTTTTCAATCCAACAGTAAGCTTGAATTTTGGTATGAGTCTACTAGACGACTATATATATATATTAGTTTATTCAGAAACCAAACAGTCATATAAACACATTAAAAAGGCAATTCAAATGTACTGCAACAAAAGAACAAGGCAACAAAAAGACCTGGAGGTTCATACTTATAAATTATGTTAACTGAAATAAGTACTTACAGGTACAGTCAGCATCAAAAGTAGCGGATCAAATAACGCTTCATAAGTATCTACCATTCTGTAACCGCTTAACAAAAAGTGATGTATTTAATATAGAACAACCAAGACTCTAAAAGGTATACTTTTGAATGCGAATTTAAGAAATTTATCTTTATTTTGAAAAGTTATCCGGAATATCAGATACTTTTGGCGCGTTGTTTCATCCGCTACTTTTGATGCTGACTGTACAAGTATATATATTATAAATAAATACTTGTATACATAGAAAATATCCATAACTCAGGAGCTCATAGTTTTTCGTACATTTTATTATATTGACCTACGTTTGTTTTTCACAAATTCGGTTTGTTGGTAAAACATAGCCAAGTCACATATTTAACTTGGCTCTTATTTAACATTTATGTTTTTGATGGTATTTTTAATTACAACAAACAATTGTATTCTATTGTAATTTTATTATCCTACAATAATGACATTTACCTACTTAGAAGTTCCCATTGTACAAGTAATTGTTCCTATTCTATTTTTAATTACTGCAAACAGTGTTGGCCGAATGTTAATTAGAATTGACCATTAAGCATTACAAATTGATCCGTGATCCGTAACGAACGGTGACAGTTTACGGATCAATTTGTTATGGTTAAAGATCAATTCTAATTGACATTCGGCCAACACTGCAAACAAGTGAATATGTATGGTCTACATACCGCACAATACATTGCCATCTCAGCGAAATGACTTACAATTGCGTTAAGCAATAAATTACGAGTCAGTTCACGTTCATAATTAGCACCCATCACGCGTGTCCTCATTAGCACTGTTATACACAATATCGCGCTTTTATAGTTAAAGTATTTTCGTATCAATAAAGTGTTTGTATTGAAGAGGCCGAAAAATTTAAAATGACAAAATAAAGGGGTCTCGGCGCCGAATACAATTTCATTCCTTTTGGCGTCGAGACACTTGGCCCGTGGGGTCCAAGTGCCCTTAAGCTCATTAAGGAACTTTCAAAAAGGTTAGCAGAGGTCACCGGCGACCGCAGAGCTGGCAGCTTCCTCGCTGAAAGAATTACTCTTGCAATATAGCGTGGAAATGCTGCCAGCATCTACGGCACCATGCCGCAGGGGGATATTATTTTTGTATTTTATTTTAAGTTTAGTATTAATTATTTATAGATTTAGGTTTTAAGTTTTATAGTTTAATTATATTTTATCTGCTGTAATCAATATTTATTTTTACTCGCACAATAAAGTGTTATGTAGTGAAAATCGCATTAAGCTTGCCAGAACAAAAGAGAGGGAGAGGCCGCCCGCCATCGACCTGGTGGTCAAGCATCGAAAGAGACCTTAAGAAAGCCCAATTGCCAAAACCGACAACCCAGGACAGATCAACCTGGCGCCGTAGAGTGAGGAGACCCGACCCCAGATAACGGGACCAGGGACGGAAGAAGAAGAAGAAGACAATAAAGTGTTTACTTTAAGCAATATTGGGAGTTATCATTGAATCAAGCAACCAACATAATTCGTATATGAGGCACTAGCAGCCCATACAGAATATTCGAAGGCAGTGACAACCACAGATGCTGCAGTTTTTAATTGTCGCAAACAAACAATTTCACCAGCTTGCGTTATTCCGACGGAAACAAACAGCCGCCCGAGCCGTGGAGATTGAAAAACTTTCGTGGTGTTTAGCTTTAACTGCTCCGTCGTACCTATAAGCAGAACTTGGAATTTAAAAAAGGTAAGTTCTTAAATATATACAGACCTAACACAAATATTGTGTTAGTTCAATGACAGAAAAAAAAATTATTCACCTCAGCAAATCGAAAAAGGGTATTTTGATGCTTAAAAAGAGTGAGTACAAGTCGATTTTGCACATTGCGTAGAGAAAGCATTTCAAAGTACGGAGTGTAATTAATACCAATTGGGATTGTTATGGATATGGGTAGTTACCCAACTCAAAACAAACCCATTCCCAAACCCATTCGAATGGGTATATGGGTATTTGGGTTGGGTGAATGAGTGTACCTATAGCCGAATGGCTACATTGATGTAGGTTGAATGAGTATAGGTGTATGTTTGAATGGGTTATGGGTGTATTTTTTCTTACATGTATTTTCGTACTGTTGAGATGAAAAGTTGTGTCACATAAAACCAAAGTTTTTATTAGATTTCGTGCCCTAGAGTCCTTTGCTACACTCAAGATTCTACATAAGGATCAGTTGATACGCTCGTAATTCTAATATAGAATCTTTTAATTGATCAGAACTCAAAGCTTTTTGCAGTGAGAAAAGTAACTTTGCTCAACCCGCACAATTATTATTAAATTATTATCCATTTTGAGTAGCCAGGGGGCACACTGCACGGGTGCAGCAAAATGTTTATTTTATAATGCAAGTTAAATACTAGGAACGATATTTTAATATGAAATTCGTAGGTACTCATCGTATTTTTTATGTATTAACCGGATGCTTTGCATTCAGAAATAAATAAATTATATATAAATCACCATTTATATTATAAACAATATAAAGTCGTCAATTTTGGAAATTGGTACACTAAACTTGTATCAATTACTGATGATCCAGACTATTTCTTTTAAATAAAAATAAATTGAAGAGAATCATTACATCGTTAAAAGCTTTAATTGTTGAGACATCATTGTCAATCAGTATCTTAAAGCGGTAGGCCTCAAGAAATCACTTCTTATTTTTTTTTGACGAGAAAATCGGATTTTCTTAATTGACGAATCGGCCTTCGACGATTAGGCTGCTAATTGTACGGACAAAATGATATAATACTTTAGTATTCTGCGAAAATAATAGGAAAAATACTACTTACGGCTGTCTGTTAAAATATATCCCTGTTAAAAGTTTAGTGTTAGTTTGATCTAATATTCGTAAAAAAACGTCTAAAAAATTATAAAAAAAAACCATAAAACATACGAGATTCAAAAGCGATAATTACTTCGATCCTATTAATCATTACCTATTTATATACTTAACATGAGTCCACAATTTTAAATAAATAAATAAATATTATAGGACATTATTACACAAATTGACTAAGTCTTACAGTAAGCTCAATGAGGTTTGTGTTAGGGTACTTATACAACGATATATATAATATATAAATATTTATAAATATTTAAATACATAGAAAACACCCATGACTCAGGAACATCCATGCTCATCACAGGAATAAATGCCCTTACCAGGATTTGAACCCGGGACCATTGTCCTATGTCCAATAATGTCCTATGATATTTATTTATTTATTTATCTATTTATTTATAATCGATTATGTCTTTTATATACTAGTAACCTAGTGGTTTTGTTTTTTGTACAAGAAATTTAAATAATTATTGCGTTAATATTTGTCTTCGAGGTATTTGAATAAATAATTCTTATTATACCTAATTGCTATGCTACTACTTTCAAATGCCACTTATCCGAACCAGCTTATTTTTCCTTTACCTACAAAATTCAAAATAAAATTGCAATAAATTCAACTAAAATCGGTACCTCGTCCCGTTTAAACCCTCACCTTTTGCGGTACCGCGGTGGGCATCGCAAATTCACCGTACGCCGTTAGCGGCCACTGCAGGTGTGAGGACCGTGGGTTCCGTAGAGAAAATTTGTAACGCTTGTGAACTATACAATCCTAGTACTTTATTAGAGTATCTTGAGGCTTTTTGTTGATAAATAAATATTCGTGTTGTATCTGAGGTAGCGTTGAAAAAACCCGGAAAAATTCCAGAAAATTTCCAAAGGACAGTTTTTTCGAGCTTCTTTCGAAAAAAACAATGCAAATTTCAGTTACAATACTTCCGAAATAAACGAATAAAGGCGAAAAAATCGTTTTTTTTAACTTCTGTATTTTTCTATATGAATTTAATTGGGCATTTAATCAGGAAGGTTAAAGGTTCCACGTCTAATGTATTAGTTTCTGGCATTTTATATGTTTTACACTGTCATCACTCATCAGTGGCATTGTGTATGACGTATTTAATTAACGTATTTAATAAAACGGGAAAAAACAGAAAAAAAAACAATATTTGGTAAAATTCCCGAAAAAAAATTTTTTTCCCGAATTTTTCATCTGAGGTCAATTCAAACTTACAAGTTTGAATTGACCGTGCACTGACAATACTGACATGAAATCGATATTTGAATCATATTGGAATCACACCTTAGCTGTCATCACCTACTCTAGGTTTTTTTTATACCACGTCGGTGGCAAACAAGCATACAGCCCGCCTGATGGTAAGCAGTTACCGTAGCCTATGGACGCCTGCAACTCCAGAGGTGTTACATGCGCGTTGCCGACGCTAGGTACACTTTTTGGCTATAAAAATCCTGTTTATAACTTGGTCCATTGGGGTGACCAACTGGGAGACGTCCGGTCGGAATGCCAAGGTACCGGTGGATCGACGACTAGGTCCAGAAAGACTTGTGCGACATTCAAGCGCTAGCATACAGAATAGGAACGAATGGTGAAATCTAGTGTCAGAGGCCAAGATCTACTTCGAGTCTGAGCCAGTGAAAGTAAGAATAACTTGGTCTATAAGTGACGTCCATGGAAGTGAGTGTACCCCAAAATAGAAAGAATAGGCCAAATTTGTATCAATATCAGGGAAGATAGCAAGATGCTACCATTACCGCACTTAAGCAAGAATCCTTATCATCATGAGATATTATTCTACCGTTACAACATTAATACATTTTCGACCTACTTTTGCAAAAGATGGCCACAAAAGCAACAACTATTCTAGCAGGGTGTCGATATCAAGCCAGAGCTACTGACATTCTTTTGACTACATTATTTCGTTTGGCAATTATGAAGACCACCACAATCACTCACTGAATCCCATTAGCTCAATCTGTATCAGGAAACGCATTAAACAGATTAAACCCATTCGGGTTACAAGGAACCCTATCGCTTGGAGTGTGTGACGGTTAAAATGCAAATGCGTCGCCCGCAGGCGGCGAGAGCACACTATCTTTTTCTGCAAAATGACGGCCGTAGATGTAAACTACTAGAACTGCTTAGGGGCTACCGCGAACCACGTTCGACGTGTTGCCTCCCTGTCACACTTACGTACGAATTTACGAGTGCGACAGAGAGGCAACACGTCTAACGTGGTTCGCGGTACGCCCTCTGGCACCTTTAAATATTACTTACTGAAATAGATGATAATTTATATTCATACGAGTATTTCCCTTCCAGTGATAACTAAATACCTACCTAAGTACTATTAATTTACCAACTACGTATAGCAATGATATAGTCTCATTATAGTGCATGATAACCACTTTTATAGATGTCAATACCGTGGAAACAATCGTATTTTCTTCTTCACATTTAAGAAGCATTACTTTTAAGAGTGATTTACGTCTACGGCAGTTGGAAGCTTCCATAATATTTATTTATCCCAAATTTAAAAAAAAGCTAAATGTTAAACTGTTTCCTTCTTATAATGAACAAGTGTCCATGATATGTATGTATGCATGTCTATGTGTGCGCGCGCACGCATCCCATTACCTACACATACAAAGTCAGTAATAAACCAGCTGTGCCTCGGTACGATTGCGTTTCATTGCTCCCCACTCTACCCACATATATCTCAGTGGCGACGAGTCGTGTCTTACCCGCGCGTAACAAAAAAGTGACATGGAGCATTTTTTCGGAAATTTGTCTGTTTTCGACCATAATTCCCAGGAATGGGAGATTTTTCATAGTCGACTGTTGCAGTTTGTCAAATTAAATCAAGTGGGGGAAGACAAAAAGGGCGCGTTAGTCTTAACGCATTTGTCAGATGAAACATACCGATTGGCAAGGAACCTTGTTCATCCTAAGAAGATTGAGGAAGTCAAGTTCGACGAGTTGGTGAAGGTACTCGATCAACATTTTACTCCGAAGCGCTGTACTTTCGCAGACCGTGCGAAATTTTACGCGGCTACGCGGGATATTGGCGAAAGTATCGAGCAATGGGCGGCTCGAGTTCGAGGACTTGCGGTGCATTGCGAGTTTGGGAGCGCGCTCGATATGATATTGAGGGACAGGCTCGTGCTGGGGTTCAGGGCAGGACCGGAGCGTGACAAGCTTTTCGAACAGGATGCTGCAACACTCACGTTCGCGAAAGCCGTAGAAGTAGCTCAGCAGGCGGAATGTGCAAGGAAGGTGAAGGCCTTACCTACCGTGACCGTTAAGGAAGAGCCACTGTACAAGGCGAGCATGGGCCGGGCGGGCCAAGCGGCCAGCCGAGACCAGCCTATGCGTCGGTGTAGTGTGTGCGGTTTGAAAGGGCATGAGGCTGATAAGTGTCGTTTTAAAAATTATCGTTGCCAAAAATGTCACAATAAAGGTCACTTGAAAAAGGTGTGTAGTGCGCGTGTGAACAACATTTCTGTTGAAGATGTAACTCCAGACGACCAGGATTGCAGTGACTGTCAGGAATGTAAAGTCTTTAGTTTAAGGTGCGTACACTATGATCCTATACTAATGTCTGTTGCCATTAACGGAAAGGAGTTCGATATGGAAGTCGATTCCGGTTCGAGCAGTAGCGTAATTTCAGATAGCATGTATCGAACAGAATTTTCAGAAACACAGTTAAGTAGTTGTAGTATGAGAATATGTTTCTACAACGGTCATAAAATCTTACCTCTGGGTTATTTTTCCACACAAGTATCATTTAATGGCATGACAAAGCAAATTTCATTTTATGTCATAAGAAATGGAGGTCCAGCCTTGCTTGGGCGAGATTTTATGGCCAAGTTCGGATTAGGTATATTGCCTATAAATAAAAATTACAATTTAAACTGTTCGTGCGATATAGATACCGATAAGTTGTTAAATAAATATAAAGAATTATTTAATGATGATTTGGGTTGTTTTAAATATGGCGAAGTAAAGTTACAGCTTAAACATGGTGTCAAACCGAAATTTTGCAAAGCTCGACCCCTACCTTTTGCACTTAAGGGTCCCGTAGAGGAGGAGTTGATGAAACTCGTGGACAAAGGAATATTGGTACCTGTCAATCATTCCGACTACGCGACGCCTATAGTACCGGTACGAAAGGCTAACGGTAGTGTAAGAATATGCGCGGACTATTCGATAACTATAAATAACGATGTATACATAGATACGTATCCGCTTCCCCGTATCGAAGAAGTGTTCGCAAAACTTAGTGGAGGGCAACATTTTTCCAAGTTGGATTGTAGTCAAGCGTACAATCAGTTCCGACTTTCCAAAGATTCTCAAAGGCTTACTACTATTAATACGACTAAGGGCCTGTTTATGTATACACGTCTCGTATTTGGATTGGCAAGTGCGCCCGCGATTTTTCAACGGGCGCTCGAAAGCGTACTAGCGGGTATCGAAGGGGTAGCCGTGTTTTTAGATGACGTGTGTGTAACGGGGCCCACTAAAGAAATACATCTGAAAAGGTTAGAGGAAGTTTTTAAGCGGTTCCAAAATGCGGGGTTGAGGTTAGGTAAAGATAAATGTGCTTTTTTTCAGGAAAGCGTCACATACTTAGGTCATATTATTAATAAAGACGGGTTACTGAAGTGCCCAAAGAAAGTTGAGGCAATTGTGAGTGCTCCTCGGCCTAATAATGTGACAGAATTGAAAAGATTCCTGGGTATGTCTAACTATTACCGAAATTTCGTTCCAAATGCATCATCTTTGCTAGGGCCTTTACATGAGCTATTGCGCGCTGACGCGCAATGGGAGTGGTCAGAGCGGCAGCAGGCGGCGTTCGAGGCGATGAAGCGCGAGCTGGCGTCAGATCGCGTACTCACACACTTTGAGCCGAGCGCGCAGCTGACGGTAGCTGTAGATGCTGGTCCCTACGGTCTTGGGGCAGTACTGGGTCAAATTGGCCCCGATGGCATCGAGCGACCGCTCGCCTATGGTTCAAGGTCCCTAACAGCCGGCGAGCAAAACTATAGCCAGCTTCACAAAGAGGCTGCAGCAATTGTATTTGGTGTGACACGGTTCCACCAATATTTATATGGTCGGCAGGAGCCTTTTATTTTGAAAACGGATCATAAACCGCTTTTAGCAATATTTGGCAAGAGCAACGGTATTCCTGTAATGACAGCGTCGCGTTTAATCCGGTTTGGCATAATTTTGTCAGCATATAATTACAAAATTAAATATATTACCAGTAAACAAAACGAGGTTGCGGATTATTTCTCGCGTATACCGACTCAGAATCAGGATCCGCAGGAGTCAGCACTTGAAGATGAGGAAATACATACTTTAAATTCAATGCAATTAAACAGTCTCCCGTTAACATATAAAGATATTCAGGTAGCGACAGCCAGCGATAAGTGTTTACGTACTGTACTTAGGTATATACAGTATGGCTGGCCACGTAAAATTAAATGTAGGAATATTTATCCATACTTTTTATGCCGTAACGAACTCGACGTAGAACAAGGTTGCTTATTACGAGGGCATAAGGTGGTTATTCCGGCGACTTATAGGTCTAGGTTGCTACAAGAATTGCACAAATCGCACCAGGGAATAGTCAAAACAAAAAGTAATGCACGAGCGCGCTTATGGTGGCCTAACATAGATAAGGATATCGAACAGCTGATTAATGCATGTACCGTATGCGTGCATCAGCGCGGCGCGCCCCCGCGCGCCCCTCCTTCGCCATGGGCCCGCCCCACCTCTGCGTGGCAAAGGGTACATATAGACTATTTCTCGGTGGGTCAAAGGTCGTTCTTAATAGTAGTAGATGCCTTTAGTAAATGGCTGGAATGCTTAGATATGGGGAACAATTTAACTACGCGGAATTTAATAATAAAATTGAAGTTTTTGTTTGCTAGGTTCGGTCTTCCAAGAGTTATTGTCTCGGATAATGATGCAAAAATAGCTTCTCAAGAATTTGTCGAGTTTTGCAAAATAAACGGGATACAATACCTTACGTCGCCTATTTACCACCCGTGCAGTAACGGGATCGCCGAGATAAATGTTCGCACTTGTAAGACGCAGCTAAAGTCCATTTTACAGTGTCACTCGTGTGCTCAGATCATAGATGAAAAGTTACAAGACTTTTTATTTGAATACCGTAACACTGCACACTGTACGACGGGTGCCAGCCCGGCTAAGTTAATGTTGGGCCGCGAGCTACGCTGTCGGCTGGACTTGTTGCGACCGCCGGCGCCGGCGCCGCGCGGAAACAATAATAAGGAAAATGATAACAATAAAAATGTTAGACGGTTCGAAATAGGTGACCTAGTGTGGGCCAGATGTTATGAAAACCGTAAACCTTGTTGGAAAAAAGCGTGTATATCTAAGAAACTTGGCAATAGAATGTATGAGGTAAAATTAGAGAATGATATTGTAGGTAAGAGGCATATCGATCAATTATTAAAATATACGAATGTGGAAACTGATCTGTTATCGTCAACTGACGTATCAACGTCAAATTCTGCCGATTACACACCTGTATCAGACCCTCTCACTTGTTCACTTGATATTCCAATTACGGTTAATGATCAATCGGACAGTACGGGGGAAGAGGTGAGAATCGCGGAGGGAGAGATGACTGAGACCGAGACTCCTATGAGTGCGAGTGAAAATAATCAGGTAGTTGAATCATCGGAGCATTCTGAGCAACCGGTGCAAGACAATAGGGAGGGAGTCTCGTCTGGCTCATCGCCTGCTCCTCAGCCTGGATGTAACTTAAGACCTAGGCTTAAGAAAATTAATTATAAGGTTTAGCAATTAAGTAATTTGTTGTAATTGTCCCCAGATTCCCAAATTAAGTCGGGAGGAGTTGATATGTATGTATGCATGTCTATGTGTGCGCGCGCACGCATCCCATTACCTACACATACAAAGTCAGTAATAAACCAGCTGTGCCTCGGTACGATTGCGTTTCATTGCTCCCCACTCTACCCACATATATCTCAGTCCAACAAATACACGTACACATGTGTGATATATTGTCCAATCCCAAAATATATATACTCAGTAACTAACTGTTTTGGCTCAGCGATCAAAAAGATCCAAGTCCGTTCGTGTGTGGAATACTGTTCACATCTGTGGGATGGTTCAGCCAAATACCAGCTTGAGGTGCTCGAGTCAGTCGAGAGGAGGGCCAAGAAAATTATTAATGACGACGATCTGACGAATGCTCGACTTCAAAGTCTGGAGCATCGTCGCAAGGTTGCCAGCCTAACGATCTTTTATAGGATTCATTTCGGAGAGTGTGCTGAGGAATTGCACAACCTTATTCCTCCTTCCCCATTTCACCATCGGACTACCAGACAATCGGCACTTCGGCATCGCTTCATGGTAGGTATTCCACAAATACGCACGAAGCGTTTCGCTTCAACATTCCTTATGCGAACTGCCAAGGAGTGGAATGCCCTGCCCGAGTCTGTGTTTCCGCATGAGTACAATCTGAATCTCTTCAAGGCTAGAGTAAATAGGTATCTCATAGGTAAGCGTGCTCCACCGTAGACCGCATCATCACTTACCATCAGGTGTGATCGTGGTCAAACGCATCCATAAAAAAAAAAAACTTGGCCGCCGAAACGAGAGAACGCCGCCTGTCCCGATCCAGCACGGTGTCCTGCCATGAATTGGCATTCAGCCGACGCAGGTCCGCCTCCACGACATCACACCAGCGGTACCTGGGGTGCCCGATCGGCCAACGGCTACATACACAGTAATGTAGGTAATTCCGGGTTTAGGGATTATGATAAGGACACCAGGTTGTATTGTGAAAAAATGGGATTCTGGGATTTAGGCGTTTTAAGAACTAGGCATTTTACGCAAAAATAAATTTATGAACAAATAGGGGTAATCACATTCCCAGTAGTGACAACGAAAATAATTACTTCCATGATAGTGACATTCTTGAAAAAAGACTGCGCACAAGAATTAAGGCATCTCCATTATGGAGTTCCTTCCAGACAACTATAGATCCTGGTTCCATAATGGAGTCGCTGTTCCAACAGTTCCGACGTGTCTGTTCCTGTTTAGTTTTAGAGCCCGATTAATGACCGATCCCTTTTATTGTTGATTTTAACGATGATAGCTGCGATAAAATCGATATTTACCAATACTTTCGATTTCAGTACAAGCTTTTGAAGTGAACTATAGTTATTTTGGCACAGATAATATTTACGAGCCTTGAGAGCCTATTACCGAGGATTTGTTAGCTGCACGTCCAATACGCAGTTCGTCCAAATCGTATTTCGTCCAGTCGTCTACTACGCAGTTCGTCCATAATGTCCAACGCCAAAGAGGCATTAATTTGTCACAGACCACAGAGCAACATAGACCTAAGGGCATATGGATAAAGTTCAATTTCAGTTTTGACACTTCTGTGACGTGGCGTCCGAGTGACAGTTTTTGTGTGTTGACGCAGCGTTGAAAAGGTTAAGAGTCACACAAAACTAGCCACTAACCTTGCAATAATATTCCCTATTATTCTTGCGGCATTATGGAGTTCCTTCCAGACAACTATAGATCCTGGTTCCATAATGGAGTCGCTGTTCCAACAGTTCCGGCGTGTCTGTTCCGGTTTTATTTTAGAGCCCGATTAATGACCGGTCCCTTTTGTTGTTAATTTTAACGAGCATTGCTGCGATAAAATCAATATTTGATAATGTTTTGTAATTTTAGTACTTACAAGCTTTAATAGTAAACTATAATTATGTTGACACAGATAATAACTAGAGAATACGAAATAGAGGTGGATTATCAAAGTATGTAGCCAGAGATCGCTTACAGCGATAAGACCGCCTGTTGCTACCTTTCTTTACATTGTAAATCTGTTTTTTTAAATTTGTCTTCTTTATGGTGCAATAAAGAATATTTACTTACTTACTTACTGAAATTTACTGCCATCTTTCGACAGCTTATTAAAAATTTTAGCCATTTGACTTTGTTCCTTATTATTATTATTATGAGCCCATATTGTCCCACTGCTGGGCAAAGGCCTCCCTCTTATTCTTCCACGTGTGCCTATCCTACCAGTCTCTGTCAAAGGCGTCAAGTTCGTCCCGCCATCTCCGACGAGGTCTACCGTGACGCCTTACAACCTGTGTTCCTTATTATTTCACTGATGTGCTAAAATTGTTAAGTATCAAAAAGTGGCGCCATGTACTAGAGCAAAGACCAAAGGTGTTACGCCATCTTTTCGATAGATGGCGATGAGATATTAGAATGATGATTCCTTGTATCAGCTAGATTCCATATATAGTGTCGTATAGTGTCGCCCGCACTAAGCCTAGGTACACACGGCGTTAATTTTTCGCGTATACCATAAACTGGATTTTAGCGAATACCGTGGTTACAGTAATTTTTTTTATAGTAACTTACAAAATCTATCACAAGCCTAGACAGCTCCCGCATAGACGCCGTGTGAACGATTTTGAAAGTTGACACACAATTTTTGCTGTAACTATGGTATTCGATAAAATCCCGCACCTATACGGTATACGGGAAAAATTAACACCGTGAGAACCTAGCCTAATACTTGTGCGGACAAGTCTAGCGAAATGAACGCGCGAATAGCTAACTGATAAGATTTCAACATCATTCTTATATCGGTTTTATGTCAGTACCTACACGTTCGAATTGGCCTGTAGGGCTAATATGGTCGGCTCATGCCTGTCACGTTCTAACAAGTATGTTCGTGCGAAAGTGAGAGGCATAGTGACAAGTGATAAAAATGCGACCATGATACCGCTGCTGTTGATCGTTACGAATGTACACTCGTATTCTATTTTTATTTTTTTTCAAATCCATCCTTTATGCAAATCACCTCATCGGAAGCTTTTTGCACTTTAGTGTAATTTTTTCCTGTAATTTGTATATACTTACGATAGACGCAATTTTTCCTTGAGCTGAAAATGGATTTCAAATTCGCTTGATTCGCACTTCGGATGAATAAGTAATTTGTTTTTATCCAACTGGAAAAGTAAAATGCGTGTAATATTTTTCAGATGTCATATTTTCTTTGGTTTGCTTTGCAGTCCAAAAAAGTTAAAAGAGCTCGACGTATTTTGAAGTGCACTAGATGTATTTAGGCTTTTCCTAACTGAAACTTGGAGGACGATTCGAAGTTTATAATCTTTCTTTAAGGTGACATCGTTAAACAAGAAAATCAAAAATGCGGCGCTTGCTGCTCGAGACCCGCGCTTATCTCCATAGGGACCGTGCGCGTTGGAGGGTCTGCCATCTTGTGGCCTGAATCGGAACCATAAACATGTACATGTCACGTGTTTTCTTGTGCATAGTAAGTGCTGCCATCTTGTGGGTTACATCGGAACAATAAACCTCACATTTACGCCTCGCGCCAAAAATCTGACGACTCCTGTGCTGCCTCCTACAGTTCATGCACATGCAATTTGCTTTTGCGCTCGCTTATTCTAATAACCGGCCAAGAGCATGTCGGGCCACGCTCAGTGTAGGGTTCCGTAGTTACTCTTCCGTCACAATAAGCTAAACTGGAGCTTAAAGTGTAGTAAATGGTACCTTTCACCCGAGTTAAACAAATAGGCAAATTTGCATAATCAGTACCTAATTAAAGTAAGTCTTTTTACTATGAAGGGAAAACTTTTAGCGATAACTCAAAAACAGCTAAACTGATCATGTCCGCTATAGTTTTCATTTAATGTCTTTCTTAAGCTCTACTTCCACGATTTTTTTCATATTTTTTGGACCTATGGTTCAAAAGTTAGAGGGGGGGGGACACATTTTTTTTTTCTTTCGGAGCGATTATCTCCGAATATATTCACTTTGTCAAAAAATGTTTCTTGAAAACCCCTATTATTTTTGAAAGACCTTTCCAACGATACCCCACACTTTAGGGTCGAAGCGAAAAAAAAAATTCACCCCCACTTTACGTGTAGGGGAGGTACCCTAAAAAAAATTAAATTTTTAGATTTTATTGTACGACTTTGTCGGCTTTATTGATTTATATATCCATGCCAAATTTCAGCTTTCTAGCACTAACGACCACGGAGCAAAGCCTCGGACAGACAGACAGACAGACAGACAGACAGACAGACAGACAGACAGACAGACAGACAGACGGACATGGCGAAACTATAAGGGTTCCGTTTTATGCCATTTGGCTACGGAACCCTAAAAAGTCGCATCATAAGAAACGCAAAATGGGTTTTATCGTTTAAAGAAAAAAAAGAATTAGGTAATCAAAAAATCCTAACTGTATTAATTTTTTTTTTTATACTACGTCGGTGGCAAACAAGCATACGGCCCGCCTGATCGTAAGCAGTCTCCGTAGCCTATGTACGCCTGCAACTCCAGAGGAATTACATGCGCGTTGCCGACTCTAAACCCGCCCCCCTCGTTGAGCTCTGGCAACCTTACTCACCGGCAGGAACTCAACACTATGAGTAGGGTCTAGTGTTATTTGGCTGCGGTTTTCTGTCAAAGTAAGATGACATTCACAATGCCCATACCTCTCTTGTGGACGGAGTTTAAGGACGTACCCGGGTCCAAGACAGTGCATTCTCAGTTCTCAGTTCGGGGCGAACTACTAGTTGAATTTAAATTCTTGTTATCTTGTAATTCGATGATGCATTCGGTGCGGATTTTATGGATTGAAGAATGGTGTTCTTAGTCAAATTTCGCAAGCGAGTTGTGGTTGTGATTGCCGCATCCTAGAGCGTGCGCTTTGCCAGTGCAGTGCTTATGAATCTTACCAAAAAAGTTTTTTTTGTTGAGGTACAGTCAGCACTCAGTTATAATCTCTATATTTGGAGATTGTGTTAACTAAGTAAACGATCCTTCTATATGGAGCATTCTTCATCCTTAATCTTCCGCTATTATATTCTTACGCGGCTGGCCCGTTTCGTTTGGCATTTTCTCGTTGAAACTGTGTTGATCGGATCATACCGAAGGTCACTTGAATAAGAGCAATTACTAAAGGTGCAGATAGACGAAATAAATCGTGAGATTACAGTAAACGTGGATCGATCATTTATTTTGTTTTTAAACAGTTTGTAGTATTTAAAGAAGGGGAAAAAATCAATCGTTAAAACAGTGCCGATGGGCCATTGACTTCACTTATATTATCTTAAAAAATAAGAAGACAGTTAAGAAATAAATTTACGTTGGGTAGATGTAACTTTTCCCCTAACCCTTATCAACGCGTCATTTCAAAATAATATACTTACAATATACTGCGTAAACATCTATATTACGGTAAACAGCGATATATTATTTCTAAATGTTTACTTAGGACCTCGTCGCGTTGTTTTAACGTGGTCATGTTTCACTTCGGTAGGTAAATAATGTCGGTAAATTTATTTTTTGGGTACGTACTCAACTTTATTATTGCGGTGACCGCTTACCATTTAAGGTAACATTTGAATTGTGACTTTTGGAATTGCGATAGCAGAATTAAAGAAACAATATCATTGTAAATCTCCTTTTCAAAGTTCAGTATGAAATCGCATTTGAAGTCTTATATCATGACAATGTCAACAATTTATTAAAGAAATAACTTGACAATTGTATTGTGCCGGATGTAGAGTTTTGGCACCGCTCCGATCCAATCAGAGTAGCGCGAGATGAGACGAGGAAGAGCGAGACCAGAAGGGAGCAGTATGTACACACTCGTTCTCGGCCTGTCTCAGGATGTCTCGATGAGTGTGTACAGTCCGCATCAGCAGTAACGCTGCTGAAGCCGCAATCCGAATGTACAGTGAAAAGATTTAATTTATGACCCATTTCGTACCTTGTCACAGTGACAGTAGTATGAGGTCTCTAGCGACTTTCATGTTGTCTGTTTTACCCTGTGTTGGTTTAGTGTGTTATGTCCTGTAATTAATCTTACTATTTTACGTAGTAAAAATATATATTTTATTTAGATTTGTACTCTCATTTGTATTTACTGTATACAATTTGTAGAATACACTATAAAACTTAAAACCTAAATCTAAAAATAAATAATACTAAACTTAAAATAAAATACTAAAAAATATCCCCCTGCGGCATGGTGCCGTAGATACTGGCAGCATTTCCTCGCTGTATTGCAAGACTAATTCTTTGAGCGAGGAAGCTGCCAGCTCTGCGGTCGCCGGTGACTTCTGCTAATCTTTTTGAAAGGTCCTTAAAGAGTTTAAGGGCACTTGGACCCCACGGGCCAAGGGTCTCGACGCCAAAAGGTATGAAATTGTATTCGGCGCCGAGACCCCTATATTTGGTTATTTTTAAATTTTCGGCCGCTACTGCCGCCGCGCCGACCTTAGCAGATGTGCCGTGGAGATGAGACGGGGCTAGAGTGTCTACACAAGTGGCGTCCCATACCAACACCCGTCCCATCTTCCACGGAATTAGTGTCATTCCGTCCGGTCTCTTACCATCGTCTCTTAAAATGCCGGCGGGCTCAAGTAGAGCTGGCACGTTGACGCTGGCGAGAGACCGGCGGAGAATATCGTTGAGCGCGGCGTGTCGGGATTTCGTTTTACGTAGTTGGTGTCTAGGTGTTTTCAGTAGCATTTTGGCGAGTTTGTGGTTCAGTTCCGGTAAAATATCCTTGGTATGCCTGAATGTGTCCATTTCATTCCAGTTTTTATTGTACCGTTGTCTGTGATGTAGGTCTAGCTGGTTGTGTATATAGAATATTGGGGTATGATGGGATATATAATATCAATATCAAAAATTCAAAACAAGTGACCAAACCACAAGAACCCAGAATGACAAATAGGCGTGACGTGTCAAGGGTCACCCACAAATCAAATTGATTCACTGCATGTAATATCTCGGGAGTCCGTGAACCTAACTCTGACCTTTTCCCGTTGACAATAAATAATGGAATAAAAAACAATAGGAAGAGATACTGTTCCATCGGGGACAATCGTCCCAACTAGGGATCGGAACCGGTTTTTTGCAAAAACATCGAAATAACCATATATTTCGGTTTATTTTATACTCTAAATGTAGGACTCAGTTGTGTTTTTAGATAACGACTTCGTATTATTAGATTGCCTAATTAGAAATGAAGTAATTAACAAAGAACGAAAAAATACCGTTTTCGTTCCCATACAAAAAATACCGGTTTCCGATCCCTGGTCCCAACTACACCCAAAAGCACAAAAAGGGGGTTTTTGTGCAAATTTACCAGATTTTATTGTTCGTAGAGTCCGACCAAGATAAGTTGGCAACGATTTTGATAGCCCAGACGGTGCAAGGGTCAAGTATACGTCATAGAAGTTTGGCGTTTAAAATAACCCGTGCACAGTCTGCAACATATCTTGGTCTGACTTTATGTGCATTATCATTAAGAGTTTAGTAAGTTAGCATTCTCTGAAGATATTTAAATATAATAATATATTCTGAATAGGTTTATCATTAAGTCGGTCGGTGAAATTATACCCAAGAGCAATGGAAGCAGGTCACCTGATTTAGAAATTGACTACATGCATTCCTAATTAGTTAAATTAACCTGTTGTTGTTGTTGTTGTTGTTGAAGGTTGTCTGGAAGAGATCGCTCTGGCTGCCTGTTGTTTACCTTTATCTTCATGTATTATATGTGTTTCCATGTACATTTTTTCAGAGGTTGTGCAATAAAGAGGATTTGTATTGTATTGTTTGCACAATTACCGGTTTTTATTGATATTGGGTGTACGTGTGGTATCAGTTTAACAGGTCATCTAGTGAGGTTAAAAAAGTTAAAAGAAGATGAAGAATTTGTATTTATATTTTGGTTTCTAACATTGAATTACGGCGTCACGGGGTAGCTTAAGATGGAACAATAGCTTTATAGCTTAGTCAATTTGTGTAATAATGTTCTATAATATTTATTTATTTTACGATTCTAACGAAACAACGGTATTTTTTCTATGAAATTCCATTTCGGGAGAAAACTGTTTTCACTAACTAAATCTTCACGCAAACACACACACACACACACACACACACACAATCACTATCACGCACACACAGACGCACCCAACTACAGGTTCCTATTTAGCCGTAAGGCTATTATTATTACTACAACTGCTCTGTCGTCGTAATGAGTAATAAGTACTTCTAGTTTTTAAGTTATAGATAATTAATTAGAGAGTTACAATTGTTACAAACAACCACTGTCTATTATGGAGGAGCGGGACTTCCTGACACAGGTATTTCTTACCTACTAGGAAGACCCAACCTTGTTTGTCATATGTGTACCCAACATTTATGAAATAAAATCATTTTCATTTTCATTTTTCATTTTCATTTTCAAATCTTAACCAACCACTTTGATTTGATGTCGATCGCTTCAGCATAATATATTCTAGATTTTTAAGGGTTTGCTTTAAAAAAAATGTGTTGCAAATTTTGAAAAAAAAGTAAAAACTATTATATAAAGGTGCGACCAGACCGCAGCTTAAAAAACGGTCACGATACGGAATCGCAGTGACGCGTCGTATGCGTACCGTTTTGACGCATGCTCCCCACACCGCTGCTTAAAAAACGGCGACGATACGGAATCGCAGTGACGTGCTTCACGCGAATCTTTTTTGTTCGCAAATCTTTGCGTATTTTACGTCACCGGTGTGGTGTCTACCATAAGGTCTCCGTGTAATATTTTTTGCGATTTTTACGCAGATCAATTTACGGTGCGTCAGCGTAGTTTAAGCAGCGGTGTGGGGAGCATGCGTCAAAAACGGTACGCATACGACGCGTCACTGCGATTCCGTATCGTGACCGTTTTCTAAGCTGCGGTCTGGTCGCACCTTTAACCTAATTTTTCATTGTATCAAATAACATACTAATAAATCATAGTGAATCGAAAATATTTAGAAGTCGAAAATCATTTTCTGTTTTTGTACTGACAAATACGTTGTAGTATACTTCCCGGGCGTTGGCTTCGTAAGCTAAAGACACTGGTTCAATCCAGCCTTCGCCAATTTATATATTATATCTATTTCAGTTTAAACTGATCCAAAATTCTTACTTAGGACGTGGACGAGACGAGAAATATTTTGCTAGCGGCAGTCGCAAGTGCCTAGCTAATATTTAATAGCAAAACGGCGGCTAGCTCCAACAAGTACTAAAATAATATTTTCCTAAAGCGGTGCCGTCTACAGCTTCCTTTACCACAGTTGCTTTTATTTGTAATTTAAACTCAAAAATAGGCCAGACTTAAAAATATACTTACTTACTGCCATCTGTAGGTGGAAGTAGGTACAGTCCGGTTCACAATCATTTTTACGAACCAAATTGCACAATCGGAATAGGACATACTTCGAAATTTCTAGAACAGTCCTGAAATTTGGTATTTATGTAAATTCAAGATCTCTTTTTCATGTCCACATCGTTTGACATTTGGGGACCAAAGCTTTGTCCTAATCTGGTTGTACTAAAATATTTTGGCTTCCAAAAATAGGTATGTAACATAATATAAGTTGATATCCGATATCGTCGGGTGAGAATACGCTTTTTTTTAATACTACGTCGGTGGCAAACAAGCATACAGCCCGCCTGATGGTAAGCCGTCTCCGTAGCATATGTACGCCTGCAACTCAGAGGAGTTACATGCGCGTTGCCGACCCTATGGATATGCTCAAAAATGGATATAGACGAACGTATTCTCAATTTTTCAACCTAGGATATTTGAATTTTGAAATATCTTATATACTCACCCCCCTAAGTGACCAAATACAACGTAAAATACCTTAAACTAAAAATTTGACCACTTTGCCCGTCACTACATATATTAATAATTCGATGGTGACTGCATAAACAAACATAAATGGCATATTTAAATAAAAAAATATTAAAAAAATACCTACCGTTTAATTATTATACCAAATTCAACGAATAGTGTTATTTGTAGTACGAGTATTGCCTTACTAAATTTAAGCTTAAAATTTTTCGCCTGTATTAGTTACATTAATGAAAAAGCTTTTTAGAAAAGTTTCGCAATAAAGTCCACAATTAATTAAGTTAATTACTATTCACGTTGGGTTCAGTCTACAATTACAAATAGAACTTTCTGCGGGTAGTCTGAAGTTTCGAGTGTCGACGATAACTGCCGTAGTGCGGGAGCTCGCTCGTTTCGACGAAAATCGTCGAGGCACGAAATTATCGCGTTATTTAACATGGCGAGGTTGAAGACGTGTACAAAGCTGGGACATTAACGTGGAACATCAAAGATTGTTCGTAAAGATAATTATTCGTACCGTGTCGAGTCAAAATTAGTAGGTAACGTTAGCTGTGTTAGCACATTATTGTACCTAAATACAGTGCTTTTGTGTCATTATGATTCTAGCTTTAAAGCATATGACAAAGAGTGCCTACGTTGCTACCCACTGGGTATTAGTTGTGTCCCAACCGTTTTTATATATGAACAATCATATAAATGTTACAATATTATAGTAGTTATGGTCTAATATACGGTATATTATATACCTACCACAATAAAATAATTATTTTTACTCTATTTCGAATTTTGGAGCAACGAAGGCACATTTCACGATATTGATATGGTACAAACGTACAAACGCAAATGCATGCACCACGCACAGGTTATATTTCTACGAGAAATATGACTGATATTTTTCATACATAAGTATAATTTATTTTTAGAGGGCTATCAAGTCCAATGCTGCGCTCTCAAGCTATAATAATTAGTTCCGCTGTAGCAACGAGCAGTCGACGGCTAAATGGTGCGCAACGGTAACGGGTTCGAAACGATTACGACGCGATACAGTTTTTTGTTTCTTGTTGAATGTTAAATAGGGACTGTTCAATTTTAAATAGGGACTTTACGGAGCTCCAGTTCCGGTTTTGTTAAATCGGAACTTCCAATTAGTATTACTTCGGTTCCGGTTCCGTATCTTTTGAATCGGAAGTTATATCGGATACAGCTTAGCGCGGCGGCGGTACTTACACCAAAACAAACAGGTTTATACCTGTCACTCACTGCCACGTGCTGCACTATTTACTTGTTTTATTTTATTCGTACGTGTAACTATTGTGTGTCTAGCGCTGGAAGTCGCCAGCAACATGCTGAGATGAGGCCATTCCGTGACACTATTCTCACTATGTGCTCTTTAATGTATATCTATTGGGTGTTTGTGGATGTCAAAAAAATCTATTCTATTCTATTCTACTGACAGTACTGACTCAGGTTTCGATTCTAGTTCCCGTTCCGTTTCTGGTTCCGATTCTGTTTCTGGTTCCGGTAAACTAAATTTCAAACATCTTTCCGCTTTCGGTTCCGATAAAATGACATCCGTTACATCCCTGATTTTAAGTCTTGCTAATGTTGTGCAGTGCTAAGAACAGTTATGATTTGGCAGTATTTATTATTAAGTTACTCAAAATTTCAAAGTTTAAGTTACCAGGTTAACTAGGGTACAATATAAAAGGGCTCAGTGCATGAACATGGAGACCTAAGCTCTTAAAATCATGTCGCGTGAGTGACTTTTGTTAATATGACTTACGACAGTTTAAATTCGATTATTCATGTTGTTACGCTAAACCGATCCGTGCCCGGAACGTATAATAAAAAAAAGAAACAGTCAGTTATTGTCGCAAAGAAATAAAATTGTACATACAGCAACAGATAAGTAAACAAGCAAAATAGGGACAATAGGGTGTAAGTCCAATAGGGCTATAATGGCTCATCGGTGATCACGTGGTGCTTTCGATTTGAAACGAAGCGCCGGAAGCTCCGGCCCGGTATAGCGTGAGTCCTCATTATTCGTATCGTCGTCGTTACGTAATCGTAAGCTATAAAGTAATGTTTAAAAGCAGTTTCAATTAAAATGGTAGGAATGTGTATTTCTGCGTGCGGAGAACCGTTAGTAAAAAACCGGACAAGTGCGAGTCGGACTCGCGCACGAAGGGTTCCGTACCATTATTTATAAAAACGGCAAAAAGATTATGTTTGTTTTATGGGAGCCCCCTTAAATATTTATTTTATTCTGTTTTTAGTATTTGTTGTTATAGCGGCAACAGAAATCTGTGAAAATTTCAACTGTCTAGCTATCACGGTTCATGAGATACAGCCTGGTGACAGACGGACGGACGGACGGACGCACAGCGAAGTCTCAGTAATAGGGTCCCATTTGATTCTTTGGGTACGGAACCCTAAAAAAGGCTTTTATATCTTATGAAACATGAAAAAAGACTTGTTCAGAGAAAACTGGAAGCAGAATTAATATAAACTTATTTCTTCGTTCGCATATATGGGTTGAGTGCAAATGCAAGCATGTTTATTCTACCATTGCAGTTGAATCTGTCGCGAGCAAGCCTTGGAATTCAGTGTAAATATAAATCTTGTTATGTTTACGGTTGACAAATAAAAATTAACGGTTATGCCAAAGTCAATATAATACATAAATAAGTATTAAGTACTAAGTATTCTTTTTTTAAACAGGCCTAGCAACAAGCACTTTTAAATTGTCAAGTTTTATTAATATCATGTTAATCTAAATATCAGAGCAATTTATTGAACATTGAATTATTATAGATATCGGCCGTCATCTTACCGGGCATAAGCCAAAGGCTGTGGCATAGCTCGAAATAAGAATAAGAATGATTTATTGCAGTACTGTCTACATTTGTACATGCAAATCCTGATACAATTTATTAGTTCCAACAGTTACTCATTTCGGGTATGCAATACTTAAATAACTTATGAACTAAACTTAAATAGCACATGCAAAGATAATTAATTACATACCAATTAATGTTCAAAATATTATTTTAAACTATAAAATGATTTATTAAGTAACCAGTTTTTCAATTTTACCCGGAATCGGTTACCTTCGAGTGCCTTAATATCAGCTGGAAGGTGATTAAATACCTGAATAGCTGTTACAAAAGTGCTCTTTTTGAATATGGATGTGTTTATTTTTGGTAGCATAATATTATATCTATATTGCGTCCTAGCGTTGCACTTTGTTGAAGAGAGAGCTGTAAAATAATT
The DNA here is from genome assembly GCF_033807575.1 of Cydia pomonella. Lineage (NCBI taxonomy): Eukaryota > Metazoa > Arthropoda > Insecta > Lepidoptera > Tortricidae > Cydia > Cydia pomonella. Next base: position 954,166 of record NC_084719.1, on the reverse strand, counting down.
AGGCTGTTTTTTTACAAATAAACTTACTTCTAGAATATAGATTCCGGTCAGTGTAAGGAAACGTTTCTCTCGGAAAACGTCTCGAAGTGAATCTCTAAAATTCATTCGATAAATTATTTTTAGGCATCTTTTTTGGAGTATGAATATTTTATTCACATCAACAGAATTACCCCAGAAAATAACTCCGTAGGTTAATAGAGGATACACGTTACCATAGTAGGCACTAATAACTATATTTTCAGAGCAATTCTCTGCTAGTATGGATAAAGCGTAACAGTTTTTGGATAGTTTTTTGTTCCATGTGAGTCTTCCAATTTAAATGTGAAATGATGCCGCCATATATTTGGCCATTGATCTAATAGATTGATCTAAGTCAAACGGCGTTCCAAAAGTTTTAATCATGTGTCGAAAGATGGCAGTAAGTTTACTGTGCCTACAAAGTTTTCTTTGACAATCCACCTATTTCTATTCTCTTCTCTCTCTCTATTTCAAATTCTCTTTGGCTATGGGTTGCGTTGTTATCACAGAGTTCCTATGGTCATCTCCTGACCTGTGTCCATTAACAGGTCAGCTCGATGGTACTTTAATATAGCATTGTCACCCAACTTACAAATATATTATAAATTACATTTATTTATTGACAATAACAATATACATAATGGATATATACAGATGATTACTATAACTAGCTTATATCTAAAATAGGCCCTTGAGGCATTGTACCAATATATTTATTTAAACATTCTGCTTAATCGAATAAGGGTAAGTGGATCTAATTTAACCTACAAGATTTGATCCGAATCTACAAAGGTAGTTAAATAAAAGCTTGTAAAATATAAATGAAATTTCTTAGACAAGTTACCAACAACTCTTTGTTAGTACGATTGAGGATTAGACCCCCGAATTGGAAACCTTACCGCAAAGATGAAAAAAAACGTACTACACATTAAATGATTTTTTTAACGATAATATGGACGAATAACGTCACCGGCACAAATAAAACATACAAATATATATAATATATCATACACCAGCCCTTTCTAATTGGCTTATGCCCATGATGCATGTTATTTCATAAGTTAGTTTTAAGAATATTGCTATACCCTTACAGGGTTCATGTGGAACTGTATTAAATAGTTTTAAAGAACTGTACACTAACATGAGTGCAATAAACAATTCTGATTCTGATTCTGATTCTGATGTGGTTCCAGCTCCCAGTACTCGTTTTCTGACACAAAAACATTACTATAACCGGGAATACCCGGTTCTATAGTATCGAGAGCATTCCTTAAGGTACCGTTCGGATTCAATCTTCACCAGCATTACTGCTGAAGTGGTGCTGCCGGAAATGTGAAAACTCCAGGCAGCAACTGCGGCTTCCATATTTTTGGCAGTAGCAAATAAAATAAAATAAAATTAACCTATATTTCAAGCTCAGCTTCATTGTTAGTTACAAATCTTACAATAACAGAAAAAACTGAAAACTATGTTAGTAACAATAAAGCTAGACAGTTACAACGGTTCACCGTTACTAAGCTTGTGAAGTCCGCAACACATATACGAAGAGTTGATCCTGTCCGCAATCATACTTATTTGTTTATTTATTAGATATTTATATGCTTAACAGGTACACCAAATCGCTTACAAACTAGCTAAAGATTACAGTAGGATTTACAATACAAATTATATACGTATATTAAAACACAATTCATTATTTACAAAAATATTAAATGTAGGATTATTAAATAAATTAAATTAGTCAAATGGAAATCATCATCATAATAATTAATTATTGAAAATAGAAGTCAAAATTAATTGTGGCCATAAATATTGGCTAAGGAATAAAGATAAAGATAGTTTATTATTCAAGTAGGCATAATACAATGAGCTTATGAACGTCAAATAAAGCTACACCGGCTCTAACCCTACACCTCTGACCCGAGAAGATTTAAATCCCCCCTCAATTGGAGGAGGGTATCAAAATATGGACTGGCAAGAAACTCCGCGGGATACATCTTTTCAAAACATAACATCTTATAATTAACATGCATTTCTCAAATCTCAAATAAGATAAATAAAATACAATTTAGATTACTATAGAAACTGAATACTGATAGTTTTTTACTAAAACCACCAACACTATCCGCGGGGGACAGGGACGAGCCGTAGGTGAGTTAGCGGCGCGGCGGGTGCGCGAGGGGCACCCCGCGAACAGGGGGCCTACCGTAAAAACCGAAATTCGCAGATTGCGGGGATCTTTCTCTTTTACTCTTAGTAAGACGTCATTAGAGTGACAGAGAAAAATGCCCGCAAGTGACGAATTTCGATTTTCCCGGTAGCCGCCCAGGCTCGCCGGGCCGCGCGGGCAGCGTTCTCAGGCCCGGGGGACAGGGACGCCACTCCGGGACGAACAGGCCGAGTCTCTCCAGTACATCCGGATAATTTACTGTCTTGTTTATTACACCGTAGTAGTGCATCAACAACAACAGCTTCCGCCTTAGCTCCAGCGTATGAAGCCCCACCATCCCCGAGACGAAAAGCGAAGGATACAGGAGAGGGTAATATCCATACTGCCTCTTGTACAGGTATCGGGCGAATCGTCTTTGGACTCTCTCCACCATTAACTGGTATTTTTTCTCATTGGGGTACTTAGGATGATGTTAGGGCTGGCGGGCACGCGCCGTACCAGCGATGCGGCTCGCAGGCGCATTGCTGCTTTTTAATAGGTAAGTAATGTAGTCGGCAGTAATGTCACGTCCTCGATCATAAAAAAAAGCATTACTGCAGCAGTACTGATGGCATTGCACCCGCATATGTCCAAATCGATATTCCTGCCCGGATTTTTGCCATTTGCAGCAGCAATGCAGCCGGCAGTAATGTCGCGCCGCATAATCGCAGCAGTAATGCTAGCATAGTCGGAACTCGAACGGAACCTTTACTTGACACTGAGCTTAGCACTCACCACATCATACACGAGAAATACGGAAGTTATTCACAAACGAATAGTTAAATTTTGCATTTCGCATATGGGAAGAGTGCAAGCAACATGTTTATTTTACCATCAGAGCGTCTGTCGTGTGCAATCCTCTAGGGGCTCTCCGTGCATTTTAAGACGTACCACTTTTCATTCTGGCCATATTATTTATTTAAAATAGGGTTGTTTCCATCTACAAATCTTAGGGCAGAATTGTATCCCAATAAATTCTTTTGGATTATAAGAACATGTTAAACTACTTTTACCTGGGGACCTGTAATGGCCATATTTTTGTAAATATTGATTTTAAAATATCTTTTGGCACACGTCACGTGACCAAACTCGAAACGTTAATGACGTCACAACTCTCGGATTAACACTGTTGACAGTTAGGCGATAAAAAACAAATGACAAATGTCGGTTGACAGTTCGTATGTGTCAAACCGTAAACTGTGACGTCACACAATTTTTAAAGAGCATTTTGGGCGCGAAAGCATCAGTCAAAATATATTTTGTTAATTTAACATAAGTATTTAAAGCCGTTTTTAGTATAAAAGTTGAATTTTAGGGGAACTTTTAGTTAATGTAGAACGTAATACAAGCTTTTCAAAAAATTGGAAACAACCCTATTGTCCGAGTGTGCATTGAGACACTTAAAAGTATAAAGTAGGTAATTTTGCCCCGATTTGAATAGACCAAAGTGAAGCAGTGTCATTATTACCGTCATATTTTGTAAGATGAACAATATGCGAACACACATGCCTATACAATTACCTAAATACAAAACATAAATTAACTATGTGAGGCTCAACCAAAGCATTTGACATTTGGCAAATGCTAAGCAATGTAATAAAAATACCAAAACTGAAAAAGTTGTTGTGACAGAATGAGTAAACTTTTTTTTGTTGGTCATTGTCACAATTTTTACATTACCCCAAAGCCAAAACGGTCATCAGTAACTGTAAAATTCTCTTAAAATTAAACAAAGAGAGTAGAATAATTACACTGGTAACGTCCCACTGCCAGCAGCCCAGGCACAGGCTCCTTTCATGCGCGAGAGGACTTGGGCTATAGTCCCCACGCTAGCCCAATGCGAATTGGAGACTTCACATACACCTTTGAATTTTTTCGTAGATGTATGCAGGTTTCCTCACGATGTTTTCCTTCACCGAAAAGCGACTGATGAATATCAAATGTTATTTCATACATAAGTCCCGAAAAACTCATTGGTACAGTCAGCATCAAAAGTAGCGGATGGAACAACGCGCCAAAAGTATCTGATATTCCGGATAACTTTTCCAAATATAGATAAATCTCTAAAATTCACGTTCAAAACTATACCTTTTTTAGTCTTAATTGTTCTACATATAGAACCATCCCTTTTTGTTAAGCTGTTACAGAATGGTAGATACTTTTGAAGCGTTGTTTGATCCGCTACTTTTGATGCTGACTGTACAAGCGGGTTTGAACCCGCGACCTCCGGATTGCAAGTCGCACGCTCTTACCGCTAGGTCACCAGCGCTTACCTAGCGCAACTATTTGTTATTTAAATATACCCTCGTGCGCGGCTTACAAGTAAACCGCCCTTAAAACATAAAAAAAAACTTCTTCAAAAATTCGTCACTACACTTGTCAATTCCAACATGTGCTCCATTTTTGAAATTTATAATGTACACTGTAAACTATACATAATTTGTCATAATTTCTTTGTTGTCTGGAAGAGGTTGCTTTTTAACGATAAGACCGGCTGTTGTTTACCTCTTCTTAATTTGCTGTATTCTTTGTCTTGTTTCTGTATTCTCAACGCAGGCTTCGTCAGGTGAATACAAACTCAGAAATTATTGAGATGTATTGATGTATTGAGATGTGCAATAAAGATTATTTGTATTGTATTGTTTTTTTTTTTTTAATGAACGAAAAGGTAAGCATTTGACCACAATCTCATCTGATGGAAAGTGCCGATGCAGTCTAGGATGTCTATTCACTCTCGATTTAAAAAGGTCCAAGTTATAGTGGACTGGGAATAGATTTGCAGAAAGTGAATTCCACTCCTTAGCCGTTTGCATGATAAAGCTGGATGCGTAGCGTTTAGTGCGAATCAGTGGTAAAGTAACGACGTAAGGGTGAAACGCAAGTCCGCGTCTAGTCCCATGGTGGCAGAACGGAGATGGGGGGAATTAATTTCCTTTTCTCAAAATTTGCAAGCTCATAGCAGAATTTACAAGCGCAAAGACGTAATGCTTTTCTGTCTATTAATGTTGTCACTATATATTAACATACTTATCTCCCTTTTAAGCCGCCGGCCCACTTGGCTCAAACCCAGAATTCGCGACATACAAGTATATCCTACTCGAAGAATTCCTTTTGATTTATCTATTCAAAAACCTGCCAAAAACAATCGCAAAACTAGGTCTCGGGTTATTTACGATTTTAAGTTGATACTTTGTCAATTTATTGCTTTAAAAAGGATATCACTAATTTTGCATGAAACAAAAAGTTCAGGATTTATGTTTTAAAGTTGAGCTTTATTCAAATTTATTAGTTTTACTTTGGGATTCGTATATTTCAGATTTCGTGTATTTCAAGATTAAATGGATACATTTTGAAGACCTTGAGCTTTAAAATATGTAAATTATTTCGTTAGAATAACAATTATATACATAATGGATATATACAGAATCCTCTGTAGCAGTGTGTCTGTGTCTGTCTGTCTGTAGTAATCCTACTATACCTAGCTTAAATTTAAAATAGGCTCTGGAGGCATTGTACCAAGGATGCTGGCAGCATTTCCTCGTTGTATCGCAGTGCTGATACGTTGTGCGAGGAAGCCGCCAGCTCTTCGGGCACCAGTTACGTCAACCAGACGCTTCGGGATTTCTGAAAAATATTTCGTTAGATATTACTGATTTATTTGTGTATTTAAGTATGAGAATTACATTACTTATTGAAACCTAGTTTGTGGTTTTTTAACCGTGATGGCATTTAAATTCAAACCGATTTGTATATAAAAAAAATCGGCCAAGAGCATGTCGGGCCACGCTCAGTGTAGGGTTCCGTAGTTACTCTTCCGTCACAATAAGCTAAACTGGAGCTTAAAGTATAGTAAATTGTTAACCAAGGGATGAAACGATACCTTTCACCCGAGTTAAACAAATAGGCAAATTTGCATAATCAGTACCTAATTAAAGTAAGTCTTTGTACTATGAAGGGAAAACTTTTTGCGATAACTCAAAAACAGCTAAACTGATCATGTTCGCTATAGTTTTCATTTAATGTCTTTCTTAAGCTCTACTTCCACGATTTGTTTCATATTTTTTGGACCTATGGTTCAAAAGTTAGAGGGGGCCACATTTTTTTTTTCTTTTGGAGCGATTATCTCCGAATATATTCACTTTATCAAAAAATGTTTCTTGAAAACCCCTAAAAGACCCTTCCAACGATACCCCACATTCTAGGGTTGAAGCGTAAAAAAAATTTCACCCCCACTTTACGTGTAAGGGGAGGTACCCTAAAAAAAATTAAATTTTTAGTTTTTATTGTACGACTTTGTCGGCTTTATTGATTTATATATCCATGCCAAATTTCAGCTTTCTAGCACTAACGACCACGGAGCAAAGCCTCGGACAGACAGACAGACATATAGACAGACAGACGGACATGGCGAAACTATAAGGGTTCCTAGTTGACTACGGAACCCTAAAAAGGTTTAAACCAAACTCTTGTGAGAAAAATTATACATCTGAATACAGAGGAAAAGACGGATAGTAAATATACATTTTTACACCAGAGTTTAAAACTGAACTTCCCTGTAATAGGCCGTTTTTTTAAGCGTTATTTAGTTACTTTCATAAAAAATATCGGTATTTCACGTATAATAGAAAAATAGAGTGTACTTTGGCTAATATTAACCCACTACACATGTTGAACGCTAGCGCTAGCACACATAAACATACACTAGAAGTGCCCCAATAGACATAAATATTACACCAGAAGTGCCCTTACCGACTACAGACATGAATATTGTTCGCTGCTCCCGCGAGATAGCAGCTGTGTGCCCCGCAACTTGCTGCCTCACTGAAGACCAACAGCGTACTATTAACCGTACAAAGGCTACACAGAAATACCCTAACAGACATGAATATTACTGGCTGCTCTCACGAAATATAATGCATACTCGTACCCCGCACCTTGCTGTCACTGACTACCAGCTATAGTATGAATTTCATGAGAAGATTTTTTCGGTTCGGGCCCTAAATCTGTTAAATAAAAGGGTTCTTTTATGATAAACCATCTTCGGCGCGTGCCAAAGAAATCACGTCGTTAAAAAAGCGGCCAAGTGCGAGTCGGACTCGCTCATGAAGGGTTCCGTACCATTTATGACGTATAAAAAAAACTACTTACTAGATCTCGTTCAAACCAATTTCCGGTGGAAGTTTGCATGGTAATGTATATCATATATTTTTTTTAGTTTTATCATTCTGTTATTTTAGAAGTTACAGGGGGGGGGGGGACACATTTTATCACTTTGGAAGTGTCTCTCGCGCAAACTACTTATTCAGTTTAGAAAAAAATGATATTAGAAACCTCAATATCATTTTGGAAGACCTATTCATAGATACCACACAGGTATGAGTTTGATGAAAAAAAATTTTTGAGTTTCAGTTCTAAGTATGGGGAACCCCTAAAATTTATTGTTTTTTTTAATATTTTTGTGTGAAAATCGTAATGCGGAAAATCTTAATAATTCATAGAATACATCTAATTACCAAGTTTGAACAGTATACTTCTTATAGTTTCGGAAAAAAGTGGCTGTGACATAATAGGACAGACAGACGGACATGACGAATCTATAAGGGTTCCGTTTTTTGCCATTTGGCTACGGAACCCTAAAAACAACTATCATAATAATATAATAATAATGCAGCCTATATACGTCCCACTGCTGGGCACAGGCCTCCTCTCATGTGCAAGAGGGTTCGGGCTATAGTCCCCACGCTAGCCCAATGCGGATTAGGGACTTCACAATACACCTTTGAATTTCTTCGCACATGTGTGCAGGTTTCCTCACGATGTTTTCCTTTACCGAAAAGCTAGTGGTAAATATCAAATGACATATCGTACATAAGTTCCGAAAAAGTCATTGGTGGTGTAAATAGGTTTTTAAATTTTTTATACATATTTTCTATTTTCTATGTATATTTCTTTTATTTTTTAGTTGTCATTAAAATCTAGACTGGAAAGGTTGGTTGTTTCGTTCTGCTCTCCAAAGCTATTCTAAATTATATATATTAATGTCCACAATTCCCGGACATTTTGGTCCTTACGAGCCAGGATTTAAAGCCGCGACCTCCGGATTGAAAGTCGGACGTCATATCCACTCGGCTACCACCGCTTATCATAATATCACTATCATAATAGTATTAAGGTTCAAATTGATGTAACAGCTTATTTGAAGAACAATCTGACACGCAAGTAGCAAAAACGGCAGGTCATTGTTTATGGAGATAACAAAACTAGTTATCTCCGAAAATGGGCTCTTTCATAAATTTGAACAATATTAATAGGATGTTAAAATTGTTTTTTAAACGGCTTGTTCCCGTTTACGTATGACATTGTTTTTAGTATAGTCGTTCGATTTGTAGCTGGCTCCGACGGGGTAATCCTTTGTATATTGTTAAGTATAACCGCACGTGCTACTACCTGAAAAAAAAATGGTCCGGTTACTTTAACCGATTATTGAATTTAAACTAATATAGAAATTGCAATTAGATTCAAAATGAGCAAATAGAAAAATAATTAGCGATTTCTTGTGTTGTCCCTCTACGGTTACTGAGTGCCGGTGAGTCGAACGCTTACAGAACCAGTCTTAAAGGTATCCTGAGATGCGTAACAAAGGCGCGTTATCGGAGAGCGCACCTACGCTGGTTTTTGAGCGTTGGACTAGCCCGCACTCAGGTGTCAATTAGAATTATACGACCCTTTTTTGCAGGTAGTGGCACGTGCCGTTTTACTTAACAATAGACGAAGGATAAACAGATTAGGGGTTTGAGCTCAAGAAATCACCTCTGAACTTTTCCAATTTTTTTTTTATAATATTTTTTTTTTTTATAACTATAACTTGTATCTAATTGTCAGATACTTTCGCACACAAGAAGCCCCCGCCAGATATGAATATTGCCACCTGCTCCAGAAATAGCTATTACCATTTTTACTTTCAGTGTTTGTCATCTTATAAAAAAATCAGTATCCCTATAACTTAAAAAAGTCATTTAAAAAAATATAGCAAGAAGCAGCAAACATGATTGACTAATTGTTTTGACTGAGCAACTTGATTCGGCTGAACAGTCAACCACTCTATAAGCATTAATTACAGCACAGTAGCAATAAGTATACAGCTTTTGAGAACTATGATAATATACCTATTGTTTACATTCAAACTCTTAAGTGCGACAATGGGCTCGGGACTCAGCTTTTGCCGCGAGTCTCGTGACTGCACAGCGCTGTGTTTCAGCCAACTTGTAAACTGCACCAACCTTTCGTTGCTACACGGAACTATTGAATATTATCGTTTTATATAACAGTCCCCGTCGCTAAGAAAACTGCAGTTACTTCTACGAACGAACGAAGCATGGATAAGAATATTTTAACCTTAAACAAGAAAGCAGTGAGAGTTATGGCCTTCACCATGTTGCGGATTTTTAGTGGCACTAATTTATTTTGCTGGCAAGGAAATTCTTTGATAACAAACGTTGGTCATCGAATGTCATCGATATAAACAAGAATAAATGCAATGAAATACTGTCAGTATCTACGGCACTATGCAGTAGCGGGGTGGTTTTTAGTATTATTTCAAGATAAGTATTATTTATTTTAAGACTAAGGTTTAAAGTTTTATAGTATTCGATACTTAAATTGAAATATATGTATAACTCATTAAAAAACGTGAAGCAAAGATTTCGTAATTATAATTGATTTTACCACAAAATTACTAAAAAGCATCGAACAAATAGAGGAAAAAATATTTAGAATACCATAAAATATATACATAAAACGGTGGAGGATTCCGTAGTATTCCAATAAACAAAGTTTTAAAATTAGAATTTGATATGTCCACCGGTACTGACATTTAATTTGACTATACATGAGGTGCACACAATATTGCCATATGTAAGCAACATTATCTCAGGGCCATACATTTTTAATTACTTAATGACATGTTTTTTTTTATTATTATAACATTAAAATATAAAATATGTGTACCACAAAACAAAATATTCGCCAAACTGCGAGACAGTTTGTTGGCGATGAGCTCGCTCGTTATACTTATAAAAAGGTACATAATTTTGCACTGTCCTACCGTCCCGGCATGGCCAATTTTTATGTAATAGGTATTACAATTATGAAGTAGGTATATCGTAGGACGTTTGGTTATAAACTAACAACTAGTTATATTTTTACAACACAAGTGGCAAGAGGCACTACAATAGTTGATTTATATGAAGTTATTTATTTTATGATACTAATATTAATGTTAGGTATTTAATTTACTATTCATGCTTTATGGAGTTATCGAATCTGTCTATTAATATTTCTTTAAAATTTTTTGTGTATTTGTTTTTTGTAAATGTAAAATATTCGTATTACTACATTTATAACTTCTTGCAAATGATTACATAATTCTAAGAAACCATTAAATGCAACTTCCATACAAAAACCTTTCCACCGCGATACAACCGGCTGACGGTTTTATTTATTTGAAACAGCATCTCAGCTATCATCTGACAAAATATCAGCCGGGAAGAGATGACTTTTTTTTTTTAATACTACGTCGGTGGTATTAAAAAAAAAATCTTACCACATTTATAACTTCTTGCAAATGATTACATAATTCTAAGAAACGATGAAATTCCGCTTCCATACAAACAGCGCCACCATGTAGGAAGCGCCATACATATCGCTTACATCGAACTTGCGGAGGGAGTTCCTAGTCTTTTCCAATATATACTCGTACAACCCCTAACCAACTCTCTTCAGACATCGGTCCCCAAGTATAACGCCTGGAGAGAGTACTTTTTACTGTCCTCACATTCTTTTTGTTATATACTACGTCGGTGGCAAACAAGCATACGGCCCGCCTGATGGTAAGCAGTCTCCGTAGCCTATGTACGCCTGCTACTCCAGGGGCATGCGCGTTGCCAACCCTAAACCTGCCGACGAAACGAGGGGGTCGTTGAGCTCTGGCAACCTTTCTCACCGGCAGGAACACAACACTATGAATAGGGTCTAGTGTTATTTGGCTGCTGTTTTCTGTAAGGTGGAGGTACTTCCCCAGTTGGGCTCTGCTCTAGATCTGGAATGACATCCACTGGCTGTGCCCTACCACACAAAGCGAGATGAAATTCACAATGCCCATACCTCTCTTTTGGACGTAGTTTAAGGACGTACCCGGGTCCAATACGGGACTGACGATATATGCTCCTGGCCCGCGTTATATAACCTGCAATTAAAATTAAAATACACCTATAGGTTTTATAGGCGACCTCATATCAATGTCGCAAATGACTTAGAACAATCCCTTCTTTGACTATTACTTCATTAAACTTTTTTAAACCTTACCCAAGTAATTTATCTTTGGTTGAATTAGAAAGACAAAAGCGTACTCTATTCTGCGTCCTTAAACTTTTGCGAGTTGATTTATATTGGGCACTTTATTTTTTCCCCGCGAGTTGAGAGTTGGGCAATAAATAATTTAGTTTTATCAGAAACAAGAGCTGAACAGCCTTGGCATTTTAATAAGGAATATGTAATAGAGAGATTTATAGGGTCTGTATTTTGTCCGTGCTAGTGCTTATAATATTGATGGCCGAAATATCGAAATGAGATCATTGGATTCCTGTCGAATCCAACCACCTTATAGAAAACAGCAGCCAAATAACACTAGACCCTACTCATAGTGTTGTGTTCCTGATGGTGAGTAAGATTGCCAGAGCACGATAGGGTCGGCAACATGTAACTCCTCCGGGATTGCAGGCGTACATAGGTTACGGAGACTGCTTACCATCAGGCGGGCCGTATGCTTGTTTGCCACCGACGTAGTATATAACAAAAAAATGTGAGGACAGTAAAAAGTACTCTCTCCAGGCGTTATACTTGGGGACCGATGTCTGAAGAGAGTTGGTTAGGGGTTGTACGAGTATATATTGGAAAAGACTAGGAACTCCCTCCGCAAGTTCGATGTAAGCGATATGTATGGCGCTTCCTACATGGTAGCGCTGTTTGTATGGAAGCGGAATTTCATCGTTTCTTAGAATTATGTAATCATTTGCAAGAAGTTATAAATGTGGTAAGATTTTGCATGCCACTAAGAAATTACAAATGTAATACCTAATATTTCTCCACTATATGGCTCCAGTATACGAGTACAAACACATTGTATAAATACAATAACTTACAGTTTAGCACATAATGTAAATATGTGTATTATTAACCTAAAAATTCAGTTACAACTTAAAAAATAAATATAAAATAGATCACTCCGAGCTACGCTTCGTGAAATTTTTTTTTTTTTTAATCCACTAACTTTGTCGACTTTGACGCAATGTTAAGTTAGTGAATTATTTTGCAAATTTGTAGAAAAAGCATTAACTGTAAGTGACATTGTATAATTAATCTGTAATTGGATTAGTTACGCCAGAATACGCAATTAAATGAATTTCGAATTTCATTAACAGTTTTTTGCATGGTGGGGCAGAACTGATGAAGAGACCTTGAGCTGGATACAGAGTGCTTACCGCGAAAACCGAAATTCGCAAATTGCGGGGATCTTTCTCTTTTACTCTTAATAAGACGTAATTAGAGTGACAGAGTAAAATGCCCGCAATTGACGAACTTCGATTTTCCCGGTAGGAGCCCAGATTTAAAAACATGTTACGGTTTTGATATTATTTTGATGTGACCTTGAAGATCGCTCACGCTCATTAGTGCATGTGAAATGAAATTAAAGTCAAGCGTGGGATGCGCGCTAATCACCAAGACGAACGCCATGGTCGTATCAAAACCATAGTATATTAAATTAGAATGTACCTCCTTAAATTTTAATATATATAATATATAATAAAAAAATCAAATTATATATTATAGGACATTATTAAATATATTGACAAAGTCCCACAGTAAGCTCTAAGGCTTGTGTTGAGGGTACTTAGACGACGATATATATAATATAATACTTACATGATATACAGGAACTTATCCGTGTTCATCATACGAATAAATGCACTTACCAGGATTTGAACCCGGGACCATCGGCTTCATAGGCAGGGTCACCCACACCCATAGGCAGGGGCAGGGTGGCCGACTAGGCTACATAGGTCGTCAAAAACCAAAACCTTTGTAAAACATTATTGCTCTTCAGTACCCCTAGTGTAACTTTGATCGACATCATAACGTGACGAACGCGTTTGCGTTAAGTCTCATTTTGTATAGGATTTTGACTTTCCAAAACGTCCCGCTTGGCGCGCTCTTTCTAAATCACATACAAAATGAGACTAAACTCTAACGCGTACGTCACGTTTCAAAATCGAATTTATTTACACTAGGGGTACAGTACCCAGTGACGTACGCGTTTGCGTTTAGTCTCATTTTGTATTGGATTTAGAAAGAGCGCGCCAAGCGGGACGTTTTGGAAACTCAAAATCCTATACAAAATGAGACTTAACGCAAACGCATTCGTCACGTTATGATGTCGATAAAATTTACACTAGGGGTACTGGTTCGCTTATATACGAGTAAGTATAGAGTTTCCAAAAAAAAACGGGGGTCTCTCCGGTGTTACAACATAAATCATCTGTAAGAAAGGAAATTGTCCATAATAATAGTTATGATATGTGTCATTCTCCAGATTTGTGTCCGCTTCTAAATTCCGTCAAACCATATTGTTGAGTTGAGTCTGACCGCAGTCATATAATTTGAGAATGGCCCGCAAGCGGCGGCGGTTTTCCAATAAGCTAGGTGTTTATTTTATCAACGAGCATTAACAGCCTTTTGATCACATCCAAATCACACCTGACTCGTTTGCATCTTTCCTATAGTCATTAACAAGTTTTGCGAATCTAATTAATGGACTGCACTTTAACACACAGGATACATTTATTCAGTACTTGAGACTCAAATAAAAAAAAACGTGATAAATATTTAGCCGAGTTGTTAACTTTGATGTTTTGTCCACAGAAGTGACCTTTGTCTGAATTGTGCTTGAAGTTTAGTCTTGGCTTTGTTCAGTACCTCCAAAGCGGCACGTTTGTTGTCCGGGCTGAATTAAAACATACATTTAAGTGAGTACATTAACATTTAAATAGTGTTAGTTTAGGCCAGCGAGGCACACGAGTAAAACAATGTCGCCATTTTGTGCACGGCTGCCATTTTGTAAACAGAGGCCATTTTGTTGCACTTAAGTATATTTTAAGTCATTTAAGGTGACATAAGAAAAGTTCTTACAGTAGTATAAAATAAATATTACCATAGGACATTATAGGACATTATTACACAAATTGACTAAGTCCACAGTAAGCTCAATAAGGCTTGTGTTGAGGGTACTTAGACAACGATATATATAATATACATATAAATATTTATAAATACTTAAATACATAGAAAACACCCATGACTCAGGAACAAATATCCATGCTCAATTGCTCATCACACGAATAAATGTCCTTACCAGGATTTGAACCCGGGACCATCGGTTTCGTAGGCAGGGTCACTACCCACTAGGCCAAACTGGTCATCAAAAATAAAGTATAATAGTATTTTATGCAACCATTGTTTAAGCGAGGTCAAAAAAGGCGAGCGGCGTGATTAACAATTTGAGGCGTAGCCGAAAATTATCAATAAAGACGCCACGAGTATGTTTTGATTCAGTTAAACAACGTTGCCTACTATACATTTTCTACGAGCAAGCTCTTACTTTGAAATAAAATTGTAAAAACAAATATTTTTCATGTCATCTATCGCGATTTTGAAGGCAGCATATTTTTAGTTCTTGGGCCATCAATGATGTTTCTTCAGGCGTAGACACTAAGTTTTCGTCTTCATCCATTTTAACTTGAAAGACACACTGTTTTTTAACATAAAAGTGAAATTTCTATTCGACAACCACAGTAACCACATTTAAGAAGTAGCAACGAATAGTGGGTATTATGGGACATTATTACACAAATTGACTAAGTCCCAGAGTAAGCTCAATAATGCTTGTGTTGAGGGTACTTAGACAACGATATGTATAGTATATAAATACATAGAAAACACCCATGACTCAGGAACAAATATCCATGCTCAGCACACGAATAAATGCCCTAACCAGGATTTGAACCCGGGACCATCGGCGTCGTAGGCAGGGTCACTATGCACTAGGCCAGACCGGTCCTCAAATTAAATAAATGAATGAAATAAAAATAAAAACTTGTGTATTTATTTGTCAGAGATGCCATTTAAAATAAGGTTGGCAACATATTTTTAAGTGGTCATTACATGAAGTATCGAAAAGTGCCAAAAAGATACTGCGTGTATGCACAAATGCGGTTTTGGGAATATACTAAAGACTAGTCACCAAGGCTCAGCCCTGAGTCCTTTTCTGTTCAGCGTAGTGCTAGACATTGTTTCGGCAAAAGTCCATGAACCATCTCCGTGGCTGATGATGTACGCTGATGACATTGCACTGACAGATGAGGACAAACAGAAACTGGAGCATAAAGTGAATAAATGGAAGGGTGCGCTAGAGAATGGCGGTCTGAAACTAAATGTTGCGAAGACCGAGTACATGGCATGTGGCGGCACGGACCCCGACCCCATAAAGGTAGGAGACGAATTTGTCGTGAAAACGAATAAATTCAAATACCTTGGTTCCGTGCTGCACGAATCTGGTGAAATCGATCACGACGTCCAAGTCCGAATAAGTGCTGCTTGGGCAAAATGGCGAGAAGTAACCGGTGTCATCTGCGACCCTAGGATCAAATATCAAATATCAAATATCAAACATTTATTCAGCAAATAGGCCACAGGGGCACTTTTACATGTCCATTTTTACAAACAATAAATAAATAAAAAAAAAAACAATTACAAATATCGAATCTATGAAATAATAAATACCGGTGAAGCTAAAGGGCCTTGTGTACAAGAGCATCATCCGACCAGTCCTACTATATGGTAGCGAGACCTGGCCTGTCCTCGGAAGACATGTCCAGCAGCTTCACGTCACCGAAATGAAGATGTTGCGATGGATGTGTGGCGTTACGCGATTAGATCGCATACGTAACGAACACATTCGTGGCAGCCTTGGAATTCGTGACGTAGCGGATAAGCTGCAGGAAAGTCGCCTCCGATGGTATGGCCATATAAGCCGCAGACCAGTAGACTACGTCGGAAATAGATGCCTCAACCTCACTGTCCAAGGCCCTAGTTCACGCGGCCGCGGTAGGCCTAAGAAGCGCTGGCTGGAGGTCGTGAGAGCGGACATGGTGGAGAGCAATCTCACATCTGAGGATGCCGAAGATCGGGCAAAGTGGAGAAGATTAAGTAGGAGAGCGGACCCTGGCGCTAGGCCGGGAAAACGCTAGGTTGAAGAAGACTAAAGACTAGTCTTGACAATTATGTAACTATAAGGTAGGGTTTTAAAGATGTGTGCACGTGCCTTTAAATGACAAATAAAAGTACTGGAGTAGAAAAAGATCATAGTTATCCCTTAATTTTTTCATAACAAAACGGGACTGAATAACCATATTTTTATTATTTAAATAATGTGTGAAAATCATGAAAATTAGTAAAAGGAGCTAGGTTATTAAAAAATGGATGGATACCCAAAAATCTTTTATATTATTATATTATTTTTTTTAGGGTCGGCAACGCGCATGTAACACCTCTGGAGGTGCAGGCGTCCATAGGCTACGGTGACTGCTTACCATCAGGCGGGCCGTATGCTTGCTTGCCATCGTCGTAGTATAAAAAAAAGCGGCCAAGTGCGAGTCGGACTCGCCCATGAAGGGTTCCTTTATGACGTATTAAAAAAAACTACTTACTAGATCTCGTTCAACATTTTACCACTTTGGACACACATTTTTTCACTTTGGAAGTGTCTCTCGCGCAAACTATTCAGTTTAGAAAAAAATGATATTAGAAACCTTAATATCATTTTTGAAGACCTATCCATAGATACCCCACATGTATGGGTATGAGGAAAAAAAACTTTTTTTTTTAATTTCATGACGTATTAAAAAAAAACTACTTACTAGATCTCGTTCAAACCAATTTTCGGTGGAAGTTTACATGGCAATGTATATCATATATTTTTTTTAGATTTTTCATTCTGTTATTTTAGAAGTTACGGGGAGGGGGGGGGGGGGTCGACACACATTTTACCACTTTGGAAGTGTCTCTCGCGCAAACTATTCATTTTAGAAAAAAATGATATTAGAAACCTCAATATCATTTTAGAAGACCTATCCATAGATACCCCACACGTATGGGTTTGATGAAAAAAGATTTTTTGAGTTTCAGTTCTAAGTATGGGGAACCCCCAAAATTTATTGTTTTTTTTCTATTTTTGTGTGAAAATCCTAACGCGGTTCATAGAATACATCCACTTACTAAGTTTGAACAGTACAGCTCTTATAGTTTCGGAAAAAAGTGGCTGTGACAGAATCGGACAGACAGACGGACATGACGAATCTATAAGGGTTCCGTTTTTTGCCATCTGGCTACGGAACCCTAAAAACTACCAAATAGGGAAAATAGTTCGTGTTTAAACAAATTTTGGCATCGTTGTAAGGAATGGTGTTTTAAACAACATATGAAAAATAATGATGGGTGGGGGTGAAGGTATCTGATGCTGTGTAAAGGACCATTATTTAGTAATTAAATCTTCTTCTCCTTCCTCGCGTTGTCCCGGTATTTTTCCACGGCTCATGGGAGCCTGGGGTCCGCTTGGCAACTAATCCCGAGAATTGGCGTAGGCACTAGTTTTTACGAAAGCGACTTCCATCTGACCTTTCAACCCAGAGGGCAAACTAAGCCTTATTGGGATTATTCCGGTTTCCTCACGATGTTTTCCTTCACCGAAAAGCGACTGGTGACCCGGGATTTCAACCCGCGACCTCCGTATTGCAAGTCGCACGCTCTTTACGGCTAGGCAACCAGCACTTCCTATTTAGTAATTTAATACGAAACGAAATTTCGTTTTTTTTTTTAAGTAATGATCAATCTATGTACTTCAATTGGTTTATGAATGGATCTAATTAGATTGAAATGGAATGTACATTGTAATGCATTTGCATACTTTGTTAAATCGTTATTCTCCGTGATATCTCTTGAGTCATGAGAAACTTACACTCTTAACGCGCGTCTAACAAGGAAACGTCAAGTACACGTGACAAGCGAACTGTCAAAGTCATCGTTCTACGTGACATATTGTCAGGAAAAGTTTTAATCAAGAACATTGTTCCATGTCAACGCGCTGCGACGTGTAGTCGAGCTTATGAGAACGTATAACGGCTGCATTCTGTTCATTTTAATTTAATTTAAATCTAAGGTGATTAATGAAAAATGTGACAACGATACCATGGGTTATAGAAGGTGGAGGTAAGGAAAGAAATCTCCATATACCAAAAAGTGTCATCAAAATACCTTAAATAGGTGGCGCTACAATACCTAGAGTACTTGAACAAAAAAAAATCAAATCATAGACAGCGCACTTCACTCCGTCAATAACGCCTAGGTTCTTAGCTACTCTAGCGCTACTCTGGAAAGATTTGGAACTATAATTTATAGCTGACAGCTGGACACTTTTGCAACAGTTCTATCATAAGAGATTTCTCTCCTCTTAAATCCACATGGGTAGTGATAGTGACAATGTCAATGACAGCTTCTGTCACGATTATTTGGTCACGTGCGATGCCTCATTTTGACGACAACGGAATAGCCATTTGAGGTTACTTACTTATTAGTTTTTTTAAATACCTATTTATATTACTATATAAACCTATTTATTAATATGTGTATATCACTTCCTAAGGCCTTGGCAGAATAACAGCGTTGCAATTTGCCTCGTTTGCGAATAGCAACAATATGGTGAGAAAGGGTCTTTTCCCTACTGCACACATTGTTGGACCCAAGTGTGTAATTTTAATGTGTACATGCCCTTGGCCTTTGGCATAGGCCTCTCCCATATTCCTCCACGGGTCTCTGTCCAGAGCCTGACTTCTCTACAAGGCTCCAGCTACCTGCCTGAACTCGTCTTCCTATCTCATGTTTTACCCATCACCATAATCCTTTACTTGTGTCTGGGGTACGACGTTGTGATGTCTTTGGGCCATTTTTCTCTTTTGTATCGGAGCATGTGGCCGGTCCATTTCCACTTAAGTCTTTTCATAGTGTATTTTGTGTCCATTTTTTTTGTTCTCCTTCAGTATGATTCTTTCTTTAAGTCTAACATTCAACGTGATTCATTCGATACTATACTATTTTGGCAGACTTCGAGAGACTTTTATTATTATTTTCGCCATTCGAATTGGATACATTTGAATTAATTTTGATATTAGGTACTTACCTACACGGAGCAGCTAGGTCAGGGGTGCACAAATATTTAAAGAGGTAAACTCAAGAAAACTTGTGTTGTGGGTACACAGACAACGATATAAATATAAATAAATAGAAAACACCCAAGACTCAGGAATAAATATCCGGGATTTAAACCCAGAACCATCGGCTTCAAGTCAAAAGTCAAGCTTATGTTTTTATTATTACATTAAGACAGTCCGAATGCAGACCAGTGTATCTTTAATACACGGTGAATGAAAATCCGTTGAAACGAGTTCATTATAAACGCTCCAATGGCGGCTTGGACCCCCTTGCAATTTCCTGCTAAAATACCTATTTATTGCACAAAAGATGTGAAAGGGGTGTTTTTTGAAGCTTGCTAATTGAAAGTGCAAGTTTTTAAGTCAAAAGGCTGCCTTAGGGGCTACAGCTTTTTGAATAAAAGGGGTATTGCGACGTTTCTTCAGAAAGCGCCAACCGAGCAGAGTATGAAATGAACATCCGATGCTATGACTTAAAGGGCCAAAATAGGTATTATGTGCAAATTTTATTTCAAGAGACAAATTAGTTAATAAAAGATTACATTTCATTATTTTACATATATATTTAAAATAAATATACTCGTAATGTTTGCAATAATAGTATATTATTGCTGCAGCGAAGTTTTCACGAAAACTTTAGTATTTCTATTTTAAAAAAAACACGGGATGTTTCTACAACAACTGCGTTACTTTACTAAAACCTTATTTTACTTACAAATCAAAACTTGATTAAAGGAGTAATTATTTAAATGTACTCATTAAAAAGCATTTTAATTGTTGAATACAATTTTGATTATTTTTCCAGCTGTATTAGATTCTAAGTTCGAGTAAGATAAAAAAGAAAAAAAATATCTGTCCATTGCAAAATTTTCTAACAGGATAACCTATAGGTTTTTTTTAAATATAAAACAACGGAAGCAAAATTGTGATCACTCTAACAGAACAAATTTGAGGTTAGGCCGTAAACTGAGATTCCCGGCGTAGTAAGTAGCGGCCGTAAGGGTTGTACAATTGTACAAAAGTTACAAACTTCCAGTTAAAAGTAAACCAAATGTTCTCAATCCCTTCCTGGCTCATTGTTAGGAGTTCGTGAACTTTTTTCATTAAGACAAAATGTTGATTCGCTAAGTAAACATACCTACTTTTTTCAATGTTACGTTAAAATTACTAAGAATTATACGTCCAGTAAATTTGGCTGTATAATTTATCGAATTGAAATAATGGTACCTCGTATCAGAGACACTGGGTCACTGAAGACCTCTCTGTCAACATGGACATAGAAAGGGACCGTTGGCTGCAATATATTATGTTATTTATGTTGGCTCGCAGGTTTGGAGGTGTACTAGAGAAGTAAAACAAACGATATTTAGGGCATACTGCCAGTGCTTTTACACCTACAATCTCTGGGTCAATAATACGCAGAGGACGTACAGCGCACTCCGTGTGCAAAATGATAACGCATTTAGGGCTTTGCTGGGGCTTCACCGGAGGTGCAGTGCTTCGGGCAGGTTCACGGAGGTGGAAATTGATGGATTTCATTCGATCATGCTGCGCCTCATTGTGAGAAGGGATGCGATAGGGAGCCCTAGCAGCCTTCGTGTTTGTCCACAGGTGGGATTCGCTCATGTTGAAAAGATGGATCGGCCGACACTCGACTTTTGTAAATTTGAATTGGTTAATTTTAATTGGTGACATGTTTTATTATGATTGCAATTTGATGATTGCTTGTAAGTTACGCTTTGTACATGTGTTACACATTTGTACATATACGAATAAATAATAATTAACTATTATCTCGTATGGGATTTTGCATGACATAAATGATGATTTATTTATTTATATATAGAGTTTATTTTTATTTCAAGTACTGGATAAAATTACAATTATATTATTTTTAGGATTTTTTATTACGTCGATGGCAAACAAGCATGCTGCCCGCCTGATGGTAAGCAGTCTCCGTAGCCTATGTATGCCTGCAACTCCAGAGGAGTTACATGCGCATTGCCGACCCCCCCCCCCTCGTAAAAATTTAAAACATTTTTTTTTGGCGAGGATTTTATATAATGGTTTCAGAAGTAGATATGATACTTTATAAATGTGTATGTATATAATAAGTTTTGTCCTTGTCCGATATAAGGACTTTTATTGCTGTTTCTCTTAAGGGATCCCTTTCAACCCTTCAACTGCCTGTCGTAAAAGTTTCTCGAGTTTTAAACGCGTAGTCGTATAAACATTAACATAGTAATAAGTATTTAATAGTTTAATGGCCGAGACAGAAGTGAACTATGCGGAAGCTTATTTTATATTACTTTTGCCACTGGGACTATTCCATGTAATGGCTCTGAAACCGTTAACTTTTCAGGATTTTCGTAAGGTAATCCTATAGATAGGTTTTTTTTTATATACTATGTCGGTGCAAGCAATATCCGTAGCCTATGTACGCCTGCAACTCCAGAGGAGTTACATGCGCGTTGCCGACCCTAACCCCCTCCCACCCCTCGTTGAGCTCTGGCAACCTTACTCACCGGCAGGAACACAACACTATGTGTAGGGTCTAGTGTTATTTGGCTGCTGTTTTCTATAAGGTGGAGGTACTTCCCCAGTTGGGCTCTGCTCTAGATCTGGAATGACATCCACTGGCTGTGCCC
This sequence comes from Cydia pomonella, assembly GCF_033807575.1. Lineage (NCBI taxonomy): Eukaryota > Metazoa > Arthropoda > Insecta > Lepidoptera > Tortricidae > Cydia > Cydia pomonella. The sequence continues at coordinate 931,916 of NC_084719.1, read as the reverse complement.
TACCACACAGAGCGAGATGACATTCACAATGCCCATACCTCTCTTAAAAGTTCAAAATAACGGGGTTCAGTCATGACTTGATTGACGACCGTTCTGGCCGAGTGGGTCACTACTCACCCTGCCCACTACTACCCTGCCTATGAAGCCGATGGTCCCGGGTTCAAATCCTAGTAAGGGCATTTATTTGTGTGATGAGCACCGTTTGTTTGTCATTTGTTCCTGAGTCTTGGGTGTTTTCTACGAAGCTGATGGTCCCGGGTTCAAATCCTGGTAAGGGCATTTATTCGTGTGATGAGCATGGATAATTGTTCTTAAGTCATGGGTGTTTTCTATGTATTTAAGTATTTATAAATATTTATATTTTATATATATCGTTGTCTAAGTACCCTCAACACAAGCCTTATTGAGCTTACTGTGGGACTTAGTCGATTTATGTATTAATGTTCTATAATATTTATTATTATTTATTTATTTATATATATATATATATATCGTTGTCTGAGTATTCACACCACAAACTTTCTTGAGCTTACTCAATTTCTTCAATTCTTCTTAGGTTTAGTCAATTTGTGTAATAATGTCGTATATTTTTTGTAACGAGCCTATAAAGTATGCCACTGCTGGGCAAAGGCCTCACTCCTAGACTTCCAATCTTCCCGATGAACTGCAGCATCGGTCCAGTTGCTGAGAAATGCGTCCAGGTCGTCCCGCCATCTCCTCTTAAGCCGACCATGGCGGCAGCGTTTACGTCGTGGCACCCATTCCGTGGCTAGTTTAGCCCACCTCTGTGGGTGCATATGTCGTACATGGCCTGCCCAGTCCCACTTTAGCCTGGCGATGAATGACTAACTGTTTTCGTCACCAAACTTAATCAATATCAAAAAAGTCATCTGCTTTATCGCTACATGGACCGAAAGTCCCAACTGTGGCCTCCTGAGACTCTCTAGTAAACAATCCCAGCTGATACTGCTCGAAGTTTAATAGTTTTTTTATGACATGACAACTTTTGGGTCGAGTGCGAGTTATTTGCCAAAGTTTCGTAGATGCCGTGTAAATTGTTTTGTAGATTCGATAGCTAAGGTCAATTAAAGTAAGTATAAGGCATGTTTGTCAAGATTAAGCTCTGGTTGGAATACCTACTAAATAATGATATAATGTGACTAGTCACAATACTGTACATTAAATTGACCTAATCTTTAATTCTAATCATTATTTTAATTTTAGTGTAAAAAATAAGCTGAGTGAAAGAGCTCGATTTAGATTTAAAAACTTTTTTTTATTATACAAGAGGCAAACGAGCTGACGGATCACCTGATGGTAAGCGATTGCCGCCGCCCGCAACACCGGGGTTGTCAGTGCGTTGCCGGAATTTAAGATGGGATTACGCGATTTTCTTGAAGGTTTGAAGGTCGTATCGGTCTATAAATACCTCAGACGACAGTTCATTCCACAGTTTAGCTGTGCGAAGTTGGAAGTTTCTAGAGAAATGGACAACTGAGGACTGCTAACCATCTAAGTGGTGAGGATGGAAATGTTGTCGCGTAGGGCGATGGCGAAAAGAAGCGGCAGAAATTAATCGGAAAAATTCCTCGGATCACTACCCGTTGTACATGCAATAGAAAATGCAGAGCGAGGTCACATATCAAATTCAATGACAGATTTGACAAACATAATAATAAGATGAATCTCATAATCTCAATTCGTTTTCGATCATGAAAACCATAAAACAAAGTTGACTAAAATACGCAAGCAAAAGAAAAACGAATAGTAACATAATCAGCATTAATAGGAGTTACAAACACAAAGGCAGATGTAAGAATCAAGTAATCTTTATCGGGGTTGTTGACCTTCTATAAATATGATAATAATAATTCATTATCATTAATTTATTCATGTATTCCTAACGACTATAAATTAGTACATTACGATACAAGTGCGAAAAATAGGAAATTCGAAACGAGTGGCGATAAATTAAAACACGACCGAAGAGAGTGTTTTAAATCGACACGAGTTGCGAATTGCCTATTCGCACATGTATCGTACAACGTTTTACAGTACATATGGCCCTTTAAATGTTCGACACAGTAACGTAATATGCTAATTTTCGCACTAGTGCTATAAAGTAGCACCATATGTACTGTAAAATACATTACGCTTCTTATACAGCAATACCTATGTAAGAAGGTAAGTGACCTTACAAATAGAAACAAGATACCTATTATCGTCAATTAGAATTTATTCTCATTTGTCCCCGCTGGGCAAGGCTCGGAACCGGTTTATAAAATACCGGTAAATAACGGTTTATATCGGATTTCCTCCAAACTTTTATAAGAACGTTTTAAGAACTTTATTGTAACCTAAAAAACCGGTTTATTCGACGAGCGGCGAAACGGCCGGCCGGCCTGGTGGCGTGGCCGACCGACATAGGAAGAAACCGATTTTTATTGCTCTAAACCGGTTAATTAGACAAAAACTATTCTCATAAAAACCGGTTTAAAAATAATGGTTTTTCGAGCGAAACAGAAATTAAAAGGTTTTGTGCCAAGTACATGATAACAGTTTGGAAATTTACCGGTTTATTTATAAACCGTTTTCCAAGCCTTGCCACCGGGCACAAATGGGAATACGTGTATTCATATAAATCATTCCATTTTGTCCCCGCCTCATGTATGAGGTCACGTGTGACGGGGAGATGTGGGAATATATCTCAATTAGCCATCAACACCCAGGCCGTACGCTTGGTTGCAACCGTCGTAGTTTTAAAAGGGACACATGTAATTTGAATATGCAATATGCATAATAGGTTAACAAAACAAAAATAATACACTAAGTTAAATTGAAATGTAATATTATTCTTTAATAATATTAAAATTCAAACATGTAATTTAATGAAGGTAAATAATTTCAATTCATAACGTATTAATTTGTGTGTAATTCCGATTAATTGTATCGCCATTAAACAGAATTAATTTTTGTTAACAAAATACGAGTAATATGTTGAATACGACGTGTGTATCGATTTATTTTCTCTATTCAGTTTATTGTAAACTGCGTCGAAACTCTGTTTTGACCGAAAAGTTTCATTCAGAGTGAATTTTAATAAGTGTTGTGTGTAACAATTACTAATTTATTCCAGTTATAGTGTGAACTGCGACTTCTGAAACTACCCTTGACGACCGATCTGGCCTAGTGGGTAGTGACCCTGCCTATGAAGCTGATGGTCCCGGGTTCAAATCGTGGTAAGAGCATATATTTGTGTGATGAACACAGATATTTGTTTCTGAGTCATGGGTGTTTATATGTATTTAAGTATTTATAATTATAACATATTATATATATCGTTGTCTAGGTACCTACAAGACAAGCCTTATTGAGCTTACTGTGGGGCTTAGTCAATTTGTGTAATAATGTCCTATAATATTTATTTATTATTTACCCTCAACATGTTTACGTTTGTACCTCTATTAGTCGAAGGTCTTAAAATACGGCGTTGCGTGAACGAAAAATTTTCTTTTGCAGGATTCGCCCTTAGGATGGATTTAAAAAGTGGAGCCATCAAGATTTATGATGTAAATTTTTAAGGAGTGGGCTCTCAACTATATCTTGATATCTGTATCATTTAAGCTACAAGGCCAAGTTTGATATCGTTTTCGTATAAATCAGAGTTGCCGAATTCATTTATGGTAACATATTGATACCATTCCGTAGTAAAACCATATAAAATATGATAAAAACTTTTTTAAATTCCTCTTCACGCTAAAATCGTTTCACCAATTTAGTTAAAAGTTGGCATAGAGATGGACTGATTCCTGGGAAAGAAAAAATAATAGTTTTTATTCCAAAAAAATCCCTTAAAAGTGAAATAGGAGCAGTATGTTTGTATGGGGAATTAATTTCTGCTCAACCGATTTAGACGAAATCTACGTATCTTTGATTTAGTTGAAAATGATACCATACTGGACTTAGAACCTAAAACAATTATAACCTCAGTCGGCGCCAACGCTGACGTTTTGAAAACTCCGTTTTCTAAACTTACTGCACATTGACATTGATTCTATGGCGGACATAAATATTTATTTATCAGATATCACAAACCATGTTTGTTACATATGTGGCTCTCTTCATTTGGAGGATAATGGAGTCGGACAACGATTAATTACCAGTCTGACTAGATCTGGACTTATTAACAATTCCGGCGCATCGCCTTTGATTAGATCTCGCATACTACTCGTAACCTTATGACCTACATAACTAAATCTATCTTCGTCATATGCTGGCTGTTGTATTTATAAATGTTGTTATGTATTTTTATGTCACTATATGAGGTTACTATAATGTTGTACTGACTTGTAAAAGAGACCTTGAGGCCTACTTGCAGAATAAATTTTTGAATTTTGAATTTTGAATGATTCTTCTTTTATTTATTTAAACTTTATTGCACAAAATACAAATAACCGGCCAAGAGCATGTCGGGCCACGCTCAGTGTAGGGTTCCGTAGTAACTCTTCCGTCACAATAAGCTAAACTGGAGCTTAAAGTATAGTAAATTGTTAACCAAGGGATAAAACGGTACCTTTCACCTGAGTTAAACAAATAGGCAAATTTGCATAATCATCAGTACCTAATTAAAATAAGTATTTTTACTATGAAGGGAAAACTTTTTGCGATAACTCAAAAACAGCTAAACTGATCATGTTCGCTATAGTTTTCATTTAATGTTTTTCTTAAGCTCTACTTCCACGATTTTTTTCATATTTTTTGGACCTATGGTTCAAAAGTTAGAGGGGGGGGGACACATTTTTTTTTTTCATTCGGAGCGATTATCTCCGAATATATTAACTTTATCAAAAAATCGTTTTGAAAGACCTTTCCAACGATACCCCACACTCTAGGGTTGAAGCGAAAAAAAAATTTCACCCCCACTTTACGTGTAGGGGAGGTACCCTAAAAAAATTTTTTTTTAGATTTTATTGTACGACTTTGTCGGCTTTATTGATTTATATATCCATGCCAAATTTCAGCTTTCTAGCACAAACGACCACGGAGCAAAGCCTCGGACAGACAGACAGACGGACATGGCGAAACTATAAGGGTTCCGTTTTATGCCATTTGGCTACGGAACCCTAAAAAGTACAACTGGCGGATCTAATGTTTAAAAGCATTCTCCCCCAGTCAACCATAGGGCTAAACAGAGAAGTAATAAAAATGGTGCAAGAAGGAAAGTAAGAGAATTTAATTACAAACTATTTTACAACTGAAAAACATAATAAACTACAACATGAAAAACATAACAATATATGTATGTGATTGGCAATCAATGCGGGAGTCCCTCAAGGGTCCGTGCTTTCAGCGACGCTTTTCCTGCTACACATATACCTGCTGAAACCAGGTACGTTCGGATATGCAGATGACAATACGGTTGTTGAAAGCTACATACCCAATTCACGAGCTAGTGGAGCCCAAATACAGTCACTCAGAGAGGCTATGGTCGAACGCATGAACGTGTCACTGAAGGCAGTGTCCGATTGGGATGAAGCCAATTTGGTCTCGTTCAATGCTAGTAAGACCCAGGCATGTCTTATCTCCGCTAAACGGAGGCCAGTCCAATCTAAGCCCTACTTTCCGAGATGTATCCCTTCCGATAACCGACCATCTTGAGCTTCTTGGAATCTCGACTTCGAAACTCAACTTCGGCCCGCATATCGACTCGAAAGCACAGTTAGCAGCAAAAAAGCTGGGCATCCTCAACAAGGTGAGGCAGTATTTTACACCTAGCCAGCTGCTCGACCTTTACCAAGTACAAGTCCGATCGTGTTTGGAATACTGTTCACATCTATGGGATGGTTCAGCCAAATACCAACTTGAGGACTAAACCCAATAAGGTCTATTTAACTTTTTCACAACGGGAATATGAGTTAAACAGTAGTCGTTAATAATTTAACCTATTTGACCACATATCTGGAACAAAGCAATCAGAGTATGCTCAAGACTTGAGTCTTGAAAGTTAGACGCCTGCAAACTTATGCAGTTAAGCCCCTTCCTTTGACTGCGAAGTTATAAGAGACAACAAACATCTAACGAGCAGAACGCATCAGGACAGACTTACGACTTGTTAGTTCCATAACTAGGCTTATGCTAGTCTAGAATTTAGAATAGGTGTCCGACGTAATAACAATTACAGATAATATAGTCAGAACTAAATTTATACATTTTAAAATTGCATGGTCTTAGTCCAGGAATAGGCGATCCTTTTAAATGATTGAAATACAATTAAATATTTTTTCATCACACTTGCTCGAAAAAGATCTTATTACATGCAGGTGTACTGAACAAATGCCTATTTTGTTGCCGCGGGAGTTATGGATTGTGAAAAAAAGAGGTATAACTCCCTAGGGAGTTATAGCTTTTTTTTTAAATTATGTCGTTTATTCATACAAACCAAGTAGCATAAATGAGTTTTACTTTTAAAATACTGACGTTTATAATTTAATATTTTTGTTTATGCTTAAAATTATTTAATTTGATTAATTTAACAGCCGTTTAAAATATTTTTACATAATTTTCAATCGTGGCTGAATGCCGAATAGGTCTGTGCCTTCGATGCCTCACTTGCCAAGAAATTACAAGATGGCGGACGAATGTTTGTATTTCACCGAATTTAAGAATTATTTCGCTTAAAATTTAATTTTTCTTCCCAAGTGTGATGAGAAACATTGTGTGTAACTCCGGGGGTAAGAATATTGCAAACTCGGGTTTTTAATTCACTTGTATCCAAAATTTCCCTTACCCCCCTCGTTGCACAAAGTACCTACTATTATATGCTAACCGAGTCTTTTTATATTTATACCTATCAATGCTTTTTAACAATAGCTTTAATTTATTAGCTAATTAACAGTGATCGGAACTGTGGGAGTAAAACTTTAACAAAACAATAACCTACATAAGACAACCCCAAAAGATTAAAAATATATCGAATTTTCAAAACATCCTAATATACTTACTTATTGTAAAAAAAATATAAAAAGATATATACTGTCTATTTTAATCGCCTAACAAAATGTTGATCGGTACCCCTAGTGTAAATTTATTCGATAGCGTGACGTGACGTACGCGTTTGCGTTAAGTCTCATTTTGTATGGGATTATGAGTTTCCAAAACGTCCCGCTTGGCGCGCTGTTTCTAAATCCCATAGAACATGAGACTTAACGTAAACACGAACGTCACGTTACGCTATCGAATAAATTTACACTAGGGGTTCTGACAATTATCGTAACCAGAATTTGAGTTATTTACCTCCTTGACCTATTGGATCTATTACCTACTAGGATAGCCTAGTAGGCCTCATAGGAGGCCGATACAAAAATAATAGGTATTCTACACTTTTTAGTCATTTCCGTCTTAAGGATTACTCACGTTAGAAGGGTCCGGGTCTGGGCCGAGGCATCCACTTAGTTTCATTTAGAAAGCATTACGTGATCACCGGTCACCTGTCATAGAAAACAAAGTGTCGGTGCTAAATCGTCCTTTGAGAGAATATAGCTATCTTCTCTTAAAGGACAATTTATGCTAGAACGTCAAACAGTACACAGCTAGAACAGTAGCTACTGTCCATGGTTATCATGACTTTACGGATTTTTTACGACCCGGCTGGCTTAGTGGGTAGTGACCCTGCCTATGAAGTCAATGTTACTGGGTTCAAATCCTGGTAAGGGCATTTATTCGTGTGATGAGCATGGATGTTCCTGAGTCATGGGTGTTTTCTATGTATTTAAGTATTTATAAATATGTATATATTATATGTATATATATCGTTGCCTAAGTACCCTCAACATAAACCTTATTTTGCTTACTGTGGGACTTAGTCAATTTGTGTAATTTATTTAATCGTATGGCTTATACAAAAAAATAGGCAGTTACATAGATATATCACAGAATAAAAATTACATTACAATTAAAATTTAAATTTAATGTCAATATTCAGAGCATTCAGCCACGCAATTGCGTCGGGTGTTAGGCGCAGCAGTCCTCTGCTGGTCCCGAGTATGAGTGCAGAGGGCATCGCTGAATTATATGCTCCATAGTCTGGACTTCTTCGTCACACTCGCACATTGCAGAGTCTTTCCACCCCCATTTATGCAGAAAGTAATTGCAGTGACCGTGACCCGTTCTCAGTCTATTTAAGTGACACCACAATCTCCGGGGGAGGTTGAATCCTAATGGTTTAGAAGTCGGGTCTATGGTTTCTACGTGAGAGCCAGCAGAAGCAGTGGTAATGGACCAGTTTTCCAGGCTTCAGTCACATCATTTAGAGTTTGAGCAGCAGCATACGCAGGACTTCGGGACTTTAGGCATTGGGGTGGTGGGTAGAAAAACTCATTGTGGATAGGCAATGCTGGTTTGAAGCTGATCTTCTCAGCTTGCAATTTGTGTAATAATATCCTATAATACTTATTTATTTTAACTGTGAGATATCTCCAAATTCATCTCAGTTACGGAGGGGACCTGTACTAATTTTATGTAAGCTATTACTTCGGTTTTAAAACTTAAAATATATGTATATTAATAAAGCGCCAGCCGCTCCATAAAGCTTAACTACGGTAACCCGTTATGTACTACGTGTACCATAAAGGACATAAAGAATCTCGTTTAAGTTAACCCTTGCAACACTTTCCAATTCGGAGTAAAAACCTCTAAACATCGCTCCCTATAATAACGTGGTCGCGTATATATAACCAGGATCACCTCGCCTCAATAAACCATTGAACTGAGAAATGTATAGACGCTTAATTCGATTCAACAAAGTCTTGGTAAACAATAATTTAAATAGTTTCTATGTAAGCTGTAAACACCCATGGCTCCGAAATTTTTTTTCCTGAATCGACACGTTGGACCCGGGTACGTCCTCAAACTGCGTCCACAAGAGAGGTATGGGCATTGTGAATGTCATCTCGCTCTGTGTGGAAGGGCACAGCACAGCGGATGTCATTCCAGATCTAGAGCAGAGCCCAACTGGGGAAGTACCACCACCTTACAGAAAATCGCAGCCAAATAACACTAGACCCTACTCATAGTGTTGTGTTCCTGCCGGTGAGTAAGGTTGGCAGAGCTCAACGAGGGGCGGGAGGGGGTTAGGGTCGGCAACGCGCATGTAACTCCTTTGGAGTTGCAGGCGTACATAAGCTACGGATACTGCTTACCATCAGGCGGGCCGTATGCTTGTTTGCCACCGACATAGTATTTAAAAAAAAAATCTACAAAATTTCACGATAATCAGTTGCGAAATGCATCCTGTAAAGTAGAGCATATAAAAATAGGGAAGAATGTTTTCCTTCGCTTCATAATTTATAAAGTGCTAAAATTTTAATGATGCCAACTTCACGATCTTCTATATCTGCACTATTATTTAGCTAGCATTACGGTAACGTACGGTTCGATTCAAAATACCCTTAATTTCAATAGGTTAGATATATTTAACTATCCTGCTTATTTCTCATAGTATCATATATTGAAATTACACCTTTTAGTTTTCCTTTGACCTCGTGAAAGTCGAGAACCTCCATGACTCAGCCATTAAAAAAAGAAGTCGACTGAAAATCCATATATTTTTCGGTTATACTCACAAATTTTCTCGAGAAGTGGTTAAGAAATATTTCACGAGAATAAGTAGGTTAAGAAGTATTTCGCCTATGGAGGAAAATAGCCAGACAGTTATATGCCTCATTCAAGCTACCGTAAAATGTACCTACTTTGGTCAGAATTTGCTACACAATTCAAAATTTAATCAGTATTATTTTTTATTTATTTTTAAATATTTTGGTATTCAAGTTGAGATACACCGATTCCCCATTTAAAATAAACCTACACTACGACAACAAATACTACTAAACTAATACATCATGATGTAAAACTTATTTATAATTATTTTTTTTTTATTTAAGGTTTACCAACAGATACAACACTACAAAAAATACAGATAAAAACCCAAAAATACATGAGTAAGTGTCTATCCAATAATAGGTAAACACAACATGCGTTAATACTTAATATGTATTTAATCAATTAAGACCTAAAGTAATTATGATGTTTTGATATAGATAAAATGTATAAAACTGGTGCTGGAGCACAATTTATCCAGTGCGGAGCAAAGTCGGCATGGTATCCGTTTTTATGCCCAAGTATTTTTAAAACGAAATATCCGGGGACAATCTAGCCTCAAACTATGCAACGCTACTATGGGTACTAGGCGACGATATATATACGTATATAGGTAAATACATACTTATATACATAGAAAACACCCATGACTCAGGAATAAATATCTGTGTTCATGACACAAATAAAAGACCTTACCGGGATTCGAACCCGGGACCATCAGCTTCATAGGCCGGTCGTCAAAACAGTCGAAACGCAGACCTTTGCTTCGTGGTAACCTCAAAGAAATTGCAAACCAATTGGATTTTCCATCATTTATTTTTTAGTTTAATTATTCACTATTAATTATTGAAACAAGGTTTAACACAAAAAGCCACTATTGAAAACATCTAGGGTTTATGTAGTAGTTGGCGAGATCGCGCGGACCGATCCGCGTTTGCTTAAGGTGGTTCGATTTCCATACAAAAAACAATTGCGTTTTATGAAGTCATATCACACTATTACTACATAAATATGTGCACATCTATCTACTTTCGACTAATAGTTTGCGCTAAATTGATAGAAAAACTATATTTCATACAGAAATCACGCAAAACACGTTATATTTTTCTATCAAAGTAACACCAAAATAACGTTTTTTGCGTGGTTTCTGTATGAAACATAGTTTTTCTATCAATTTAGCGCAAACTAATATTCGAAAGTAGATAGATGCGCACATATTTATATAGTAATAGTGTGTAATGACTTCATAAAACGCAATCGTTTTTTGTATGGAAATCGAACCACCTTTATATTATTATTACATACTTAGTTATATTTTCCTGTCGAAGCTGTTATTGTATCCAGTCCATATGATCGAGTTCGTTGCAATATCCCGCACATTTGTATAAACTTTTTTGCAAGACAGCTGTCACGGTTTACGCCCTGTCGTAAAACCTACAAGCCGGATTTTGACAAAATACGTTCGGCCTCGTTTTACGGCGTTTTGTCTTTATGCGGCTATCACATTCCGCGATTTATTTCACTCGTTCAAGTGTCTGTAAAAATATGCATGCGGAGTTTTTTTATGTCCTGTGATATTGTGGCCATTTTATGTTGTTTTTATGTTATAATTGCTTTTCTAGTGAGATCAAACAAATTTAACTTCATTCATTTCATTTCATAGTAGGTTTTGGCAAAATTTTCATTTTTGGTACAACCTTTTATCGCTGACGGTACATTTATTTCCAAGAGCAACTAATACTCATCGAGAGAATTATATTGTTATAATAATAATAAAACAAACTATAAGTAACCCCAAACACAATTATTATTGTTTGCGTTGTTTTAGAACAGAGTTCCCATGGCCACCTCCTGTCTCTATCAAATCAACTCCATCGGCCCTACTCGAAGAATGAGATACGCTAACGATAAGTTCAGGTTTAGATAAGTTCTCATTTAGGTATCGTTTGTATGTCGTATAATTGACCGAAGCAGCTCGATTTGGGAAACCAATGTCACTTTGACCTTAGAAATATCGTAGATAGATCTTATTGGGATCACAGCGGAATCAAAATAAACGTCCATATTGGTATTATATAGCTATCGATCTTTCAAAGATCTTTGCAAGATCTTAAACGTGTCTTAATCATTTTTCGAATCGGGCCGTATGTCATCATAATATTGCATTACCATCCCATCTACATATGTGTGCAAAATTTCAGTTCAATCGGAAATCAGGAAGTGGGTCAAATTTAGCTTTCAAAATTTTACCCATACATACATACATATACATACTAACTTACTTACTTACTTCACTGGCTCAGTGACCCAAACAGGATCTTGGCCTCTGACACAAGAGTGCGCCACTCTGCCCTATCCTGCGCCACTTCACGCCAGTTGGGTATTCCGAGGGCGAACAGGTCTTTTAGGACTTCGTCACTCCAGCGGTATCTGGGACGCCCAGACGGAAGTTTTCCACCCGGGTGCCCCACATACGCTCTTCTCACGGCACGATCCTCTCCCATCCTCTCTAGGTGACCGAGCCAGCGGAGTTGTGTGGCTTTAGTCTCACCAATTATATTGGGCATCGCAACCAGCGATACATACTAACAAGGCAAGTTAAATAATATAGCTTGTACAAAGACACTTGTTTTTACAGAAGCGACTGCCGTCTGACCTTCCGAAGGGAAATCTACGCCATTTCAGAATAAATGTGGTTTCTTTTAACGAAAAACGACTTGTAAGTTGCAGTTAGTATGTGTGTCTCACTCTCTTCACTCAACTACGAGGTTAACTGGGAGAGATCCCTTAAGGGGATAAGTTTGCATTTATACTTAGATTTTGCTAGTTGTAAGTTACTCTTATTATGTGTTTTTGTACATAAAGAGTTTACTACTAGTTACTATGAGTCGGGGTTCGAACCCGCGAACCTCTTGCTCTTCACTGTCACCAACACACGTTTTTATAGAACCTAATAGAACGAGAGTATTACTATTAATATTCACTTGTTTTTTTTTAATCTGGTAGTGTTCAGAATTTCCAAACTTTTACTGAAAAAAAAAAAACAGAATTTTGATAATGCCTATGTACAGTCAGCATCAAAAGTAGCGGATCAAACAAGGTTTCAAAAGTATCTACCATTCTGTAACATCTTAGCAAAAAGTGATAGTTCTATATGTAGAACAATTACGACTATAAATGATATACTTTTGAACGTAAATTTGAGAGATTTATCTATTTGGAAAAGTTATCCGCAATATCAGATACTTTTGGCGCGTTGTTTCATCCGCTACTATTGATGCTGACTGTACCTACTATGTTATAATTCTAATATTCCAAACGCTCTTATTGTTTATTATTTCCGTATCAAAATCATTTATTTAAAAAAAAAAACCTTTTAACCACTGTAATTTATCATTATAACTTTTGGCCAGAAACTTTTATGAAACTATTGTTTTCAAGCATAAATAGCTATTACGAGGAAATTTACCCATAAAATATCCCTTGAGATAAAACTAAGTCAGTTTTAAACTGCCCCAATAAAGTACTGTTAGCTGCGAGATGCTAAAGTTTGTTTAAGATACTTCACTATGGAATTCATAGTTTGTGTAGTATAACCAGTATATTAACTTCATACAAGTATCAGGCTTAACGAATACCGTACGTTTTTCAAGCGTTTATATTACGTCGAAGTTAATTATTTACACACGAGAGCAATAAAAACGGGTCAAGTTTTCTATAAATCTTCAAACCAAGTGACATGTTTTCGTAGCTATTTAAGTGCTTAGGTAGGTAAGTAAGTAAGTAAATATTCTTTATTGCACCAACAATTATATTACATTTATTGCACCAACAATTACATACATGTAAAACTACAAATGAATTTTAAAGGAAAATAGAACCAGGTAACAACAGGCGGTCTATACAGGGTGATTCAGGAGACGTGAGCAGGATCAAGCTTGAGCATTCAGTAAGTTATAAGCAACTGTTTCGTACCAGTATTTGTGAGACTAACGTTCTTTAATTTTTTACTGTTCAAAAAAAATGTTTTAATTTATTTACGCCATGTATGGTCACCCTCTTTGTTTTATCCATAACAAGTGACAAATTGAATGTCTGGTTACTTTTGAAAAATCGTATCTCACTCAAGTGTGACATTTTGTTTTCTTCATAATCAAACTGCTGTCATAACGGTTAAAGAGGTTTTATCTTTCTTAATTAAGTGTTGTAGGGTGTCCATGATTGTAGATTATCAAATTTGTCCTTCCCAAAAAGTTAAATAACAGAAAGAAGATGATTGTGTTGACTTAGTGCTGCTCACGTCTCATGAATCACCCTGTATAGGCGGTAGGTATATGTCTTGTTCGACTTACAATGTTCTTTGTGACAAACACACGTAATAGTCAGGGTAGCTTAAAAGTCTTCTTAAGCTATAAGTTACAGGCCAATTCGAACGTACGCTAACATCAGAATGAAATCGGAATGATATCATTTAAGTTACACTCGTGCCAATACATGTACAGATAAGTACAAGCGAAATGCATGATATCTGAATGACAACATTTAGATTCGAATTGGCCTGTTAGGCTGCATAAACATAGGACAAATCAATGTATTTTATAACAATTTCAATTGATGACTTTGAATAAGTACCGTAATTGTAATACTGCCCTACCAGATAAAACAACCATAAAGAGACATTGCAAAGCCAGTTGGAATTTTAAAAAACGCTTCCCGAGAGTCCGTTAAACAATTGAATGAGTTTTCGTTGCTGTTATTTCTAGTGGCCAGTATTCATATTAAAAAAAAAAACATTTTAGGCGATCCTAAAATGGGCCAGTTAATTTATTGTAAATTGTATTGAATTTTTTTTAAATTTATTGAATAAACAAACAAGAATTTAATACAAGACCCATCGTAGGCAAAACCTTGAGGAGGTTTGTGTGCCGATGGGGAGTTCAGAGAAAAAAAAACAATATATTAATATCTTATACCTAATAAAAAAACATTGTAGGATTTTTAGTATTAGTAATATTTTTAATAATGTCAATATTTATCCAATAACCAATGTAGAAGTTTTGCAAAGAATGAAGAAAAAATTGGAACTTTTGGAAACAGTAAAGAAAAGAAAGATATCGTACTTTGGACATATATATCGTAACAATAAAAATGTAATTCTAAGGAACATAATAGAAGGAAAAATAGAGGGTAAAAGAAGTAGAGGAAGAAGGAAGCTAGCCTGGATGGATAACATTAAAAGCTGGACTCATATAGGATGCTGCCAACCTGAGCAGAATGGCAAAAGATAGAAATAAGTTCCGAGAGATGGTCGCCGACGTCAGATGATGACATGGCACAACAAGAAGAAGAATATTTATCCAGGAAGGAACTTGGGGACTAATTTATTATAGAAGTAGTCGTCCACTATCCACTTAAAGTACTTGCGATAATAATTGTACAGTGACTATGTAAAACTTGGCCATGAATACATTAATTTATATCTTGCTTGTCTTTTATATGAAATTTTTATGCAAATCAGTTTTCGACTTTGTTTAAAAAATAATTAGCTCCACAGGAGAGCTAGATGAGTAACTAGCTACTTACTTTAATTATTAAGTAAGTAAGTAAATATTCTTTATTGTGCACCATACAGTTAAAAATAGACAGGAAATGAAAAAACACGTAAAGGTTAGGTAACGACAGGCGGTCTTATCGCTAAGAAGCGATCTCTTCCAGACAACCTTTGGGTAGCAGGAAACTATGAACTTACAACATTGAACGGGTAGTGCCGATATACATATAATTCAACAAAATGAAGACGCAAACAATATAATAAATACCTACATACTAATAAAATAAATACATATATATTATATGCATAATATATTATACAATCATAAATAAAGGCAAGCGTTATTACGTATATAAGTATAGAATTATTTTCTTTCCCTTCACTTTTAAGCCTTATTTATCCTCTATAGGAGATAGACCCTTCAGGAAAAACGTATTTTCGCAGGGGCCTCGATTTGGTAAACTAATATACGAAGGAAGGGTTCCGTACCATTTATGACGTATTAAAAAAACTACTTTCGGTTTCGGTTCAAACCAATTTTCGGTGGAAGTTTGCATGGTAATGTATATCATATATATTTTTTTTAGTTTTATCATTCTGTTATTTTAGAAGTTACAGGGGGGGGGACACATTTTATCACTTTGGAAGAGTGTCTCTCGCGCAAACTATTCAGTTTAGGAAAAAATTATATTAGAAACCTAAATATCATTTTTGAAGACCTATCCATAGATACCCCACACGTATGGGTTTGATGAAAAAAGATTTTTTGAGTATGGGGAACCCCCAAAATTTATTGTTTTTTTCTATTTTTTTGTAAACATCTTAATGCGGTTCATAGAATACATCTACCAAGTTTAAACAGTATAGCTCTTATAGTTTCGGAAAAAAGTGGCTGTGACATAATCGGACAGACAGACGGACATGACGAATCTATAAGGGTTCCGTTTTTTGCCATTTGGCTACGGAACCCTAAAAAGAAGACAGGAAGAAGGAGCCTGCTATTGTGGGAGCATGGAGGGAAGAGGTCATTCACAACAGTAATGAAATTATGTAGTTATTTGTGCAACAAGAGAGGAAAGTTATTTTACACCTCGTGTTTTTGAGTCCCGAGTAAGCGAAATATTCTATAATTGAATCACGAGCGAGGCGAGACTAATTTTTTTTTATTTTTAGTCCGCAACATCAAACTATCAACACATTAAATTGCATCTAACTCGGTTCAGCGGTTTAAGTGTGAAGAGGTAACAGACAGACAGATAGACAGAGGAACATTCGCGTTTATAATAATGAATAAAGCCCCGTGGGTTAGCTTCATCTCTCATTCACTGAACGTAAGCGGTGAGCGGGACGGCCGTGCGTGCCCCCCGGGATCGCGGATTAATATTTTCGAAATGTTATTTTTCGATCAAAAATAAAATTGTGCATGTTTAGAAGAAATTTTCATAAGGTATACTATTTTTAGCTTACAAGATATGTTAGAATTTTTTGAGGTGCGTTTTAGACATAATTTCGTGATTTATTTTATATCGAGCGGAAGTCACGAAATCAAGTTACGAAGCGAAGAAGTTAGTAGAAAAAATCCTCAAGATTGCTATTTATATTTTTGGAAACTGTATTATAATCTGAAAAAACGCTACTATTTTTTTTAAACTTACTGAACCTAATGCGCCTTGAATAAGGATAAGTAAGAAGAGCGAGATACACTGCGGTGTTGTCCAGATAATATCAATTTGAAAAATTCGGTTGCTGCTCAAGACCTGTCTTGAACCGGCTATGCTCACTACAGCAGTAACAACCATTAAAACCATTCAAATTTGAACTTTGTTGCACAAGAACACGGTTGACAATTGAATAAAATGGCGGTTACGGCTGTTATTGTGGGAGCATGGACGTCCTTAACTCAATTAAGATAGGCACGCTACGACTTCTGCCTACGAGTCTAACTGTTTCACAGGGAAATCACTACAGTAAGAAAGTCATAGTACATTACGATACAAGTGCGAAAAATAGGAAATTCGAAACGAGTGGCGATAAATTGAAACAAGACCGAAAGGAGTGTTTTATCGAGTCACAGACTTGACGCATTGACGGTTCAAGCTAATTTGGCGATCAATACTAATGCTAGGACATTTTCCAAATGTAACCCTAAAAGGCTCAACAATTAAAGTCCATGACTGTACCATCAAACAAGTTTATTTTGTAGTTTTAAGTGTTTTTTAAGCCGACTTACACATTTTTTTTAATGCGTATATTTATGTTATTCCTTATATCAAAATTTGACAAAAACAACAACAGTCAAGTTTTATGTATATTTTATAGGGGTCTCGTTATTTTTTTTATTAACTCTATCTATGATAATTTAACCTATTTAAGTACCTATCTATTTACACAGGCAGTAAGGTTAACAAATTCAGTTTTTGTCATTTACAAAGAACAGCACTGCAATTTTCTTTTGTCCTTCCTAAACTACAGTTGCAGTACTGTTCTAGTCCTAATACAGCGCCTATCTGTCATCTGGCAGACCAGCGGAGCAGAAGTTACTGCGATATCTAGGCCACTGGAACCGTAGTTCAGCAAATAGGCCACAGGCCACAGTGTTGTTTACAAGTCACCTACGTTGGTTAGGGTAAGGACCACCTGTATGACATTTGTATAGCAACTGCAGCTACATTACTGTTACAGCATTACTGCTGCGGCGTTGAAACGGGCATGGTCACTGTCAATTTCGCTGGTAGATGAGTAACTCCTACTGCCGCGATTAAAACATTCAATCGGTCACTCATTTTAAGAAATAGACGGTGGCATCCCTATAGTTGTGCCGTTCTCAAGAACATTCTCCGTATACTACGGGGAATGTTCTCGCGCGAGAATGTTTTCCATAGAAAACGGGGAACGGTCTGGAGAACGTCAGAACTATAGGTATCCCACGTGAAGGCCGCAGGAGTAATGGCTCAATCAGTTGCCATCCAATGCAGCATCAGTTGCCATCCAAACGTCACCTTAACACTCAAACCATTAGTCATCATGATGGCGTGTACCGTCTATGAGAGACCATTCGTCTATGTATAATGTCATTAATGTCCGAGTGAAGATTTCAAAATAATAATTACCTTCTTAGAAACAAATCATATTGTTTTTATTTGTGTTTTTTAAGTACTTACTCCGTTGGCTCAGCGACCCAAAATGAGACTTGGCCTTCGACACAAGACAGCGCCACTTTTCTCGGTGCTGTGCGATTTTTGGCGAGAAGTCGCACAGGACCGAGTTTACTTGACAGTTTTTTGTAAATAAAGTCAATCGATCTTGATTTTCCTGAGGATCAAATGTCTATAGGTATAAGACTCATGGCATGTAAGCAACACAAAGGTCAGAAATGAGAGTTAAAGTCTGACGCTCGCACTCGACGATTGAAACGCCTCTAACAAAATGATAATGTAATGTGACGTCTCATTACATTAGTCTGTCCTAAATGAATGGAAAATCAAGTAAATTGCTAATTTTGACCTTGAAATATTGCGTTTATGTATATAGTTGCAGTACAATTAATTTCTTAATAAAATGTAAGGAATCGAATGGTACAATTTTCTAGCTAGCGGGGTCTCAACTACTACCCGTACGAATTAACCGTGCACTCCGCTGGAATGCGACCCCTCTCCCGCTGCCCCGCGCGGCGCTCCGCATTCGCCGCAAGCGCTCAGTAGTGATAGCATCTTTGTTGCCGTTGAGCGTCTCGTTTTAATCGTCTAAATACGGTTTAAATCTCCTGTTGTTATTACTAGCTACTACTTAGCACGAGGTACACAGTTAATTCGTACGGGTAGTATGTGATTATTGCGTCTATTTGAGTTATGTTTTTAAACAACGTGAGAAAAATCCCGTCATCTATATCAAGCTACAATCAGGCTCTGATAAAGGCCTATCTGAAGCCTAGACCTACTTGGAGAATAAAAAGTAATAGAGGGCGTTCTGGCCGAAATAGACGCATTAACCCCATAGTTGCATTATTCCGGTTGACCATATAGGTTTTTAAAGATTCGGAAATGCGCATGTGACTACGCTGTAGTTGTAATTTACCCGTTTTCCATTGTATCATATTGATATCATAGCCATAATATAAAAAAAAAATACGTCCTTACTGAGCGTGAAGGACGAATTTTATAACACAATCTCACACATTTATTCTAAAAATCTAACAACAGTTTCTATTGCTACTTATGTGTACACATAAATCTTCGATGAAATAAGTTCTTTTCACGGTTACTGATTTATCACCGATGAAAGAAGTTTACGCCCTCGTAAAATAAAAGGTAAAATAAACCCTCTGATTAATGGGATGAATATAAAGGCCATTTCATTAACATATAAATAGTTACATATACTGTATAATAAGCTTTTAATAGAATAAAGTAAAAAGAAAATCGCTCTATGTAATATTTTAATTTTATTACAATATATGATAATTAGGTTTGGTTTAATGTGTCTACAAATTAAAGACGCATTTTCAAAGATTGTAAATATTTTGTGAGTTGTAGAAAGTACAGATCAGAGAAATTCCATACACTACTTAAATATTTCATAACTTACAGGGTTACAGGAGAGCAAAAAAGATTAAAAAATAGCGACGCTTTTGCCCCGACTGACCTCAATTGGAAATGATTTTCATAAATACTGTAAACAGATTTCCTCTTAATTTCCTTATTATTTCCAGTTCCACTTGACTGGAGGTTTATTATACTGATTGGAATAACAGGTTATGATTTTGATCTGGATTTGTTATGTTATATGATCTCATGGATTTATTATTACTATAGAGAAGCCATACGAAACTAAGATATTGTAGCAAACGCAACCTATGCCACGCGACCGAAACGTCGTAAGCGCTGTAAAATTCATGGCGCTTATGCGTTTAAGTCGCGAGATTCACGCTCCGCTTCTATAGTTTGTTGTCAAAACAACAACTCATGGCGCAAAATACTGGTTCTCTGTGCCGGTTCTATATGTATGTATAATAGTTCAATGTATGCTCATTAACATTTCTTCAAAACCAAAAAGTCACTTTTGACACTGACAGATTATAATATCCATAATAAATCCTTCATGTTGTAGTCGCTGAGGTCCCAGCAAAATATCAAATAGAGATGAACGGGTGATGTCACCGTCAATATCCTTGAGTGCAGTATGTTCGTGTTCTTCTTCTCACACTGAACGTAAACATGAGTGAGACGGAATTCGTGCCCGGGAGCGAGGATATCATGTTTTTAAATTTGAATATTTTGTATTGTAGCCATTGATATACTAGAGTCGGCATCTCCAACAAAATGATTCCACACCTCATTGAAATGCCGGCACTTCATTGCGTTTAGTACGTCTCTGACTACTGGCGAGATGACACACATGTAACGAAAAAAAAAATTGAAAATGCCTTTATGCGTTATGAAAATGTAATTTAATAATATTTAGCAACATAATATAAGCAATATAATAACAATCCACTGCGAAAAATGTTTTGTTTTAAGCTTATTTAGATTATTTTGAAACGTCACTTTAAACACTCGCGGTGGTACGCCATTTTCTTTGGCGCATAGATTACATTTTGCAGATGTAACAGGAGGTACTAATGATAATCTACCATATTGTTTATATAATATATACACAAAAATGATAAAATAGTTGTTGTCTTGTAACTTTTTGAAGTGTTTTTATTATATTTAAAGAATACATTATGTTATAAGCCCCATTTGATCAAAATTGCTACGAGTACGAGTCAAACACAAAAGGTTAAAATAGTCTTTTAATATTTTAAGTTCTAGTATTTTAATATCGGCAGTGTCATAAAAGAAACAAAAATCATTACACGTTAGCCCTTTACGACCGGTTCGATATAATTCTGCAAATTACTTTTAAAAAATCCTGCCCGCAAGTAAATTGTCTTTTCGAGCTCAGACCTATTCCGATCGAATCTGCAGACATTAGCGACACGTTTCAGTACTAAATACCGCAGGTCAGTAGGATCAGTCCGTCGCGAGACTGCTTTGAAGATGGTGGCATTTTTTGATGGGAGCAGTGGCACACGTAAGTTCTTAATTTTGTATAATTTTGGTATCAAACTTGTTATTTAATACTTAATTATTACAGTAAAAGAGTTATGTGTGTTTATTTATCACAAATTAGAGTAACAATAAGTTATTAAGGGGAAACTACATGCTCGTAAAAAAGAAGTGCACGAATTTGTGGGTTCGGCCGTAGCCCGTAAATCGATGGTCATAACTATTTGCAAGTTTTTGTCTATCCGGCTTCTGCGCAGAAAATCAAATCAAAAGAAATAGTCATATGTTTGAAAGTTTTATAATACTTTTCGTTTTGTAATGTTAGATTTGTGTTTTTTTTAAGCGTCCATTAAGAGGCAAAAAATTCCTTGAAATTTTGTGCAATAATGATACGAGTAATGAGTATATCACATGTTGAGGAATTATACGATGACCTCGAAGAATTCCCTTATTCGCTTTTTGAATGAATTGAAAACGAAATCAAAGAATCAACGACGAATACGATGAGATGTACCTAAAGATCTGCTGATGGTGACAGACCCAGTGTCACTAGTTCGGAGGAAAGACAACAAATATGTTTTCCTACTGTCTAACTGCTCGGGAACGATCAGCATTAAGGTTGTCAAGAGATGAGAGATAAAGATTCGGTCATACGTGTATGTTACAGCTTCAGAAAAAGTTATGAACTAATAAACCCATGGGAGACCTTTTTTTAAACAAGGAGATGGACACTGAAACTAAATTCTTTCTTTCTTTTTACATGTGAATGAATCAGTATTCATTTTATGGATATTCGCTTGATTGTGATGCCATAGGCCGTCCTAGGTGCGAAATACTGGATTTACTCGATTTTCGCTTCATAATCTTAGAAATGTTGGTTAAACCACCAAGAAAACGACGTAGTGAAGCATATCTGAGGCGTCTGAGTGATGTTTCAGATGATGCTTCAATTTGACGATACCAAATCTCCAAGAGCCCGCCAATTTCAGACTGCTTCAGACTGCTTCAGCAGGGCTATTACTCGTTGTATTAAATGCAACGTGTTCGTTACACGTCAAAATATTTTTTTCAAGCTTTTCCTTTAGATGTAGTTGAATTGAGAGTACTTTACAATTGTTGATTATTGTTTTTAATCATTCTTTAATCGTTAAGATGTTGATTCTTAAAGAAAATTGTGATAATTATGCTAAATTGAATACTGATTACTTCATATGCTATGTATGTGCAGCATACACATGCATTGTTCTGTAAAATGTTGCGTTTTAGTCATATTATTTTACAAAACTCAATGAATTTGCACGTTTGTGCATTTCCAGATAGTTCCTGAACGTCACTTTCGTGCACGCGATTTTTTTTATGATAAAGGACACTAGGATTTTTTAAAACATTTTATACGCGTATTTTATAACAATTAAAAACGGTTCACATGCATTTTTTATGAATCTTTGCAAAATATTTTTCCCGGCCGTAAAGGGTTAATGGAAATAAATAAAATTTATCTAGATTCTTTACAGTACGTATTTAGGCAGAAAATGAAAAGTTGTCATAACAGTTTCGCTTCTGACTAGCTATTATTCTTAAGCTTAGTGACAGACGTCAAACGCCGAAAATGGCGGACACAATTTATTTTCGATTGCGTGTCTAGTACGTACTACATTTTATATCAATGATTGTTGCATAATTTAGACCTATATTCATTTTTTTTTCTATCGAGAGAAATTCAAAAACTTAGGATTAGAATCAATACAAGCCCTTGAGAAATGCCTGAAAATTACTAATAAAATTTATCGCAGCCGTATTGTGATCCTAAAAATAACTACGACATTTTTTTAACCATTTCATTTCAAACAAAACTTTTGACCATAATATATCTCCGTTTACAGGGAAATGGCCGACTGGCCGTACAGATCATTATTCTTTAGTTTTCCCTCAATAAATACAACAAGTTCATATTTTTATGCGTGATGCGAACTTTAAAGGGTCTTGACTAGAATACGGCCTAAAATATCGGGCATGGGTTATCCTCTGAATTATTCAGTAAACGTTCTGACAGCGGCAAGTCACATGAGGCGAACGGTTTGAAGAAGGTATTTTGATGACCGGTTGGCGTAAAATAATCTGTCATGTCATAAAGTCGAATCGTTTTATATTGGGATCTTCTTCCTTTAGCTTTTTTCTTAAAACTTTACCAAAAGTGAGTCATTGGTCCGTTGACGTCGTACGCTGTACGCTGTATGTTACGACATCTAGGTACTATTCATATAGGGGGCGTCCTCTTCTTCTTCTTTTCCTTTTCCCACTTTAAGTGGGGTCGGCTCTCCTAATTAATTTACGCCAGGCACTTCTGTCCTGGATTGTCTTTATGTCTAGCTTGGCATGCTTTATTGTTTGGGTCATATTTGTCCACCAGGTGCCGGGCGGGCGCCCTCTACCGCGTTTTATTTCAGGAAATTCCAGCGCCTTACGAACCACATTGTCATCTTCTCTTCGCATAACGTGTCCGTACCATTCGCCGACTTTCTGTTATTTTTTCAGGTATTGGGGCTACCTTGAAACTACCTCTTACATGTTCGTTTCTAATTTTATCTAGTCTAGTAACACCCCCCGACCATCTCAACATTTTCATTTCATTTACATGAATTTTCTGTTCATGACTTTGTTTGACAGCCCAACATTCAGCGCCGTACAGTAAAGCAGGTCTTATTGCAGTCTTCTGTCTATTAATACACAGAATCAGAAAACAGCAGCCAAATAACACTAGACCCTATTCATAGTGTTGTGTTCCTGTCGGTGAGTAAGGTTGCTAGAGCTCAACGAGGGGGGCGGGTTTAGGGTCGGCAACACGCATGTAACTCCTCTGGAGTTGCAGGCTTACATAGGCTACGGAGACTGCTTACCATCAGGCGGGCCGTATGCTTGTTTGCCACCGACGTAGTATAAAAAAATAGGGGGCGTAAGGCCAAGAAATTAGAAGGGAACAAAATATGATGCACCGCGTGAATAAAACTTGCGACGATAGAGTACCCTAAAAAATTGGCCTCATCCAGCATCTGCCATTTTACCTTCCAATAAAGAGGAAATATAAGTATGAATTTGTAGGTCCGTTGTTGCTTTTTCACGACAGTCGTATGTTGTCTCTATCATAATATTTCATTTAACCCTTTAAAAGACCAAATTTTAAGTAATTTACAATTCTAGTCCCAGTTCAAAGTCTGCTTCATTCTGAATAAGAAAAGCGGCCAAGTGCGAGTCGGACTCACCCATGAAGGGTTCCGTACCATTTATGACGTTTTAAAAAACTACTTACTAGATCTCGTTCAAACCAATTTTCGGTGGAAGTTTGCGTGGTAATGTACATCATATATTTTTTTTTAGTTTTATCATTCTGTTATTTTAGAAGTTACAGTTCAGGGGGAATACACATTTTACCACTTTGGAAGTGTCTCTCGCGCAAACTATTCAGTTTAGAAAAAAATGTTTTTTTTTTTTTCTATTTTTGTGTCAATATCTTAATGCGGTTCACAGAATACATCTACTTACCAGCAAGTGTCAACAGTATAGTTCTTATAGTTTCGGAGAAAAGTGGCTGTGACACACGGACGGACAGACAGACAGACATGACGAATCCATAAGGGTTCCGTTTTTTGCCATTTGGCTACGGAACCCTAAAAATTACAAAAATATGATGACCATGAAAAAGTTACTGGTATTTTTGCCTTCCAATATCTTATAGGGTTACCATGGTTGACGTAAAAGAGCTTTTTCTTAAAAAAATATTGCAGACCTGATTCTCGCAGATCTTGGTGTTTTTGGGTTCTTTCAACTCAGAATCACTAGCAAACTAGCATATTCAATCTTGGTGATAAAAAAATGACCCAAAAATGCTTTGTACACTATATCGTGACGTAATGGAACGGACATTTTGGGACATTTATTTTAATGGTAGGTTGGAGAATGCTAATGATTCTGAGTAGAATGAACGCAAAAAGTCCAGATTTGTAAGAATAAAGTTTTCAATATTTCAAAACGGAATATCACAAAGTTATTCCGCTATCTCTTATCTTCTAGCCACCGATTTGATGGCTCGTCAAACCGACCCTTTTTATGCGTGGATCTAAGAACCTAGTCTGCTGCCGACCATTATTTCCTCGTTTGATCGCATCCTCGTATTCAAAGGTTTACATTAGGTTCTCAGGATTATTTATTGGTATTATATTTACAGTCCAATTCCAACAGCATAATGTGATTCTGATCTAACATGGAACTCAAATTCCAATCTTCTTCTTCTTCTTCCTCGCGTTGTCCCGGCATTTTGCCACGGCTCATGGGAGCCTGGGGTCCGCTTGACAACTAATCCCAAAATTTGGCGTAGGCACTAGTTTTTACGAAAGCGACTGCCATCTGACCTTCCAACCCAGAGGGTAAACTAGGCTTTGTTGGCATTAGTCCGGTTTCCTCACGATGTTTTCCTTCACCGAGAAGCGACTGGCAAATATCAAATGATATTTCGTACATAAGTTCCGAAAAACTCATTGGTACGAGCCGGGGTTCGAACCCGCGACCTCCGGATTGCAAGTCGCACGCTCTTACCGCTAGGCCACCAGCGCTTTTTTTTTTCCAATATAAAATGGATAAAAGCTTTTGATAACAGCAGTAGCTGCGATTCGGGCAATCAATGTCACTTTAATGTTAGATAGTATTGGATATCAGCCTGATATCTAACAGATATTTGACAAGAGGACCTGCTGAATTGCGCATTATCTCAATCAATCAATCTTTGGGTATTATGGCTCCATCGATATTGTCGATAATTCCGCTAACGCAACGTCAAGGTTTAGGAACATCTTTATGAAGACGAATGGCCGATAAATATCCACGATGCAGTTCACTCGGATAAAAATGGATCCGCATTATCTCAATATTCAACAGAAAATGTCACTTTTGACACTGACAGATCAGTATCATATCATATTGGAAACCGTTCGAATAACTAAAACTTATTTGGCATGTTAGCTTTAGGGCAATTGTACTTCAGTAGGGCTAAGATGGTCGATCTTTTATCATCCGTCACCATGCCTGTCACGTTCTAACAAATATGTACGTGCGAAAGTGACGCATGACATGATAAGTTATAAAAATGAAACCATGACACCGCCGCAGAATTTATTGAATGAACAAGGTTACTTAAATATTTGGGTCGACTTTTATTTTTTTGGAACGTTACAATAAAATTTGGTGTATATATTCTATACAATATAAGCGCAATTTTACTGTATGTTCTACAAAATCTTCCTCAGAGTTACCAAAACATTTCAGATTTTTGTAATCCAATGGAAATTTACATACATTTTTGTTCCGAATTGGGATTTCGTACTTATTTCGCCTATAATGAGCCCGATCCAAAATATTATTAGCTCTTTAGGGCTTTAAGATGCCGTGAGTTCAAGGAAGCGGAGTTTAAAAAAAATCCTATTGCCTTTTTAGATAATCCGTTACGGATAAAAAATATGGTACCATTCGATTCGTTACATTTTATTAAAAATAAACGCAATATTTCACCTACAAAAATAAGTGGCGGCGCGCGCGCTGCGCACGGTGGTGCGCGGTCACGCCGGCGAGTGCGCCGCCGTGCGCTACGGCGTGCCCACTGGCTCGGTCTATGGTCCTGTCGGCTACATCATGCACGTAAATAGTCTATGTAATGTGGTACGCGATTGTAAGATTTATATGTATGCAGACGATACGTGCATGCTGTACGCAGACAAAGACATAGCGGTTGCAATGGAAAAAGTTCAAAATGACCTGGACAACGTAATCAAATGGGCACACGATAATGGCATTATCATAAACCTCAATAAGACAAAATGTATGCATATACGCTCACCATATAATAAACCCCTGCAGGCGAATTTAAGTATAGTTGGGCATGACTACGACTGCTTGCACAAGGGGGGGCGAGACTGCAGATGTAGTGAAATCGTCTTCGTGAATAGCTTTAAGTACCTCGGGGTAACAGTCGACTGCGACATGTCATGGGCGGCACATGTTAATAACGTATGTGATAAACTCAAATCTGTGCTCGGAAAATTTTATCACTTGCGAAGTGTAGTAAACAGAGCCACACTATACATGTTGTATCACGCACTTGTAGACTCGATTATATCCTACGGTCTAAGTAGCTACGGCCGCACTTTTCCCTCATACCTAGATCGAATAAAAGCAATACAAATTAGGTTTTTAAAATATTTAGTAGATAAAAAAACAAAACAGGCCAATAGAAGTAACTATGACAAACTTTTTCCGATTTGCAACATATTACCAGTGCATGAAAAACGGTCCTTGCTTATAGCTCTGGAACAGTATCAGCGTAATGATTATAAAAAACCGATAGACCATAAAATACAAACAAGAAGCGTCACCAAGGAAATAAACCTACGTAGGTTGTTTATACCGAAAGTCTGTAACTACTATGGAAAACGTACTCGAAAATATTTAGTGCCCATGATTTTAAATAAATTACCAGAGCAGTTAAGATCCTGTCAAAACGTATCAAAGGTTGTGTATAAAAAAACGATTAAAAAAAGCATTAATGCTTGGACTGGAACGGGTCACATGATTAATAGGCCAACCGATTGCTTTATGTATTTATGTAAAAGGAAGTTAATACCTTGCACGTGTTACCGTAAAATGTATAATTATGTATAGGTAGTATAGCGCTAATATTAATACACTCGGGGGCAGTGGGATGCTGCACCCTGATAGCTTCATTATCCCACACACTTTGTTTAGCTTCACTCCGTGTGTTTGTTGTTTTCCAGTATCTGGTTGAAATAAAATGGAGCACCTATACCTACTGTTCCCATGACAATGCAGTAACAGACTGACTAAATAGGTAAACAAACCTAGTTAGATAGTCTGTTATTGCTACTAATGTTTATGTTAGCTTAATGTTTATCTAGTCTGCCTGTCTAAAGCTATTACAATTGTTTGTAAGAAATCGCACTCGCACTATAAATATAGCTATAAATCAAGTAAGCAATAACTTACTTAACAATGTTGGAGGGTAGAATAAGTTTTCTGCCAACAAACTGCTATGCAGTTTGGCAGATAAGCGATCATAGCCGATGTAATTTCTCTTTTATAAATAAATTAAAAAAAAAAAAAAAAAAAAAAAAAAAAAGTGACGTTACATCGTGACGTCACGATCAGTCAGTAGTGCGATTGTCAGACTGACTTTTGTATTGCTTTAACGTAATGGGTCCCATACAGACATTTGATCCTCAAAGCAAATCTGATCGACTGATACCATCATTAAAAAAACAACTAGCATATTCATGACAAAAGCTAGAAATATGAAAACTGCTCCTAAATCATAATAATGCGCAATTTTATTTTTAAGGGAACTCAGCGATTACTTTATCTTATACCTTTAAGCGAGCAATTCTTGTATATATATATAAATATATATATTTCTGTGATCTCGGAAACGGCTCTAACGATTTCGCTGAAATTTGGTATATGGGGGTTTTTGGGGGTATACAATCTATCTAGATTAGTCTTATGTTTGGGAAAACGCGTGTTTTCCTGTTTTCATGCGTTTTTCTTTCGACGCAGAATATGGTCGCTAATTTCGTGTTACCGGCCACTGTCCGTCTGGTCCAGCGGGTTAAGTAAGACGCGGACTGCTAAACGAGTGTTACGGGTTCGAATCTCGCCCGGTGATTAACTTTTGTTTTTTTTTTATTTGTTCAAGTTTATACCTATATAATTTTTATTGTTTTAGACAAGTTTAATTTAGTAAAAAAATGTAGTTAAGATTATTACCTATAGACCACCATATTACAATAAATAGTTATAACCCATCCCAGGGTCGCCCAGGTACTCTTTTTTTAAACTTACAACAAATTAAATGTTTAAAACATTACGGTCCCGAGCACGCACATCCGTCTCGTTCACGCTTGCGCTCAGTGAGAGTGAGAGAAAAACACAAACCGACTGGGACTTGAAATGTATTTAAAGATAATATTGAATGGACAAGGTTGCTTAGATATAGTTGGTCAAGCAAATCTTGTCAGTAGAAAAACGCGGCAAATTTGAAAAATCGCGGGCTAGCAACACTGTGTTCGAATAATTCCAAAATCGCGTGTAATCTGTGTTTTATCTGTAGAATGTGGATCGTCCATCTTGTTTGTTTACATTCCGAATCGGTGCTAATTCAAGAGAAATTTCTGCTCCCAGCATTAAAATAAATATCAATATATTAAATAATATTGTGCATGACCATAAGCAAAGTCAAGATGCCTACAATGTAAGTAAAATCATGCTCGTTGATCTTAACCATTAGAAAATTTTGAGGTTATGATAATTACTTCAAGATCCCGGAGAATTTTTAAGATAATATGCAGTTTTTTCTGTTTCAGGGTTAAAAGGCTTAAATAAAGATAAAACGTATGCCTAAATATATCCAATAAGACCACGAATTGTGCCCTCGAAACCGCAACTGATTCGATTGTTCCCAATATCAACAGACGAAGTCCTCAAATATTTTCAAAGGTAACTTTTTTAAACAATCTTAAGACGTTTAAGAACCTTGATTATACCTACTTTCTTTCGCAACATCAACCTAATACTTCCATATGTTTGTTGCAGGATTAAAACTCGCCCAATATAAGGCGTTCGTAAAAGTTTCTCTTCATACAAAACTTACCTACGGCGGTTTACGTACATACGTGTACAACGCAAACAAGACGAAAAATAAACTTGTTAATTAAAAAAACTAAAAAAATTGGGACAATAGTTTAGATTATTATTGTAAAAGTTGTCCGTTTGTTAATCATCACGAAAATATATTATTTAGGCTGATTTGTTTCATGCACTCAGCTATTGCACATGTATACCTATGGAAAATCCTAGTTTATACTTTCTGAAGTCGGTATGTACCTATTTAAAAGAAGTTTTAAGTCGCTTTACCTGTTTGTTCAATAAATTAAAATAATTTATTCAGTGTGCATAATTTTAGAAAAATATTTTAACATTTAAATCATACCTTCTTTTATCCAGAAACAATATAACTCCATATTACTCACATGAGTGGAAGTTGTTAAGTTTCCATTGTCAAGGTATCTTTGATTAATATTTTGAGTACCTGAAATTGTGTCAGTTCCTGACAAGTCTTGAATAGACTAATGTGAAAGTTAATAAAATTTCTTAACAGCATTCTCCTGATATCTAAATGACTTTTTTAAATATCTACATATAAAATATGATCTAGCCAATACATATACCTGTATAAAAACAGTAGTGTGAGCAAAACCTTACCAAGCTAGCATGTAAGAGTGGTCTCAGAGATATTGGAATATCTCTGTACTATAAATTAGGCAAATTGCTTTAGACTAAGTTTTATGTGTAACTACTACTATAAGAATACATTTTGAAACTTGGAATGAAAACTTTAAACTTGAAATTACAAATTTTCAAACAGATCTGTTTTATGCTTAAGATGCAATAAGTGACTAGGTACAAAGTATTCTGATGCTTGGTTGGAGTGGACCAGTAACATTGGTAACTTAATGATATTTTTTCAATGAATGGCCTGAATTAAGTGTAAGTAAGCTAAAGTGACCCGTATCTTAATTGCCTTGAAATTAAATGAACACCAAAATATCTGCAGTTGTGTTTTATTTATTTTTAATCTGTATATTTATATAAATATATTGTAAAACCATTTCAAAATTACACTGGTATGTGAATGTGACATTGTTCAAGAGAAATACACTAATTCACAATTAACAAGTGGCATAATTATTTTCTTTGGGCTTCTTCAGTTTCTGAACTGATGTTAAAAACAGCTTTCTACCGTGGTGCTCATGTTCTCTTTGCTCCCTATTTGTCTTCTAAGTTTGCTAAAACAGAATAAAACCATATCAAAATGATGTAAATAGTCCAGATATTTGATATTTAATAAGCCCTGCAATTGTGACAAGAATAGTTACAGTGATACCCTACCAGGGCTACCGCTGCCAGTGATGGCTCAGGGGTTACTTACCTAGGTTTTAATATTTACCTATATAAAACAATGGATTGTTTTATTCTAGTGAAATTCAGTAGTATAGGTACCTACTAACAGCTCGTTTAGTAAAAAGTACTCAAGTGCAAATGCCTTAACCTTTACATTTATTTAGCTATGACATCTTCATGTTTAAGTTGAATATATAATTATGTAGCAGATCTGCTCCTAAGCATACCAAAGGTTAAGAATGCGAGCGCTCGCCTTTTGCGTCCACCTTTTACTAAGCATACAAACCTTTATTTTAATTCAATCTATTGATATATTTTTCGATTGTACCTACCTAAATATGTCTAATTAGCTTTCGAAGGTTGCATAAAGGAGCATTTGTATTGCATTTTATCGTGATATATCTTTAATATTGAATTCCAACCGAGAAATCTGATAATATATTAAAATCCAGCTACCTGCGGAAGCAATGACTTGATTCAAACATTATTTTCTCCAGCATAGTCCGTTTGCAAATAGGTATTTTTTGATCTCGTTTATCATATTGATTGACATCGTTTTTAATCCAGTTTAAATTGTCCCTCTCATAATATAACAATTTCCAAATGCTTCAATAAACCGCGAGCGGCAATTTTAGTTGACGTACGAAGAGCGCGCTCAGCGGAAAAAAATATGTTTCGGTTCGATGTACATTGCTGCTTTTCTTAGCGCAATACTTCTCTGTGAGTGTTGCCATACTTCAGTTTGCTTTACATTGCTACTGACAGACTTTGCTTGACAGACATAACTACAAGCTTTAATTGAATTTGAATTAAGAACACGAGTGACGTACTCGTATTTTGTCAAAGGTCTATTATGAGTAAATAATATTATTTACAGAAATAATGTTTGACCTTCGTTAAAAAGGGTCTGTTTAATTGACGGTGTAATCATATTTCATAAGGCCGTACCTTTCATCCGTAGTAGATGCTAATAAACTATTATGTTCATCTCAAAGGACCTCAACGATTTACTGGGTACCCATAAAGTCTACACTGGTACTCATGGATAATATCTACGTTGCTTATGAATTATATTTAGCTTACGCAAAGGCATTTCAGCCCGATAATTCTTTATAAAGAGTCGAATTATGACTGTAATTTGATTATTTATATTGAATAGCCTGTTAGAAATCGACAGAAGTAAAATAGTATTTTATGCAACAGTTGTATAAGAAGGGTCAAAAAAGGCGAGTGGCGTGAGTTACAATGTGAGCCGGAGCCGAAGGCGTAGGCGAACATTGTAAAGGAATACGCCACGAGAATTTTTTGACCTACTTATACAACGTTGCATACAATATTTTTCCTACGAGTCAACAAAAATAAATCTTAATTTAGGTAAACAAATTACAGCAAAAGTATATAGCCAAGACGCGCGAGCATACCTTGTTACGCGTCCGGCCCGCCCCGGGCCGCGGCCGGCCGGTCGGCGACACCTCCTCGTAACTCATGAGGCCCTGGTACTTGCTACTTGCTAAATTAATTTTTTGGACAGTTTTTTCTCAATTTTGGCCACCGTAGCCTACGGAGACTAACAAGCAACGCTAAGCGGTCTTCGTAGTCTATGGGTGTTGCTATATTACGGGTGTCACATGCGTGTTTCTGACTTATGAAGTAATTATTTTTACTATGCAACCAAATGAATATTTTGTAAGTTGGCATCAATGCACTTAGTTTAAAACTGTATTCGTTTTGGTTTTGTTAGGTTGGTAGCCATTAATCGCAGTAACATTATAGCTTATGTTGACTTATGTTGACTCGGAGGACAAACAAGTTTACTGCGGTGTTCCACAAGGATCGGTATTAGGCCCGTTGCTGTTTATTATTTTTATTAATGATCTTCCATATAATATATCGTTTGGCAAAGCATACCTCTATGCAGACGATACCAGTATAATAATTCAAAATAATGACATTGCCTCACTCGAAGCTGATACAACTCTCACTTGGACACAATTGTTACACTGGTTTCAAAGTAATGGTCTCAAAATGAATTTAGATAAAACTAACTACATGACTTTTTGCAGACATACAAACAGCATTTCCTATGAGCTTCCATTACCTATTTCAAGAGTGGAAAACACAAAATTTCTCGGTATTGAATTAGACAATCAATTGCGCTGGTCAAACCAAATAGATGTGCTAAGAAAAAAACTAGCTAGTGCTGGTTATGCGTTAAGAAACCTATCCAAGATTTTGAATCCAACAGACCTGAGGGCTGTTTATTTTGCACATTTTGAGAGCATTCTAAGATATGGTCTGGAGGTATGGGGTAACAGTGTTCTAATAAATACCATCTTAATATTACAAAAGAAAGCTGTAAGATGTATTGATAAAGCTAAGCCCCTGGAACACTGTCGCCCACTTTTTGTTAAACATAAGATAATGACCGTCATTTCATTATACATCTTCTCAATTAGCATATTTATTTACAAAAACAAATCTAATTACCAGTGTAAATCCAATAACAGATTGCATGCCTTAAGAAATAACAATGATATTATTTTACCAAAATCAAATAATTATATTCATTTTAAAAGAAGTATTGAGTACAATGGAATCAAAATTTTTAATTTTTTAAGTAATGACATAAAAGAGTGCACTAATTTAAATGAATTCACAAAAAGGCTAAAATGTTATTTAATAAACAGACCTTATTACTCCTTGCAGGAATATTTCCAGAAACTGTATGAATAGTAATAATATTTTATTTAAATTTGTATAATACTCGTAATAATTTTCTTAGCTTCAGAATTACCGAACTATTAGCTATAGAAATTTAATGTCATCGTAAACTTAGGCTAAATGTATTACCTAGTGTAAGTTTTGCATGCCAAGTGTGGCAGAACATGCATTCATGTAACCTATCTACTGACATGACAAATTGTAATATCTGTGTAATGTTCTAGCAAAATAAATGATTCTGATTCTGATTCTTATAAAAGCACAAGAGCTTTTATGAGGAATAGACAATATAGACTTTTCTTGAAATCTTTTATGTATGTTCTTATATTCGTGTTAATGAATGCATAAATCACAGATAACAGTAGAGGAGTAGGAAAATGATTTTAAAACACGGGAGGACATTCATACTTATAACACGCGTAATAAGAATAAACTATGCGTTCCTTCGACGAAGCTAGTCAAAACATTTATGCAAGGTATTTCCCTAAAAGTTACCCTTTACAATTTATTGTCTTTACACATAACGAATTTAACATGTATACAATTTAAAAGTAAACTTAAACGTTTCTTCCAATGTAATCCATTTTACTCAATGAATTTACAGATAAAATGAAAAATTATGATTTTGTTATATAAAATAATTCTAAGCATAGCTGCTTTTATATTATATTATATTGATGTATTTGATCATTTACCATGTTAATAATATATTTTGATATATATAATTTTGTCTACCTTTATACCTATTAAGACATTGCATGATTAGTTTTAGCAATGACCTGTATTTTGACATGCTAGATGTAACGTTCTGTTGTTACTTGGCCAAATAAAGAAACTTGAACTTGAACTTGAACATTTTGAGGCCTACTTACAGAATAAATCTTTTAATTTTGCAAAATGTAAGCTTTGAAGTCACCCTTTGCTCTAAAACCTTAATTTCTAGAAGCCATTGTTACGAAGTCCATTGTTTTTACCTCGCCGTGTTTGACCGTAAATTATCGCGGCCGAGGATTGTGACACTGACTCAAAACACTCGCAGTTTTTTGTAACGTCGTCCATTAAGGGTAGCATAGGGGAAAAAATCAGTAGGACGATTTATGTGTGTAATTCACCTGCATTGACAGTACACATTTATAACGCGTTCGTGATATTTTATATGGATTTTCCGGTTGCAATCCAAAATGGCGATGTTGTCTCGAGAATATATTTTTGTTTTTTGCTCGTTAATATTGATAGTTTATGATGCAGGGAACTAACGTGGAAGTATTTAGCTAATGAAGAATGAGTCATGAAACATATTTTCTTTATGATTTAGTCAACACCCGGCCATCCACCGTGGCTATTTGTAAAGTCAGCAATATCAGTTTACTAAAAACAATTACCAAACAACGTCATGCTCTTCGAGCACACTTTTCACATTGGTGAAATCATCATAAATTTGATGGAAACCATAGTTTCTAAAAGAAGAATATGGAAGGATGTGTAGCGGAGTGACGTTTGTGAACGCACTCCTTAAAATATGTTATCTATGACTGTCACTTTGACAGCTCTCTCTAACTCACCCCTTGCTTATATGGACGGATATGCTGTATATCAATTTAACTATAATTAATATTAAGAAGTCACTTACAACTAAAATAAATACAACAAGAAGTGTATCAAGTGTTTTATTGAAGATACTACAGGATGTCCTTACGAAATGCCTTTTTTATACTTCTGAAAATACTGAGAAAGCTGAATTTAGCAATAAAAAATATCATGTGCCGTGTCAACCGGAGACCAAAGCCTCAGAAGAACTTCGAACAACGCTTCTAAGAGACGATATGTCAGTGTCAAAAGTGACATTTCTTCAAACAAAAACGTCACGATTGACACTAACAGATCGGTATATGATCTCTTAGAAGCATTCTTCGAATCGGTCCGTTAGAAGCGACATCATTTTGATTCCACTGTACGTCCTAGTGTATAACTGGAGTATAATTTATGCAGTCCATTAGCGAAGCGAGTCGCCTCATTGTCTCACGTATTGTCGCTGCAATCTTTATGTTGATGGGAGGTAGGCTGGTTTAAAACACCTATTCAACGTAAAAAAGAGGTCATCGTTACCTTAGATAAAGGTAGCCCTTTACGTTTTTCAATTTATATGTACCCTGACTAGATTTTATTTGACCTTCGCCATGGTGCGGATTTTCATCGGAACTTATTTATTTGTATTTATAGGTACACTGTTAAAAATTACGTGTGATACTTCTATAATTTATATGGCATGTGTCTTATTTTATTGATAAACATATGAAATTACTTTTGTCCTTTGCGGCAAATTTAAAGCAACTTAGAAAAACACAAGTCATGTTAAAAAGGACGAAGGAGAGGTTAATGTTAATAAGAAAGGAAGGAAAGCAAAAGGAAGAATAGTACATTTCTTATGGTAAAATGAAATTCACGAATAAACAAATATTTATTGGATAATAATGTGTGCTTGACATATTCATAATGCGATAAACAACCGCCGCCATTTACGACAACATTAGCTTCTTTCTTCTTCCTCGCGTTGTCCCGGCATTTTGCCACGGCTCATGGGAGCCTGGGGTCCGCTTGACAACTAATCCCAAGATTTGGCATAGGCACTAGTTTTTATGAAAGCGACTGCCATCTGACCTTCCAACCCAGAGGGGTAAACTAGGCCTTGTTGGGATTAGTCCGGTTTCCCCACGATGTTTTCCTTCACCGAAAAGCGACTGGTAAATATCAAATGATATTTCGTACGTAAGTTCCGAAAAACTCATTGGTACGAGCCAGGGTTTGAACCCGCGACCTCCGGATTGCAAGTCGCACGCTCTTACCGCTAGGCCACCAGCGCTTTTTTACGACAACATTAGCTATATAACTAATATCCATTTCCCGCTTTGTTTTAGATTTTTAACGCACCCGTTCGGTAAAAGTAGGTTGCCAAACTGAGCAAAATTGAGTTAAAATGCTAAATCTTAAAAGTAAAAACTTAAGTCTAAAGGAATGCATGCCAAGACATATATGGACTTCGGTGTACAAGCGCTAAATCGAAAATACATAAACTACTTAAATTTTATGTGAATTTGAACTTCAAACCCCTGTTTCACCACGTTTACGATTGTCGTCTGACATTGACAATTCACCGTACATTGCTAGTCCTACAAGTAAACGTCTTCCGGTTCAAGTGCCATCTTGATAGTCACGCCTCGTGCTTAATTCCATTGTTTTTTGCTCATTAATACTGTTGAAAGTGTAATATGGATAGCTATATGGTGTGTATTATACAGTAAACTAATGTGGTAGTGTGCAGTGAATTTTTTTTTTATGGAGTATGGGCAGGCGTTTGACCACGATCACACCTGATGGTAAGTGATGATGCGGTCTACGGTGGAGCACGCTTACCTATGAGATACCTATTTACTCTAGCCTTGAAGAGATTCAGATTGTACTCATACGGAAACACAGATTCGGGCAGGGCATTCCACTCCTTGGCTTGGGTGAATGGAGAATTAATCTCGAAACGCCTTAACCCACCATTTTGGAGTCAACGGTCGGTAGTCCACATACTACTTGTAAAGTCCAGCTATCGCTTTACAAGAGCTGATAAAATCACTGTACACTGTCTTGTACTAATTGTACGATTTTAGTCGTATTTAAAGCTTCTAAATATTATAGTCCTCCACATCGATTTCGATGACGGCGACCTCAGCAATCAAGGTTTCTTCCTCTTATGAGCTCTTATGTGGCCGTGATACTGGCGAAATAGTCCCACTGGGTTGAAGCCATAATTTAAAAACCGGCCAAGAGCATGTCGGGCCATGCTCAGAGTAGGGTTCCGTAGTTACTTTTCCGTCACAATAAGCTAAAATGGAGCTTAAAGGATGAACTGTGGATGTACGTTTTTTTACTATGAAGGGTAAACTTTTTGTAATAACTCAAAAACAGCTAAATTAATCATGTCTGCTATAGTTTTCATTTAGGTAATGTCTTTCTTAAGCTCTACTTCCACGATTTTTTTCATATTTTTTTTTATTTTTTCTTTCGGAGCGATTATCTCCGAATATATACACATTATCAAAAAATGTTTGTTGAAGACCCCTATTCGTTTTGAAAGACCTTTCCAACGATACCCCACACTGTAGGGTTGAAGCAAAAAAAAATCACCCCCACTTTAAGTGTAGGGGAGGTACCCTCAAAAAAAAATTTAGATTTTATTATACGACTTTATCGGCTTTATTGATTTATATATCCATGCCGAATTTCAGCTTTCTAGCACTGACGACCACGGAGCAAAGCCTCGGACAGACAGACAGACAGACAGACAGACGGACATGGCGAAACTATAAGGGTTCCTAGTTGACTACGGAACCCTAAAAAGGATGATAATGATACAAGTAAACATTGATGCTTTGTACCGTTGTTACTTAAGGACCCAGAAACGTACGAAAAATTATCTGGACCGATACAGGAGTGATAGTAACAGTTTTCGTCTCCCCGTAAAGTTTTGCAGCAATCGAATTTAAACTACCGTGAGTTATACTAAAGGTACTATTTGAATTCAGACTTCACCAGAATTATATTACTGCTGCGGTATTGCGGCGCGACATTACTAATATTAATTTTGTAACTTTACTAACAGTTAGTTTATAGGATTTCGAGTTTAAGTGATATTATGGGCATTGTGAATGATCCATCCAGATCTAGAGCAGAGCCCAACTGGGGAAGTACCTCCACCTTACAGAAAACGGCAGCCAAATAACACTAGACCCTACTCATAGTGTTGTGTTCCTGCCGGTGAGTAAGATTGCCAGAGCTCAACGAGGCTACGGAGTGTTAGGGTCGGCGACGCGCATGTAACTCCTCTGGAGTTGCAGGCGTACATAAGCTACGGAGACTGCTTACCATCAGGCGGGCCGTATGCTTGTTTGCCACCGACGTAGTATAAAAAAAATACTAACAAGATATGGATTTTAAAGGAGTCTGAAATAAATAATTTTTATTACTTCCGACTGCATTGCTGCCGCCAATGTAAAAAATTCGTGCAGCAAAAACAATTTTGACATTTGCGGCAGTAATGCAGTCGGTAGTAACCTCACGCCGCAATACTGTTGCAGTATCGCTGCCGGCTTTATAAGACGTTACACACAACTTCAAGAACCTATGACTGTCTACCAAACTTCAATTACTTCACCGTACGTGAAAGTTTTCAATAAACATAAAACAGAGTTTTGGCACTCCAAATGGAAAATGCATATAACAGTAAAACGTCGTTTTTACGAGTGTATAAAGCGGCGATCTGTTTCGCCGAGGGAAATAGAAAGATATTCCACTCGATTTATTCGCCTATTGGTTGACCGCTCTTTTATGGCTTGATAAAAACTGTTACACTGATTGTGCAGTCTATGAAATATTAACACATTCACTGCCAACTTTTTCGTAGGCGATCCCAGCGTTATCCCGCTTTGTAGAGAAAAACAACTACGAACAGAGAATTTGCCAGACGATAGGTATCCCAGCACTTATGAAACTACTAGTTCTGCTCAAGACTTTGTCTGCGTAGCATGATGATGATCACTGATAAAAACTTATTCATTGTGAAGTCATGTACATTTCAATTAAGATGTTATATATATGAACAAGTCAGAACATGACACCCCGTAGGGGCATACAATATTACTTAAAGTTAATAACAGTACCTACATAATTAACTAACAAAATAATTACAAGAACATCTATCCTACATTCTTCCTCAGGTCTCAAACGATCTCTTTAACGAATTTAATTTAAATTGGCCCAGCAGCTTAAGTGAGAAGAGGTATCGGATAGACAGTTAAAACACTGCAGCTGTAATTGCAAAAACAAGAAAATAAAAATGCGGAATCCCTGTTACTATTTCTGTTTACTCAAGAAGTCTCAACATCTCCAAAAAGTCAGCAAGTATCTCATGTTACTAAACTATTATCTTGGCAAAAAACTGGTCGGACATGACAGGGCTCGAACGATATACAAACAATTACATTAGTCGCTGGAAGGTTGCCAGCGAAGCAGAGTTATTCATCTTGCCAGATTTTACTAATGGTTTACGAATATCGTTAATTATGTAAATATGATTGTTATAACAAAAACATCGGGTGATGGTGATGAGACCGTTTGTTTTAATATTATAAGATTACATCCTTTAAATTCTTTTCAAAATAAGATATCAGAAAATTACGAACACAACAGCAACAACATCTGGTAGTATAGCCGCCACCAGGCCCCTATTGGTACACATGCAAGATGCACTACGAGTCGTGACAAATTGGTATCATCCAAATGAAGATGATATTTTTTAAACCTGAATTTAATTCCTTAAGGTATCGTTGGGATTCAGACTGCACCAGCAGAGCAGCAGGGCTGAGCGCGACGTTACTTCCAACTGCATCACTGCTGAACATTTGAACGGACTGAATCCAAACGGTACCTTTAATAAATATCCATTTTTGAGTTTGTAAATATTATAGTTATTGATATCCTTTTATTGTGCAGTGCATCAGGAATGTTCTCCCAAGCGCACACGGATGATTTTCACGCGATAATGCGTAAAAAAATCACGTCGCTAATGGGTCGCGTAAGGGAAAGTCGAAATAGCATTCTGAAGGTGATTGCGGACAGATTTAACCCTTAATTTGGCACTGTATGACATGTTATACAAGTAATACAAAAAAATCTACCAGTCGCATATTGATATTTATTTGTTACCATTAATTTTTTTATGATAGCAACATTATTCACAAATTTGGTAAAAAAATAATTCATGACACTGGCAACCTCAATAATCAGTTGTCAACAAGATGCCGGGGCGAAGGAAGAAAGTTGCACTTTCCAAGGTAATTATTGTTGTTTTACTTTGTTTTTCTCTATGATACGTGCTGTTTTTTTCTAAGTTTGTAATGTGGTAATATATTTCACATCTGCTTTCATTAAAAACTTACACCAACTAACCTTATACTAACAACTATTTTGCTTCAAACTTGTTGTATGGTGTGACATACTCTGCCAATAACATAAGAAAGCATGGTTTTATTTAGCTGTATGACGTGTCATACACTGCCAAATACACTAAAGTTTATGATTTGAATTACATGTATGGTGTAGCATACATTGCCAAATAGTAAAGAAATAACCTAAAACCTTTTTTGTATGACACGATATGCACGGCGAACTGGTCATTATTATTATTTTTGCATTTTTTGTTTGTTTTTGGGAATGGTTACCATAGTTTTTGTTTATGTTGCCTACAGCACCAAGTTCAAACGCGTGGTGGAAGGTTGCTTGCTCTTGTTCCGATGGTAAATGCCACATCAGATCACAGCGAAACCTCAGACAGCGAACATGAACTGCTCTCCCCTGCACAATCCTCATCTCCAGCCCCATCCATTGCTAGCTCCTTAGAGAATATTAACATTTCTGATTCCGATGGAGATGAAAACGTCCGCTTGACAACCCATTCTTCATGAACTTTGCCCAGAGCCTGATAAAGATCCGAATTTGAGCCAAATCCCGATTCTAACAGAATTACCGTCTCTAACTGCTACTCCTTCATCCGAATGCACCTCGCTTCGGTCTCCTGCCTCTGTGCCTGTCAATTTTTCTGCTCCTGTTCCACCAGCTACGCCTGCGACATCTGTAAATCTCTTCATAAGCCCTTTAACTCCACGTATACGCAAAAGAAACGCTAATGCTAGACCACAACAAACTAGATACGTCGTTCTACCCAAACGACCACGAAAAATTCCAAAATTCGTTCTTGTTTATAAGTGGCAAAGGGCCATGTTTCGCCATCAAGCAGTTATTGAAGAAGACGAAGATTGGGCAGACATCCCTGAAGTAAAATCACCGTTGCACTATTTTTCCAAGTTTTTCTCGTCAGATATGATAAAGGATATCGTAGAATAGACCAATCTCTACTCAGTTTCCAGTGACGGAAAATCGGTTAACGTTACAGAAGAGGAGATTCGCGATTTTCTTGCAATCAAAATATTAATGGGGATCGTAAAAATGCCTTCTTACTTGGACTACTGGTCTCAACGTACGAGATATGATAAAATAGCCGATTGTATGACCCTAAAACGATATCAGCATCTTCGTAAATATCTGCATTTTGTTGACAACGCTTTTGAGGATACCGACAGATATTTTAAAGTGAGACCTCTCGTCGAAAAGGTACGAAATAATAGCCTAAAACATGAGAATGAGCTGACGATGTAGACGACGTAGATGAGATGATGATCCCTTACAAGGGGACAAAAGCTGGAAAGAGACGTCAATACATGAAGGACAAACCAACTAAATGGGGATTTAAATGTAAACTGCAAAAAAAATATTATAAATATTGCTACAAATACTTGTTTTATTTTTTCCATAACAAAGTCTCTTAATTTGGCAGTGTATATTGTGACATACATGTTTTTTTTTCTAAAATAAGCCTAATAGATTTTTTTCAATATTTTTCTGTGGTATATTAAAGCTGTATAGACATGTTAAAACAAAAAGAAGAAAAAAAAATGCATTTTTTTTTCTCTGCCAAATTAAGGGTTAACTGCCCCATAATGTGGCATTGGGTGGAGCAGGTCAGATCTACTTTGACCTATGTCAAGTAGGTCTGATTGGCATAGTATAACCTTTGTGAATAATATAGGTTTTAAGTTAATTTTACTAACCATATATGGACTTCTGGGTCTGAAATAAAGATATATTTATTTATTTATTATTTTATTTTCTATGTTAGTTTTTTAGGTTATTCTTAAAGTATTCCATATTTGAATACTTGAAGTATCTTTGCTTATTTATATTTTAATGTCAATTAGCAAATAAATCTGCTGCTGAATAGTCAACTGCTTGTGTTATTTTTCCACTTTCTCTTAAACTATCGAAGCCCTCTTCTTAATACATTGTGATTAATATTGGCAAAATTATAATCTCCAAAAAGCAAAAGTATGCTCAAAATTTGCCCAATTTAGAATAATTAACTTGTAGTACGATATTCTGTGGCCAAACGTAATTATCTTCTTATTGACTATTAGTAACCACAGGCCGGTGAATTGGTGCAAAATTGAATGAGGCTATTTCGTCGTCGCTTTGAGCTCTGGGAATAAATATTTAACAAGAATTCAATCAAAGAGAGACTACGTCCAATTTCCTTTGTAGAAACTAGTTCACTTAGCAGATAGTTCAAAAGTAGAATGTTTAGCGCCCAAACGCGTAAAAGGGGGACTTATTAACGGTCAGCGGCTTCTTTCAGCTGTTGTGGCCGAGTTGGCGAGAGCTTCCGTTGAAGTAACTAAGTTTCCGTTTCCGATCCTTTGGTTTCATAGCACGAAAAGGGGAAAAGATTTAATTTATAATTGGCACATGTTTTGCTTTTAATACTTAGGTACGAATTATGGCAAGGGCATTTATTTGTGCCAAAATTTTATGTTCACGTATGAACCCTTCGATAGCTCAGCTGGTCCTAGGTTCCCTAGCATATTAAAACTTTTGGACAGGCATTGCACTCATTCAATATGGGATATAGTCACTAACCTTGAGCACACTCCGATAACTTTGAAGATCCTGGGCCTTCTTCAGCTAGCTAGCAATTCCAGGTCCTTGAGAGGTCAATACAAGCACATAAAACTGATTGTTTACCCACAACACTAAGCTCTACTAGTACCTATTGAGCTTACCCACTGTGGGTCTAGATCGATTTGTGTATGATTTTCCTATATTTAAGCCTCTTTGAAACTTTTTCAGACATATTTGTAATAAGTA
Organism: Cydia pomonella; assembly: GCF_033807575.1. NCBI lineage: Eukaryota > Metazoa > Arthropoda > Insecta > Lepidoptera > Tortricidae > Cydia > Cydia pomonella. The sequence goes on along the minus strand of NC_084719.1, from coordinate 888,125 downwards.
AAAAACTGGTGTAAGGAAAAAAGAAACAATCCAATTCATTCTAAAGCCGGAGTGTTTCAACACTTTCAACCAACTGTCAAATAACTTAAACATTCCAATGTTTCTCATAGCCCCTAGATTGACACCCTCATTATAAACGTAGCCAATACTGGAGAACAAATGATACAATTTAAATTTATTGTACTTGATAAAAGGAAGTGGGATCTTATATTTACTATTATTTAACCTGAAATATCATGTAACAGATCTTTATAAAACAGACCCGGAGTGAACCATGGGTCGGTACACGCATTAAATCTACCCTAACAGCCATATGAATCACTCGCATAGCTTTCTGATAAACCGCGGGCTGGCTACGCATGACAATGGGGCTTTTTGCCGACGGAGAATAAGAAAAAGGAGAAATGTGTATGTGTTCAGCTGGGAAGGTCAGACATAGCACAGACTGTGGACAGATTTAAATATCAGAGTTAAAAAGACAAAAACTCTGCTATCCTTGATTAGTTACTTGACTTGATGTATGATTGTTGTTGATATATTGAAATACAAATGGAAATTATTTGGTTAACTAGTGAAAATAATTGTTACATTTAAGGCACTATTGTATTAGGCTCGCAGGTTCGCAAGACGCTCACAACCTGTGAAAATTACTTTGTTTAAGGCATTTTGCCAGTCGTTTTATACATGCGACCTGTAGGTAAATTGTACGCAGCGGGCATACAGCGACTTGCGAGTCCAATATAATAACGCGTTTAGGTTTGTTGGGGTTGCCGCGGCACTGCAGTGCGTTGGGCATGTTTGCGGAGGCGCGGACCGACGATTTTGCTTCCATAATGCGCAAGCGGTGCGCCTTCCTGCTAGCCAGAGTCCGCTGCAGCACCAACCGGATCCTGCGTTGTTCTGCGTTGATGCGTCGATGGACGCAGCTCCATATCTCGCGCTCCACGTAGGTAGTTTATAAGTTTTTATTTGTAGATTTATTTATTATTATGATTTAAAAAATACTAACATTAGCTTATGTATGTATGTATATACTTTATTGTACATAGAAATAAAAACACGAAAAACACAGTTACAGAGTAAATTAAATAGAACAAAGGCGAACTTATCCCTGTATGGGGTCCAGTTAAATTAAGATATGGGTTTATATATATAAATTAAGAACCATAATTTAAGAATTATAATTCCTCTCTTCTGATTTTTTATTTTTATTTATTTCTTGTGTTTGTTCTTTATGTTCATTAAAAGATTAGTAAGTATTCGAATTCTATGTTTTTGTTACAAATGCTGTGTATATTTATTGTGTTAAGTATATTTTTTTTTGGATATTGGTAGCATCTAGTTTTTTTTTTTTTTAGTTCTAGTTCTAGGTTTAGTTCTAGTCTTATAATTAGTTTTAGTTTTACCAGGCTTCACTGAAAACCAGCGTCCCGTAGTGTGTCGTAAGACTAACTTCGGGACATCAAGCTGAGTGAAGACCTTTTAGCGCAATTTTCTGTGAGTACAATTAAATATTAATCTAAACTTTGTAACTTTTTGTGCTAATAAATATTTCTTATTCTTATTCTTATTCTTATTCTTATTCAGTTAACCTTTGAGGAAATGAGTAAAACAGAAGTAAAGGTGAATGAATGACAATCATACAACACAAATCACAAGTGTACAATCATTGAAATTAATGAAATGCACGTGTAATATTATAAGTATCTTGATTGATTATTTGTTACTTACCATAACTATGGAACGTACACGTGTTCTGAAAATAAATTGAATTGAATTGAATTAGGATCTACCTGTCAAATTAGTTGCAGTAGTTAATAATAAATAAATAATTAATAAGTGAAGGTCCCTGTAGTGGGTATGCTTATAAAATAATGTGGGTACTTGGGGTAATGCACGATATTGAATAAATCAGTCTTACGCCATCAGCTGTTTAATTTGGTTCTTGTCCTATACTACAGTCCCCATGGTGGACAGACATTTTTGTCAAGACTACAGTTTTGGCGATTCAGGGACGCTTTATACTTCTTTTGAATTTAACTTCTAATGCTTCGCATAGGTATACAAACATTTCGTAAATGACGTATCTAGATTATAGCTTAGGCTTTGGATTATTTTTTATCAAGTGTGGAATAGTTTGTTTTGCAAAGAGGGACATGGACAGTTTTGGCATTCGGACCGACGATTGGGAGAAACGCGCCGAAATGGGACCGGAATGGCGTCACGACATTAAAGTCGGAATATCAAAGCACGACGATGACTGGCTGGAGCACCTTAAGCAGAAAAGTCTTCGTTATGCTCTACCACCTCCTGCGAACTCATGATTTGTATGCGATCGATGTGGAAAGAAATGTCGCGCTGCTATAGGACTTTATAGCCACCAACGGCGATGCCCAGCCCCATAAACCCACAAGCGCCGCAACAAGCATCTAAAACAGATGGTGTGGCCAATGATGATTATCTTTTTTATTTTTATTTTAACCAATCCATATTGATTTTGCTACATAACTAGAAGACGTTCAGAGAGCGATGATAGCAGGCTAGAAGCAAGAGCAGACAACTTTCAATCCGGTGGTTGCGGGTTCATAGTTTCAAACCTCGGCTTTACCAATAATTTTTTCAGGACTTATGTACGATATATCATTTGATCAGGTCTAATCCCAATAAGGCCTAGTTCCCCTCTGGGTTGGAAGGTCCGATGACAGTTTCATCATAAAAACTAGTGCGTATATGCCAACTCTTAGGATTAGTTGCCAAGCGGACCCCATCAGGTTCTTACGAGCCGTGGCAAAATGTTCGAACAACCCGAAGAAGATGATGATGACTTAGAAAACGGATCCCTTTCTTTCGCATAATTATCGAAAGTCATAATGTAATGATAGTCATATTACCATTAGTCATAACTCTAAAACCGTTAACTTTTCAGGAATTTCCTTAGGTTATTCTATAGATAGGTAAGGTTAGGTTTGTTTTATGGCAATCCTGAAAAGTTACGCGTTTCTGAGAAAAACCAAATTATGGCTAACGAAAATTCGGACAAACAATACATTATGACTTAAAACTGTATTAGAAACAATAGCGACCCCTTAGAAAATGTTCCGAATGAAGTATGACACACGTTAGATCGCCCCAGAGCCCAGGCCGGGGCGTCCAACACTACGTTTTCTATGACGGGTGACCGATGATCACATGATGTTCCCTATAGAAAACGAAATGTCGGAAGCCCCGGCCCGAACCCGGGCCGGTCTAAAATGAGTCATCCTTTAAGGAAGTCATTTGCCATCTAAATACATGAAATCATCTAAACATCAAGTAATACACACAGTATAAAAGGAATTGAAACCGAAAAACCTCGGAAGTGATACTAAAGTAAGTCCCCGATTTATCAGAACGCATTGGGTTTGATTCATGAAGCGGTTACGGCCGATTTAATGGCTTCGATAACCGCATGGAGTTTTAGGACACGTTTTTTGAAGTTCGAATATTTGGTGTTACATGTGTTGTTTTCGAGCTCCCGATATTTCGACGCAGTTACATGCATTTTGTTCACGGGTAACTGAAGATAGCGGGTGGGTGTCAAAGTTGTGTAGGCCGCGCTCAGTCTACCCTCATTTGTGAGTTCGGGAGCTCGAAAACAATACAAAAGGTCGATTTAAGTCTAGTGAAACTAACTGTGAATCATCAAAACTGTTACGTGGAATTTATTTCAGGTTTTTGGTTAAAACTTCGTTATATCAATATCGAGAGTTGCTATACGGTCGAAAAAAATTGTACATCCCTTCAATCGCTTGCTAAGTCCCTGCAGAAGTAATGTCCAAGGGCCCGATTCGAAGAATGATTAAGAGATGCTTAAGATCTTGGAAAGAGATTGAAAAGATCGATAACTAAACGATATGTCAAAATTGACTTTTATTTCGATTATGCTGTGATCTCAACAAGATCTATTTACGATATTTCTAACGTCAAAGTGACATTGGTTTCCCGAATCGTACTGCTTCTGTCAATTATACGACATACAAACGATATCTAATTGAGAACTTATCTAAACCAGAACTTATCGTTATCTTATCTTTTCCGTATTTCATTCTTCGAATAGGGTCGCAAGTGTAAAATAGGTTCGGTTAAAATACCGTTCAATCAATTTCTAGGTATACCAAAGTCTGTAAAGTACCACGCAGCCTTTAGGCGGGGCAAGACGGGTTCGTATTAAAACAGTTGAGTTTTAGGCCAAAATCTGAGTAAGTATGACTCTAATGTTGCCAGTTTCTATTTAATTCTGATTCTGAGTAAGTTCGATAATGTATAGAGCATTTTATTAGTTATCCAAGTTCCTAAGATGTCAGGTTATTAAGATCTCAAATTCCTAGCTCTTCAGATTCTCATAATGCCGGATTCTGAGTAGGTCAGAAAATCACATAACCAGAATTTTAGTATGTGCAATTCCGAGTACGACCGATTCGATGTTGATTGGATTCTGTTTAGTCTTTATTCTGAGAAGGTCAGGTAATATGTCAGTCATTTTTTGGGTACGTCAGGCGAATGTACAGTCAAAGGAAAAATAAAATATTAGTTATATTAATAAAAAAATATGTATTTATTACAATATTTTTCAGGCAGGTATCTAATAAAAAAACGTAATATACCACTTGTTTTCAGTAGCTTAGAACTTAGAAACATTTTTAACTTAACTAAAGTAAGGTCCTCTTAAAATTCACCCTTTACTTCGAACGCGTTAGATACCTATAACTTATAAATTAAACGCCATCCGATAATAATCATTCAAAATATTTCATAATCACTTGAACAATCACTGGAAGATTCACTCTCGGAACTCGCACTGCTAGACTCATTTTTAGGGTTCCGTAGCCAAATGGCATAAAACGGAACCCTTATAGTTTCGCCATGTCCGTCTGTCTGTCTGTCTGTCTGTCTGTCTGTCTGTCTGTCTGTCTGTCTGTCTGTCTGTCCGAGGCTTTGCTCCGTGGTCGTTAGTGCTAGAAAGCTGAAATTTGGCATGGATATATAAATCAATAAAGCCGACAAAGTCGTACAATAAAATCTAAAAATTTAATTTTTTTTAGGGTACCTCCCCTACACGTAAAGTGGGGGTGAAATTTTTTTTTCGCTTCAACCCTAGAGTGTGGGGTATCGTTGGAAAGGTCTTTCAAAACTAATAGGGGTTTTCAAGAAACATTTTTTGATAAAGTGAATATATTCGGATATAATCGCTCCGAAAGAAATAAAAAATGTGTCCCCCCCCCTCTAACTTTTGAACCATAGGTCCAAAAAATGTGAAAAAAATCGTGAAAGTAGAGCTTTAGAGAGACATTAAATGAAAACTATAGCGGACATGATCAGTTTAGCTGTTTTTGAGTTATCGCAAAAAGTTTTCCCTTCATAGTAAAAAGACTTATTTTAATTAGGTACTGATTATGCAAATTTGCCTATTTGTTTAACTCAGGTGAAAGGTACCGTTTCATCCCTTGGTTAACAATTTACTATACTTTAAGCTCCAGTTTCGCTTATTGTGACGGAAGAGTAACTACGGAACCCTACACTGAGCGTGGCCCGACATGCTCTTGGCCGGTTATTGTTACTCGTATCGCCAAATAATTCTCTCTTTACATGTCTTTCATAGCTCAAGTATGCCACTTTTTTGAGAAAATCTACGAACCCGATAGTTTTCTGCTTCACTTCTGTGAGTAGATTTCGCACATGCTTATCATATTTGAGGTCAATTTTTCTAGATTTTTTAGTTTCTCGGTGGGCAGAGGCTTGTCTGATACTTATATCAAAATGTTTACCCTCCTTCTTTAGCACAAACAAAAATTTAAATATATTTGACTGTTTACACAGCTTTTTGTTGAACCTATTATGCCAACCTTCTAAATCATTGGTTGTGCGATTTTTTTCCTGCGAGCAACCAAATATTTCCGGAGTTATTATTGACAGCCAAAAATCATTAAAATATTTGATAAATTGGTCGATATTATTCACACCAGGAAATTTTGAAACAAGAGCACGCCATGTTTCAGGAATATGTTCATTCGGTAGCAAGGGCAGATACGTCAGTAACCTGAGAAATGATGATTTCCCATCATCACTGCAGAGATTCATTTCTTTCCCTTTTCTCCAAATAGCTTTTATAAAATGCAGGAAGCATCCCGATTTCTTGACCGACGGAAAGACCTGAGATACAGCATTCAAAGGAGCTAACTCGAAGTCAGCCTTATAATGTTGGATGTTTGCATTCAGAATGGTTTGCAGTGCTTGAAACAGTCTGACGTACGTTTCCTCCTTTTTGTCAGGTAGAAGGGCGTATATGATTGGCACAATGGTGCGGCTACTATCGGAATCATAGTTCAACATGGCGTGTATCGTATACAGTTGACAGAATGGTTTCGGAACAACTTTAAAAGTGCCATCCCCGAGGAATCGAGTAGTCTTCCTTATAGTTTTTCTTGCCAAAGGAGTGCAGAAAATAAACATTTTGTCATTATCGTCGCCTTCTTCGAAAACCAAAAATTTTTCGCTTATTATTTTTGGTATTTGCACGTCTTTGGGATTATCAAATTTTAACGCCTCGGTACCCAAAGCCCGCTTTTTCCAGGAATATAAGGAGTCTTTTTTGGAGGAGAAGGTAGGCAGTAAGATCGAATGGTGCAAATCTTTAAGATCTTCTAAGGACTCCTCGAAAATAGGCTGTATAGGCTCAAAATTTTGTGCTACCTTTTCTTTACAACCAAACATCGCCCATTCAATGGAATTTCTTTCAAAGTCCGGGAGGCAGGTATGTTCACTTACCCGAATAACAGCACTCATTGATGCATTCATCGTCAAAAAAGCACTACACGAATCTCTGTTATTGCATCTAAAATTTAATGTCTCTGATTTTATGTTTTTGACATTGAAACAATATTTAAATCCGTTCAACAGTATGCAGGGCCGATCTTTAGCAGTTTTAACAATTTTAATGTCTTTATGTTCCATTATAAAAACTTCTCTAAAACTTACAGAGCACAATTTTATATGACTTACAATACAATACAGACATTAATGTGATATTGTCATTAAGAACTATCTATTAATTACTTTATCATATTTAATCTTAAAGTGGCCAGTATCTCAGATATCTGCTGATTGTACCTGGCCTTTTCGAAATTAAATATACATAAAATCTGTCCTAATAAGAAAGCGTTATTTCCAGAATTCATCATTAAAAGAATCTGCTTAATATTTTAATCGAATCGTTGCTAATCGGATGAGATAAGAAACTGCATAAATCCGATCCCAACTTATTACTAATCAGACGTATTACTGTCATGTCACGGGACCATATACGAATCTGACCTACTCAGAAATTGTTTTAAAAATAAAGTGACTTCTATATCATAAGTCGTATGTCGATATTGTTTTGTTCAGAAAGATACCTATGGCGAATCTGGCCTCTACAGAGTCGGGCTTACTCAGATTCGGGCCCAAAAACGAAACTGTCTCAATACGAATCTGCCCTGGCCCGCCGAAAGGCCACGCACAACCATAACTTATATCGAAAAATTATAAATACCTAGGTAACTTTTTCCTTCCTATTTAGTTACATAAGTCTAAGTTATTAGTTAAGTGCATACGAATATACACTAAGTCTCTCTAAACACAAATTGTCATGTTGTAAACCGTATGTTAGTGTTAATTATTAAGATTAAGTCTGTATTTAAAGACTTTTATGCTATTTAGGTTTTTGTTCAGCCCATGTATTTTTTCTGTGTTAACTCCTCAATAAGCAGTGGTGGCCGAGTGGATATGACGTCCGACTTTCAATCCGGAGGTCGCGGGTTCAAATCCTGGCTCGTACCAATGAGTTTTTCGGAACTTATGTACGAAATATCATTTGATATTTACCACTAGCTTTTCGGTGAAGGAAAACATCGTGAGGAAACCTGCAATACATCTGCGAAGAAATTCAAAGGTGTATGTGAAGTCCCCAATCCGCATCGGGCTAGCGTGGGGACTATAGCCCGAGCCCTCTCGCACATGAGAGGAGGCCTGTGCCCAGCAGTGGGACGTATATAGGCTGAATTATTATTATATATTAACTCCTCAATAAAAAAAAAGTTTCGAACCTCCAATACATCTGCGATACATCTGCGAAGAAATTCAAAGGTGTATGTGAAGTCCCCAATCCGCATCGGGCTAGCGTGGGGACTATAGCCCGAGCCCTCTCGCACATGAGAGGAGGCCTGTGCCCAGCAGTGGGACGTATATAGGCTGAATTATTATTATATATTAACTCCTCAATAAAAAAAAAGTTTCGAACCTCCAAAAATACTGATTCGAGTCTTAAAGCAATTTGAAGAACTCGAATCTTAACCAACACTAATACTATGTCTTTCATGTTTTCCTTTTTGACTGTTCAAAGGTTGACTGGAAGAGATCCCTTATAGGGATAAGTTCGCCTTTGTACATTACATTCTGTTTTATTGTATCTTAACCTGTCTTATGTACAGTGAGCTGCGAAATTGCATGGAGAAATTATGAATGAATTCGTTGATAAAGTCGCCATGCACTTTAATAATTTACTGCTGATAGTAGAGTTTAGTAGTTTATGTAACTGTTACATAATAAAAGGCATTAAGAAACACGAGTCTGGGTTTAAGAAACGAACGAAGTGAGTTTCTTTTCTTAAAAGGATCACACGTCGAGTGTTATAATGCCTAAGTATATATATATATATATATACAGTTACATACACTATTTTATCTACACACGTATTATAAACTTTCTGTGATATATTCACTAACCCAAATTACAGCCAACGTTGGAACATCGTTGCTCTCTTGACGGAACTCGCGGATTTGTGGGGGCGTTACCGAAATATTTTTATCGCTCATTTTACAGAAACTTTTGCTATAATTACTTTAAAAACAACAAAACAAATTAATTTTATACTTAAAACTAATTAAAAGGTCAACTGTACGTCAAATGGCGGTAAATGAAAACTTTTTTCACGGATGTCACGCATCCGTATATTTTTTTTATAATTCAGAGACAAACTAGAGTCGGGGGCCTATTTCCGTATCATTCGATGCAAACTAACATGCGATTTTGTCAAAATTGTATGCAATTGACATTTCTCTTCGGACAAAAAGGCATCTCGACCGATATTAGAATAGAAGTCAAAATTGTTTTTTTCAGAGATGTTCCAGATTTGAATGTCATAACCAAATGATGTAGTTATGAAGTTATTACAACATATCACAAATAAGAAATTTGTTGCAAACAAAACAGTTTATCGTAATGTTGGCCATTATTTACGGATTTTGAAGGCATCATAGAGGGTTTATGATTTGTGTGTAGATAAAAGTGTTTACAATACTAGTGTGGTAATGTTATTCGTACAAGCATCGCTTCATCAGAACGCACAATGCGCTGGTGATTCATGCGCCAGTTAGGTTAGACCAAATGGCCCGACTGCGTGGAGCTTTTCTTTATTTCATTTTTATTGCACGAGGAAACTCGTGGAGAACCGAAGTTAATGCTGTAACATTACAGGTCAAAACTACGGAAACAACGTTGCTTTTTTTTTACGCGACTGCGTTAGAAGGAGGGTAATGCTTTTTGAGCATGTGATGATATGTATGTATGTCCATTTCTTTGACACGCTCTACAGACTAATCGTTAAATTCGTCTGAATTTTGGTAGTGACATAGGCTATATAAATTTGGAAAATGGCGCCCGCATATTAATTAAATATATAATTAAAATAATTATACATTATACATACATGTAAAACTACAAATAAATCAATCAAGTGAAAGCTAGTAAAAATACCATTTGTTTGCAGTCAGGTTTTTTTAATTATTAATTTTTATTTTTATTTGTTATTATTTTATATTGTTAACCAAAATAGTAATTTATACAATCGTGACATAATAGAGAGCTTTTCGAGCTTTTCAGTCGAGTACCGTGTTTAGGCAACGAAGCCTGCTGAGTTGCCTAAGTAAGGTACAAGATTGAAAAGCTTGATTATATCACTATTGTATACAGATTCCCGTAATACGTTCAGCAAGCCGCCGGCGTGATGACATTTTACACTTCCAACCTAGAAAATAGGTCCCACTCTTGCGACTCCACTCTGGCCGGCCAGTTAAAGCAAGCACAGATGCGAGGGCCAGATCAAAGGGCCCTCTGGAATAGAGGTCCACGGTGTCGCCACTCACCGTCAGCTCGCCACAAGCTGCCCCCGCGGGTATATTATTATTGTGTGTTTATATGTTGCCTGATGTACTGCCAGTATTTTTATAAATAAACGTCTCAGAACACAGTATACTAGTCAAAATGCTCCAAAGGAAATTGAAACATAATGTTTACTATTTAGATAGTTTATTCTTTCCTATATCTGCAATTATTTTTACCCTATCTCTGCAAAGTATGCCTTCAACTTTTCATAGCGCAGCGTGAGACGTAGTTAAGACGAAAGTAGAAGACCCACGCGAAATCGCTTTTTCATACAAACATTGTCCCCATTTTCCTCTTTGGTAAGTAAGTAAGTAAGTAAATATTCTTTATTGCACCAACATACACACATACGTTTTACATACATGTAAAACTACAAATAAATTTTAATGAAAATAACAATAAAGCAATAACGCTAAAAAGCAATTGTAATTGGTATTATAGAAAAAAATACACAATTTAATATATATTAATATTAACCAATGCTGTGTCCCTTCGTTTGATTGTCTTCCATTCTTTAATGATTATAAGAGTGAAAGCTTTTAACTGATAAAACAGGGGAAAAGCCAAGGCAAATGAAAACGTGGAAGACGTACGGTCAACCATTTTGAATCCTAGGCCACTATAGAACCTTGTCGCTTTAAACACTCTATACATGACATGCATCACTCAATAAGGACTGTCGTAGAAATCATTATGAAATGGTTCTATAGTGGCCTAGGAATCAAATTGGTTGACCGTACCTCGTGGCTCAAAAACCTCAGGCACTGGTTCAAGGTGAACACTAGATCGCTGTTTTGTGATACAGCATCAAAATTTAAAATAGCCCAAATGATAGCCAACCTCCGGTAGGAGACGGCACCATAGGAAGAAGAAGTTAGTAATAAATATTCTTTATTGCACCAACAATTATACATTTTAAATACATGTAAAAATAGAAATAAAGGAAAGGAAAATAGGACCAGGTAACAACAGGTGGTCTTATCGCTAAAAAGAGATCTCTTCCAGACAACCTTTAGGTAGCAGGAAATGTAGAACTCATGCAAAAGTCAACAGGTAGTGCAAGGAGCTAAATAAAGAAGACGAATAAAAAGGCCTTTTAAAAAAATATGGAATATAATTTCCCTACTAACTCTTATAAAAAAAATCTAAACAAATAAAACTAAAACATCTAATTTTATAACAATATTTTCCCAAATACCCAAGGGAAAATGGAAACTTCGTTTGTATGGAAACCCGGTCGTCCCCTTTCCCCTTAAACAACTTCGCCGGAACCGCTGTAGCACTAACGGCAGTCATTGAGCGGAATTTGCAAAGAAATATAGCGTTTTAGCGTTTAAGCGCTGAAAATACGACCTCCAGCTGCATATATATAGTAAGAATTTCAACAAAATATAGAATATTTGTGTTTTATTTTTCGTAAATGAGTGGAGTGGGGGAACTTAAAGTAAAACTACACTTTTACACAAAGATTTAATTTTATGGTTATTATAGGTTTCATAATGCTAATATGCACGAACAAGAGCAAAATTCACACACGAATGCTAAGTAACAAAATGTCATCATTTTGATATCAAAATATAAGTTTGGATTGGCCTCTGAGTATACACTAACCCTGCTCTCGTCTTGAGGTTACGATGTTCAATTTCCTATTGAGAATACAATGTAGTTTTCAATCGGAAAAGATAAAATACACAAGGCATTCCGATTGTCGCAACAAAATATTTTGTACACTTTGTAGAATTTCATTGAATGACTATACATTTTGATTAGGTACCATAAGTTCCATTAAGTATAAGGCCTGAGTGGACCCTTGAGTTGGGCGTGCAGCGGGGAGGAGCGTGCGGCGTGCATGTTAAACAATTACAAACGTATTGGAACGGCCTTAGTGCACGCTGCTCAAATTACTTGTGAGCCCGAACGCCACGCTGCTCGCTCCGCCGAACGCTCCGCTTCGAGCGTCCACTCAGGCCTTACACTAAGACAGATCGAGAACTTGCATACATTTCTTTACATTGCGGTGTTTGTTCGATCGACTGAATTAATTGTACTCTGTAGTTGGCAATGTATCGAATACCTCATGCAAGTTCTCAAGATGTGTAAATACAAAATGAGGCTTAAACCACCCAACTTTAGTCACAACTATGATCCACAAGTTGAATACTTAATTATTTATTTATTTAATCTTTATTGCACAAACCATAAAGGTACACATGGCGGACTTAACGCCTTAAGGTATTCTCTACCAGTTTAAGTATACAATTATGTAGTTAAGTATAAACTAATGTTATTTTATGATTTTATCTGGGTTTTTTGTGAAATTTATGAAAATATTTTGCCTCAGAACTGTCTCATTTAAATAATGATCACACCTAAATGAAGGTATTCTAGTTGCTTTTGCATGATAGTTGGGAGATTTTGACTTGGTTGGGTGGTTGTATGGTATGATCTAAAATTGTTGGATTGATTATTAAGTGAGGGTGACGAATATAATAGATAAAGTAAGAGCGAATCGCCTAGCGTGGTATGGGCATGTGATGCGGAGGGATGAAAGTCATGTGACGAGAAAGGTATTACGAATGAATGTGGAGGGATGGAACGGGAGAGGAAAACCTAGAAAAAGGTGGATGGATTGTGTGAGAGATGACATGAAACGAATGCGAGTGAATGATGAGATGACGGGTGACAGAAAGATATGGAAGAAAAACACATGCTGCGCCGACCCCAAATGAATGGGATAAGGGCAAGCGAATGATGATGGTGACGAATATTAGAAAAAAAAAATTAGATAACGATAGTTTATTATTCAAATTGACGTATTACAATACGCTTATGAACGTCAAATAAAGCTACACCGGCTCTAACCCTCCACCTCTGACCCGAGAAGATTTAAATCCCTCCTAGATTGTAGGAGGGTATCCCAATATGGCACCGGCAAGAACCTCGGCGGGGACACATTTTTTCAAAACATTAGATCCTATAACTAACATGCATTAAATAAAAAAGTACAGTGTAAATGAATGTGGAATTAAAAAGAAACATAAAATAACAAACAGAAGGTCCTGGCTTATAAAAATTGGTGTACTAAATTGCTAATTTAGTATTGCCAAACATCCCTATCCAATGATATAATCGCGTGTTTTATAGTATGCTCACGAAATGAGTTTTTGCTTAACAACAGATTTGAATTTATGTGAACTCAGTGACATTTTTTGGTATCGTGTAATAGGATTTTATACACTTTCCCAAGAAAGACTTTCTTGTTTTAGCCAGTCTGTAAGACTTTAGGCTTTCCTGTGTTTCTTGTAACCTTTGACGTATCAACATTCGTTGGGAAATGGTGTAAGTTTTTCCTCACATACATTATTATTTCAAATATATATAGTGACGGCCGAGTTGTATTATTGTATTTCCTCCTTAAAGAATTATTATTTTTCAAACTTAGGAACATATTACATTTCAAAGTTGTATGTTTACTGTATATAACAATTTCATTAAAAACCATCATAGCTACTTATTTCCAGAAATATAGTTACACTGTTCTGTATTTTCAGAAATGTAAAGAACAAACAGTAAATATAAATAAAACATTTTAAAATAAAATGTTAAAGAAAACTGCACGAGACTCGCTCCAGTCCTTCCATATATTACGTCGGCGGCACAGAAAACAGTAGCTTTCTTCCTTAGGGAGCCGGAATATAATATTATTTCTGTTTACAATTTGGAACCCAATCCAGATTTAACAATTTCTTATGGAGGCCAATTCGGACGTACACTCGACATAAAAACGATATTTAAATGATACATAATACAATACAAATCCTCTTCATTGCACAACCTCAGAATAAATGTACATGGAAACACATATTATACATGAAGAGAAGAAGAAGATAAAGGCGATCTCTTCCAGACAACCTTTAGATAGTGGAGAAATGAGTGTAAATTTAACTAATTAGGAGGTGCAAAAAAAACTAAATGAGGTGAGGTTAGATACAAATCATAGTAGTTATTTTCAAGGAACGAATCAAATTATTGAAGGTCCTTGCAGGCTTACTCTCATGGGAGGAAGGGCTTGGGCTATAGACCCCACGCTGGCTCAATGGGGGCTTAGGGGGTAAGGGGCTTCACATATACGTTTCAATTTCTTCGCGGATGTGGGTACGTATGGTTTTCCTCACGATGTTTTAATTAATCGAAAGATATAATGATATTCCTTACATAAGTTCCGAAAAATTCATTAGTACGAGCCAAGATTTGAACTCGCGTCTAATAAATAATTGAAGATACTCTAATAAAACACGCTATTGCCTTCATTTTGTATATTTGCCTGTTGAGAATACAACGTTGCTACGAAAACTTTGTCCAGTAAAGAGCGGAGAAAGGGATTAATTTAAAAATGTCCGCGTCTCCGGTCCAATCCATTAAACTATTCAGGCGTTCCACAAAACAAATGAAAACTCGACAATAAATCAGAGTTTTTAAATTATTTCAACGTTCATTTTGTTCTAAAAATACGGGGCGTTTCATCGCAAACAATTATGTAGTGCATGAAATTTAGTAGGCGATAGAGATGGAAAAAGAACTGGTATGCAGTTTTGTGGACAGACGTTTTGAAAAACAAAGCATATGCATGACAACGTTCGACTGCGGTGTATATCAAAAACGAATGGAAAGAGCATTCGACTTGTTTGTTGGCAGTTTTGTTGACAATCGAATTTCGTATCACAGTAGGGTAGGTAATTGTTTATTTACTGTTCATCAGTAAACAGTTGTGATTCAGTACACTTTCCATCAACTTAATTGCGAGGAACATCTAAAATTAATACCTTGGCAACGAAACCTGGTACTAGACATAGGTACAGTCAAGGTATTAAATATCGATACGGACAAAGTACCAAAAATATGTATACAATACCTTATTGCCTTAACACCTCTGCGTAGCTACTTCGTCTGCTGATCGTGCTACACTATAAATACATCTCTCTCTTCTTCAGTCGGTCCCTCAATGCTGAGGATCGTGACATCATGTCCTTCTGTTGAAGACCATATTCCTTCATAGACTTCTATTCCTCGCCAAGCGCATGGCGTCGTGCAGTTTGAATTGCATAGGTGCAGTGATTTGAGCACACCATCTAGTAGGGAGAGGGACCTGAGGTCTGGTGCCTTCAACTTTGTCCGTCATCATATCTCTCTCTAGGCTATCCGGGGAGCGGCGTGAGAGATGTCCGAAGTATATGAGAATTAGGTCCTGGCATATTGTTGACAATCGGCGTTTTATGCGTAGCTTCTCCAATATGGACTTATTAGTACGCATAGCTGTCCAAGGTATAAATACATATACAGTCTGTAAATCCAATACGGGCGATAATTTAAACCAGATATAGAATTCATTAATGAATTAAGAAGTCAATTAATTAACAGGTCTCCATCGCCATACAGCGTGGTAACGCTGCGAGTGTGATGGGGACTTTTGGACAAGGCATGTCACAGGACATGGTGCTTATTTTTTTTTTTTTTTTTTGTAAAAGTAGTGTTTTATTTAAGTTTTTTGTGTAATGATTTCTATTGGTTTTATTTAATTACTTACACTGATATACAAATAAACATACAATAAAAGAAAAATTAAAAAGTTATTAATCAAGAAGTTTTCTTATTTAGCCAGCAACAATCTACCACAAACATTAAGAGACAACATGACACGAGATACGAGCTTTTTATAGTAACTGCCAACAGGCGTTGACGGTTATTTCAGAAAGCTCGTATCTTGTACCTTGTGTGTTGCTTTACATTTCGGAGCGAATTATTTTGCAATTATGGTTAATATGTTCATTCTATTTCTAAGCAAAATGTATCCTCATAAGGTCCTATTCTAACCACCGTTTAAATATTCGCCCGTATTGTATTTACACACTGAATAAGGAAGATGTTAAGAGGAAAGGGGACGGCCGCTTTGCCATACAAACGTAGTCCCCATTTTCCTCTCTAGATGGCTTTATGGAAAATATTTTTACATAATTTGATGTATATTAACTATAGCTATGTCCCTGCGTTCAACATATTTTTTGATTATAGTAAAAATTAGGAGCGAACAACAGATTTCATACGAACTTTAAATGGTTCTCTTATAATAATTAAAAATTCAAAAAATCAAACGTAGCCAGCTAAGTACAGCTGTGGTTGATATATAAAAAATTGTTTCTACATATTTTCAATACTGTTAATATGCAGAGACGTCGTCCGTGCTTCGGGTACTAATACAGCGCAACCCTCTGTCATCAGCGGGGGGCCGCACACCCCCCGCACGACGGTAGTAACAAACGGCCTTATTCGAAGAATGAAATACGGAAAAGATAAGATAACGATAAGTTTTGGTTTAAATAAGTTCTCAATTATATATCGTTTGTATGTCGTATAATTGACAGAAGCAGCACGATTCGGGCAACCAATGTCATCTTGACGTTAGAAATATCGTAAATAGATATTATTAAGATCACCGCAGAATCGAAATAAACGTCAATTTTGACATTTCGTTTAGTTATCGATCTTTTCAATCTCTTTCCAAGATCTTAAGCATCTCTTAATCATTCTTCGAATCGGGCCCTATGACTCTTTTAATAAATAAATAATAATAAATATAATAGGACATTATTACACAAATTGACTAAGTCCCACAGTAAGCTCAATAAGGCTTGTGTTGAGGGTACTTAGACAACGATATATATAATATATAAATATTTATAAATACTTAAATACATAGAAAACACCTGAGTCATGGGACTCAGGAACAAATATCCATGCTCATCACACGAATAAATAAGGCTTGTGTTGAGGGTACTTAGACAACGATATATATAATATATAAATATTTATAAATACTTAAATACATAGAAAACACCTGAGTCATGGGACTCAGGAACAAATATCCATGCTCATCACACGAATAAATGCCCTTACCAGGATTTGAACCCGGGACCATCAGCTTCGTAGGCAGGGTCACTACCCACTAGGCCAAACCGGTCGTCAAATTTATCACTACTTCCTTTTTCCTCACTCCCAAGCCTCGAGACATAAACAAATAAAGCGAATGTCCATTGCTGATTGACAGACAAACATCTCCACTGTTGAATAATTTATGTCAGCAAAATATTTGCTTCTTTCGGAAATCAAAGAGGCGAAAATGTCACCTCATTTGTGTTTCTTGATTAGATTGGGCTGATTTTAAGACTGATTTTGTGTCAAAAAATTCTTTTGACGGTAACGGATTTTATATTTTTTGCCTTCTAAGAACATCGCTAGAGATAAAATTAGCATTACCTAAAAAGCGGCCAAGTGCGAGTTGGACTCGCCCATGAAGGGTTCCGTACCATTTATTAAATTAAATTAAATTAACGTTTATTTCAAGCGCGTGTGGCTCATAAAATGTTAGTTATGTACAATAAAACTTAGAAACTATGTTAGTAACAATAAATATCTTAACTAAAATCATAACGATTCACCGTTACTGGGCTTATGAAGCCCGCAACAATGCATTATGTACGGACAGTCGATCCTATCCGCAATCATAGTTAGGATGGTGTTGGGGCTGGTTTATGACGTATTAAAAAAAAACTACTTACTAGATCTCGTTCAGAAAACCAATTTTCGGTGGAAGTTTGCATGGTAATGTATATCATATTTTTTTTTTTAGATTTTTCATTCTGTTATTTTAGAAGTTACAGGGGTGGGGGGGGGACACATTTTACCACTTTGGAAGTGTCTCTCGCGCAAACTATTCAGTTTAGAAAAAAATGATATTAGAAACCCCAATATCATTTTTGAAGACCTATCCATAGATACCCCACACGTATGGGTTTGATGAAAAAGAATACATCTACTTACCAAGTTTGAACAGTATAGCTCTTATAGTTTCGGAAAAAAGTCGCTGTGACATAATCGGACAGACAGACGGACATGACGAATCTATAAGGGTTCCGTTTTTTGCCATTTGGCTACGGAACCCTAAAAACCAAATGCTTGTTTTACATTTGACAACCGGTCTAGCCTAGTGGGTGATGAATCCAGCTGAGGGCATTTATTTGTGTGATGAGCACAGACATTTGTTCCCAAGTCTTGGATGTTTTCTATGTATTTAAGTATTTGTATATTAGAATGAGACCAAGCTAAGTTGGCAGCGATTTTGATAGCCCTGTGCAAGTGTTAAGTTAATGTTACAACTCCATAGATATTTGACGTTAAGAATAACACTTGCACTTGCAGCACAGAATAAAAGTGCACAAACTTTGAAAGGGTGCACTTTTAAAATGGTTGAGAAAAAACAGGTATGGGGGATGATTTGTCGATAAAATTCATCATACTATACGTGATTAACGGTTCCACTATACGTGGACAAACACATTGTATAAATATATATATATATTTCGGGGATTTCGGAAACTTCTAACGATTTCGATAAAATTTGCTATATAGGGGTTTTGGGGATTTAGCTAGATCTTATCTCTGGGAAAACGCGCATTTCTGAGTTTTTATATGTGTTCCGAGCAAAGCTCGGTCTCCCAGATATTTATCTTAATCAGAATAAATCTTAAGGTTATATTCCGATTCTGACTGCAGCAACTTTGCTGCTGTAGCGTTGCGGTAGCAGGAAAAGGTCAGTGTCAATATTCATTTCATTGAGGACAATTCGAAAATAATATTAAGCACATTTTGATATTTTCATGATTTCATTCAGTTATCATTTGCGCGTGATATTCGCTCTTACTTATTAGTGTCAAAATTCAATATAAAAACTATAATTTTGCGTTAGCTCTTAAGTATATTATCAACGTGTACTCATTCGTATTCAACGTGTTCATCCAGTGTCGAGTCTATGCCTCTTTACATTATGTTTCAAAAGGTAAATCTATTGTCAACAATAAAAACTTTTCTATTAGGTCAGATTTTCAATTAAGACACACTGACCTCACCTGATACAAGGACCCTTGGATACTAATTCTCTCAATAGTCCCCTGATGAGGCTTTTCTGCAATATCAGGCGCTTTCTCTTGTAGTACCGTCTTATTAGCCCTTCGGAGCGTTATTCTGGCCAAAACTGCAAGAAGGCCTTTAGGTCAAACTTTGGAATTTACAAAAAATAAATCAAAATATGAATATAGTCAATAGAATTCATCGTTACTTTACAGCCTTAATATTATTTTGCTAATCCGCGAAATAATATAATAATAACCCAATAGCCCGGTTTATTTTTGTACCCTTTTTTTTACAATAGTCCTAGACTAACCGGGGCTTGTCATTGGGTGCACTACTATAGTGCAAACAGGGATAATCGTCGGTTGGTGTCACATTACTTTTAGAGTAAATTGTCTTATTACAAGGGACCTCTACGTGTTGGCTTCGGCCCCACGCACGCCTTCCAAATGCCCGGGACCCCATGGTCCCGAGAATTTGTAAGAGACATACAAATAATAATAATAATATTCTTTATTGTGCACAATGAAAACATGATTAAATACAGCAATTAACATAAAAAAAACTAAGCGACAACAGGCGCTAATATCGTGCTAGTCATCATTGCTTGCCCGTTAAATGTACCTACTTGTGTACTGCATGCAATTAATGTAATCAGCCTCTCACCACGAAACTCAAGAAGGCTTCAGAAATTGCTGGAAAATGTTGATGGATCTGGCGTCCAGCAACGGAAACATATTTTTATTTTACACAATTTCTCATAGAGCCAACATCCACTGGAGCGGTCGAGGAATGTTATTTGTATGAAAGGCTCGAGAGAAGTTAAATCGACGATTCTGTCAAAATTACAAGGTTAGAATAGAATTGAGGAATGAGAACAGGATAATCGGTCTTTGTAATCATCCTTGCATCTAAGTCTCCGCACTTTTCCACAAGTGGACTTAAAAATATATTAATGTGCATGAATTAGTTGGCCTTGTGTCGATTAAAATACTCTACGACTCTACTCAAAACTGTTTGACTAAGCCAATGGTAGAGTGACCTACATTTATGAATAATAATTTTTTCTTTAGGTAACGCGCGACGCTCGCGTACATTCAGTGTATAATATTAATTGAAAATAAATGATATGTACCTACTTTTATTTTATTATTTATACTCGTATTCGTATTTAAAACAAAACGAGTATCCTAATAAATCAGAATAAGTACATCCAGAGTCATCTCGGACACCTTTCTTCATTTCGACTTGTCCGAGTCCTTCCTTACGTGCCCGTCATGCGGGTAGAATGAAAAACGTCGCCAGTAGGACAAGGTCACACAAAGCTGGTAGAACAGATATTGCATATTTAGCAAACTTCTATTTAATTTTCATTCTTCATAATCGAACTACAATTTAACGCCCGATTCAAACTTTAAGATACGTCAAATATTAAAACGTCACTTTTGACACTGACATATCTCTGACGTCTTGACTCCGTATGACAAGGTGGTAAATAAAATACAGATTGTGATCGTGTGCTTGCGACTAGACATCCGCTCGCAATGACACTTTCCAACGGAGTGTCGACTTGAAGGTACGAAGTTGGCAGGCACACATTTATTGTGTATACGTCACAATATCCTATCCATATCGTATTTATACCTAATATTTGACGTATCTTAAAGTTCGATTCGGGCTGTTAGATTGTAGTGTTACGCATAAATATTTACTGTCCGCCTTGAAAGCGTTACTTGATAAAATGTCTCCTTTTTAGGTAACGTACTTTGTATTAATACATAATAAACTGATATTATAAACAATGTGAAAAGCAAAATGAATTCGTTTTAGCCCGCTTTCATATCGAACCTTCTATTTATGACTTCATTTTCGAGGGTCCTTTGACAAATATTAATTAATCAAATTTTTATTGTTCAAAGGGTTAACTGAATATATACTCTGACAAGATTTGATTTGCCCTTCGCAATGTTATGGATTTTCAGTGGCACTAATTTATTTTAATGGCTAGCAGACTCTTGCTGCCCTATTCGAAGAATGATTAAGACACGTTTAAAATGTTGGAAAGATCTTTAAAAGATCGATAACTAAACGACATGTCAAAATAGACGTTTATTTCGATTCCGCTGTGATCCCAATAAGATTTATCTACGATATTACTAACTTCAAAGTGACATTGGTTGCCCGAATCGAGCTGCTTCTGTCAATTATACGACATACAAACGATATCTAAACCAGAACTTATCGTTATCGTATTTTATTCTTCGATCGGGCCGTTGGACAACGTTAAAAAGTCATCGAATGACATCGATGTAAATAACAAGAAGAGATTTCACAATTATAACGATTTTAACCCAAAAATACCAACAATGATTGTCAAAGATGCAAGAAAAAATTGTTTGAATACAATAAGATATTTGCTATTTTCTTTTAAAAATTATTTGTAGTTTTACATGTATGTAAAATGGATAATTATAAATAAATAAATAAATATTATAGGACATTATTACAGAAATTGACTATGTTCCACAGTAAGTTCAATAAGGCTTGTGTTGTGGGTACTTAGACAACGATATATAAAATATATAACTGTTTATAAATAATTAAATACATAGAAAACACCCATGACTCAGGAACAAATATCCAGGCTCATCACACAAATAAATGCCCTTACCAGGATTTGAACCCGGGACCATCGGCTTCATAGGCAGAGTCACTACCCACTAGGCTAGACAGGTCGTCAAATTATTGGTGCAATAAAGAATATTTACTTACACAATATTTTGAAATTACAGGGGTATTCTGTATTTAATAATAAATTGAGAATTAGATCTCAATTAGAAATGGATCTGATCTATCATTGTCAAAAGTGACGTTTTTGGTTGAAGAAATGTCACTTTTGACAGTGACAGGTCATATCTATATCTAATTCAGAACTAATCGACAAGCTGTTTTTAAAATCAAAATACGCCTGTTAGCCGTTGACATGACATGGCAGGTACTGACATTTTATTTGATTATACATGAAGTACCGTAAAATGGGGTGAGTATAGGGATTACGAGGGCAGTTGGGTTGTGAATGGGGTGAGAAGGGATGACACGAGGTGTGAGTTGGTATTTACTGGCTACCGCTACGTACCTAAATTATATATTCTAATAACAAATCAAGCTCTTATAATGTTCATAATCCCTAAGTGTCGATCCAACAATTTACAAAACACACCTTAGTAGGAAATCCCTCTTCACCTTTACTATTGGGTGAGCTGGGATTTCCTACTATTTCGTCTTTATCTTTAAAATTATGAAATGGAACTACACAAAATCATAAATAAATAAAATTTAAGCGACCGGAACATTTATTATGTTTAAAAATCAGTTTACCACATGCAAAAATAAAGTTTTATCGAGGTTTGAACGTCAGTTTATCCCTACTCACCCCATTTTACGGTGTGCACATTATTGTCATATATGAAATCTCTCTCTGCTTCTAGCGACACTATCTCAGGACCAATAATAATCTTAATGTTGTCAGGCCTCTTAACAAATTCGTGATCATTGTACCTTGTACAGTCGAGGAAATTGATTCTTAAGCAGGTTTGTGGTTCACTTTACACTGGAAAGCTCATAGCATAAGTATGTTCAACCAAATTTACTTAAACCGCAAATTGCTAAAGAATCAATTTCCTCGACCGTACTATTGAATTATTGTACCTTGGAATTTTCATCATTCAGTTTGTAAATATTTCTGAGCGATTGGAAGTCGAATAATGCTAAAACTTTTAGAATTTCCGGATTTCAGTATTATTAGGTGCTTAAATAAATTAACGGCCTTTACTTGTGAAAGCAAGGATCTTGAATAATTTACCAAAAAAAAACGTAATCAATGTAATTAATTTGATAAATAAAAGGCTTTTTATTTTATTTTTATTTACTGTAAGTAAATTTGCAAATATAACTGTTTAATTATTTGATAACTTGATCATGTTCATGAATTGTATATAAGGTATACGTCAAATGTTAGGTATAAATACGATATGTATCGGGTATGTCAGTGTCCAAACGTTTTAATATTTGACGTATCTTAAAGTTTGAATCGGGCCGTAAGTCAAGGAAGTATATTTTTTTTCTTTTTTTTAATACTACGTCGGTGGCAAACAAGCATACGGCCCGCCTGATGGTAAGCAGTATCCGTAGCCTATGTACGCCTGCAACTCCAGAGGAGTTACATGCGCGTTGCCGACCCTAACCCCTCGTTGAGCTCTGGCAACCTTACTCACCGGCAGGAACACAACACTATGAGTAGGGTCTAGTGTTATTTGGCTGCGGTTTTCTGTAAGGTGAAGGTACTTCCCCAGTTGGGCTTGGTAGCCTACCGGTAAAAGCGTGCGACTTTCAATCCGGTGGTCGGGGATTCAAAACCCCGCTCGTACCAATGAGTTTTTCGGAACTTGTACGACATATTATTTAATATTTTACCAGTACTTTTTCGATTTGTTCGATTGTTTCTAGCTGTTCAACCTTATGTATTAATGTTTGTTATGTTTTAGTTATTTTGATGATGACATTGACATATTAAATACATAGTAGTTATGTATTCTGTAGAACTAGTTTTAAGATTGTTAGCTTAACAGTCTCTTGACGTGAAATATGTATTTCATACAATTTTTTATTTTTTTTATTCTTTGACATTTGGAGAACCTTTACACCTCCAAATCTTATTATTGTGTATTATTATTTTTCTCAGACCGTGGGGACCTTATACATCTCCAAACTTAATGTATTAACCGTGGAGACTATACGTCTCTGTCATATTGTATAATATACTTGACTTGGTACATACTAGTTATGTACAGAATGTAGCATTAGTTTATGAGACTGCTAGTTTAACAGTCCAGACGCGGTTTATTTATTAAGTATAAATTTTATTTTGACACTTGGAGAGACTTTACACCTCCAAATTTTATTAGTATTAGTACTCTGACATTGGGGACCTTTTACATCTCCAGATTTAATGTGTTTTTAACCATAGAGACTATACATCTCTATTGTATTGTATTAATTATTTATTTTAAGATTATTATAATGTAATGTTTACCCAGGTATTGGCTGTTGTATTTATAAATGTTGTTATGTATTTTTCATGTCACTATATGATGTTACTATAAATGTTGTATTGACTTGTAAAAGAGCCCTTGAGGCCTACTTGCAGAATACATTTTTGAATTTTGAATTTTGAATTTTGATGACGGAAATCACTAGAAAACAGGACTAATCCGAATAAAGTCTTAGTTTTTAGTTAGAAGGTCAGATGCCAGTAACTTTTGTAAAAACTTGTGCGTTTGCCAATTTTGCGATTAGTTGCCAAGCGGACCCCTAGACATGATCCAAGACAAAACCTAGGAAGATTGCAATTTATGTCAATATGGATGTATTTTGGACCCGGGTACGTCCTTAAACTACGTCCAAAAGAGAGGTATGGGTATTGTGAATGTCATCTCGCTTTGTGTGGTAGGGCACAGCCAGTGGATGTCATTCCAGATCTAGAGCAGAGCCCAACTGGAGAAGTACCTCCACCTTACAGAAAACAACAGCCAAATAACACTAGACCCTACTCATAGTGTTGTGTTCCTGCCGGTGAGTAAGGTTGCCAGAGCTCAATGAGGGGGGGCGGGCTTAGGGTCGGCAACGCGCATGTAAGTCCTCAGGAGTTGCAGGCGTACATAGGCTACGGAGGCTGCTTACCATCAGGCGGGCCGTATGCTTGTTTGCCACCGACGTAGTATAAAAAAAAATATAAGTCGTAAGTCGTAAATATTCCTTGAAAAGGGCTTTAAACATACTGAGAAGGGAACGAAAGCCAAGCTCAAACAATAATGTATGGCCGTATCTTGAACATTTCATGGTTACATAAGGTCCCATAAAAACCCTGAGGCCTAAAGGCCCTTAGCAGTTGGATTTGGAGGCAGATGGATTTTATGAGCTGCCCATTGGTTGGTTATAGAGAACGAATACAGATAATTCAAAATAATTCACGGACATTAAACCATATTTCAAATCTTTTATTTGTTCAGCATAAGTTTCAAAATACAACAATGGATTCAATTTTACTTTTATTTATTTATTTATTTATTTATACAAGGAATTCCAACAGCTATGAAAATACATTAAACTTTTTAGATAGTAGTACAGAGACAATTACAGGAACTCGCAAATAGAAACTGTATATATAATTACAAAATACACACTAGATACAAAAGCACATGTGAAACAAATATATTACAATATGAAATATATCAAGGTTACAATTAATAAAAAAAAGAGAGACCCAAAAAAAAAGATATGAGCAATAAGCAAGAACACTATAATTAATGAAATTACTTGCTGATAATAGAAACTACTCGCTGATAATATTATGTAATTATATAGAAGGTAGTGATATCGGTTAATTATTCTCAAGGACAAAGCCTGCACCTAACAAACGTCTCTTTTTGACCCAGTGGTTGACTGGTAGAGAATGCCTTAAGCCATTAAGTCCACCATTTGTACTTAATATTTTATGTGCAATAAAGTTTAAATAAATAAAAGTGGTAGAGAGACACAAAGCGTTTCGTTGTCCTAGTGAGTGGACTTGTACGTTCACGTGTTTGAAATATTCGAGCCGAGCACGCACACGTCACGCAAGCGGTGTGCCGTTTTTCATAAGCATCCGTATATTACAACGTGCACGTGCAAGTCTACGTATACGCGGGATGCACAAGCTTTGAAGTGAACAATCTTCATATAACTTAATCTGCGCAAAAATGTTTTTGCATGCATTATGTTTATTCGGCAATCTGCATGCGAATACGAATCGGTCGTTTGATTGGGGTACCAAGGGGATATTGGGGCAAACCGGAATACTTGTGACTATAATTAAAAGTGGCGTCCTTAACTATTAGTCGGTAGTGATCCTGTCTCCGAAACAGGAGGTCCCGGGTTCGAATCCTGATTTTGATTTTTTTTTCTAAAAGCGCCAATAGCGTCTATGGCGTATAAGACCATTGTAAGTCAACCGTGATAATGATAATGACTCAACAAGCTATTGTTATTTCTATTACAAGTGGAAAAAGTTGTTGTTTAACCCCTCGTGCTAATATTGATACCGCGCAAGCGAAAGAATCTAAAATGGAACCAGGAGCGTAGCGAGTAGTTCAAAAAATTCAATCTTGAGTGTTACGAGGGTGTCAAGGCACGAGGTTTAAACAAATTTTGCCCCCAAGTGAATCACAAAATTATTCACCAAACCAACGCGAAGAAAATATTAACTGTAAGATATAAAACAGGATCGAACCAAATGAAATGCAAATGAACGTCATTAAATATTTATCATTTAAAAGTTAAGCGTCTGAGAAAGCTGGTATCAGTTTGTGAAAATGATGTATGTGCTCACGGCTGATTTACAACGTAGCTAATACAGAACTGATGGTTTTTAGGGCTGGAAGGGGTCCGGATAACATATCGGAAGTCAAACTAAATGGAGAGAAGTTGCATATTGTGCAGCGGTTCAAATGTCTTGGCCATATACTGACGGTTGCCATGAGAGACGACAGTGACATGGAACGAGAAAGAAGAGCTCTGGCTGTCCGTGGCAACATGATAGCCCTCAGGTTTGCCAGGTGTAGCAGGGGGGTCAAATGTACATTATTTGCATATTGTCTCTCCTTCTATTAACAATTTACCTCTCGTAATAAGACAACAACCATCGATAACCCAGTTTAGGCGGCATCTATTTACATGGTTAAAAGAAAAATGTTTTTATACAATTAATGATTTTTATATAATCTGATAACGAAGAATAAAATGTAATCCTTATTTACTTATGCTATTTAACATGAACAATATGATTGAAATTTGTAGTATAATGTTGTATTAATTTTTCAATCATTTCATTTTTGTAAGTATACTAAATATAGTTGTTAGTGTGTATAAAAATTTTTGCATGCTTATTATTAGCTAAGTGTGTGATCTAATTCTAATTTTAATGCAAATAAATATATTTAATTATAATTTTTAATTTTTTTATTTTTTCTACACTTGTCAACTGTGGGTTAGGTACAGCAGGAAATCGTACGGCACGTTCCGTGTGCAGTATAATAATATATTCCGGACACGGATGGGGCTGCCACGTTCCTGCAGTGCCTCCACCATGTTCGCAGAAGCCAGAAACCCTAACTTCTTTGCAGTGGTACGCGCGCGCATTGCTTACTTCCGCTCGTATAATACCATCCTCATGTCTGCGTACCGAAACATTAGCGGTAATATCTTTAGGCACTGGCTTTCCGTGCACTTAAACGGGAACAAAAAATAGTGTGATAAGCACTATTTTAATTGTTCAACTTTTATTTTATTTTATTATAAAGTATTCTTTTGGCATTGTAATTTTATTTGAAAATACGGCACGTTTACGATATAATTCGCTATGTTGGTATATTACAAAAATCCAAGTCTACCTTCCATTCATTCATTCATTGTATAAATACATTCACTCATTCGCTCAATCTGTCATTCGCTTAATATCATTATTCTTGCTTCACTTGAATACAGAACGTTGAACAGTCAACACGTATTTTTACTTTGCCGACCCCACCTATACCTATAGGTTATGGGCCCAGGCCACGTGGTTGTTAAAAATCAGTTTGAAAATTACGTTCAAATATAAATACGTAAAAATGGATCAACGTGCAAAAAGAAATATTCAACCGTTTAATGGCGACCGGTATAGCACGTGGAAGTTTCGCATTAAATCACTTTTAGCGGAACTGCAAGTCTCGTCCGTTATCGAAGAACCAGCTCCTGTAAACCCTGACGCCGTGTGGACGCGAAAGAATCTTATCGCTAAAGGTACAATAGTGGAATATTTGGGTGACGCATTTTTAAATTTCGCCCAAGATACGGATTCCGCAAAAACCGTTATTGACAATCTCGATAAAATATATGAACGGCGAAGCTTGGCTACACAATTGGCGTTACGTAAACAATTGTTAAATTTAAAATTGCAACCTGACGTGAATCTGATCCAGCACTTCACAAATTTTGATAGTTTAATCACTGAATTGATTTCCGCTGGCGCTAAACTCGAAGAAATGGATAAAATATCTCATTTGTTACTTACGCTGCCTGCCAGTTACGATGGCGTTATTACTGCTTTGGAGACGCTCGGCGAAGATAATTTAAACCTATCGTTTGTCAAAACGCGCCTTTTGGATCAAGAGGTTAAAATAAAGAACGAGACAGTCACCGGATTAAAAGTACTTCATGCGGCGAGTGACAAAT
This sequence comes from Cydia pomonella, assembly GCF_033807575.1. Taxonomy (NCBI): domain Eukaryota; kingdom Metazoa; phylum Arthropoda; class Insecta; order Lepidoptera; family Tortricidae; genus Cydia; species Cydia pomonella. The sequence continues at coordinate 859,619 of NC_084719.1, read as the reverse complement.
TCTCTTCTCACATCCCATACCATAAAAGGAAGAGACACGTGGATCATTCATCGAGCTACGTTCCCGATTACAAAAAGAAGAAACCTAATTATCATCATCAGTTCAAGACAAATCATCAAACTAGAAATTCATCGCATCATATATCTAGAATGTATTGTGACTTTTGTGGACGACGTAATCACTTCAAACAAGATTGCCGTTACTTCAAGAAATCACAAGTAAACAGCAATGGTGGCGGCAACAACGGGCAACAGACGCAGCAAAACATCGCCCACGCTGCCGTGCCGGAACAAAACAACGAGGACGGTTTCGCTTTTATGTTCTCACAATGTAAGTTACCAAAACCTAATCATAATACTAATGAAATTACTTTTCTTCTAGATTCTGGAGCCACGGACCACGTTGTAAACACACAGGTTTTTTTCTCATCATATGCAGAACTTACCTCACCCCTGAAAATAAATATAGCTAAAACTGGAGCATTCATACAGTCAACAGGACGAGGTCGTATTGATGTCACAACCAACATGGGAATACAAGGTTCCCTCGAAGATGTTTTATATTCGACGGAGGTTCCCGATAATTTACTGTCAGTAAGTCGAATGCAAAAAGCAGGTATGGAAATTGTTTTTAATAAGGAAGGCGTTCGTGTTTATCAAAATAATAAGTGTATTATGTCTGGCACTACTTGCAATAACCTGTCTAAGATAACATTTGCTATTAATTTGCTAAAGGTGTTGAGTGTAAATATAAATAGAAATTCAAATTTATACAATTTATGGCATAACAGGCTTGGACATATACATAAACAGAAGTTCATTAATCTTAAAAATATGATTGATGATTATTCTGTAATTGATAAAATAATTCCACCTACCGACGAGTTATGCGAGCCATGCGTTCTAGGTAAACAATCTCGACTGCCTTTTGCAAAATCAAAACCAGAACGCACAAACAACAGGCCCTTATTTATAGTTCACAGTGACGTATGTGGCCCCATAACTCCCACTACAATTGATGATAAAAACTATTTTGTAAATTTTATCGATGATTACACGCATTACACGGTTACCTACTTATTGCATTCGAAATCTGAAGTTTTAAAATGTTTTCAAGATTATGTTTCTAAAAGCGAAAATCTATTTAATTATAAGGTAGTTAATTTATATTGCGACAATGGCCGAGAGTATCTGTCAAATGAGTTCAAAGATTATTGTGTAAACAAGGGAATATCATATCATTTAACTGTGCCCTACACACCTGTCCAAAATGCAGTATCTGAACGCATGAATCGTACGTTAACCGAAATGGCTAGAACCATGGTTACAAGTGCGAAATTGGGTAAACAGTTTTGGGGCGAAGCCGTGTTAACATCAACTTATTTAATAAACAGGCTACCCACTAAAGCGCTAATTGGCAAAACCCCGTACGAAATGTGGCATGGTATAAAACCGAAAATAAGTCACTTGAGGGTATTCGGTTCCACTGCATATGTTCATAATAAAACTAGAAAGACCAAATTTGACGAAAAATCATTTAAATCAATTTTAATTGGTTATGTGCCTAATGGTTATAAATTATTTAACACTGAAAATAATCAATTTTTGATCGCCAGAGATGTATTGTTTGACGAGTCAAATTTTGGTGAATCTAGGTCAATATGCAGTGATGACATTCCTAATAAAATCAGCAAGCCGAACCATGAGTCGGTGGAGTTGATCAAGCCAATATGCAGCAATAATGAAATTCCCGCCAAAATCAACAAGCCAAATAATTCGGTGGAGTTGATAGGCATTACACAAAGTGACGTAAACAACAAGTCGCTAAATAACAACAATGAACAGTTACAAAGTGACGTTAGCAGCAAGTCACTCGACACCGAATCCAGTTGTTTACGACGTAGCGATAGAATTCGTAATCTACCCTCTAAAAATTATGAATTAATGAATGACCCAGATTTAGCAGTTTTATCGCTTTGTTCTAAACAACAGTTACCATTACCTGTGCATTTTAATGATATTTTCAATCGGCCAGATACAAATGAGTGGTTAAGTGCAATTAAAAGTGAAATTGATTCATTACGTAGCAATCAAACTTGGTGTCTTGTGGATAAGCCTAGTGGTGTAAATATTGTAAGTAGCAAATGGGTTTTTACTATCAAAAATAACGAGTTAGGTGAACCGATACGATATAAGGCCCGATTAGTAGCGCGAGGTTTTAGTCAACAATATTTGGAAGATTATGACGAAACGTTTGCCCCAGTTGCGCGGATTACTACGTTTAGAATGATTTTAGCATTTGCGAATCAAAATGATTTACTTGTCCATCATATGGACGTGAAGACTGCATTTTTAAATGGCATCTTAAAGGAGGACATATATATGCAGGTTCCAGAAGGTATTTCCTCTAAGTCTAATCAAGTGTGTAAATTAAATAAAACACTCTATGGCTTAAAACAGTCTTCACGGTGCTGGTACGAACGTTTCGATCAGGCGATTAAGGGCATGGGTTTTGAAAGCTCGAAAGTTGACCCATGTTTGTACACATTGAATAAAAATTCGATCGATTTGAATGTGTATATAGTTTTATATGTTGATGATTTAATAATAGTAACCAAATGTGTACAAACAATGCAACAACTTAAGAACTGTCTAATGAAACAGTTTGAAATGACCGATTTAAATGATATTAAATTGTTCCTTGGCATACGAATTGAGAGAAGTAAAGATAAAATAACTTTGGACCAATCAACATATCTCCAAAATGTTTTAAACAAATTTTCCATGAGTGATTGCAATCCCTCAAAATCACCGTTCCCAAATAAATTAAACTATGACGCATTGAATAGTGATGTCCAATACAATGCACCCTCTAGACAAGTCATAGGTTGCCTTATGTACGCAATGCTTTGTACGCGCCCTGATTTATGCGCGGCTGTTAATATTCTAAGTAGATTTCAAAGTAAAGGCAATGAGGAATTATGGAAATGTTTAAAGCATCTTTTAAGATATGTGAAAGGAACTTTAAATCTTAAATTGACTTATTATAAATGTGATTATAAACAGCTAATGACCGGCTATGCGGACTCTGATTGGGGAGGCGATGAAACTGATAGAAAAAGTACAACAGGATATTTATTTCAAATGTTTGATAATTGTACAATTTCGTGGTGCACACGTAAACAAAATACAGTGGCCGTTTCCTCAACAGAAGCCGAATATATGGGTCTATTTGAAGCTGTAAAAGAGGCTATATGGATAAAATCGTTACTTATTAGTGTATATATAGAAGTAACTAAGCCTATACTTATTTATGAAGACAACAATAGTTGCATTAGCATTGCTAATAATCCCACGAATCACAAAAAGTCAAAACACATTGATATAAAATATCATTTCACCCGTGAACAAATAAATAATAATGTGATAATGCTAGAATATATTTCCACAGGAAACCAACTAGCAGATATGTTCACAAAGGCGATTCCAATGACCAAGTTTCACGAATTAAGAGTAAGATTGAATTTAATTTGATTCTATTATAATTGAATTATATAAATCTAATATGATTGCATAAGATAATAATATAAAATGATTAAAATGTATTTAAAATGCGTTTGATTAGAGTGTATATTAAATGTATAAAATACTTGAATTTTTGAGGGGGACTGTTGGTATATTACAAAAATCCAAGTCTACCTTCCATTCATTCATTCATTGTATAAATACATTCACTCATTCGCTCAATCTGTCATTCGCTTAATATCATTATTCTTGCTTCACTTGAATACAGAACGTTGAACAGTCAACACGTATTTTTACTTTGCCGACCCCACCTATACCTATACGCTAAACTAACCGTGAATCATTCAAAACTGTTCAAAGTCTAGTTACCCAGTATACCTAACCCTGAAATTCTTTATAATAAAATTCAAAGCTTTTTTCTATAATTAAGGTAGCTCGTTAAGACGGGTTGTCGTGGACGTGATAAATTACCTCATTAGAACGAGAAAATACATTAGACACTTTCATTATAAGACAGGACAGTAAGAATAGTATGATAACCGTCTTTAGTGAAGTTTATTGGGTCGATGATAATTTCTGTTCGGGCTATCTTTAATTCTGCTAAAATCCCTTGATTTGATCCCTTGATCCATATTTTTTTATAAATAGCACTGTCTATTTCTCCCGGGTACGTGCTTAAACTACGTCCAAAAGAGAGGTATGGGCATTGTGAATTTCATCACGCTTTGTGTGGTAGGGCACAGCCAGTGGATGTCATTCCAGATCTAGAGCAGAGCCCAACTGGGGAAGTACCTCCACCTTACAGAAAACCGCAGCCAAATAACACTAGACCCTACTCATAGTGTTGTGTTCCTACCGGTGAGTAAGGTTGCCAGAGCTCAACGAGGGGGGGGGGGGGTTAGGGTCGCATGTAACTCCTCTGGAGTTGCAGGTGTACATAGGTTACGGAGACTGCTTACCATCAGGCGGGCCGTATGCTTGTTTGCCACCGACGTATTTTTTTTTTTTATACTTGACTACACTACTTTTTTTTATACACTAGTATATATATATCAAAAAAAAACTTACATCCGAATGAGAAATCAAAAATTAGCTAGTGACCGAGAAATATTCGAGATCTTATCTTTCTAACGATTAGACACTGACTGAGTAGAAACACCGAGATTTGTGCTTCTGTAACGTGATTTTAATTCTAATAAAAATATGTAAGCCTCATGGCTCTCGCATCGTTAGCTTGGATAAAAGTTATTTGTGACCGTTTTTCACCACCTGCTTATTTGCCACCAAAGTGGTAAATCTTGAAAAAAGAAAAATGGACTTCAAAAAGGATAACATAAAACTTAGAAATATATAGTATACTTTTGAAAAAAAATTGCCAATGCCAAAAGAAAAAAAACCGGTCAAGTGCGAGTTCGTTTTACTCGCTCACCGAGAGTTTCGTACAAACTTTGAATTATCTCGTGTAACTATAAAGGCGAAAAACTTGAACAGAAGTACCTATACTAAGTATATTTGTGTACAAATAGGCAAATTGTATAACTAATTTGCGTGATGTAATGCATGTATGTTGGTTTGTCGAGGATAATTCTCTATCATGTGAACCGATTTCAAAAAGTGATCTTTTATTTGAAAAAGGTGTATTTAATGTTATCTCATAGAAATTTCAGGTGTGATAAACACATATAAAGGTGGTTAAATTGCAAACTGAATTCGGAATAGTTTTTTATTAACTAAAAAAAAATTACCAAAATACAGGTCTAATTATATTTTTCCTATAAAATTTATTATAGTAATGTTAATATTATGTAAATATTTCATAATTTTTCGTCGGTAAACTTCGGAGATAAGGGGGGAGTGGGGGGGGGGGGGCACATTAATAACCTGGTCTATAGGATTTTTTTTATCTCTTTATTTATTTATCTTTTCGGACTCGGTTATAAATGGGATTTAACATGTGTTCAAAACACGAAAATTTAAATGTTACCCCCTATTTTTTTGATGTTGGTTAAAAAATAATTATCGGTAAAGTTCACGTCACATAATAATATTTGTAACTCTTGAAATAGGTGGTTTACGAACTGTTCTCAATCTGTGCACCACTTTAGACTTCGCGGGCTGAAGTTACGACTTCGACTTGTTAATGTTTTTACCAGAATAATGAAGCTTCACAGACAAGAAATTATTAAAAACGCTGATTACTACACGCTCCATGAAAACAAAGTTTTTTACTCTGCATATTATTAATGAGCATCGTTAGCTTCTGTTTCAGACTGACTAATGTAGCTGCCTAATAGCTAATGTTGCGAACGCAACTTTTTATTGGTATAAAACTATTTATAATGCAGTTGCTTATCACCGTCGGGCTCGGCTAGTATTCGGAGGCTTTTTCAAAAGCACCAATAACAGTGGTCCACATATAGGGCTGATAAAAGACTCATTTAGACGGCGCGCGAACTCTCAAGCGATTTTACGAGTAGTTACATTGCCAACTTTTGAGGTTACATCCCATTCGCCGACCGATCAAATACCGCAATGTAATGAAACTGCCATGCGAGTTCTCGCACCGTCTAAATGAGTCCTTAGACGGCATACGAACTCGCATGCGTTTTTAGTTACATTGCGGACTATTGAGGTTACAACTAATTCGGCCGACCGATCAAATACCGCAATGTAATGAAACTGCCATGCGAGTTCTCGCACCGTCTAAATGAGTCCTTAGACGGCATACGAACTCGCATGCGTTTTTAGTTACATTGCGGACTATTGAGGTTACAACTAATTCGGCCGACCGATCAAATACCGCAATGTAATGAAACTGCCATGCGAGTTCTCGCACCGTCTAAATGAGTCCTTAGACGGCATACGAACTCGCATGCGTTTTTAGTTACATTGCGGACTATTGAGGTTACAACTAATTCGGCCGACCGATCAAATACCGCAATGTAATGAAACTGCCATGCAAGTTCTCGCACCGTTTAAATGAGTCCTTAGACGGCATACGAACTCGCATGCGTTTTAAGTTACATTGCGGACTATTGAGGTTACAACCAATTCGGCCGACCGATCAAATACCGCAATGTAATGAAACTGCCATGCGAGTTTTCGCACCGTTTAAATGAGTCCTTAGACGGCATACGAACTCGCATGCGTTTTAAGTTACATTGTGGACTATTGAGGTTACAACCAATTCGGCCGACCGATCAAATACCGCAATGTAATGAAACTGCCATGCGAGTTCTCGCACCGTTTAAATGAGTCCTTAGACGGCATACGAACTCGCATGCGTTTTAAGTTACTGCGGACTATTGAGGTTACAACCAATTCGGCCGACCGAGCAAATACCGCAATGTAATGAAACTCGCATGCGAGTTCTCGCATAAATGAGCCCATATTGTATTGCGGCCAATAGAAGTACCTTTTAAAACCATTTTTGTACTGATCAATTTTGAAAATCAGTCTTTCATCAGTCTCCATACAATCAACCACCACTTTCTGCACTTACATTTAATTTTACACTGCATGACACTTCAAAAACAACGCTGCAGACAGCTACTGCAGGCGCTATATGAATGTAAATATAACACGGCAATGGCAACGTAATTAATGACATCGACGATAGCATCGCCACACGAAAACTGCAGCAGTAACGTTGCAACTATAATCGACATCGATCTTGATATTTGCGGCAGTAATGTATTCGGCAGTAATATCGCGTAACATTGCTAAAGTAATGAAGTCTGAATTCGAATGGTATTTATATGCAACAACATAATGTAAACATGAAACTGACCACGAAGCATCCGGTCATACCTCTCGGCACAAAGTAAACAGCGGCGGCGCGCGCCGGAGCAGAGAGTTCGCTTAGTACAAAGTGCCATTTTCGCCGCACGCACACAGACGTTACATTTACAGGCGTTCTCGGGCACTCTCGGGCAGAACTTAGTCGGGCTGTGCGCGCGTTGCTCACTTGACGTCCCCGCCGCTACGTAGGTACCTAAGTACCTACTGTCATGTACGTCACAGTCTCTAAGGGATGTAAACATGATAAGATGTATGTATAAACGAATCGATGTATGTATGTCTGTAAACTTATATTACCTACTCCTTTTTAAAATTGGAAATTAATACAGAAGCAACCCTAGTGAGTCGGGCAAGTTTAGGTATGTATTTTCAAGAACGGCGGGAACGGACCTTTTGTTTATTTTTTATTTTGTGCTCTCAGTTACTCGAGGCCCGAACGATGTCTGTCTGTAGTGTTGCAGCGCGACAGTACTGCAGCAGTAACGCTAGTGTACTGTGAATCCGAACGGTACCTCGGTACGGGAACTGACCATGGAACATTGTCCAACAAGCCACCGCACTGTCCCGTGTAATCCAGCTATAACTCTCGGTTACACTTGACCCGAACGATGTAAGCTCTGTAATTAAACTGTAATGTTAGGCGGTGAATACACTGGCATCACTAGCTTACGAGCTGTGTAGCTTATGACAATTATGGATTTAGATGACTTTCGGATGACAACTGCATCAGAATTTAGGGACCCGTTCAGATTTAGTATTACAGGGCGAAGAGCGACATTACTGCCGACTGCATTGCTGCCGCAAAATGTCGATCGATGTTACAGCCCGGATCATAATCAGCAATAATGTCGTTGCAGTAATGCTGGTGCAGTCTGAATCCGAACGGTACTTTAAGTGTTGTAACGTTGCTGCCTTGGCGTGGGCGGTGTCAATGTCGCTTCTTGATATAACGAAAACATTTAAAACTTGATGAATTCTATGCAAAGAAAAATGTCCATGACACTCGAAAATAAAATTAAATTTATTTTAAGCGGGTATCTGATGCAGGGATCGGAAACCGGTATTTTTTGTATGGGAACGAAAACGGTATTTTTTCGTTCTTTGTTAATTATTTCCGTTCTAATTGGGCAATCTAATAATACGAAGTCATTATCTAAAAACACAACCGAGTCCTATATTTGGAGTATAAAATAAACCGAAATATATGTTTATTTCAAAGTTTTTCCAAAAAACCGGTTCCGATCCCTGATCTGATGTAACGTCACCGATAAGGTGACATTCGGATGGCAACTGCAGGTGCAAGAAGGTATCGTTAGGATTCAGACTACCTACACCAACATTACTGCTGCAGTATTGTAGCGTGAGATTGCGGCAGTAATGCTGCGCTACAATACTGCCGCAAATATCGAAATCGATTTTGCTGTCTGGAGTTTTGACATATGCGCCAGCAATGCAGTCGGCAGTAATGTCGCACTGCAGTGCTGAAGTGCTGGATTGATCTGAATCCGAAAGGTACCTTTACTGTTGCGGCATTACTGCTGCGCGTTGACGCGGCCGCTGTCACTGTCAAGTTATTTGATGAAATGAATCTTTGATAATTGGTGTTCTTTATCCCTTTTATTTATGATACAGGAGGAAAACGAGCAGCAAATCGCCTGATGGTAAGTTATTATCATCGCCCATGGACACATGCCCCATTAGAGGGGTTGCAGGCATACAAAGGCTACGAAGACTGCTTACCTTTAGGCGGGCCGTATGCTTGTTTACCACGACGAAATAAAAAAATAGAGCGAGAAAAAGTTGTATGTAAAATTTCTATTCGTTCTAATTTGTTTGTCTTACAATTTGTATGGCGGCGGCTAAGTTCGTGTGAGTTAACGCAGATGAAGAAACTAGTATAGATTGTGCCATTCACAACGACGCATGTCTTGACACGAATTGTGACGACCAGTTTGGCCTAGTGGGTAGTGACCCTGCCTACAAAGCCGATGGTCCCAGGTTCAAATCCTGGTAAGGGCATTTATTCGTGTGATGAGCTTGGATATTTGTTCCTGAGTCATGGGTGTTTTCTATGTATTTAAGTATTTAAAAATATTTATATATTATATATATTGTTGTCTAAGTACCCTCAACACAAGCCTTATTGAGCTTACTGTGGGACTTAGTCAATTTGTGTACTAATGTCCTATAATATTTATTATTATTATATTGTCATGTTATTAAAGGTTAGATTTGACAAATCTTCGCGTCATCGTGGATGACACGTACAAATATAACAATCGGTACTTCTTCACTATTTCTAACCAGACTGAAAAGTACAGCAGTTAGAGAAATTGTGGCACTATAAGTTCCTTTTTGGAAGAAACTTTTTATCGTTATTATTTACGCTCATCGATAACCAAATTTAATAATATTTTTTGTAACACCAGGCTAAAAAGGGACATATATATAAAACTATCGATAGGTCTTCAATTCGAAATATTGCCAACTCTCACCAGCGGATACTACCACGTAACACAGTGAGCCTATACATAACCGTGAATTACTTATTCATCTTCAAAAAAAGGTTGACAACTACTGCGTAAAACCTTTCACAGGGCAACATAAGACCCGCTGCGATGAAAAATCCCTTAACACGGCTTCCGAACAAAAGAGCGATATTTGCAGGGATCCGCAACCTTTCGGGGGCTAACATAATATGCTTGTAATATTAATGCAGGTCGCACAGGCCGAGCGTGACTTGAACGGGAATAGAACCCAATCACGGCGGCTAATAGAGCTTTCCGGTCTTTGTGATGTATGCTCGACAGACTATCGATGAATGACCAACTAGATGAGAAAGCGTCGCTCGTAGTAGCTAGGAGGTTTTGAGGCTAATTGGGACATGAGTGTAGCTTAATGCTCTAGTGGCCAGTAGGTATATGCTTTAGGATCAAATACATGTTTAGTGCAAGTTATGTTATCGTCAAAACCTGGTTTTAGTGATGACGCGTTTTCTTTAGTTAAAGTTAGTTTACCGTATCGCTTCAGTGAAAATTTTCGCTAGTTAATACTAGTTTTCTGTAAGGCCTCGGTGAAAACTAATTTTAATGGGGATTTTTTAGTAAAAACTAGTTTTCATAACGTGCCTCGGTGAAAACTAGTTTTGACAAATTGTTAAAAAAATATATTTTAGTGAAAAATAGTTGTAGCACGACGATGCAAGTACACAAAAACCCTTTTTTTTATTCGTTACAAAATCCATATTATTTAAGTCGGTCCTGGCGCTCGCCGGCCGACTGCCTGCGATATGCTCGACGCTTGATTTGCTCGCTCAACTTCACGCGCTATTTGGTCACGGTTACACTAACACGCACCTGTCCTCCTCGCTTCGCTCGTCGTCGCAACCTTTATTCCCTAGCAAACTACGGTGAAAACTAGTTTTAACTAGTAAAAACGTGTTTTCCCTAGTCTAAACCAGTTTTAACTTAAATTAATTTTAAATAGGTAATTAGTGAATACTAGTTTCCATTTAGGCATTTTGTTAAAATCTTTTCTGATGGTTTTCTAAAGTTAAATTTACCTTTTTATGATCAGGTAAAAGACGGCTAAAACCTTAGCAATGTCAAACTGACATATTCGCTAACATCTGCGTAACTTACTTTCTATGCATCTCGCTCGCACTAATATGAAATTAAGTTACGCACACGCTAGCAAGTATGTCAGTGTCAATCTTGTCGTAGCAGTACTGATGTAATATTCATCCAAATCTTACCGCTCTTAAATGAATCAATATAAAAGAAACAATAATTCGGTACAAAAAGTCACGTGCCTATAATGCTTACTATGCTTTATTTACATGGTCGTGCTGGGACCGTCAATCAGTGCTGTCAAACATCTTGTTAGACTGTGTGAGAGCTACGCGCAACAGCATGGTCTTAGGTACAACGCGAGCAAAAGCGAGGTCGTTATCTTTAAGGCTCGTAAGTATAACACTAAGACCCTGCCTGAGATCATGCTGGGGGGGAGTGGTTCTCAAAATAGTTGATAAATTTAAATATTTAGGGCATATGAATACGAGGGAGCTCAGTGATGATATGGATGTGGAAAGAGAGAGGAGAGAGCAGTACGAGGTACTATGCTCGCCCGCAGGTTTGCACGCTGTAACGAGGAAGTAAAACTGACACTTTTTAAGGCTTAATGCCAGACGTTTTACACGTGCAGCCTTTGGGTGAGATTTACACAGAAGGCATATAATACTAATAATAATCAATAAAATCGATCAAACGTAAAGACTCGAAGGATATCTACGACATGTCGTCCCATCTGCTAGATATATTACCCACTTTCATTATAGATATATTTTGTGACCTAATAAATAGATGTATAAATGCAGGTACCTATCCCAGCACGTTGAAAAATATTAAGGTACAGCCGATATATAAAGGTAAAGGTGACCTTAATAATTTGAAGAACTATCGACCCATATCGTTGATACCACTGTTCTCGAAGGTCTTCGAGCGACTACTTAGCGACAAGTTAATGTCTCATTTCTACTCAAATAACTTATTAAACACTCAGCAGTATGCTTACCAACCCGGGAGATCGACGATCGACGCGGTGCGCGACGTTGTGACCAGGGTGACTAGCCACCTCGACGCCGGGCGACGGGTGGCAGCCATATTCTGTGACTTGTCGCGCGCCTTCGAGCTGGTTGGTCACTCTCTCATTTTATCCAAATTAGATCACTATGGAATCACGGGCAGCTTCCTACAAACCATAGCCTCCTTCCTAAAGGGCCGGAAACAATTAACATCCGTTCGTGGTGTACGATCTGATCTCCTGGAATTGGGGGATACTGCTGTTCCTCAAGGGTCTGTGATCGGAAATAACCTTTTTTCAATATTAATGAACGATTTCACAACCGCCACCGACGATGCGGAAATTGTGATGTTTGCTGATGACTGTTGTGTAATCGTCGCGGCAGAAAATCACATCCTACTCAAATACAAATTGGCTAAAGTAATGGACGAGGTAGCGAAGTGGTTTTCAGCCAACGGAATGATATTGAACGTTGAAAAAACTAATATAATACGCTTCTGCTTGCGAGGTAAAAGAGTGCACGATCTACATATAAGTTGCAATGGCCAGCGTGTCCCTCAGGTGGATCAAGTGAAATACCTAGGTCTGATAATTGACTCTGGGCTTACGTGGAGTCCGCATATTGATCAGCTATGTGACCGCCTGTCATCCGCTTGCTTCGCCCTGGGCAGACTTCGCCCCAGTCTAAATATAAATAATGTTAAGAAAGCTTATTACGGCTACTTTCATTCAATACTAACATACGGTATTGACCTATGGGGCGACGCTGCGGACCGACTGAGGCCATTCAAACTCCAAAAACGAGCGATTCGGTGCATATCTGGGGTCCCATGGGACCATCCAGCACAGGAACTGTTTAAACAAACAGGAATTCTCACCCTACCGTGTTTATATATCTTCGAAGTGGCAAAATACGTAAGACGTAACCTAACGCAATTTCCGACTCGCGGCAACGCACGCGGTGCGAGTTCCAGAAGGCAAAATGAACTTTATTCCCCTAAAACGCGACTTGCCAAGTCTAGAAAGTGTATGCACACGGTAGGGCCTCAAGTATATAATAAAATACTACTCGAGTTAAAACAAACTGCGAGCGACGAAAATTTCAATAAAAAACTTAAATCTAAACTGGTGTCTGATGCATACTATTCTGTCGATGCCTTTTTCGAGACCTAGCACTGTATCTGGTGAGTAAAACTATGTACATATGTGTATATATATACATACAAAACAACTGGTTCGTTAACTCAGCCTTGCCTCTCAACTATGAGCAATATTAAATAATAAGACTTAGCTATAAGCACAATGGTACCTGACATGTAAAATTTTATTTTATCAATAAAGTATTGAATTGAATTGAATTGAATACACTGCGTGTGCAGTGCAACAACGTCCTTTAGAATGCTGTTGAGGCGGCCTAAACGCTGCAGCGCATCGGGCATGTTCGCCGAGACTAGAACCGACGACTTCTTTGCCATAAGGCGAAAAAGAATTGCCTCACTGCTTGGGAGAGTGCGCGGAAGCAGCAACAGCATGCTAAGGACGTTGGCCGATCGCCTCGACTGCCCGCTCACAAAATACTGGGTTGATGTGGTTATTGGGAGGGAAAAATAGGGTAAGCCTATTTGTCGCTCCCAATACCTACTAGGTTAAGTTTCCTGTAGATAGATAGTTCATAAGACTAACATAGATTTTTAAGAACCTAAATTACTAACCAATTTCCATGAATTGTGGTCCGAAATAAACAATTTTTATTTTATTTTTATTTAACATTCGCTAAAACGAAAACCTATTTAAAAGCACTCTTGTATCAAAAAATCTCTCTATAAAATAAACCAAACCAAACTAAATTGTTTCAGCTACAACTAAATGACATTCAGACTTAATATATTCCACTTGAAATGATTTCGGCCGCTCGAATCGCTGAAATTGTTGTCTCTAACTGTAAAATCATGTAAATTAGAGCGGGAATGCTGAATAAAATGCTTAGAAAGGAAATTAGATATGTAAGTGGTTTCGTCACGGTGGGTTCATCCGTATTTCAAGGCTTAAGTGGAAAGGAGACGATCGTTTCCTATAGGGAGCGTGCATGAACTGTAGGAGGCAGCACAGGAGCCCTCAGAGTTTTGGCGCGAGGCGTAAATGTGATGTTTATTGTACCGATGTAGCCCACAAGATGGCAGAACCTACTATGCACAAGAAAACACGTAACGTGTAAATGTACATGTTTATGGTTCCGATTCAGGCCACAAGATGGCAGACCCTCCAATGCGCACGGTCCCTATACAAACGATACAATACTAAATATTTTTGTACAATTTTATGAACATAGCTAAGGGGACTTAGATATTTAGCTTGACAACCTTTACATCAAACGTACAGCGGTAGCAGCATGGTTCCATTTTTATCTCCTGTCACTATGCCTGTCACTTTCGCACTTACTCCCTTGTTAGAACGTGACAGACATAGTGACAAATGATAAAGAGCCGACCATCTTAGGCCTTAGAGACATGAATCTTTAGGCCAAAGAATCGCTCCTGCTTATAACAATCCAAACATCGTATAACCTCAAACAAAGGGGCATAACAGTGCAGTGTGATGCGCATGTAAAAGTCAGGATTCGTTCTGAGGGTCGCGAAGTTGGAATCTCGACACAATGCGAGTTTTAATTCTTTTGCTCCGACCGAACGTCGAGCGAACTTCACTAAGGAGGAGTTTTGGCCGAAGGGTGTCAAGTTCCGGCGGTTCGGCGACCGGTTCCCTGACACAGCGGGGTTGCGTAATACATAGGCAAGTAACCGTGATGTTTTTTGTAGTATTTCGTTTTTAAATATATTTTTTTTTAATTTATATGCTAGTTTATTAGTTGCCTGAAATAAAGTTCTTCATTTGATTTCATTTCATAGCTATGGCTTATATTCCATAAATTGTATTAAGACATGTTTTCCGTAATGTCAATATCCAGGAAGGAAAATGAGGACTACATTTGTAAGAAGAAGCGATCGTCTACTATCCTCTTATGGCGAAGCCCGAAAAAGATTACTCTATTTCGTAGTTATATTTTATATAATAAAGCTGTTTTTGCCTAAATTAAATTGTAAAGGACCATGGGCAACTTTGTATGGAGCCTGGACCCAACGCCAACAGAAATGAGAGTAAGGTCATTAGATAGGTATTTCTATGCACTTCATTTTGTTCTATGGGCACCAAGCGGAATTCCATTGCAGAACTGAGATATTGGTATTTTAGCCAAAATGTCGTCACCCTTATTACCTAGGCAATATAGTCTAAGTAAGTAAATTAATTACTGCAGGGTAGATGTTCGCGCACCGCCGGGCGAGCACACTGAATGATTTGCCGCGCTGGCCCGGCGGTGGACTATATTGCCTAGGTAATAAGGGTGACGACATTTTGACTAAAATACCAATATCTCAGTTCTGCAATGGAATTTCGCTTGGTGCCCATAGAACGAAATGAAGTACATAGAAATACCTATCTAATGACCTTACTCTCAACTCTGTTGGTATTGGGGCCATTTTGACGCATAGTCCTTTAATAGCAGCAGGGTTTTGAAACACACATTTAGCTTGGTTCAAGCTAAATAAACAGTGTGGCCTAGTGGGTAGTGACCCTGCCTATGAAACCGTTGGTCCCGGGTTCAAATCCTGGTAAGGGCATTTATTTGTGTGATGAGCACGGATATTTGTTCCGGAGTCTTGGGTGTTTTCTATGTATTTAAGTATTTATAATATATTTATATATTATATATATCGTTGTCTGAGTACTCACAACACAAGCCTTCTTGAGCTTACTGTGGGGCTTAGTCAATTTGTGTAATAATTAATGTCTTATAATATTTATTTATTTATTTATTTAGTGTAATAGAGAGTCCTTTCATCCGAGTTAAACACTCTACTTTTCATTTCAAGTTGTGAAGGAATCATAACCCAAAAACTGAAGGATTTTGACGTCGAACAGAGCTGGAAGTACGGGTGAAGCAAATTTACTGGTGGAACTACCCTACAAGCCTTATATCTCACAGTGAAACCAGACGGTTTCGGTCTGTCACGAAAACTCTGGTGTCGTGTAAACAGACCGAGGACAGGTCACGGACGCTGTAACTATTTTCACCATAAATGGAGCTGGTGGGACTGTGCGCTTTGCGATTGTGGTGAAGAGGTTCAAACCGTCAAGCATATTATACAGCGCTGCCCTTTGCGCTCTTTTCCAGCCCCCCCCCCCCAAGATCTGTTTAAATTAACACCTGACGCAATCTCATGGCTTAAGACCATGAATGTGGATTATATTGTTTAAAATGTTTATAATGATACGCCATACGATTAAATAAGTTATGTGCGCACTGTATACCTTGCGCTAAGCGACTGAATGGGCTTAATGCTTCTTTGA
Source organism: Cydia pomonella (assembly GCF_033807575.1). Taxonomy (NCBI): domain Eukaryota; kingdom Metazoa; phylum Arthropoda; class Insecta; order Lepidoptera; family Tortricidae; genus Cydia; species Cydia pomonella. The sequence continues at coordinate 843,309 of NC_084719.1, read as the reverse complement.
ACTTTATATCAAAAATACTGACTGTAAACACGCGTCACCGCCAACTGACTGGGCTAAATACTTCTTTGAACTTTATATCAAAAATACTGACTGTAAACACGCGTCACCGCCAACTGACTGGGCTAAATGCTTCTTTGGACTTTATATCAAAAATACTGACTGTAAACACGCGTCACCGCCAACTGACTGGGCTAAATGCTTCTTTGAACTTTATATCAAACATACTGACTGTAAACCCGCGTCACCACCAACTGACTGGGCTAAATGCTTCTTTAAACTTTATATCAAACATACTGACTGTAAACACGCGTCACCGCCATACCTTAGGGACCTACAATGATTTTACTGCATACTCGACGCGAACGAACTATATGCTAGAAGCTGCAGTTGCTATTCAAACGTAAGCTTAAGGCTCAAGACCTTAATCGTCGGCCCTGGAGCCCGGCGTTTAAGTAATTATGTTATGACAAAGGGCACGGAACAGATTAATGATAGTTTGCATGAGCCCGCTAAGCCGAGCCTTATGGAATGAATAGAAAGGGCTTCTTATCTCTACCTATTCAGCATGGAAACAACATGGTTGGTTCTAAGATGGTATATTTAACTGACTAACTACGTCCAAAAGAGAGGTATGGGCACTGTGAATATCATCTCGCTTTGTGTGATAGGGCACAGCAGATGTCATTCCAGATCTAGAGCAGAGCCCAACTTTCACCTTACAGAAAACAGCAGCCAAATAACACTAGAAGGGTTTAGAGTTAAATAAAAAACTTAACTAATTATGTTGTGTTCCTGCCAAATAGTAAGGTTGCCAGAGCTCAACGAGGGGACGGCGTGTTAGGCTCGGCAACGCGCGGGCCGTATGCTTGTTTGCCACCAAGGTAGTATAAAAAAAGTATGGATATCATAATTTTATTATTAATATACCCCGCTTTGATGGGTGCAAAAATGCACAAATTAATTAGAGGAAAAAGAATAAAAAAGTTACGCATATATTAAGCAAACAGTAGGTATCGACCCTATTTTTTTTAACAAATTATTAATCGACTACATGGTCGGCATGATTGATTTATATATATTATGCATGCCACATTGCAGCTTTCTAGCACTAACGATCAGGGAGCAAACCTTCCGAAGGACAGACGGACAGACGGAGAGACGGACGGAAATGGCGAAACTATATAGGTTCCTGGTTGACAACGGACGCCTACAGACTTCTTTCGTCAACTTGTTTCTCGGTATCTCCGTGTCGCAATTTCTTCGTCAATGAGCTTTTAAATACTATTCGAAGAGGGGAAACGAATAACGCTACCATAGGTTTGCTTGGAAACCGCTTGACGGAAGCCGTAGCTCCGGGCGCCCCGTACACTCCTGGCAACGGTCCGTCCTAAGAGCGCTACGAGCGGTCGGTTGAGCTGGAGCGAGGCGAGAAGGCCAGCTGAAGATAGAAAGGCGTGGCGCAAACACAAGTTCACAAGAAGGCCCTTTGTACCTCTTGGGTGCTTTAGGACAATAACAACATTATTCAAACAGACAAAGCACATATTCAAGTCTTTCCAGAAAAAACAGATAATGTAATTTGGAGCACCGAGCTTAAAAACGCGGCATTTAAATACGCGCATGTTGTTTTTTCAATTTTCTCTTCCCTTAATTGTTTGGCAATGTGTGGCTCGCGTTCGTGTCCAATTTAAAATGTGTTCACACTTACTGTTTTATTTTAATGAACGGATACCCTCGTTAAAACAATTTATTTGAATTTTGAACAAAGAAAAAATTGCACATTTTGACGACCAGTCTGGCCTAGTAGCAGTGTTGGCCGAATGTTAATTGCAATTGACCACCAACCATTACAAATTGAACTGTAAACCGTAATGGACGGTTAGAGTTTACGGTTCAATTTGTAATGGTTTTTGGCCAATTGCATGAACGTTTCGACCAACACTGCTATGTAGTCGATGGTACTTGGTTCGAATGCCAGTAAGGGCATTTATTTGTGTGATAAGCACAGATAGTTGTTCCTGAGTCATGTGTTTTCTATGTATTTAAGTATTTTTATATTACATATATTTGTCTGAATACCCACAACACAAACCTGCTTGAGCTTACCTTGGGACTTGGTCAATCGGTGTAAGAATGTCCTTATAATATGTATGTTATTTATTTATTCCGCATTTTTTGAATACGAATTAAATAGTTTCGTTGGCTTTTGAAACATTGCTTAACCAATAAAGTTGTTAAGGTACAGTAGGTTCTACCCGCAGAGTTATTTTTTTAAATCGTGGAGGTTTTTAGATCGCTATACGGTAGCCAAAATTTTAATTAGCAATCTTAATTACTTTCTCTATTAACTTCATTGATTTGTAACCTGATTTCTAGACTTTTGCTGTATAAAAAAAAACCTACGTTTTATTTTTGATTAATTGTTTTTGTTTCCGATACCCAAAGTTTGTCTGGAAGAGATCGCTCTTTAGCGATAAGACCGCCTGTTGTCTGTCTCTATCACTAATCTTTTTTTTTAACTGTACCTTTTACTGGGGTGTGCCAATAAAGAGTATTCTATCTATCTTACGAACATAGGTCTAAAACGCACCTTAAATTTTTGTAACAATTTTTTTCCACAAAAGCTAAAAACATGAAAGTTGTCTCTGAATATGCGCGATTTTATTTTTGATGGGACTTATGTATCCATTACTTTATTTTGTTAATATCTGCAATCTCGAGCATGCACAGCCATCTCGCTCGCACTCAGCGAGAGTGAGTGAAGAATCTGAACCCACGAGGCCATAAGGTGCATTAACTTCGAAAGCAGAGTATTAGAAAAAAAACAAATATCTAACAAACTAGACACTTTCTACTATATCAATAGAAAGCGCGACAGTAAGCGTATGAAACGCCAAAGTATAAGGTGTTCCTACTATTCCTAGTTTCGTAGATTTATATGAAGATATTTTCACATCCGTGATTGCTCAGTACGGATTGTATTTCGAGTACCCATTGCTTTTTTTAAAGCTTTGTAGGTGAAATACCATCAATCTACCCTTTTCCGCAGCATTGGAATCAAAGTACCTCGTAATAATTGTCATTTGCTAAAAGCGCCCGAAGCCCTACGCTCTTAAACTAGGGTAGAGCCTCAGCGTATACCGGGTGTTTCCTGTAACAGGAGCAATAAATTAAACTGTACGCTGTACTCCTCAAAATGATCAACATTTGTTCAGCAACTTTTCAAAATAACTTATGTTTTGATTTTTATTACACATTGAAGTTAATTCTAAGACGCAACGTATTGAGAATTTTGTTACGTTTAAAGCGTGATAAGCAACGTCAAACACACTGACGTCAGCGTACATTGAAAATAATATTAAATTTGTATGAAAAAGATAAAATCTAAAGATTTCATAATTTTTAAAAGTTGTTAATCAATAGTTATATTGTTTTAAGAGTACAATATATGGTTTAATTATTTCCTCGCGTTACAGGAAAGTTCCGGTATAAATGGATAAAAAAGATTTGTGACTATTTTGTGAAGTATTTACTACTGAAAAGTTTGCACGTATCAACCTTTATGAGACCTATCAGAGATGAAGATGGAACTTGGAGGCGTAGGATGAAAGGGAGCTAGAGGAGCTGGTTGCGATTCCCAATATAATTGGCGAGATCAAAGCCACACGACTCCGCTGGATCAGTCACCTAGACAGGATGGGAGAGGATCGTGCTGTGAGAAGAGCGTATGTGGGGCATCCGGGTGGAAAACGTCCATCTGGTCGTCCCAGATACCACTAGAGTGTCGACGTCATAAAAGACCTGTCTGCGCTCGGATTACCCAACTGGCACGAAGTGGCGCAGGATAGAGCAGAGTGGCACTCTCTTGTGTCTGAAGCCAAGATCCTGATTGGGTCAGTGAGCCAGTGAAGTAAGTATTAACTTTTTACCGACAATAACTTCCGACGCGCACACAAGATTTTCTGATATTTTTAACTTTAAGAAGGCCATAATGCAGATGTATTTGAATTTCCAGCTTATTATCTCTCATGCCAAGATTGACCCCTTCTTTTTTGGATTCCTTTTCCTGGGCTAACTTCTTCTTCTTATTATTATAGTTATTTCACTCTGGACAGAGTGGTCGTGGTCATCATCGGATAGTTACGTGTTTCACAATATGCCGCCATTTTTTTTCTATTGGCTGCCTTCCAACAGAGAAGAATTGTTGCCTTGGGCATTTGCGAATTAATCTCAGCCATTAAGTTCTGGTAATATATTTTCACATAAATGGCGTCCCACCCTGTTCCACCTCACCTGCAATATATCGGCGTATCCGTCACTGCTCTTTATCGCTATTGCTTTTCACCTCCCAATTCTTTGTGTAACCTTTTTTTACGAGTTTCTGCTACAATTTAGAAGATTTTAAAGGTATTGGGTTAAAAAGTATGGGTCTCCGTAATGGAAAGTTTTTGAGTGGATGCCATTCAAGATAATATATGTATGAATGAATGAATGAAATTAATGAAAATCTTTATTTCAGGCAACTATGTAGTAGCCCGTAAATGCCTTAAAACTAACATACATATTATAACAATATATGTACTAACATTTTAAAGGCTAGTAATGCACTTTCAACTCCTCTTGTGTGGGTGTCCATAGGTGACGGTATTCGCTTACCATCAGGCGATTTGTCTGCTCGTTTGCCTTCTGTATCATAAATAAAAGATTACCTAATTTAATAATTTTAAGTTACTCATAAAAGGGATAAAAAGAAGTCACTATGGCAACGATTTAATATTAAAATATATCAACTTCAAGGTATCAGGTGTAGTAATCCTCTTCTAAAAGCCAATATAGTAAATTGAGATAAAAGAGCTTTTTCAACCCGAACGATATCGAGGCAAGGAGACACAGAATTGGTTTAATTGAGTAAGTCAGCGGGAGGTAGATGCAAACGCAGATAGTGTATTTATTTATTTATTTAATCTTTATTGCACAAAAGAAAACAATCTTATAGTACAAAAGGTGGACTTAATGCCACGAGGCATTCTCTACCAGTCAACCTTAAGGCTAAGCAGAGAGATTGAGAGCGGTGCTACAATTACAATAGCAAAACAAATCAAACAAAAATACATAAAATAACATATACAATCATACAAACATAATACACACATACATATATAAATAAATAAATAAATATATATATATATATATATATATAAAGACGAAACATCTGAAGCTAATAAATAAATACATTAAGAATCTTTCATTCTGCTAGCAAAGAAAGCACGTAATGATTTTTTGAAAGCGAACTTATTGTACATTGAAAATTGTTCCAAATTCTTTTTCGAAATGAGTGTAGGTAATATATTTGTATGTCTTGAGAAAACGAGCAAATATAAAAAGAAAATGACAAGCTTATATTTAATAATGAGTATAACAAAGATGGATGGTACAGTCAGCATCAAAAGTAACGGATGAAACAACGCGCCAAAAGTATCTGATATTCCGGATAACTTTTCCAAATAAAGATGAATTTCTAAAATTCACGCTCGAGAGTATATCTTTTACAGTCTTTGTTGCTCTATATTAAAGACATCACTTTTTGTTAAGCTGTTACAGAATGGTAGATACTTATGAAACCTTATTTGATCCGCTACTTTTGATGCTGACTGTACATACATACATACATATAATCACACCTATTTCCCGGAGGGGAAGGCAGAGACCACGGATTTCCACTTGCTATGATCTTTTTTTTTTTTTTTACTTGCTATGAACCTGACATACCTAAAGAGGTATGTCAGGAACGCAGCAAGTGGAAATCCGGCCAAAGGGCTTCCTTCATTTGAAATCCATCTTGATGGATGGTATGCGAAAATTAATCAACTAAAACCTATTGTTTCGTAGATAACGAAATAAATATAGTACTTTTCTAAACCTCATAACCTATATATGTATATATAATATCATTGATGGCTACGTCCTGGGTTCGACCCGGACTTGTCCTGTACAGTACAGCTAAGTGTTTAAACGTCGATTCAAAATTCATTAATAATTTAATTTTATCCAACCCTGGAAACAGATTGGCGGAACATAAACTAAGTAACGACTCCGGTAACCGTCCTTTATTAAATTTGAAATTTCGTATCCGTTTTTCAGTCAGTTTTGATGTAGATAAATAATTTAATCAAAAAGCATTCGAACTTTGTAAATTAAGTCTAAGTTACGTCATAGGGAATATCTATCCTCATCTGTTTTTTGTGATAAGAAATAAATGATAGATAATATTCACATTGACACATTGCAAAGAGGTGGCTTAGTTAACAGACAGATTTTTTTCTTTCCTTTGTTATTTGATCATATATTATATCAAATGAAAACATATTTTATATATAATGTAACTGTGAAAGGTTGCCTTATTAAAAGTTGTTCCAGTCCATGGTTTGCCTAGATTAACCGATTTTGATCTAAAATCTAGGCAACCATGGTCTAGACCAACTTAAAAAAAAACTGTTCGTACGCAATTTTATTTGCAATGTATCAATGTGAATATTAAGTATCTAACATTAATTTCTTATTACAAATAACAGATCAGGGAAGATATACCTTAGGTATAACGTATCTCCTTCTAAGTGAATTTTATAATCTGAAATAGAATTAAGTATTAATAAAAATAAATAGTATTAAGTGAATTTTACTCGCAATTATTATTCATAAGTGCACGCAAGATGTAATAGTTTATAAATTAGATCTGGAATTCTGGATTTGTTATAGATATATTTTCTAGTATACTTTCAGAGTAATTGAGATAAAACTTAAAAACCCGCCCGATGGCCATTTCTCCTTTCGCAAGTTTTGTGAGGCGTGCCTTATCTTTTGTCCATATAATGTCCTGGCTTTAAATCCCCTCTTAAATGTAATCTATGAAATAACCGACTTAATTGGCAATCGGCATTTACCGTTATAATTTATAACATCTTTTGTCAAATAAATTATTGGCAAAAATTTCATTTTTAGTTCAAGCTTTTATCACTGACTATACTTTTATTTCCACAGTCAACTAATACTCACCGAGACAATTCTTACAACCCTAAACACAATTAGGATGCGTTGTTTTATCACAGTGCTCCTATGGCCACCTCTTGTCTCCATCGTCCAATCAGCTCGATGGTCCCATAATAGAATAGAAATGGAATTACATAGTCATTCGACTTCCATATGTATCGATTGTGTCATTCACGAAGCCGCAGGCCTTGACTCGTATTATTCAGCCCGATTCGAAGAATGATTAAGACAGGTACCAACTGCGGAAGTACCTCCTACCTTACAGAAAGCCGCAGCCAAATAACACTCTAGGTTAAATCTGAGAAATCTGCGCGTCATCGTACATGACACGAACTATACCTACGATCGGAAAGTGGTCAAACATACAGACAGATAACGGAAAAGGTGAAATTAAATAATAGCTTGTAAAAATCTTGTATGGTTCGTAGTAGTATGGTTGAGAGAAAATCAAATTAAAATTATGATAACTCTGCGTAGCCTTACATAGGATAACGGGTCATTTGCACACAAATAAGGATTTAAAAATGTCACGCCTTTTGTAAAGGCTCGCCATTGTGAATAAATTAACTAATATAATTTTCACGGATCCATGGACCGGAACACAGCGCTTTGCCTAATCCAATACATTAGTCAAATGAACATCTGCTTTCATCTCGTCACGTTTTTACATTAATTAATTTTATAAAATGTTTAGATGTAGATTTTTTTCCAATATCCACTCAAACCAGTCCTTTTCTGGTTACGTGAAATATGAAGAAAATGTTATGAAATAAAATTTCGAGGATAATCTTACACAGATCGACTAAAACTAAGCAAAACTTGGGTACTGAGTACTAGGCAATGATAAACAGTTCTGCATTTATTCGTGTGAATTTGGCAAAGTGGCAGCATCTAATAGATCAAAGGCCAAAGGTCAGATTCGTTTCGAGCGAGCGAATGGTTATGCGCGGTAAGATGGCACCATTTTTTGATATTTAACTAATTTAACACATACCAGTGAAATAATAACTAAGGATCAAAGTCAAATGGCGTTCTTAAAGTTTTAATCTTCTATCGAAAGATGGCAGTCAAACCTGGCTATAAAGTTTTCTTTGCCAATCCACCTCTATTTCAAATTCTCTTTGAAACGACGCATCGCGCGGAAATAATTTTTTAGCTGTTGAGCCATAAGTATTATTTATTTATCGTATGGCATATTCTTCATCACTGGATCAATAAATGGTCAAAATTAATAGAAATTATAAATACAGATCAGTTATTGTTTTAATTTTTGCCTGCTTCAGGTAGGCAGCTGCTGCATAGGAGATGATCTTGAAGTCTTTTGCGTGTCCTGGGTATTTAGTGAGGGGGCACTCCAATACCACGTGGTCAATCGTCTGCATGGTGTGACCGTAATCGCAAGCAGGGGATGTGCTCCAGCCATTGGTAAGCACAGTTGCCCACTCCCGTTCTAAGTCGGTTAAGGGCAGTCCAGAGGGTATTGGTCAGATGCAGAAGGCGGTAATCCTGGACAAGTCGGTTCCTCTCTCTGCTGCCCTGACCACCGGCAGCTTGGGCCCCGCCCCGCTGCCGGCGGCACCATATGTTAAGTTTTTTATAATGTGTTTATATTTATTTTGTCTTGTTTTGTATGTGTTTTTATATTTTACTTTTATATTCATATTATAAATATCCTAACCTAAAATTTTAAATGAATAAACAGAAATAATAATAGAAATAACTTATAAAGTAATACCTAAGGACAGAGGCACGCACTGGGGCGTGTGCGTCGTCCCAATGCCGCATTATCAGGTAGTCTGCCCGTTCAGCCAGCGCACTCAGGATCCTGTTGGTGCCACCCCGTACACGGCACATTAGCGAGTTACTAAAGAGTGCCAATAAAGAGTATCAATATATCTATTTGGAACTTGAGTCTTACTGACGCTTATCACCAGGCCAAATCTGTCGCACGAGTCACTTAAAGATTCCATGGTGTCTTGAAGTGCATTTAAGCTATTGGCCATCAAGCACACATCATCGGCATAGAGGACCTCCAGAACGGAAACCTGACGGATTTTTTGTTTGGCTCTGAAGCGTGAAATATTAAACACGCCCATGTCTGATCGTACATTCAGATGAATTGGTTCGCTGCCTCGGCTAAGTGCGTCCCTCATCACCGCCGAGACATACAGAGCGAACAAAGTAGGAGCCATAACGCAGCCTTGCTTCACACCACTAGTAACTAAGAATGAGTCATAAAATTCACTTTAAAAGGTGTAGCTACTTTCGAAGAAGCTCGACTTGAACACCTGGACCAAAAGCGCCTTCAACGGAAGTCTCGACCTAAGCCGTCCTACGCATACACATATAACGACCAAGGGCAGCTTTATTGTGCACAGTGCGACCGGGTATTTAAGACTCAGTTCGGTTTCGTGAGCCATATACGTGCTCATCAGAGGAAATTGTAAAGTTCGCCGTTGTCGGATACGACATGGAGGACTATATATATATCTATTTGGATTCTATCGTTGCTTTCAAAATTAAACGCTTCCTTTTTAACCATTTGAAATATAAAATCTAGCTTAAATATTTGCTCGCATCAGTACAACATTTACGAATATGTAAATAGAAGGAAATTTAATCGTTAATTGAAAGCAGTGGAATGAATGTACCATTCATAATATGCAAACTAATTCGGGGGTTGATTAACGTGTCTGGCTAAATGCGAAATCGCACTTCACTGAGCTTTGGGCGCATCGTTACAATTTTGTAATTAGTCTAATTAATAACAGATTAACACGAGATAGAGGCGACTGATGTAAAATATAATTACCTTGTTGACAAGCGCTGGTAGCCTAGCAGTAAGAGCGTGCGACTTGCAATCCGGAGGTCGCGGGTTCAAACCCCGGCTCGTACCAATGAGTTTTGCGGAACTTATGTACGATATATCATTTGATTTACCAGTCGCTTTTCGGTAATGGAAAACATCGTGAGGAACACCGGACTAATCCCAACAAGGCCTAGTTTCCCCTCTGGGTTGGAAGGTCAGATTTCGCCAGCCTTCGTAAAAATTGCCAATTCTCGGGATTAGTTTCCAAGCGGACCCCAGGCTCCCATGAGCCGTGGTAATAAACCAAACGCTAGAAAATGATGACTTAAAATGTAATTTCGAGATTGGTCCCATTATAAAAGTTATTCCAAATGATTACCATATTCAACTCGCAAATAATTAAACATTGAGAAACCACCCTAAATACGACCCATAATTTCGACTCGACAAATATAAAGATAAAGATAGTTTATTAGGTATTCAAGTAGGCATATTACAATGCACTTATGAACGTCAAATAAAGCTACACTGGCTCTAACCCTACACCTCTGATCCGAGAAGATTTAAATCCCCCAATATGGACCGTCAAGAAACTCGGCGGGACACATCTTTTCAAAACATTACATGTTTTAACATGCATTAAATTAGAAAAAAAATACATTGGCACATTGCGAATTTGGTACTATGCGTCGAAAGGGATTAGATTACTATAGAAATCATGCAATTTGACACATCTAGATTGTAACTCAGTGGCACAGAGCAAATATTTCCCATGGAAACAATGAAAGCATTAATGCGAGGTTTACACTGTTGGTTATTCCGCAATCATCGTTGATACTTCGTATTAGCAATCGCTCGATGGAGGTATTGTTATGTGGAACAACTAAATTCGCGTGACGAGCGGTCTGGCCTAGTGGGTAGTGACCCTGTCTATGAATGGTCCCGAATCCCGGTAAGAGCGTTTATTTCTGTGATGTGAACAAGTTTTTTTTCTCTATTAACTTTAAAGTTCGAAAATATCTTATAAGAGAGAAAATTAGACTCCCAATGTTACCTTATTTACTTATTTTACTCGTTGGGTGATCATTTCTGATTGTCAAGTAATGTTTTTTTTTAATTTTGTTGAAAGTGACCAATATTTTCCAATGTATTCGGCACACCCAATGCTGTTTCCAGTTGATTGCCAGTTCGATTTAGAAATTTAGACTTAATTAACAGAGTTTTGGCTCGAAGTTTCTTATTCCTGATTGATATGAATTTGAAACGAGAAGGTTACGAAAATCATAAATAAATTTGGAGACCGTGAGTTCTTTACGACTTTTTCTCTTTAAGTTATTCCAAATATTAATTAACTATACGCGATGGGGCAAAATATCAATTAGTTCATTTAAATTTAAATTTAAATAATCTTACAAAAAGTTAATAATTGGGTATACTCCTATGCCATCACTATGCTTTTACTAGAACGAACGCCTACCCTAATATAATTTATTTCGCCTTGTATGACGACTGACTGACTTTTTTTATACTACGTGCGACTGTGATGAGCACAGATATTTGTTCCTGGGTCATGGTTATTTTCTATGTACTTAAGTATTTATATATTACACATATATGACGTTATCTGAGTACTGTGTACCCACAACACATGTAAGTCATCTTGTTCTTGTGTTGCGTGTTTAGTCAATTTGTGTAACAATGTCCTGTAATATTTATTTATATATTTAAATGTTACAGAGGATCTCCTATGGGCATTATTTTGTGCAATAAGGGTTCTTTATAAAATTCAAGGGCCAAAGTTGAGTTTTATAAAAACATACCGGAGAATTGTAAGACCTAATTGTATACCCTAACCTACCTAACCTAAGGGCATACCTGGGACGCCCGGTAGGGCGGAGGCCTATCGGACGTCCCAGATATCGCTGGGGCGATGCTGTTGAAGCGGACTTGCGCGATCTCCAGGCCGATAACTGGCGGGAGATGGCACAGGATCGAGACAACTGGCGTGTACTCGTGTCGGAGACCAAGACTCATTTTGGGTCGCTGCGCCATTAAGTAGTAGTAGTAGTAGTAATTGTATACCCACACAATATTATAAACAGTAGCAAAACACCTAAAATGATAAATAAAATCAATGTAAATATTAATTTGTAGATCTTTGCCTAGAAGTCAGTATTTAGAAAAATACAACCGTTGCATAATATAATAATATTGTTTGAATATTCGTAACAACACTGCTGTTATGATCCTCAAACAAAGACCACCGCCTCCCCATCCGCCGCGTTTCTTATGAAGTTGATTTCGATATCGCTGGCAGTCATTTAATCGACAAATAATCGACAAACAGTACCCCTAGTGTAAATTTATTCGATAGCGAAACGTGACGTACACGTTTGCGTTAAGTCTCATTTAGTATGGGATTTAGAAACAGCGCGCCAAGCGTAACGTTTTGTAAACTCAAAATCCCAAACAAAATGAGACTTAACGCAAACGCGTACGTCACGTTACGCCATCAAATAAATGTACACTAGGGGTACAGAAGACGAATAGTAGAAAAAGATCGTTATGACAGCTTTACATCTAGTCGCTGTCCTTATAGATCAATGCATAATATACTCCTATGTATATAATTTTTAAATTCATAACCTAGCTTGTCAATAAAAAACACGGCTGTTAAAATTTGTTCCGAACTAGGAATTAAAACTAAGCCCGCAGTGACCGTTCCAAACGCTACGTGACCCGCATGCTGTATTAGAGCGATTTCACACTGTCAGATCCGATATCGTACGCGGATGTAGATAAATCCTACATCCGCGTCGTCAGGCCGCGGGGGCGCTGTCTTCAGCATGCACACTTTAACAGATATTATGCCTACACATACGCACACTAACAGATATTATTGATCTGACAGGTGACGGGGCTCCGACATGGCTGAAGTTATCGGAAGGGCCATTCCGATATCAAATGTCTGAAGGTACCTTTGGGAAAAACTGCAGGAGAGTGCCATATGGCATCAAGTCTGCCTTTTTGCGTTATCTATCGTTTTTTATAAGTATTTATTTATTCATCCATACCTACCTGCACAGTGCTGTCTCAGTTGCACACCGGCCGCCGTGCGGATCAGTGTGATATCCTCGTTAGATTCATTGGACTGCACATCGAACGAACTGCAAATTTGTGTTGGAATTTCATATTGCAACTAAAACATTTCGCTTTTAACAAGCTAACAATCCTTTTTTATTTTTCGTTGTACAAATATTGTAAATACCTAAAGCGTTTGGATAAAATGTAATTGTTATTCAAACAAGCTTTCAATGCTTTATTACGGCGTGCTGGTATTACTGGGCCTGTTAGTGATTCTCGAGTAGAATTTCCATCGAAAGAACTTATGTAGGATACGTACGTACTATCAGAAAATTGTCAGAGTACATTCAGCGAGACCTCTCGAGTGTCGGCGTCTAGTCAACTCTATTGCTGCTGCACAACTAGCGTTGAAAAATACGGGAAATTTTCCAAACGGCTGGTTTTCTTCAATTTTTTTTCGAAAAAAAACAATATAATTCAGTTACAATACCTCCGAATAAAAAGGGACTCGGACTCGACCATGAATGGTTCTATAAATTTATGACGTATTAAAAAAACCGGGCAAGTGCGAATCGGACTCGCGCACGAAGGGTTCCGTACCATTATTTGTAACGGCAAAAAAAAATGTTTGTTGTATCGGACCCCCGTTAATATTTATTTTATTCTGTTTTTAGTATTTGTTGTTATAGCGGCAACAGAAATACATCATCTGTGAAAATTTCAACGGTCTAGCTATCACGGTTCATGAGATACAGCCTGGTGACAGACGGACGGACGGACGGACAGCGAAGTCTCAGTAATAGGGTCCCGTTTGACCCTTTGGGTGCGGAACCCTAAAAAACAACTTACTAGATCTCGTTGAAACTAATTTTCGGTGGAAGTTTGCATGGTAATGTACATCATATATATTTTTTAGTTTTATCATTCTCTTGCTCGCTTGCTCGATTGCTCCCGGCAGTCAGAAATGCAACTTATACAGCACATTTATAACAGCAATTAAAGTTTTCAATCACCTACCCTCGAGCATAAAAATGTTAAACGGGAAAATAAAAGCAACAGCTAAAGGGATGGTTGATTGATCGTGTTGTTTATAATTTGCATGAATACTTTATGTATGAAACCAATTAGCATGTTAACAAATAGGTATATAGTTTTAGTTAAATTATTAATTAAGTAGCAAATGTAATATTGTACGCCCGATATGGCTTGCCGTTGTGACTCTATGTGTATATTGTATTCCATCTTATTGTACACGGTAAATAATAAATGATTTCTATTCTATTCTTGACGCACCGTTGGCGCTACGCAGCGACGCCATTTTCCATAGCGCTGACTAGACGCCGACGCTCAATAGACGCTAGTGTAGGGAGGCCCTTAGGGTGACCCCACACTAGCGTTTTTCCTCGTTCACGTTTGGAAATTACCCTCTAAGTGTTATTATTCTTACAGGCCAAGTTGACCATGAACATCAATAATATAGAATTACATTAGAATCATATCAGTTAGCTGAAGCTATCATTTGCGTGTTCAAGACCTTCTTCAACCAAAAACGTCACGTTTGACACGGACAGATCAGTACCCCTCAGTGTAAATATTTTCGACAGCGAAACGTGACGTACGCGTTTGCGTTAAGTGTCATTTTGTATGAGATTTTTGACTTTCCAAAACGTCCCGCTTGGCGCGCTGTTCAAAAACCCATACAAAATGAGATTTAACGCAAACGCGTACGTCACGTTTCGAAATCGAAATTATTTACACTAGGGGTACAGTATCATAGAATCCAGTAATCGGAACTATGGGAGTAAAACTTTAACAAAACTTGTTAAGCGGACATAAAATAGTGCATACAGCCCTAAAAATATTCATGTCCATAGGGATAGGAATAGTATAGTACTTACAGCCATCAAAATATTTACATTCATAGATATTCGAATATTTTTAAGGGTATAAGCACTCTTTTTACGTCCGCTTGATAAGTTTTGTTAAAGTTTTACTCCCATAGTTCCGATCACTGATCATATCATATTAGTATCATATTGGAAACGGACTTCTGCTTCGAGAGCCATCTTGACAGCCTCTTAATTAATTAATTTATTTTTTGCTCATTGGTATTGTTTAAAGTGTAATATCGATAGCTTATTTATTATAGAGTAATGTGGTAGTGTGCAGTGAATGGAGAATAAATCTTGAAACGCGTTTAACCACCATTTTGGAGTCAACGGCCGGTAGTCCACGTGCTACTTGTAAAGTCCAGCTATCGCTTTACAAGAGCTGATAAAATCACCGTACGCTGTCTTGTACTAACCGTACAATTTTAGTCGTATTTATTAAAAAAAAAAAAAAAAAAAAATACTGGCGAAATTGTCCCACTGGACTGAAGCCATAATTTTAAAAGAATGAATGAAAATATTGGAAACAGATCTAATACCTAAAACTAGAAGTGACCTGTTCATTTCTCGCATGCTATGAATTTCGCTCATGAATGGTAATTGGCAGCTAACTGATATTATTTCAACATCATTCTAATACCGGTTTCATGTCAGTGCACGTTCGAATTGGCTTGTTACGCTTTTTCTACAGCTAGGGTCAGAAAACGATAATGAAGAGGGCATTTGACCCTCATCAATGACCGCTCGGGTGTATGAAATCGGACCTGTATCTAAAGGTACCGTTCCAATTCAGACTACACCAGAATTTTTAAGCATACGGCCCGCCTGATGGGACGCAATTTCCGTAGCCTATGTACGCCTACAACTTCCCAGAGGTTACATGCGCGTTGCCGACCCTACCCCCCCCCCCCCCCCCCCCCCCCCCCCCCTCGTTGAGCTCTGCCAAACTTACTCACCGGCAACACAACATCATTATTTGGCTGCGGTTTTCTGTAAAGTGGAGGAACTTCCCCAGTTGGGTTCTGCGTCCCTACTAGGCCTTCTTATTTACAGTAATATTAATACTTTCGGCAAGTTCCGCCATGACAGTTGAAATTCGGACTTCGCATCTTGGGGGCACGGAAGTGCCCGCGCCAAGACGAGCTAAGCGAAACGCAGGGGACTACCTACCTTTTCTCGAAACGCTTCGTCGTTTTTTGGAACCTTCATAACTTGGGTTTGGATTATATTAGATAAACAAAACTCTCGGAATATAATGCCAAACGTGGACTCATTAAACATAGAAAAAATAAAACATAGCTCTTATACTTTAGATTTTATTGATATCTAAAAAAATCAGATTTCGTCACTGACTCACTCACACTGATGAGCTTAAACTTAAATGGGTGTAACGTGAAAAAATACTGTATTTAGTCTTCATAATACTGCTTCATTGCAGGCTTATGGTTTCGTATTAAATAAATAAATACATATTATAGGACATTATTACACAAATTGACTAAGTCCCACAGTAAGCTCAATAAGGCTTGTGTTGAGGGTACTTAGACAACGATATATATAATATATAAATACTTAAATACATAGAAAACACCCATGACTCAGGAACAAATATCCATGCTCATCACACGAATAAATGCCCTTACCAGGATTTGAACCCTGGACCATCAGCTTCGTGGACAGGGTCACTACCCACTAGGCCAAACCGGTCGTCAAATTATCATCAAAAAATCATTGAAGAATTGGCATCATTTTACATAAAAATATTTTTGGTGGGATCACTTTTACGGGAAATCATTGTGCATTTGATCGCGGTATTAAGTTGGTACGACTGCAACAAGTCGGGTCTTCTACCTAAACTCAAAATTTGGAAAAAAAACATATTATTTTATTTGAGGAAACACAGAAGTATTTGTTTTTCAGTTCATCCTTCCTTCGTGTTTATCCCAAAATATATTTTTTGCAGTTACGGTAGTGTTGTAGTCTGAACCAGAACGGTACCTTGTGTTTTTCTTGTTATCTGGGAAGTGTCAGCTCCAGTGTTCTTAGCTCCATGAAGAAACGGGGTATGTGCCGCGTAACTTAGATATAGAGAAAATAGGAATAGTTTTGTGAACGAAAATAGCCTGGTGAAGGAACCCACTACACTGATATTTATGTATTTAATTACATACATGGACAAGCTTTTTCATCACACTTGCTCGAAAAAGAACTTATAACAATTTTTTCAATGACGTCAATGACGTCACGAACCTAGTAAGAGCTCGTTATAGTATCCCATTGCTATACTCTGTATCTTTAGGTATGTAAATAAAAGTAAAGAAACAACTTGAACGTTTTCGGGTAGTACCAAATACAAAACCACCTGGATCTGTCACTAAAACTTGACCTACGTTATTTGATCATGTAATGTTTTCATCTACTCTTAACTGGCTTAAGGAGCCATTTGAGGGGAGATTTTGTTTACTTTTATTTAAATACCTAAAGATACAGAGTATAGGCAAAGGCCTCTCCTTTTGATTTCCACAAATCTCGTAAAGTAAAAAAAATAGGTTTAAAAAAGAATAAGTTATTTCTTTTTTAAACGTTTTTTTTTTTACTTTAGTGTCGCTCGCAGACGTATTTGCTTGATAAAATTTGATTTAACTTATTATTTATTAAGTAACGAAACTGATGTATGGAATGAGCACTCGAACGCAGTGGCTAACGTAAGCGAAAAACTCGCGATGCGACAAGGCGCAGCGGCCCAACGGCATTTTGCTTTCACAACGAGATCGCCTACGTAAGACACTTCCATAGGTATCAAAGGATTGAATTCACCCGCGCCGCTTCGCGTTCGCGAGTTATTCGCTCACGTAAGCCGACACCTAAGCTTTCCTATTTCTCTATGGCATTACTCACTGAACCGCCATCAAATTTCAACCGTGATTGAATTCGAAACCGCAAACTGTCCGCAATTCGATAACTACATTATAATGCGTCCATTGCGGTGTGCCTCCTATTTAACCGAATTATAACTCAAATTATAATCTTCACTATACCTAATAGCGTTGAATGATGGTAACATATCTATGACATTTCTTTAAAGTCTCGTTGGTTTTAATTTCAAAGAAATATATTTTACCGCCACAAGACCAGATCACTGACCTCAGAACATTATAGGCAGAAAATAGAAAACCGTTACCACTTTTGAACGGATTAGAAGTATAGTGTTCAGGAGACACGGTGGTTAGTTACACCCTGGAATATTCTATTTCAAAAGCAAATGGGTCAAAGTCTAGTCAAAGGTCCCACTTTGTCGCTTACCATAAGGACGAGATTTGCTTATCTTTATACGAATAACCTGTCAAGGCGTCCTTATGGCAAGCGACAAGTCATTTTCGCAATTACATATGTGGGTATTATTTTTTCGGTATTCAATTGTTTTAAATAACACTTGACATTCCGATTTTCATCGTTCTTTTGATATTTGACAGGCACCTTTAGTACCATTTGGTAAATAAAAATTGGTAACCAGCTTCGTAACGGGAAAGAAATACCAATTCGTAACTGGCTTCAAATTAGGACTTTTCCTTTACCGATTTGTAACCACGTTTGGTAACCGGCTATGAAACGGAAAAATAAATCCCAGGTTGTAACTAGTTACAAAATGGGACTTTAGAATTACCGATTAGTAGCCACGGTTGGTAACCAGCTCTGCTTCAAACGGAAAAAAATATCCCGCGTTGTAACTTGATAAAAAATTGGACTTTTGAATTACCGATTCGTAGCCACGGTTGGTAACCAGCTTCCAAACGGGAAAAAATATCCCGCGTTGTAACTGGTTACAAAATGGGACTTTTCTATTGCCTAATTTTTTTAAGTAATGTACAACAGTAAATAAACATAACCTTTATTCATTTTCATAATAAGAAACCAAAATACAACCTTTGTATTAAAAACGAAATAAAAATAACGTGCTTATTATTTTGGGCATATCATTTCAAACTGCAAATGGGCTTGCTATTTCGATACAGTGCCGTATGCTTATGACACCGTTTTGTAGTTCTCTAACAGCTCTAGCAATTTCTGCAGCTATTCGCTGATATTCTTCGGATATAACATCGATTTAGTAGAATAAACTCCGATCAGTAACTCTGGTCCAATACGTAACCGGCTACAAACAGGTAATTTTGGATTCCCATTTTGTAGCCAGTTACAAAATTTAGTTACCAAACGATACCATGCAAGCCCAATACGTAACCGGCTACAAACAGGTAATTTTGGATTCCCATTTTGTAGTCCGTTACAAAACCTAATTACCAAACGGTACCACTCTGGCCCAATTCGTAACTGGCTACATACAGGGAATTTTAGATTCCTGCTATGTAGCTAGTTACCAAACGGTAGAACGCTGGCCCAATACGTAACCGGCTAAAAACTCGGAATCTTGATTCCCATTCTCTAGCTAGCTACGAAATTTTGGTTACCAAACGGTACTAAAGGGACTGCAAAAAAATACAAAAAGTAATATTTGCATACACCGTCCGGGGATCGAACCCGGATCGTCGCTGTTACAAAACGGCTTTGTGTATGCCAACTGCGCCACTTTAGGATATACCTAGTCGGTAAAATTAGGCAACTTATTCTCGGGAAAGAATTAAAATAGTAAAGGGTCGGAACGAAATTTTTTTACCCTTTTTTTCACCTAGCCCCCGTCCGGCTGCCGTACGTTTAGGGAACTTCGGTTCAATATTTTCACCTTCATGTTGCTCTTAAGCTGGAGGTCGATTATAATTTAACAATCTGTTATAGTTTTAATTTGTTTTTGACACGACCTTGACGACCATTGTTATGTACTGGACATACGCACGGGAGGAGACGCGCGGGCGGCGGACAGAGCGCGACGTCATCGCGGCAGGCCGCGAGCGCCGCGCGGCACACACTCGGCGTCACATACTCCACCGGCGCAACGGACGAATACCGTATTAGTTTTTATAATTGTTTGGCCGGGATTTATCTGTAATTAAGGCGGAATAAACCAGCCTATTTTTATACAGTCCGCATTATCATTTCTACGTCCAGTAGGACCCTAACAACCATCTTAGTGACTATTGCTCTCACCCACGACTTTCTATCCACTTCGCATCGATCTTTGAGGTCGTAAATTTATATAAGATCAAAACCGTAACAAGATGTTAAATTCGAATCAGTCAGTAGGCGAAATGTTGAAGAGACGCTCTGGTATAATTCCATTGTCACATTTTCTTTCGTATATGACATCTATTGCAGTTTGTACGACATATTTGCTACGAAGTACAGCCGTGTCAGAATAAGTCTTTATATGACCAGTTGAGCCGCCTGTGACACAGTTTCTGCCTCAGCATGTATTGTGATAGCGCAATAAAGCAAGTATGAGAACCAGGAAAGGCCATTTCGAGCCCATGTCTACGAATTTATTTTGCGATCACTGAATTGTCAAACGTCAAATTATGAGAGAGTCACCACAAAATGTATGGAGCTGTACAGCGCCATCTCGTTTACTTGTCAAATTCGAAGTAGGGAACTGTCTTAGATTTTACACATTTTACTCTTTAATACTTTAATATATGGATACCGAGCTTTTCTCGGAAAACACATTAAAACTCAAAAATGCACGTTTTCCCAGAGATTAAATAGATAAATGTACACTAGGGGCTCTGACCTAACTACATCGATTTTTCGCCCCCGAAACCCCCATTTAGCAAATTTCTTCGAACGCCGTTTCCGAGGACCTCGAAATATATAAATATAAATATATAATATATATATATATATATATATGCAAAAATTGTTCGTTTAAAAGTTAGAAACTGAAAAGTTAAAAGAAAATTGCAGTTTGCAAATATTTGAAGTTAGAAGTTTAATCAATTTTCAAGATTTTCGTCATTCGTCATTTCGCCAAAATTACAATTATCGTTCCGAAGAAATATCACTTGAAATTTGCGCTAGTAAGTACTAAAATAAAATGTACAATCGAATATGATGTCCAAAGAAGAATCAGTTCGGACGAACGGAACGGAGTACGCGGTTCGAGTACACTTTGTTCCCCGTCGCGGTAGGGCGACCAGCGGTGCAGAACTTGCTGCGCTACGGTCTTCAACGCGCTGCGAGTATCCGAACGTGAGCGGGGCAACGACCGCTGCCGTCCTCAACCGTCAGAACTGTCAGCGGCGCATGGTTTTGTTTGTGATTGAAATTTTTCGCGGCGTTTCATAGGCGGGCGTTTAACATGTAAATTGTGTAAATTTTGTTAAGTTTATAGTTGGATAAGCTGGAAGATTGTAGTACGAGTGCTTTATACAAATTTGTAAATATATATAGGTGCGAAATGGCTCAGTTGAAAGAACTAAAAGCCAATCGTGGCTACTTCAAAGGCGCCATCAGTCGCATTGAAACATTTTGCACCTCGGATGATTTTTCAACATCATCAGTTGAAGTGCTCACTCAAAAAAAAGAGAGATTAATTAAGGCCTTCGGCGACTACGAGTCTTGTAATCGGGCTATCTTAGCTACAGAGCCAGACGATAGCGAATCTTACGAAGCATACGAGATTAAGTATGATTTATGCCTAGCGATGATTAATACGCGTTTAAAACCTGTGACACAGACTATTAGCTATGGCACTGCATCTTCCGAGCTAGAATCAGGTAAGTTTAAAAAACTTCCTTCCATTCATATTAAAAGTTTTGATGGGGAGAATGTGATGGACTATCATCCATTCATAAATATGTTTAAGGCAGTCATCCATATGGATACAAAATTAAGTTACTGCGAAAATTTTTACTATTTAAGGTCATTTTTGACAGGTGGGGCATTAGACTTAATAAAGCATTTAATGCTTACTGAAGAAAACTATGAGGTCACTTTGAAACTTCTTGATGATAGGTACAACAATATACCAAAAATTGTTAACTTTCATGTAAATAGTATTCTTGACATGCCAGTTTTAACAAAATGTACAGCTTCTGGGCTGCGCTCAATAGTGTCAACTGTAAATATGCATCTTGCAGCATTAAAAAACTTGAATGAAAAAATTGAGTTCTGGGATACTATATTAGTCAATATTTTGGCTAGGAAGATTGATTCTTACACTTATCGTGGATTTCATCTTGAGCGTGATTTGAAAGAGGTTCCTAAATTGTGTGAATTCCTTACCTTCCTAGAAAAAAGAGCAATCGCATTGGAAGCCACAACAACAGAGGAGCCTAAGAAGCCGTTGAGATCTGCTGTGAGTGCAGCAGCTGCTACTGGAGTTTCATGTAAGTATTGCCAAGATTCTCATAAAATATATCAATGTGCCAAGTTTAAGTTGCTCTCTTATAAGGAGCGATGTGAGTTTGTGGATACAAACAATTTGTGTAAATTGTGTCTCAATGGTCATCGAGGTAGGTGTTTGTTGAGATTAAAATGTGCAACATGTCATGAATTACACAATACTCTGTTGCATTCAACAAATAAAGGTAAGGTAACTAATGTTTCCTTGACTGATGAACCCTCTCAGAATGTAAATAATAATTCTAAGTCTGATGATTGTTGTCTGCCTACCGACTCATCCATAAATGTGAGTTTGTCTGCTAGACCTCGGAATGCAAGTGTATTGCTTCCGACAATAATTGTGAATTTGAAGAAAAAAGATGGTACATTTATTCATGCTAGAGCTCTTCTAGACTCATGCTCACAGGTACATTTTGTTAGTGAGAAGCTGATTAAGGAAGTAGGCATTTGTACATATAATTATGATGAGGTAGTGACTGGTGTGTGTGAAAGAGATAATAATATTGCACAAAAAGCGGATTTAGTTGTTTACTCTACTGTAGGTGACTTTAAAGTCAATGTGTCATGCTGTGTGACTAGGAAGATTACTTGTGCCCTTCCGCAGCAAAAATTTGACACTTCTCAGTTCAATATTCCATCTTATGCTCAGTTGGCTGATGAGAAGTTCAATGAATCAAGTGAAAATTCACTATTATTAGGAGCTGACGTCTTTTTCCAGGCGTTCCAGTATGTGTGCCGACAGCTCACACCTGTGGGTCCGTATTTGGTGAAGACAAGATTTGGTCATATAGTGGGCGGGAGGCTGCCCTTCCCTGCAGGCAAGAAGTCGATAAGTAACTATTGTGTTACATCTAAAGGTAATCCTTTTGATTTTAATGTAGTGGAGGATGATTTACAACCACCCTTCCCATGTGTCAAACAAGGTGATGATTCTCAACCTTCTGAAAACATTGTTGATATAATGTCTAAGTTTTGGGAGTGTGAAAAGGTACCTGATATTATTAAGGAAACAGGTACAGAGGCTGAGCAGGCTGAACAGATTTTTCAAGAGTCTGTCCAATTAGAAGATGAAAGATTCACAGTAGCCTTGCCTGTGAAGGTTGAGTTGGATAAGTTAGATTTAGGTGATTCTTTCAGTAGCGCCTTGCAACGATTTTTCAATTTAGAAAAGCGGTTTTCGCGGGATTTAGAGTTGAGTCAAAAATATAAAAAGTTCATACATGATTATATTGACCAAGGTCATGCCAAATATTTTGACATGTCTAATTATGACTTAGGTGCTGGTAATGTCATGTTTCTGCCACAACACCCTGTAATTAGCTCCAGTAAAACGACACCTGTTAGAGCTTTCTTTGATGCTGGTGCTGTCACAAAGAATGGTATATGCTTGAATGACATTTTATTAAATGGTCCGGTGGTTCAAAAGGATCTCTTTGAAATTCTGATTTTGTTCAGAACATTCAAGTATGTATTATTGTGTGACATAAAGGCTATGTATCGCCAAATTTTTATTGAGGATAAGTATCGTTGTTTGCAAAATATCTTGTGGCGCGATTCTCTTGACGAGTCAGTCAAATGTGTACAATTGCAAACAGTGACATATGGTTTAAAGGATTCTGCGTTCTTGGCATGTAGGTGTTTGTTAGAATTAGCTCAGAGATACGAGAGTCAATATCCTTTGGCTTTGTTCGTGTTGAAGTACACGTGTTATATTGATGATATTCAGTGCGGTTCTAATAATTTAGATGAGCTTGTTCAGATGAAAAAGGAGTTGATTGATTTAATGAAGTTGGCTAGTTTGTCTCTTCACAAATGGTGTTCTAATAACCAAGAAATTTTAAGCGACATACCGGTTGAATTGCATCAACTTGATAATAAGAGCTTTGATAAAAATAATGAATATGTTAAAACTCTTGGATTGATATATGACGTCATTACAGATACTCTTAACATGCAGTGTCCTGTTAAAGAGGTTCAAGAAAAGTATACGAAGCGTCAGATGCTTAGTTTTATAAGCAAATTTTTTGATCCTTTAGGATTGTGTGGCCTTGTGTTAATGTAGGCAAAGATATTGATGCAGCAGGTTTGGTTTGAATCGTTAAAATGGGATGAGTTTTTTACCTCAAGATCTTAATAAAAAATGGGTTTACCTTGCAAATAGTTTAGTTCAAATGTCATGCATCTCGATAGCTAGAAATATCAATGTTCAAGGAGCGCAATCGTTAGAATTAGTGGGATTTTCTGATGCTTCTAATGCTGCTCATGGGTGTTGTTAGTACTTTCGTGTAATTGATGCTGACAACAAGGTTTCGGTGAATCTTTTGTGCTCAAAATCGCGCATCAATTCCAAGAATAAATGCCCTGCTACTTGCTATTCTAGCTCGGAAGGTGTATACTGCTCTGTTCTTAAAATACACAGTGAGTACTCATCTTTACAGTGACTCCATGATTTTGCTAGCTTGGTTAAAAACATTGCCGGTATAGCGTAACATGTACGTAGGTAACAGAGTTGATAAAATTCATAAGCTATCCTCTGGCTTTGAATTGCATTATGACAACTGATACTTTTTTAGGGTGTCTTAAGAGATTTATATCTCGTAGAAACAAGCCTACTAAAATATATTGTGACAATGCGATAATAGGCCTATTATAAAGGCGCAGAGAATGTTTTTAAGGAATTGTATGACCTTCAAAATTCCACTAATCACCAATCATCTGTGGTTGACTATACCAATTCAGAAAGAATATCCTTTCATTTTATTCCTTCTTATTCCCAAGTGTTTGGTGGTTTGTGGGAAGCAGTGATTAAAAAAGTGAAATATCACATGAAACGTGTAATTGGTAATACAGTGTTCACCTATGAGCAAATGTACACGATTTTGGTTAAATTTGAAGCCATAATAAATTTTAGGCCGTTGACCCCAATGTCTAGGGATCCTAGTGATATGACCTATTTAACTCCTGGACATTTTCTCACTGGTAGCTCACTGACGTCTTATCCAGAAACGGATATTACAGATGTAAATGTAGGTAGATTAAGTTTTTGGAAACAATGTGTTCAATTGCAACAAAATTATTGGCGGCAATGGCATAAGCAATATTTGGTTATGCTGCAGAGTAGGCCAAAGTGGAGAAATGAGTCTCCTAACTTAGAAATAGGTACTTTAGTTTTGTTGAGGGAAGATAATACCTCTCCATTGTGTTGGCCAGTAGGTCGAATTGTTGATGTTCAACCTGGTAAAGATGCTAGGGTTCGAGCTTTGCATGTAAAAAACGCAAAGGGTTCCATTGTTAAGGCCCTGCATCGAAAAATAACGGGATCTTTGAAGCGTGGCAGTGGCTAGCCCCGGAAACAAACAGACGTGATTTTCGGATATATGTATCTTGACTATATGATAAGAGGTATGATACTAGTCGAAACAAAAAGGCTTAAAATTTTCTCGATAGAATATAAATCCAAAGTTACATCTACATTTTTAGTGTTTACCTCAGTGCAACTAGAAAACACATCTTCATCCAGCATAATCCACTTTAAAGTAAAGGTTTTCATCTCGTCTTAAACATCATTCAACTAAATATTAACTTATTATCTTATACAAACGGATTTATTCTCGTTTTTGATTTTATGAATTCAACAGAAAACGCCCATTTTACGCAGTTCGACTTCTCTTTTTGTCATGCGTCAAAGTCATATATGCGTCCTTTATGCCAGTAATGTTAGATGGCCGTGGTGCCTCAAAGAGGTAAGACCTATGTCAAATCGCGCAGCGCTTCAAATTACGTAAAATCGACATATCCAATAAACGTTGAGTCGTAGCTCTATTAACTAGTAACAGAATCCGAGGTCTACTACGAATGGAGCTATCTTTACAGGCCTATACGTTACGCATGTGTGCGTGTTTGCTTAGCTACGTCAAAGTCAAATACTCTTTGAACAATTACAACGGGTAAGGAAGTTTCGACAGCATCTGTAATGTATCGGTAGCTGTGTGGTCGTGTAGACACCAAAGAAAAAATGCGAGACATCTATAGACCGATCGAATCTAATCGTAACTTTTTGTTTTCTTTTTGTGTTACTATATAATATCTTTATTGCTTATTTTCTATTTTATTGTAAAAGTAAATCTTGTCTGTCTTATACAGAAATAAAGTTATTCTTTTAAATATGTGTATTAAAAACATATTTTAATGACACGAATAATTTTATTTTATTCATACCAATTTTTCTATAGCCTAGGTAATCTTTATGTAAAACAAATATACTTATTATATAAAAAAAAAAAACGAAAAAAATCAAAATGTTTATTAGAAAAAAAAAACTCGTTTGCACGGGCCGGGGTTTGAACCAGCGACCTCTGATTTGTAATCCGCATGCCTTAAGAACAATTCACATAATTTATTTAACAGGAAACGTCAATGACTAATATGACTTTTCAGCAAAGAGTAAAGTAACTATGCTTTTCAGTTTGATTTTACTTGACAAGGAGCAATAAGAAAAACGTACCGAATCGTCCCTTTCTTAAAATTGCCATTCAAAGAGAGAGATGGGCATTGTGATAAGAGAGGTATGGGCATTGTGAATTTCATCACGCTTTGTGTGGTAGGGCACAGCCAGTACAGAAAACCTCAGCCAAATAACACTAGACCCTACTCATAGTGTTGTGTTCCTGCCGGTGAGTAAGGTTGCCAGAGCTCAACGAGGGGGGGGGGCGAGTTTAGGGTCGGCAACGCGCATGTAACTCCTCTAGGCGTACATAGGCTACGGAGGCTGCTTACCATCAGGCGGGCCGTATGCTTGTTTGCCACCGACGTAGTATAAAAAAAAAAAGAAAATTCAGCTCGTGTGTGGTGCTATCTATAGTTTTTTTTTATATGGGTACGCTGACAGCTGTCGTTTCAATACGATTTTGCGAGATTTGGCGTTTTTAGGTTAATAATTATATAGAGATAACACCTGTCACCCTACCCATCGAGTTTGAAAAATACTATAAATGTTAACATATACAGGATGGTTTTTGATAATGTATATCTTAGAACTTACACTGTTTTTAATTTTTTTTTTCAGATTTTAAAATTATACTTTTTTACCTTAATAATATATCTTAGTCTTGACAAAGACGATTAAAGTTTTATACTTAGCAAAATCGCTTACTAACAATGTCTTTCCTGTAAGTTTAGGCAACTGCTATAGCAGATACCACCATTTAACAGCAGTATCAGTTCATTACACTTGGTTCGGTGCTTCAACCTCTTGTCTAACTGTCTGATAATTAAAGTAGTTCCTAATAGACGGCGTTGTGCAATTTTGGATATCCCGATCAAACTTTTCATTTCAGAGGAACGCGATTCTGTGTTGATAATGTTAGTCAATACTTTATTTGTCCATGCTCTTGAAACCATTAGCCAACCAATTAGCTTATGGCGGGCATTGAAGGGTCGTTCTTTGAAATCAGATTATTAAATATAATTTCAATATAAGCCCATCAATCGAATAGGCATACATTTTGGTCAATTTCTTACCTATCAGGGGAATAATAAAATCGATAAAAAGAATGTAAAAGCGACGAGGGAATGAAAAAAACCGATAAGGGAATGACAAGGAATGACATAATGACAATGAATTTCGGAACAATTACTTCCAAAATAATACACTGAATCATAGAACGCTCTTAGCAACTTAATGTTATTTTTAAGATCTATAGAACGAAGTACCAAACGTTGATTTTAGTTGAAACCCCAGTCCAAAGGCATTGAATGAGAACCAGGGGAAAAGAAATAAGTATGTCTTTGATCGACTGTTATGATTACGATAATTTTACTTAATCCATGAAAGTAAATAATCATTTACTTGACATATGATTTTACATTGTACATGCCCATGAAGAATACATTTTATATCAAAACACACGGGAATGAAAATCACAGTGAACCAAAGCCACGGGAACGATATTATGAAATCGTTTATTTCAGGTGAAAGACCCATAATTACATCACAAACAAACGAAAATACAATACAAATTAACTTAAATTAAAAACAGTCAAAATAACAATCATAAATACATACGTCAATTTTGTGTTGCCTGTAAGAATAGCATATATTTTTAAGAAAATAAGTAAACTAAATATCAGTATCCTTAGTAATTTACCTCTAGTTTTATGTCAACCTAATATCCTAAGAGCATTTATTAGAAACATATTAAGAAGTTCTTAATGTCACGGAACGTGTAGTGTGACTTCCTCGGATTTTATGATATTTTATTTTTCTTTGAAAGTGTTTTTGGAAGAATTTTATATCAAATGTTAACACTTACACCTATTCCACAATACGGTTTAAAAATTGTATGGATATATAACGACTTTATAACAATTTTAATAACATACATCTTGTGATCAGTTTTCGTGTCACCGCCGCGCGTGGTAACATAAACATGCAGTATTCGGTAGAAAGTTACCTTTACGTCTGGCAGCCTTTTTAACGCTTTTTTTTTAGAACAGCAATACTGTGTTGGTGTCAGATTTGCAAATGGCTGAAGGGAGAAATGTTGTCGAAAATTATTTTTTTGTGTTAATTAAAAAAAAAAGGTCAACCTTAACGCGTCACCGCCATGTTTGAGTTTTTAAAAGTCAATGCTCATTTCACGTTATTGTTTGTAACATAAGATATACCTAATACATTCGAGATTGAGCTAATTATTTAATATTTGCAAAGTCAAAGGTAATTTTTAGGTAATACCGAACATGTTTCAAATTGTCACGACAGTGGCCTCAAAATTCTCTCCCCGCCACGGACTATTGAATCCACGTTCGTGTCATATAGATACGTGGTCGTGACATTCTCAATTCGTTTGATTAATTTAGAGGCATATTCACTCTTTAGAAATGGATTTTATTAGCTACGTTCATTTGTTATTATTGCCCAACTGCCGAAGCAGAAAAATGGTTTCCGCGTGTATGTGGATGTATGATGTGTATCCGATTCTTTGTCACGCTCTACAGCGTTAGTTTGACGAATTTCAACGTATGAGCTGTCATTCGATGTGTCGTAGTCACGGGAGTAACTTAGGCTATATTAAAAATATTGTATAATTCAAAATAGTAGAGTTGGCCGCCAAAATGCCGAAACGTCACGGCTGAGGGACACTTTGTGACAACCGTGATTATGTACTTATTTTATTTACCTTTCCTGAGGGTATTAAGCTTGACCATATGCATCAAAAAATGCTTTTTATACGTAACAATATGTAAAAAATATTTTTCTGGACACAATTTAAGAATCACCCTGATTGTTTGAGTAATTGTTTAAAAGTTTCACTTTTTTTGTAGTTTTCGTTGTTACCATATACTTACTTTTTTCTTTTTTATATGTAGGTGACAACTGTGATTCACTATCATCCGAAAAATTGGTCGTCGGAAAACGGCACCCTGTATTTCCTGCCTCAACAATATATTACTAAATAAAATATGATAACTAACAATGTAAGATACCGAATTTAAAAAGATAGGTAGTGTTATACCTACAATTATCTATACTATTGACATCTTCCAAAAATCAACAATAAAAATTGGCTATATTGTAGTCTCAGATTTATTACAATTTACAACAATATATTTTTTTATGTTCTAGTAGCAAGTAATAACGCCATCTTTTTTATTTTCTAAGAATTAAGTTTCTGGCCGACCGCGTATAATCGTAGTTAACTTTTGTAACGCTAGATGGAGCTTTCACCTTCACGTGCGCCGCGGACTCCGCGGAGCGCTTCCATGTGTGCGTGCTAGCGGGGAGTGAGGAAGCTATCGGGCGTGGCTTACGAACCGGTATTCACGGCTTTAGTAGGCCCTTAAAACGAGTGTTACCAAGGTGTGTCCCTTACCAATTGATTATAGTTAGATAAACTGGTTCGTATATTTGATTATTATTTGACGTTAATGCAGGAGTTAGTTAACGTATAATTTTTGTTGATTTTTAACATTGTAACTGTTGTTTTTTGGCTAAGCCCCCAACATGTTCATAACCGAACACAATTTTATATTGAAACTCTTTTAAGTTTTTTGACTCTATTATCTATAAGTCTATGGAAACAAAGGAAGACGAACAGGGGAAGAATTTGGACTTGTCAATGAAATAAAAATGTTATAGTTTTGGTGGAGTTACAATAAAATGATGAAGAATTAAAGTGAGTTGTTTTAATGTGGAGACACGGTCAGGACCAGGACCCCTTCTATCCATATTGTCTCGCACAATAAGTTCTTTATATTATAACTATTAATTTATCTACTATTGTTTGACCATACGATTAAATAAGCTCAAATCGTTTTAGTTAAAAGCTAGTAAAATAACAGAACGCCCCGTGCATAAAAACGTACTTTATCCTTTTAACTGTGACACCGGCCGTTATCCTTTAGAAAACAATTTTAAAATGAAATTTCATGTCTTTGAAGCAAAGCGCTCGTTTTGTAGTGTACAGTCACGTCTGAAAATAACGATACGAATAATGTGCCAAAAATATGTATACACTACCTTAATAAATGAAAATCTTATATACATATTTTTAACACTTCTTTCGTATCGATATTTTCAGACGTGACCGTTCGCTAGAGTTCTAGAACTGGATATTTCAATGAAATAGCTGTCTAGTAAGGATACGTGCATAGTTGCATGAACGTTCACATGTGTTATCTTGCAAGAATGTTGCAATAGACGTAAACTGCAGTATTTCGTTACAGGAGAAAGCTACCACACCTGTATTAACATACATCCAAGACGCCTAGGTAATTTACCTGCATATTCATATTGATGTATGTATGTTAATACATGTATGTGCCAAAATTCAAAATTCAAAATTCAAATTCAAAATTCAAAAATTTATTCTGCAAGTAGGCCTCAAGGGCTCTTTTACAAGTCAATACAACATTTATAGTAACATCATATAGTGACATGAAAAATACATAACAACATTTATAAAGACAACAGCCAATGCCTGGGTAAACATTACATTATAATAATCTTAAAATAAATAATTAATACAATACAATAGAGATGTATAGTCTCTATGGTTAAAAACACATTAAATCTGGAGATGTAAAAGGTCCCCAATGTCAGAGTACTAATGCTAATAAAATTTGGAGGTGTAAAGTATCTCCAAGTGTCACAATAAAATTTATACTAAATAAATAAACCGCGTCTGGACTGTTAAACTAGCAGTCTCATAAACTAATGCTACATTCTGTACATAACTAGTATGTACCAAGTCAAGTATATTATACAATATGACAGAGACGTATAGTCTCCACGGTTAATACATTAAGTTTGGAGATGTATAAGGTCCCCACGGTCTGAGAAAAATAATAATACACAATAATAAGATTTGGAAACAATAATAAGATTAGGATGCCGATTAAAAGTCCATTACTTCTATCATGTTGTAACAATTTTCATGTTTTCAACGACCGGTCTGACCTAGT
This sequence comes from Cydia pomonella, assembly GCF_033807575.1. NCBI lineage: Eukaryota > Metazoa > Arthropoda > Insecta > Lepidoptera > Tortricidae > Cydia > Cydia pomonella. The sequence continues at coordinate 811,725 of NC_084719.1, read as the reverse complement.
GGGTAGTGACTCTGCCTATGAAGCCGATAGTCCTAGGTTCGAATCCCGGTAAGGGCATTTGTTTGTGTGATGACCACCGGCATGTACTTATACAAGTGTGTATATTTCGTAGCCTAGTACCTATAGTATATACAAGGTTTGCTTGGTTTGGGGCTAGCGCGATCTGTATATGTCATGTCCTACACAACACTGTTGGAGCACAATTATCAAGTAGGCATATTTCACTATATGATTCTTAGGAAATTTTCTACAGGATTTAACCAAAATATCCGATATGTTTACACGTGTAATAAGCCACAAGCTATACGGTATGATATACTTGTAAACGCAGACGTAGATTTCTGATATAATATATTTTTTTATACGTTCAGCTAGATTACAATTTCTACCCGTAATGACTGCCATCCCCCGAACACCCGTCTGCAGATCTTTGTTCATTTAGCAGGGCGATAATTCTGAATTAAAATCTATAACTGAGGCCAGTTATCTACAAAAAGACTGTGATGGTTTCAAACCTTCACAGTACATTCTAAGCTCAATCAATACAGAAATAGATCTGTGGACATATTTTAAGCCTACATGTGTATCGATTGCCGGCGTACGGCTTTTGACTTATTAATTTCCCCCTCGCTACACGACGAGGCAGTCTCTGAGTTGAAAATGACCTAGACTTCGCCATACCGTGATTCCGAAGTAATAATAATAATAATAAACCCGCGGGGGCAGCTTGTGGCGAGCTGACGGTGAGTGGCGACACCGCGAACCCCTATTCCAGAGGGCCCTTTTATTTGGCCCTCGCCTCTGCGCTTGCCTTCACCGGCCGGCCAGAGTGGAGTCGCAAGAGCGGGACCTATGCTCCAGGTTGGAAGTGTAAAATGTCATAACGCCGGCGGCCTGCTGAACGGATTACCGGGATCTGGCTTCCGCAGACTCACCTCTCGACAACCTCACAGCCGCTCCAAAGTGTTGCCCTATTGTCGCACTGTGCGTGCGGCCGTTGTGGGGCCCACTCAATGAGTTGGCGAGTCACCACCTGTCTTAAACAATTCCGAGACTGATTGTCACAGCAGGTGTCCGCTAGTCTCCTCCTATTATCCAGTCCATCCAACTTTCAAATAAATAGCCTTATGACCTTAGATCCCATCGCAACACAAAAGTGCTGCACTGCAATAGTCTTTGCACCTGGCGGGGACCATCTCCGGATGTATCATATTGTGCGCTCGGAGATGGTATCCGCCACGTGTATCCCTTGCTTTTAGATTAATTTGTCTTAAAGGGCCTCTGCGCTGTTGGCTTCGGCCCCACGCATGCCTCCCAAAGGTCCGGGACCCCATGGTCCCGAGATATGGTAAGACAGACAAGTAATAATAATAATACTCCACGGCCGATTCGGCCACGGTGACTGCTATCAACTCCGTTGCTGTCTCTGGTGTGCTCGCAAGTGACTGATGTAGCCGATCTTGCTACCAAAAGTTCGCGAACATTGCGGGCATGTGAGCACACCATTTGCGTAATTCCGAAGTAACGCATACAATAATTGAAACGGACAAGGAGTTTTCACTATAAGTTCGTAACAATGACAAACTCAGTAACAATAATTCAGTAAAAAATTTGACGACCGGTCTGGCTTAGTGGGTAGTGACCCTGCCTACGAAACCGATGGTCCCGGGTTCGAATCCTGGTATGGGCATTTATTCGTGTGATCAGCATGGATATTTGTGTTAGAGTCATGGGTGTTTCTATGTATTTAAGTATTTATAAATATTTATATATTATATATATCGTTTTCTAAATACCCTCAACACAAGCCTTATTGAGCTTACTGTGGGACTTAGTCAATTTGTGTAATAATGTCCTATAATATTTATTATTATTATTCTCTTTATTCATTTAATGTCTTAGATTAGGATTTTTTATAATATGGATATAAAAGTAAAATATAAAAACACTTACAAAACAATACAAAAAATATAAACACATTATAAAAAAACCTAACCTAGGGTGCCGCCAGCAGCGGGGCAAGGCCCAAGCTGCCGGTGGTCAGGGCCGCAGAGAGAGGAACCGCCGCACTATCCGCGCCGTGCTCAAGATCACCGCCTTCTGCATCTGACCCTTGATCCAACCACCTAGCGAGAGTCTCTCAAGGTGTTGTTCGAGACTCTTCGCTATGAGACCGTTCGCTGAAACGACTATCGGGACAATGATCGTCGAATCAACATCCCACATGGCGGTTATCTCGTGAGCCAAGTCTAGGTACTTACTGGATTTGTCCTTCTCGGCTTTCACGAGATTCTCGTCATGGGGGATGGTGATGTCGACGAGCACGGCCCGGCGTTGCGATCGATCTATTATCACGATGTCAGGCTTATTGGCTACAATAGTCCTGTCAGTGATAATAGATCGATCCCAATAGAGCGTGGCACGACCATTTTCGAGAACTGGCGCAGGTGAGTACTTGTAGTACGGTACTTCGCGGTCCACAAGGCCGTATAGAAGAGCAAGTTGCTGGTGAATAATCCTGGCTACGAGATTATGTCTGTGCAAGTACTCGCCGTTAGCAAGATGAGAACAACCGGAAATGATATGCCTGAGTGACTCACCGGGCATATCATTATTTATTATTATTATTTATTATTATATCGTTGTCTAAATACCCTCAACACAAGCCTTATTGAGCTTACTGTGGGACTTAGTCAATTTGTGTAATAATGTCCTATAATATTATTTATTTATTTATTTATTTATTATATGAGATACCTACCGGCATTAACGTTTTTTTTTTAAATAGATCGGTGGCAAAAAAGCTACGAACCGCCTGATGGTAAGCAGCCACCGTAGCCTGCAACACCAGAGCTATTACATGCGCGACATGCGCGTTGCCGACCCTTTAAAATATGTAGGCTACTTTTTTGAAGAACCCCATTAGCCCGTCAGGAAAACCTCGGCAGGGAGTTCATTGATTCATACTGTAACAATACCTTGTTAATGACACAAAAATTATCCTTGCCGGCAAGAAGTTGTCACTATGAGTATAAAGGCGTGAAAAAACTGTAAACGAGGTAGGAACTGGTCGAAAAACGTACTGACCCTTCTGTTTTAGTTGTCTAAATAAGGGGCACGTTTTTTTCTTAGACTATACTAGAGACAATTAATAGAACGGCGAATGTTGTTCCACCGTGATACAGTTATATAACTAGTACGGGGAACAGAAGACGCTTACCTACTCCTATATTTAAACAAATTAAATGATGTCTACCTTTAGCCTTTAGTGTATATATAATATGTGTATATGTATACCTCTCTATTACAATTAATTCTCTTGGCTCTAACTAATCTGTTATACTTACTACATGAGTAACATTTCGTCTAAATATTTGACGTTTCAAACCCTGATTTTATGTCTTCCGTACCCCTTTCAATCTCCAAAAATAGTAATTTCATTTGAAATATCAAACTTCTAATATTTCAAACTTACAAATTGTAGGAAGTCCAAAGGTACGACTGGAAAAGTTCGAGCCATCGAGAAATATGAAAGTTAGATTTTTATTTAACTTGTAAGTTTGCTCGAATTTTCTTCCGAGGATTTCGGGCAAATGTCAGTCTAAGGTTATGAATTTATAACATCACTTCGTTGTGTTAGAAGTGAAATTAAAGCTTGAAGTATTTGTGGCATCTACAAGGCTTTGATTCGTTAGTGCTAGAAAAGGTACCTCCCATGCCTCCCATATAATTTTTTATGAAAATATTTTTTCGCTTTAACCCAATGGTATCTTTCGATAGGTTTTTTTATGGTTCTATTTTCCTTTAAAATTCATTTGTAGTTTTACATGTATGTAAAATGTATAATTGTTGGTGGAATAAAGAATATTTACTTACTTACTTACATTAAAGGTACTAAATCCTGGCGTAATAAAAATAATTGCACCTTAGCGTTTTTTCTTAAAAATGAAATCGATAACTTGAAAAATTATAACGCCTGCAAAATTGTAATAGCAAGCAAAATAAAAAATGAGTAAAACTTGGAAACCACAAATAAAATGACTTATATTATAATTGATTATGAAGGTACAAAAAAGGTACAAAAATTTGGCTCTTATAGAATTTATCAATAACCACGGGAACATAGCGTAATAAAGTACACCCGCCATTCTGACTGTCAGGATGGCGGGTGTACTGTTTTTTGGTGATAACTTTAAGTATTTGGTGATAATTTTTTTTTAAAGGAGGTACTAAATAGTACAAATTAGGTACAAAAATATGGTATGGTTTTCATTTAATTTTATTTAGGTACACCCGCCATTCTGACTCTCACAAAAGTCGCATAGGACCGAGAAAAGTGGCGCTGTCTTGTGTCGGAGGCCAAGTCTCATTTTGGGTCGCAGAGCCAACGGAATAAGTAAATAATTTTCATTCGGGTGAAAAATGCCCAACACTCCCTACGAGCAAATACGTTAAAAGCTAATCTCATAAGAGATTAGCCAACATTACCATATAAAACTGAATATAAGTGGGAACAAGAAAGGAAAACAAGGGTAACACGACACCCGTGATTTAGGGCCTCCTGTTCGGCAAACGTAATTTTAGACAAACAGATAAATGCCTTATGGAAATGCGTGAATCCGTTTAAGGTATAAATAAATACCTGTCCCTGAATAAATCAGAGTTCAAACGTAAGAGACGGAGCGATTTATATTGTATGATTTTACTTTGATGGTAAATATTCGGTACCTTAAATATATATCGTTTAAAACATAATACCTGTCTCACAATGGCCAAGTAAAGTTCTGAATAAGCAACTTGCCACTTATCTATCGTTTCGCAATCTTCGAATAAGCTTAACTGGTAGATAAAGTGCAAAGATTTGCAAGAAGTTAATTTATTTGTTAATTAGTTATCCAACACTTGAACATTGTGAAGCAGGTCCTTAAACTACTTGGTATATAGTGGTAGGTAGTTATATTGATAAAATATATTGTATAATATGCTGATTTAATGTAGACTATCTCTATCATATTGTAATACTTAAATGAGGTTGTGATATTTTTTTAAACCACCAACAGCGGCAAACAAGCATACGGCCCGCCTAATGGTAAGCAGTCACCGTAGCTTATGGACGCCTGCAACTCGAGAGGTGTTACATGCGCGTTGCCGACCCTATACAACAATTACCCAGTGGGGAGCAAAGTACATTCATCAGTAATTTTAAGGTACCCATTTTAATACTGACTGAAGAGGCAGGCTAGCTGCTTGAGCTGAAGCTTTTGATATCAATTTTATTTTCAATATAGCAATTTTGAGGCCAATTCGTTACGGTTAAATCTTGTTTAGATCGGAATCGGTTTCTTCCCTCAAAAATAAAATTGCGCATTATAAATTTGCGTGTTGCGTGCGTACCTATACTCGTGTTTTTTTTTTCATGGAGCAAAAGTCAAAAAATCAAGATTGAAATCGATGAAGTCACTAGAGAAAACATCAACGTTGCTAATTAAATTATTGGCAACCTTTGTATGTGATCTGAACAAACGGTACGATTTTCAAAAACTCCTCTTTCTAAAGCTACGGCACCATAAGTTGCAGATTAAATAAATAATAAAGAAATAAATATAGGGACATTCTTGCACTAATTGACTAAGTCCCACGGTAAGACCTCGTTTCCACTATGTCGTCTGTCGAGACGATTTTTTATCGTGTCGTAGCGGCAGAACATTTTATATGAAACTATTCACACTCGTCCGACAACGATTTTGTGTCGGATCCGACATAATATATCGTGTGTTTTGTCAGCCCTCCGTCCGGAAAAAAATCGTGTCGGATTGCCATCCGTTACGATTGCCGTACGTGTTCACATGATGTCGGATGTCGGGCCGACCCCGCCCGCGCTGCACCCCCTGTGCCTCCCGTGCGTCGGCGTCGCTGCCGCTCGCTGATCGCATCGCGCATACACATTTTGGCGCGCAAGCAGAGTTGTTGCGTACATCGTGTACAGAAGCCTCGTTTTCTGTCGTTAAAATAGCACCAGCTGCGGTCGTGGCCGACAGCCGACTAGTGTGAACAGATGCGCCGACACTCGATTAAAAATCGTCCCGACAGACGACTAGTGTGAGCAGAGGCGCCGACACCCGATTAAAAATCGTCGCGACAGACGACATAGTGGGAACGAGCTCTAAGCCTTCTTGCCTTGTGTTGTGAGTACTCAGACAACGATATATAATATACAAATACTTAAATATATAGTGTCCATGCATGTAGGGGTGGACGAGATGATCTTGGGGTCGTGGATGAGGTGAGTTAAATGACACTCGTGGTCCAATATATGCTCGTATAATAATTAAACTTTTGTGATACATAGATGTTAGTTATCACTGATTATAAGCGGACGGGCACAACCGTCCGTCGCAAGATTGCTGAGAGAGTGGCCGCTGCGCTGCCGGCCCCACTTTTCCGCGCACCGCACCATGCATTGCGTCGACGACAGCTCCCGAAAATGCCCGAACAAAGACGATGCGTTAACACATAGCAAACATCCATGACTCAGGAACAAATATCTGTGCTCATCACACAAAGAAATGCTCTTTCCGGGATTTGAACCCAAGACCATCAGCTTCTTAGGCAGGGTCACTATAGGCAAGACCGGTCGTCAAAACGGCCCTAAGATTGTTAAATCAGAATCAACCTCATCGTATCAATTTGCCATTTGACATCCAAAACTTTCATCAAAGGCTCAATAAAATTTATTGAGCCTTTGAAATCACTTTTCTCCAAAGATCAAGGATCCTAAAACGATACCCATCAAGTCTTCCAACTCGTTAACTTTCTTGGGGACAGTATTTTACAGTTAATTATTATAATTTTCCCCCGATTTTTCGCAGCAATGTCATCGAAGCGGAATATTAAAAAGCAACGGCTCATTAGGCCTCGTGATTCAAGCGAAAATCCCTGTTAAAATCGTTTCACAAGTCTTTGAGGGCACGGATTTAGATTCGGGAAAAATCAGGAAAGAACTTCAAAAATTGTGCAGCTAATGATCTGTTTCGGCCCGATTCTTACTTACTTATTTAAGATACGTCAAATAGTAGGTCTAGATACGATATGGATTGAATATGTCAGTGTTAAAAGTGACGTTTCTTCAAACAAAACCGAAAAACCTAATATTTGACGTATTTTATTAACGTGTTATTACGGATTTTTTTTGTGTTTTAATAATAGCTCATTTTTAGAAATATGCTTCATATTTTTAGTTTTAGTACAAAATTTTAAGACCTATGCTAGTAATTTTTTCTATTGAACGAAAGTTAAAAATTCAGTTTACAAATCGCTGAAGCCCTAGAAAAAAGCCTCAATATTGCTAATAAAAATTTTGTCAACAAAACTGTGATCTAAAAAAGCGCTACTTTTTTAAAATGTCCATTATCTGAGCCTACTGGTAAGTAAGGCACATATAGGGCATTTATAAATAGTGGCATTGTTGCATTAGTGAGTTGGGAACTAGTTTGTAGGCGGGGCGGCCATGTTGGTCGCCTAGACAGAATTACCTATTTTTAGATTTGTATCAAAGGTGGTCTGTTAACAACATATTATAAAATATATACTTTGAAATATAATATTCATGACATCGTTATTATAAATTGCTACCGCCCACGCGGTTTTCGGGGCCGAAAATTCTATATTAGTGATCTATAAACTGACTATGTAAATACAAAAGGACAACTAAAGGTACTGTTCGGATCCAAACTTCATCAGCATATTGCAATATTTCAGTGCAACATGGCTGTTGCAACATTGATTTTGAGTCATGTCGCACTGCATGTAGGAGGCAGAGTATTTCAAATTTGAAAATAAAATTCAAAATAATTTATTTCATGTTATTGATACACATAGAAATACAAAAAATTAAACATAATATACTCCGTGTAACATGAGGAAACCGAAAAATTTCAACAGTGTATTCCTGATCACATTCAGAGACTAAAATGTCATATAAACTTTTCTGGATTTCGCCTGGTTTCAGAGTTAATACCAATAAAAAAAACATCTTCTTATTGTAACTTAGTGCAAAATGCCTTTTTGATGGCGATGATGTCATTATGGGGCGCAGTCTAAATGTCCTTATTGATAGATGTCTAAAAGGGACAAGTAACTTTTTACTTAACTAGGTTTAAAAAAAATCGTAAAAATTCAATTTTAGTGCCAGTTTTACCATAACATACACTTTAAAAAGAATACAAAAAAAAAATTGTTGGCGTAATTTTGTAATATAATATAAGCGCAACCAGTTTGCCTCCACCTTTAGCCATCGCCCCTGACGTCAACACCTATACCTGGCTACCTGGTTATAGGGTAGATGAGCGCGCGGCGCACAGCCATCACCCGCCATTGACTTCGTGGTGCTCGGAGCGGACGGACGGCTTCAGAACCTTTTTGATCAAAAGGGTCGCGTGAGCCACATCCTTTGTGCTTAGTGCCAGTGATTAATAACTATAGAATTAAGCAATCGTTGTGATAATTATCTATCGCGTAGTTCTTAAGTAGTTTAAATTTACTTTAGGCATGTGCTTACAATAAAAATCATTGCTTGGAGATTAATAAAACGGTTTTCTTAATTAAATTTACTTTTATTTGGTGCAATTCAATGTGTTTTCCTTATAATAATAATAATTCAGCCTATATACGTCCCACTGCTGGGCACAGACCTCCTCTCATGTGCGAGAGAGCTCGGGCTATAGTCCCCACGCTAGCCCAATGCGGATTGGGGCCTTCACATACATCTTTTTTTTTCTCCTTTGAATTTCTTCGCAGATGTATGCAGGTTTCCTCACGATGTTTTCGTTCACCGAAAAGCTAATGGCAAATATCAAATGATATTTCGTACATAAGTTCCGAAAAAGTCATTGGTACGAGCCAGGATTTGAACCCTGAATTTAATTTATTTATTTATTTATTTAATAAAAATTAAATTAATTAATTTTGTAAAACTCATTTCTTTTTCTTTCTTTTGGCCTCAGAGGTGGTTAAAATCTTTCGGGTTTCTTGTTACACCGTGTATACACATAAACACATTAAAGTCAATATAGCCTAACTGTTCAATTTTAGCTAACACTGTATCACATTTGTAGGGGGATGTAGTCCCACACAGTGATGCCTTATGAAACAAAATGGTTTGTCCGCTATCATTCTCAAGAAAAACCATTTAATTTATACAGAAAAAAAAAAGTGACATACAATTAGAAACAAATACACACAAAACAATAATATATAAATAAACTACGAGTACAATGCTAAATAAACTATCTTATTCTAAAAGACCTCCGTGAGCTGCACCGGGTGCAAAGGTGCCCATCACACTTGCCGCGTTACCGCGCTGGATAGCGATGGCCAACCTCTGTACCAGGTACGAACCCGCGCGGGTATCAGAGGTCTTCTCCCTAATCCTACGTCCCACTTCCCTTATAAACGCTATGGCGTCAGACCCCCAACACCCCGTTGTCTCGAAGGCGAGAGGTACAAAATAATAATTCGCTTCTAGAACAGAGTATTTTGCCCTCTTTCTCAAGATGATGTTGGGACTGTCCCGCACCAGGGATTGCGCCAACTGCAATTGCTAGAGGAAACGTCACAAAGGACGTATTTTAGACATTTGCGGCAACAATACAGTTGATAGCAATGTCGCGCTGTATTACTGCAACATGAATGCTGGTGTAGTCTAAATCCGAATGGTACCTTTACTTGTAATAATGTATTTTCCGGCGACAAAAAGGTATTGAAGAGCAGAATATGTTGGGACCCAAAGTAAATTGGATGAGAGGAAGACAATGATGAGCGGTCAATAGATTAGATTTAGAAGCCTTGAGCATTATTATATTTAACCAGTCTTAATATAGGGTCCTGCGTAGCATATAGTAATAGTGTTAAGTTTATATTTTTAAGAATTATATATGCATATTAGTATACAAGGTGTATGTATATGTAAGAAAGAGTTTTTCGGAACTTATGTATGAAATATCATTTGATATTTACCACTAGCTTTTCGGTGAACGTAAACATCGTGAGGAAACCTGCATATATCTGCGAAGAAATTCAAAGGTGTATTGTTAGCCATTCTATAAAGCCGTGTGTATACAGTAGTAATTTGCCATATATATGTCAGAGACATATAAAAGGGAGGTGCTTGATACCTTCATAAGAAGAATACGTGATACAACCATCGACGTATTAAGATGCAGTAGGTTCAGCCAGCAGTTTTTTGAAAAATTGTAGCGCTTTTTAGATCATTACGGTTTTCCAATATTATACTGATATGATACTCTATCAGTGTCAAAAGAGACGTTTTTTGTTGACGAAATGTCTCTTTTCACACTGATATATTGTATCACATCAATATCATATTGGAAACAGAAAACAAAAACTAGAATTGGCCTGTTACATACGAAAGAATAAAGTTTTATCTCAAAGCTTAATAAAATTCTAGAACTATTGCTATACTTATGTAGATAGTATATATTATGTCGTAGGTACCAGGGATCGGAACCGGTTTTTTGGAAAAACTTTGTAATAACCATATATTCGGTTATTTTATACTCCAAATATAGGACTCGGTTGTGTTTTTAGATAACGACTTCGTTATAGATTGCCCAATTAGAAATGAAATAATAACAAAGAACGAAAAAATACCGTTTTCGTTCCCATAGAAAAACTACCGGTTTCCGATCCCTGGTAGGTACTACTATCTCACATATCTACCGTACCTTTCATACGGTCTTGTGGATTCGGGTAGTTTATCTCTGTATTCGAGAATGTTTGTATATTTTTCGTCCGCGTATTGTCGGCGTCGATATTGGCCTGGGACAGACGGTCATATATGACCTAAAGCTATGTTTAACGTGGAGCGTTTGTTTATTCAATATTAGTAGTCGTTTAACGAAAGCTTTAACCTTATTTGTTATTCAGCTTCACTGTGTATATTTATATATATATCTTATACCTTTGAACGAGCAATTCTTGTATATATATATATATATCCCGGAAATATATATATATATATATATATATATAATATTTCCGGGATCTCGGAAACGGCTCTAACGATTTTGCTGAAATTTGGTATATGGGGGTAAACAATCGATCTAGATTAGTCTTATGTTTGGGGAAAACGCGTGTTTTCGAGTTTTCATGCGTTTTTCTTTCGACGAAGAATATGGTCGCTAATTTCGTGTTGCCGGCCACTGTCCGTCTGGTCGGGTTAAGACGCGGACTGCTAAACGAGTGTTACGGGTTCGAATCTCGCCCGGTGACTAACTTTTGTTTTTTTTATATGTTCAAGTTTATATATAATTTTTTAATTTTTATTGTTTTAGACAAGTTTAATTTATTAAAAAAATTTAGTTAAGATTATCACCTATACACCACCATATTACAATAAATAGTTATAACCGAGCAAAGCTCGGTCGCCCAGGTACTATATATATATATACCGTATGTCGTAACACCGTATCTAACCTGCTTACGGTGTCATATACACCGTGGTTTTATTTATTTTATTGTATACACCATGCCTAGAGTAACTCGACAGATTTAAAGGTGCATTCTTGACTGAATTTAGAGACTAAAATGTCATACTAAGTTTTCTGAAATAAAGTGGATTAGATATGATCTGATCTGTGAAAATGACGGTTCTGGTTGAAGTAATGTCGCTTTTGACACTGACGGATCAGATCTATATCTTATCCATACCGAATTCATTTGGACTTCCAGTTTGAGCGCCATCTTGATAGTTAGCCTCGTGATTAATACCTATGGTTTACGGTCATTAGTATTGTTTAAATTGTAATATCGATAGCTTATTATACAGTAAACTAATGTGGTAGTGTACAGTGAATGGAGAATAAATCTTGAATTGCGTTTAATCACCATTTTGGAGTCAAAGGCCGGTTGTCCACGTGCTACTTGTAAAGTCCAGCTATCGCTACAAGATCTAATAATAACCGTACACTGTCTTGTACTGACCGTAAAATTTTAGTCGTACGAGTATTTAAAGCTGCTAATACGTTGATAATGGCAAAATGGTCTCACTGGACTGAAGCCATAATTTTAAAAGAATTAATAAAATGAATTCATTCAGATAGAATAGGCCTGTAAGTTTACCTGCGACCGGCGCCCCGAAACTTTCACCAAGAATAAATAAATAGACCAAACATTACGGGAAAAATCTCTACACATCTAGATCTGTCAAGGAGCATCAATCCAGTGTGTCCTATACCCGTGGGCATTACTGTAATACAACAAAAGCGGTTTGGTCGCACAAAAGAATAAAATATGTGCATTTCACGGGTGATTCATCGACTTCACTTTGTAAGAGACGTCCCGCGTAGTAGACTGATTTGTACAGTAGTTTCACACTCATATCAGTTATGCCAATCTCGAGAACGTCCTCCGGTTTGTATGGAGAACGTTCTCGATAACGGCACAAATTTACTATTCTCCTGCCCCGCCGCTGGCTAGGAAGTCTTGAAAGGGCATTTGAACTCATTAATCTATTAAATAATTAGTGATATTACTACTTACCGCGTAATTCGCTTACATCAAATATATATATATCCTTCACATTGGGGCCTGTTTACACAATTAATTGTGCTTATTGCAACTTCATAGAATTTCTACTTGCGATGTGAAGGAATGTGAAAGCCAGCCACACTTACCGCGCAGTGGCGCGCAGCCACACTTACCCGTGACTCATGACATGAATCAATTTTTTTTCTAAAATTTTATTTCATTAATTCAAAAAATTACACATTATGACAGTTAAAACCAATTCACTGTGGAATTCATATAAGAGAGTAACTATGTAATCAATAATATGTTATTTACAAAGACATTAATAATACAAATCTAATACATAACAACTCACGTTTGACTCACGTTTATCCATCGCCTCACAGAACGTCATACATTCACTACAGATAACAGATTAATTCCAATGAAAAATATAATCGGCCCAGCAGTTTTTGAGCTATTGAAAAAAGTCTTTTCATCTTAGTAAAAATACGTACTTACAAAAGTGCTGCTAAGGTACTCCCTTATGCTTGTAATGTACGTTATACTGTAGCCCCCGTTTACGAGTCTATTCTGACAGAATGGCAACTATACAACTACACTGAACATAGATTGGCCGGGCCCGAGATGCTCTTGGCCGATTTTTATTATTTATATGACGATGTTATATTGCGACTTGTTGTGCTGTGTTGTACGACTTGCAATCCGGAGGTCGCGGGTTCAAACCCCGGCTAGTACCAATGAGTTTTTCGGAACTTATGTACGAAATATCATTTGATATTTACCAGTCGCTTTTCGGTGGAGGAAAACATCGCGAGGAAACTGGACTAATTCCAAAAAAGCCTAGTTTACCCTCCGGGTTGGAACTGGTTGGTTTGGGTAAAAACTAGTGCCTACTAAACTACTAAAGATTAGTAGTCAAGCAGACCCCAGGCTCCCATGAGAGGTGGCAAAATGCCGAGATAACCCGAGGAAGAAGAATACAAGAGTTATCTTACTGCTTGTTAAATATCCCCTGTGTGCTTTGAATACAATGTGCGATCAATTCTATCTCACTCGTTTAATGTTTCACTGCTGGACACTACTCCCGAGGGATCAGTGTGGGTTAGGGATTTTCTTTTTCTTTTATATTTTTTCTTTCATGCCCTTAAAAGGGGGAGTTTCCTTTTGATAACATTACTTGAGTTTGATTTGGAGTTATAATAAAAATATAATGCTTACATCTGTTGAACTTAGTTTTTAGGGTTCCGTACCCGAAAGGTAAAACGGGACACTATTACTAAGACTCCGCCGTCCGTCCGTCTGTCACCAGGCTGTATCTCATGAACCGTGATAGTTAGACACTTGAAATTTTCGCAGTATGTATTTCTGTTGCCGCTATAACAACAAATACAAAAAAGTACGGAACCCTCGGTGGGCGAGTCCGACACCCTTTTTTTAGGAAAGCGTTAATAAAAATTTGCGTATACAACAGTGATATAATCAAGCTTTTCAATCTCGTACCTCATTTAGGCAACTCAGCAAGCTTCGTTGCCTAAACACGGCACTCGACTGAAAAGCTCTCTATTATATCACGATTGTATAAAATAATATTTTGTCTACTTACAATACAATACAATACAAATACACTTTATTGCACACCTCAATACAGAAACAGTACAAATAATACAACACATAAAAAAGAGGTAAACAACATGCGGTCTTATCGCTAAAAAGCGATCTCTTCCAGACAACCTTTAGGTAGCGGAATTTAAAAAAAAAATGTTATGTCAGTAGGTGTTCCAGATGCAATAAAAGAAGTCTAGCACAGAATAAACACAAAACTAAACAATATATCATATACAAATATAAATAAAAAAGATATATAAATACATATACATACATATATTAAAATACATATTATATATATATATAATAAATGCCAGCTATAAGTATGGAAAAGGAAGCAGATAAAAGTATTACGGAGCAGATAAAAAGTGAAGTTTAATGAGTCTCTTGAAAGAATTACTACTTAGATACTGCTCATCACTTATTTGGGTTTTATACTAAAAAAAAGTATTTTTGAAGACTCATTAGAAAAGTATTGTATTTTAAGGCGTTTTTCTATCCGGTACTATTGGTAGCTATACTTCCGTAATAAATAGCTGTCAACTCATTATCCTGTCGCCATTTGTACATTTGTTTACACCGAGATAACCCTTCAGCAAATAGGTCTATAAACTCCGCGCGTTTATAATCCCACGGAATCCCTCAAAATCTCGATATTTGCTGATAAACCGTTGGGCATAAAATCCCTAGAGATCCGAATCGTGTCGAGAATTATTTGTAGTTCTAATGTTTGCGAGATTTATGGTCGTTGTTACGATTTTGATTACTTACGTAAATGTATATTGTAACCGTTATGTTAGTTCCGAAGGATCCGTTAATAGTACATTGGGCAACGAGGAGGGTAAGTGAAATTCTGCAAACGAATCTCTTTAAATGCACGTCAGCCGCCGGCTGGAGTGCATTATAGACTCCAGTTTGCAATATTCTTACCCCCGGAGTTACTCACAATGTTTTTCATCGCATTTGCGAAGAAAAAACTAAATTTCACGCGAAATATTTCTTAAATACGGTGAAATTTCAAACATTTGTCCTGCATATTGTCATTCTTTGACAGTTTAGGCATCAAAGGCATAGACCTATCTGGCATTCAGCCACGATTGAAAATTATGTAACAATATTTGAAACTACTATTAAATTAATCAAATTACATATTTTTTTACATGAACAATAAAAATACATTATAAACGTCAATATTTTTTACCTACTTGGTTCGTATGAATAAGTGACACAGTTAAAAAAATAAGCTAGAACTATAGCTTTTTTTTCACAATCCATAACTCCCACAGGACAATACATGCCTTTGTCCTTCACTTTTCTTCTTTGTATACCTGCATGAAATAAGATCTTTTTCGAGTATATGTATTGAAAAAAAAACAGTATAATAAATGTACAACTTCAATATCCTTCGTTAAAAAAAAAATTGCTTTAAATTTTTGATGATTTTACTAATGTTAAGTGAGCGCTCGTAGAGCATGACGTTGTTCGGTAGTTGCTTTTAGGAAAGTGATACGATGTATTGCCGGGGCTTGACTAAGAGTGGTTAAACGCGTCAGAAAATTAATTATTCATTAGCTGCACACTTTACGTTAATTTACTGCATAATATTGAACTTTCAGGCACAAGCCCCATATAGTGTTATTACAAAAAATATCTACCTACCTTCATCTACACGTGTTTATTTAGTCACCAGCAATAATTTACGGGGTGAATATATAGAGGTCATACTGAGCAACTTTTACTATGAGACCAAACCCGAATTTGCAAAATTTGCCGAATTTTGACTGTCCTGACCTTGACATTTTCTATGGGAGAGAAAAAAAATTTCGTGATTTGGGATTGGTCCCGAAGTAAAAGTTGCTCAATATGAACCTATATATTAAGCCCGTAATTTATTGGCAGGTGACTAAATAAACACCCTGTATGTTAGTATAAAATATGAAAAGTCAATAAATATTAAATCAATATTACATATCAATTATTATGCTATCAATACGCTAACAACATGAATGGGAAACAAAAAAAATTATTCTCTAAACGACTTCAGAAACCCCATAAACCATAATTGACTAAGCCTCACAGTAAGCTCAAGAAGGCTTGTGTGTGGGTACTTAGACAACGATATATATAATATATAATAAAATAAATAAATAAATATTATAGGACATTATTACACAAATTGACTAAGTCCCACAGTAAGCTCAATAAGGCTTGTGTTGAGGGTACTTAGACAACGATATATATAATATATAAATATTTATAAATACTTAAATACATAGAAAAACACCCATGACTTAGGAACAAATATCTGTTCTCGTCACACGAATAAATGCCCTTACCAGGATTTGAAACCTCCTCCTCGGCTTCCCCCTCCGCCTTCTCCTCTTGATGTATGTGTATAACCTGATGTATGAGTAATATCGTCGGTAGTAGACGAACTGTAAGCTGGAATGACGCAGGTGTTGAATGCAAACAGCTTCTGTTGACATACTAGACTTACCAGCGACTCGGAGCGAGGAAAGGTCAATATTGGACATGTTAATTTAATTAACTTAAATTTTTACACGATACAGTTTTTGCTTCGTTGAATTTTCGATTAAAATTAGGTCAATTTGTTTCCTCAAGATTGACGCCAAGGAGATTAATTTTCCGCTCTATTTATGTGGAGCTCTTAGGTAACCAAGCAATGTTTACCTTGTCATTTAATTGCAGTTATTTCCGTAAATATGTATTCATGTAATTAACAATGTTGTATTTTTCTATTGTTTTTAATTCGAACAAAGTTTTTAATGTTTCAAATCCGGCTCGTACCAATGAGTTTTTCGGAACTTATGTACGAAATATCATTTGATATTTACCAGTCGCTTTTCGGTGAAGGAAAACATCGTGAGGAAACCGGACTAATCCCAACCAGGCCTTGTTTACCCTCTGGGTTGGAAGGTCAGATGGCTTTCGTAAAAACTAGTGCCTACGCCAAATCTTGGTATTAGTTGTCAAGCGGACCCCAGGCTCCCATGAGCCGTGGCAAAATGCCGGGACAAACGCGAGGAAGAAGATACACGATGACTTCCCTTTTGCACACTTCAATTATATCTTAACGTAAGCGTTATTGTAGATATTTCGAAACGTGACGTACGCGTTTGCGTTAAGTCTCATTTAGTATGGGATTTAGACACAGCGCGCCAAGCGGAACGTTTTGGAAACTCAAAATCCCATACAAAATGACACTTAACGCAAACGCGTACGTCACGTTTCGCTATCGAATACACTAGGGGTTCAGATGACAAATTACGTGAAACTTAAAAAACCTCAACAAGCTTTATTCACCTTGAAGTGTCAAAGTCAGACACACAATTTTTCAAGGGCAATCAATCAAGTTACCTTTACGTAAACTTAGTGTTTAATTTAGGTCAGGTTACCTGCCCCTAAAAGATGCTTGAAGTAACAAAAATGCTTGAATGGACATTATTCATTTTGAACACTCGCATGTCAGAAACAAATGATTTCAATTAATTTTGCTCTTCTTACAATTTGCTCTTCATTTTGGTAACTTATGAGGACTTATTAGAAAATAATGTTTAAACTTTTAGTTGAACAAACATTAAATGTGAATTTGACATTATGAAATTTTTTAGTTAAGCGAGAAATTTTTGTTGAATTAGCCATAATTGTCAAATTTTTAAGTTAAAGATAAATGAAAAAAGTTACCGCTTTGGACAGGTTCAAACACGCGGCCTTTCGGAACATTTGGTCTGTTATACGTTGGAAAAAAGAACAAATATGCCTTGCAATAACAATGTTTTCAATGTTAATCTTATTAGTAGACTAGACACTTCATTCGGTTCTTGTCTGATTTAATTTTTTTGTCTTTTATTTATTTATATAAGAATTCAAGCCTTGGAGACCCTCTACATCTCTAAGGATAATTTAATATCTTTTTTTTATATTTTATCTCTGACACTTAGAGACTTATACATCTTTAAAGAATTTTAGTATTTGTTGTTTTTTTTTTTTTGTAATTTGACATTTAGAGACAGTATACATCTCTAATAAAGTATTTATTATTTCATCGATTCCATATTTTTGTACTTAATTGTTTTTTGTAATTTTATTGTTTGTAAAAATGGACATGTAAAGTGCCCCTGTGGCCTATTTGCTGAATAAATGTTTGATATTTGATATTTGATTCGTATTCAACTTAAATGCTTATAATCATTACTTTTTATTATTACTTACAATTTTATTCTTCTATCAAAATTAAAAAATATATTTGTCTATTCTTATAACCTGATAGGATTTAATATAGAAGTCAGCAAATGAAACAATAAGACTTGATCTTGTTTAATATTATTTATAATTTTGTAAAAGAAATGGAAAAAACAAATCTCTAGAACAAAATATTAATAGTCTTATAATGTCAGGCTCAGTTACATAATAACGGGGTTATTTTTTTATTATTATTATTTGGCTCACAAAACAAGTTACACACAATATTGGAAATTACAGTATTAGCATACAGTTCTGTACCCCTAGTGTAAATAAATTCGATTTCGAAACGTGACGTACGCGTTTGCGTTTAGGTTCATTTTGTATTGGATTTAGAAGAGCGCGCCAAGCGGGACGTTTTGGAAACTCAAAATCCTATACAAATGAGACTTAACGCAAACGCGTTCGTCACGTTATGATGTCGATCAAAGTTACACTAGGGGTACAGATCTAGACTATAACTCTAAATATGTGTGCACAGAAGGATAAAGACATATAAATTACAATTTATCGCTAGAGAAGTGAGATGTCATTTCTACGCTACATTATGGATAAACAGATAATACGTTAATTCATAAGGATTGTATTTTCATTTAAATATAGATCTAGAGTGCCCATACAAAATACGGTCTAAACATTATTTAAAGTAACTCGCAGTAAAAAAAATGTACAGATGTCCGAAATTACGGCGCCCACACACGTGCCATGTTTTTCAAAATGGCGGGCGCGCGGGCGCCGCTCAATGCGGCTGTAAGAGAACAGCCACTTCCAACTTGTAACTGTCCAACAATATAACCCATATTCGTGCTTAGCCAATATTATATTAAGTATTATTTAAACAGCAACGTTGCTATGCCCTTACGGGTATTGTACAGATAAGATACAAATAAGACCTAGCTGCTAGCGTTGGCCGAACTTCAATTGCGATTGACCAAAACCATTACAAATAGAACCGTAAATCGTAACGGACGGTTACATTTTACGGTTCAATTTGTAATTGTAACACAGCAATGTTGGCCGAAAGGTTAATGCAAACAATAATGTTGGCATACATATACATTAGGTAGCAAACTACTGTATATGTATCAAGAATGAATATGAATATATCGCCTTGTGATTTATTGCATAAAACACCGCAGATTCATTCACTAAGCTGTAGGTACATGAGGGCTGTGATAGCGAACGGTACACTATATATTCACAATCCATCTTGTAAGGTGCTCCTGGCGTGACGTAAAGGACCCCGGAATTATTCCGCAATGGATGAGCGGCCAAACAGCAAATGTGTTGATAGGTGACATTATGATAAATAATATACACAAAGTTAATAGTAAGTAATTAGTCTACAACTGCTAGGTTTTTTTTTGCTATTATTTAACTTACACTAATATTTTACAATTAAATCTTGCCAAACTTTAACTTTTGATGGCAAGATAAAGATATATGCGGCAAACAAGCAGATGAATCGCCTAATAGTAAACAATCACCGTCGCCCACGGACACCTGCAGCTGATGTTGTAAGTGCGTGCCGGCCTTTAAGATGGGAGGGAGACTTAGATCTTTGTTATTATTTTTTATACCACGACGTTGTCAAATAAGCATACGGCCCACCTGATGGTAAGCAGTCACCGTAGCCTATGGATGCCTGCAATTCCAGAGGTGTACGCGTTAATATTGCATTTCGAATTTCTTGAAGACGATTGGACCTGTTCTCGTCACGTATGGCGAATCTTGTATGCATCTTATGACAGGTGGACGGCCTTTAAAATGTGAGTACGCTCTTTTCTTGTGAGTTTGAACGTCTTATCGCTCCCGAGCGGGTGCCAGTTCATTCCACAGTTTAGTTGCACAAAGTTAGAAAGCTTATGGAGAAACGCACAGTTAAGGACTGCCAACCAACCATCTAAGAGATGTATGTCAATCCCAATGGCTCCGTCATAATGAACAATTTCCAATAAATAAATAAACAAAAAATCAAGCCAGCTTACAAAATTTCACGAGAATTGGTTTAGAACTGCGAACTCTATAGGAAAATACAGCAGGATATTTTCTCTAACAGAAACGGAGAGGCTTTCTTTGCGCTTTAATAAGTTTACAAATGTAAAAAAAAAAGAATATTGTAGGACATTATTACACAAATTGAAGTCCCACAGGAAACTGAATAATGCTTGTGTTGAGAGTAATTAGATAACGATAATATATAAAATATATAACTATTTTATGTATTTATTTACTAAAATTTGCCAACAGGTGCAATACAAAAAAAAAAACTTACAAATGACAAGTTACAAAATAATATTGCTGGAGTATTCACCCAATTACAAGCAAACACGGCATGCATGTAACAAATTTTGCTTACATATTTTTTATATCCTAAGTACTAAATATCATAAATACTCGTGAACAAATATCCGTGCTCATCACACGAATAAATGCCCTTACCAGGATTTGAACCCGGGACCATCGGCTTCATAGGCTTCATGTTTATATTTGTCATGTTGAAATTGATAAGTACACTGTGGCATCTAAACGAATTTCATACGAATGATGGCGGTGAAATCTACTTTTATATAGTAACCTATATGTATATTATGAAGAATACTTAGGTATAAAACATCCTGACTAAGAGAGGTATGGGCATTGTGAATTTCATCTCGCTTTGTGTGGTAGGGCACAGCCAGTGGATGTCATTCCAGATCTAAAGCAGAGCCCAACTGGGGAAGTACCTCCACCTTACAGAAAACCGCAGCCAAATAACACTAGACCCCACTCGTAGTGTTGTGTTCCTGCCGGTAAGTAAGGTTGCCAGAGCTCAACGAGGGGGGGCGGGTTTAAGGTCGGCAACGCGCATGTAACTCCTCTGGAGTTGCAGGCGTACAAAGGCTACGGAGACTGCTTACCATCAGGCGGGCCGTATGCTTGTTTGCCACCGACGTAGTATATATATAAAAAGGCATATCCAACTTTATATTCCCAGCTCCGACCTTCTTGTAAAATGTGCTCCCTGAGATAGGACGCTCCACTCAAGACTTTTAGCTTCAACTTTTACCCGTGCGAGCTCCGAATTAATAACGAAATTATAAACGCTAACTCGCAGTTGCTTTTTGGTTTACTTCGGAAGACCAAAAAGATGACAAGCGTTGATAGAATACATTAAAGCAAATACAAGCTGGTGCAACTAGGAAATAACCGAACTAACTAACTGCTTTGGCTCAGCGATCCAAAAATAATCTTGGCCTCCGAAACAAGAGAACGCCACCTGTCCCGATCCAGCGCGGTTTCCTGCCATGAATTGGCAATCAGCCGACGCAGGTCCGCCTCCACGACATCACACCAGCGGTACCTGGGGCGCCCGATCGGTCGACGGCCGGTTGGTCGCCCCAAGTACGCTTCCTTGACTACGCGAATAGGAACTAGGAAATAAATCAAACTATTTTATTATATATTTTTTGATTTGTGTTTTAAGTAGTAGTAATCTCACTTCCATAAATGTAAACGATGTTTCACGAGGAATACGAATGTTTCACGTGTTTTTCTGATCATAAATTTAAAGACTAAAAAGTTGGAAAAAAAAAATATATGGTTACTTAGTGCTAAACGCCCTTTTAATGGCGATGGCGATACTATGGGACGTAGTCTAAATTTATTCATGGATAGATGCCAAAAAGTGACAAGTAGCACTTTGTACAAACAAGGTATTACGAAAAAAAAAAATTTAACTTGCAAAGTATGTACTAACTATATTTATATGGGTCAAATCTTGTAAGTTTTAGACCTGCTTCCCGGTTTCCGATGAAGCTGAAGATTTGCATACATATATAATTTAAATGACAATGCAATATTATGGTGAGCTGATCTGATGATTGAGACCTGAGGTGACTATAGAAACTCGGTGATGAAACAACGCAACCTAAATGTTTGGGTTTATCAGAATTGTCTCGATGAACACCAGTTGCCTGTTGAATTAAAAGACGAGAAGAATATGACATAAAACTTATTAAATATGATAAAATGGGTCACTCACTTCACATCACACCACATCATCATCATCGTCACGGGTCACATGTCGAGCGTTTTCGACTTGAAATACGATAGTGACCCGTTTTAGCATATTTAATATGTCTGTGTCTGATGTGTCTCACGGAAGTTTTGTTATAAAACTGATTGTTTAGTTCATGACATAAGTTTATATAGGTATTAAAACTTCATGTTCAAAAACACGAGTATTGTTTGTGCAACAGTTAAAATGCTCTTAAAACTACATCAGTTTCCAACATAATTTAATATTTCAGGCTGTTTGTAATTCGGGCATCGTATCACTGGAATAAATTCTCCAAAGTTCACGTCGCTTTTTATTTTATGAGGAAGCAAAGCGCTGTAAGTCACAATTTTAACGCTCAAAAAACGTATTTAAAACGGAATTTTAAATATACAGAGGCGATTGCCGGTTTTATTTCTTTAAACCGAGCATTAATGTTTTAGTGATAACGTTTTTATGGAGCCTTTGATTTATATTATGCTGAGATTTGGTTTTATTGTAACAGGAAGGTATAAAGCAAAAATAGCATTTATAAAGCTTTAAATAAACGGAATATAAATAAGTATATTATGTTAATTATAATGCGCACCAATGTGCAAGACGTGGGTTAGGTTTACCAAAACTAAAATGGATTTGGGCGAGACATGTTGCTAGGAAGATTGACGGCAGGTGGACCAAAATGTTATAGTACGGGCGGGGATCGTACTCGTATGATCTAATACGTCCCGTCACGATAAGCCCCACCCACGGCACACGTTCATAAAAACTGATGTTTTGGTTGGAAAAAATAGTTAAATAATTAGACATGGCCGAAAGGATGAAAAAAATAACCACTTCCGATTCCAAAGAATGTGGAGTTCCTTCCAATCCCTTAATTGCCTGGCAGACGCACTTTCAGCCGTTTGGCAAATGGCAGACGAGTGTTTTCTGAACCCATCTTTGTATGTATCTACATTTAAAGTGCCCGGCAGACGCACTTACGTTGCGTCCATATAGAAACTGGCAATAATTTTTTAATTTTTTGGAATATTTGTTTATTTTGATAATTAATCCCAGATTCTCCTCTCCTTGGAATTGTAAATAATATTGCAGTGCCATGTCACCGGGTTCCAACTTTTTAAATGTCCATACAAATTGCACTCGTTAAAATGGAATATGCCCGTACTAAGTATAATTATTCCACAACAATTTCGCTAAAACCAAGTCTTTTATGCAATTTCAAAAGTCCCGTAGCAACATTGCATTGCTCTAAATGAAGTCAACCACGTGTGTATGATATCGCGCTACTGACCAGGGATAAATTTGAATGATTAAATTTTCCAGTTACCTACGTTAACACGCGAGTAAGTATAACGAGCTCGAGTACCGGAACTATAACTTCACTTAAAAAAGCTTATATCATTAGTAAATTTATGTGTTTTACGACCTTTAGTTATGTGGTGAAAGTTACCAAACCCGAGCCGGGTTCCGTCCCAATGTTTCCGCTAAGTTATTTCTGAATGCACTTCCCACTGCACTTTGTTGCAAACACATTCGGAGTATTAAGGTGCGCTTTTTTTATTTGGCTTAATGAAGGTACAAAAATATTTTTTTATCAAGTGGGGGGTGAGTAACAGGCAATCACGCAAGTGACGGATAATGAACGGCCATCAGATATGATGTTTAGCTGGGAATATGAGGAATAAACAATCCCCGATCAAGAAGCGGTCAGCAGGGCGTTGTGGGTAGGACGGTGGGACGGACTTCCCATTAAAAGCTACTTGAGCCTTGTGACATGGCGAGTAAATGCCGCCATCAAAAAAGCATTCCCCTGATACAGTGTAGCACCTGTAGAGTGAAACCAGCACCTATAATAAGTTCCCGATAAGGAGTAATGGAAGGCAGTGAAGTGTCTTCACTGACTTATGCAAGTAAAACCTGGTCGTTTACTGCAAAAAATAAATCTAAAATAACTACATGCCAGAGAGCAATGGAGAGAAGCTTGCTAAACATAAAAAGAGTGCAAAAAATACTCCATATAAATATAAGAACTGTAACAAAAGTAATAGACGCTCTCAAGCACGCCCAAACACAAAAATGGAATGGAGGCCTGCAGGCAAACGACGCTCCGGCAAACCAAATAGCCGTTGGACTGATGACATAAATAAAACAGTCGGTCCAAACTGGAAATAGATAGCTACAAATAGAGATAGATGGAAGTCTTTGGAGAAGGCCTTCACCCGATGAAGGGTTCTTGTCCACTACATATTTATAAATAATATTATGCTGCATACAAATAAATAACATAACGCTAAAAACTGACTTAACAAATAATAAAAATAAAACAAATTGATATACTTAAAAATGTTACTTACTACTGTTATAAGGTACTCTAACGAATTGGACTGGAAATAAAAGGCTTTTTTATTTTATTATTTTATAAGGAGTAATGAAAATGTCACAAATAAGAAATAACCTTCTTGACAACAGGCTTCCACGAAGTAACATTCCGGGGGAAGGGGGGGTCTGAGTCCGGCAGGGTCAGGTTTAAGGCTGACTCGGTCATTATCATTCTAAACCCTTGCAAAATAGGAACGAACCATAACTGTAATTTTTTTCCCGCCATGAAAATAATGTTTTTAACCATAGCTAATGATGTGCCAATTCTATATTATGATTATGAACTAAGCTTTAGTGATCCAACACGCCTTTTTTAATGGCGTGAAATTGTGTATTTGGTAATATTAAAAACGTCAGGCGGGGTATTTATGGAGAAGGGATAACTGTCAGTGCAACGTGTCAGATAAGTAGCATGTGGACAATTTTTTTAATCAAAAATGTACTAAGAGTATCTTTATATATTCCACCGCTGTATCTAGTTAATATTAATATCGCACCACAATATAGTGATGCAACTGTCGACAATATTATGATGGTACGCTCCGTATACCAGCTAAATATTGCAGCTACGTCTAGCGCACGATTTTGTAAATATTCAATTTAACGTTCAAATATACTTGTTTTCCTGGATATTGCTGTTGGCTAAGAACTGCTGAGATCGTTTTGCTTATTTTATTTATAAATATTTTACACTTGCTCATCTATCTTATCTAACTTTGCCCGAGTTGGCTGGGTAACCAAAATCGATGATGAAATCCTTGTTAAAATAAATTCCTTGTGTCAAAATAAATTCCTTGTTGTTGTTGTTGTTGTTTTTATTATATTTGTTTAAAATTTAGAATTTATTCTAGAAACAATCTAGACTAGTATTTTTTATATTTTTTTTTTGTATGACTATATTTTGTGAAATTTTTAGTATTAAATTTGATCTATGAATTGTAATATTTACAACATCAATAAATTTCTCTGATAATTAGCTTAAGATAATTATATGTAATACTGTCTTACTATTCATAAGTGCTTGTTGCTAGGCCTACATGAATAAAGTATATTTGAATTGAATTGGGTCTTACACATTTTTTAAGCAAACTTGTTCGCGTTTCTGACATCGCAAATTTAAGGGAACCTACAGCAAATTTTTACGTGGCACCTTTACAGGCGGAATACATTTTTGACCTCGCCACATTAGGGCTCATGCTAGACAACGTCCATAATGTGTTTATTTGGGGTCGCCGTCATCGAAAACGATGAGGAGGACTCTATATATACAGGATGATTCAGGAGACGTGAGCAGGATCAAGCCTGCATATTCAGTAAATTATCAGCAACTGTTTCGTACCAGTATTTGTGAGATTAACGTTAATTTAATTTTTACTGTTCAAAAAAAAGAGTTTTATTTTATTTACGATATTTATGGTCACCCTCTTTGTTTTATCCATAATAAGTGACAAATTGAATGACATCGGAGTGTGGTTACTTTTATAAAATCGTATCTCACTCAAGTGTGACATTTTATTTTCTTCATAATCAAAGTGCTGTCATAACGGATAGAGGTTTTATGTTTGTTAATTATGTGTTGTAGGGTATCCATGATTGTAGATAATCAAATTTGCCCTTAACAAAACGTTAAATAACAGATAAAAAGCGTGATTGTTTTACTTAAATATGATGGTGAACGATTCATTAACATTTACTGATTGCGTAGGCTTAGTCCAGCTCACGTCTCATGAATCACCCTGTATACATTTTTGAAATACTTGAGACTCAAATAAGAAAAACGGGATAAATGTACCAGAGTAACTTTGACTGCGTTGTTCACAGAAGTGACCTTTTTCTAAAATGTGTTTGACCCATTTGTGACAACAAGGCAGTCTGCAACAATGTCGCGTCGCAATACTGTAGCAGCAATCGTGGTGTAGTCTGAATCTGAACGGTACCTTAAACGAGGACGGTAAAATACCGCTTAATCTGTCAATTTCCTTCAAATACACGAGAATTATGAAGCTTTACTTAAGATAGTTTACGAAAGCCTTGAATAAATGACGTTCGCTGCCGCATTACTGTCGCGATTATGACGTTCAATCCGTCACTCATTTTATAAAGGAATGACAGTAATGTCATAACAGTTGCGGCGTCCTTGTTGTTGCCGCTGTATCTGTCAATTGCCAACCGCATGGCCACGACTGCAACAAATGTCAATAACCTACGATAAGTCGTTTAAATATGACGGCTCCCGACCGATAAGTCATTTAAATTTTAAATTTGGTTAAATTGAAATTAAATCGAAATTCCAACAACTCAAAAACGACATAATGCCACTTGAAGAGTTATGCCATATACCGGGTTTGGTAACAGGGGCAAAAAAATTAACTGTAGTATATACTCCTCAAACTGACCAACAATTGTTCAGCGACTTTTAAAAATAAATTGTTTTTGTAAACTTAACTAAGACGCAATGTATTGCGAATTTTATTATATTTAAGGAATGACAAGCAACGTCAATTATAATGATGATGGCGTACATTGAAGAAAAAAATTGATTTGTAAAAAAATAGGAAGGTTAAATTTTTTAAAGGTTTTTGAACAAAAGTGTCACTGTTATAGGTGTACAATCTATGTTTTAATTATTTGCTCGTGTTACAGATCCCACCAGGTGTAATAAATCTACCGCTTTATAAACTGAGATACTTACTAGGACAGAAGCTTTCTTCAATCTCCATTTGATACCTACAACTTACAACTTCTATCAACACTCCAATTTACACTTCTATTTCAATACAGATAAAGTTCAATTTTGAATAATTTCGAACTTCTCCAAGATTGAACGACTTAATTGCGATTTGGACTAGGAAAGGTGTTCGCAATCTGATTGTGGCTTGCAGTTCTAACGCTCAATTCTAACCAGACGTATATCTTCGTCAATATAGCACATTAACGTCCTTTTCATTTCCAGAACAAATTGTTTAATTTCAACGCCGTATCTCTTGGATTGTATAGAATACTTTGGTAAGATATTGGATTAATTTAGACGGATAATCAGACTCATTTTATTTTAATTTTTATTGTTTTGGACTGTTATTATTATTTGTTGAATTTACTGATGTTGTATTAATTTATTGTAATTATTCATTATTATTTTAATCGGAATGACCTCATCCATTATAATTTTGTGTTATTTATTAATTTTATTATCAATATCATTGTTTACATTTGATATGATTTTATACTTTGTATCTGCATGGATTTTTTCCTTATGAGCAATAAAGAAAAAATATATATATAAAAAAAAAAAATACTTTGGAATGAGAAGAGATTTTACTGGGTTGCACTGGTTTTGACACGACCGTGGTTGGTTGGTCTTGGTGATTGGAATGTAAATAAAATACAACTTTCCATTCATTTCGCATGCACCAACCAGCGTGAGCGATTTGTAAGGTCGTATTAAAATAAGATCAAACTGCAACAAGCTAAATATAAAGACAGTTTATTATTCAAGTAGGCATCAGTAACAGGTAGGTCATTGTAATAACAATGCGATTATGAACGTCAAATAAAACTACACTGGCTCTAACCCTACGCCTCTGTTTCGGAAAGATTTAAATCCCCCCTCAGTTGGAGGAGGATATCCCAATGCGGGACCGGCAAGAAAATAAGAAAAAATACAATTTAAATTACTATATAATTCATGCAAATACATACAGTGGGTACTTTTATTTATAGAAATTTGATTTAAAAATATGTACATATGTACATCAAATCATATAAGTACGTAAGTAGCTCTCCTAGAAAACATATCGAATTCAAGTTATTAAATCAGAAACGGGCTCCGAAAGTTCGAGAGTTAGAATTTTCCCACATTATGAAGATCCCAGATTTCCACGGACAGGCAATTTCACAAGCAACTGGTGGAAATGAGTGATTACATAATAAACTACATGGACCTACACATTTACGTGATGGATTTCATGAGTCCACTATTTTTATTATGATAAAGCCCACACAAAAAAACATTTTTTCAACTTTAACCCATTAAATTAAAAGTATAATATGAAGCGGTTTTTCGATCATGTAATATGTTAAAGTTTTGTTTTTGTCGCCTAGTCGGTTTTGACTTCGAAGCGGCAGGTTCAGAGTTCGAATCCTGGTATAGTATTTTGAACTTTAAGATACGTCAATATTAGGTTTACGATATGGATTAAATATATTATGTCAGTCAAAAATGTCGTTTTTATAAACGTCACTTTTGACACGAACATATCCAATTCATATCGTATCTAGACCTAATATTTGACGTATCTTCAAGTTCAAATCGGGCCGCAAGTAAGTAATGTCTCAGAGTGAAGTCATGCGTGAGATGCGCGCCAATCAGCAAGACCATCGTCATACTAGACGTGTTACGATTTATCCGGTGGTACAATATAGCCGACTCTCCCCTACATGTATAGGAATTATTTACATAAGTTTTAACTAAAACGCCAGGCTTGCCTTCCATTTTAATTCACAGAGGTTTTGGGAGAAACTGGTGTCCACTGTGTTGCAAAATGTTTGGCAACCGTCTGCTTGTAATCTGCTCGGTGGAAACCGCAGTATACACTCGTGGCCACTGAAACAGTCGACGTGTTACTACCTACTTTATTTATTTGCATTTATGAGCTATTTGGAGGCCATGTATTATGCTGAAATAGGCTTGTTAAGTGGTGTACAGGGATTTTCATGTATGTAAATACGGTAACAAATGAATTTGACTGCTGCGTATCGTTGATAATTTTCACAAAAATGTGTGTTCGTGTATCAAAGCTAAATGTAGAGTTATTTGCGACCACCAAAACCTGCGTCTCTCACGTCTATTCGCAATGGACCCAGTTTAAATATGTTTCGATTAACATCTGTTCAAAGCTGGAGATAATTCGTGTTTGTGAAATGTTTCTGGTTTTACTTTTTAAACTTTGCCAACGTATTTTCGGGCCACCCTGTAAGTACAGCAAGTAGGTAGGCTATTAGGTTTTCTTCATATTAAATTGAAGAAAAACACGTTTTGTTTAATGCTGAAAATGTCAATACTTAGTGAATGTTGGTTTTCATAAATAAAATGTTAGGTATAAAAATATGTTTTGTTTATTTCTATAAATATCTCTCATAGTAAGTAGTCGATAATATTAGAATTATTACAGTAGTACAGATAATTAAATTAAATTAAATAATCATTTATTTCAGGCATTTACAACCCATATGTGTGTTAGTAACATACAGTAAAAAATAAAAATTAATGTTAAGACTTACAGCTATATAAAACCTAACACGCAAAAACGAGGTAGGTGCGCTTCGAAACTGCATATGAAGAGATTATGAATGAATTCATTAATAAAGCCGCCATGCACATTTAGAAAAACCGGATGAGCTTTATAATTTTAATTAATCACAATTAATAACAACTATAATTTTGACTAGAAACAATGGTAAAATTGGCTAAAAGACAAAACAATTCGAATTATAAAATTATGAAGATTAAAAAAAAAAAGAGTAAATTAATTAAAATATAAAAACATTGAAACAAATGAATAAATGTCATGTAGTAACAAAATGCAGGCGGTAGACATTACTATAGTAAATTTAAAATGTAGCATTATAAATGTAAAGCAATGTAATATGTGTTTCATATAACAAAAATGTCCTGTTTTAATTTAAGCAGTATTAAAAATACATGCTGTTTATTTCAGTGGCCTCTACTGTACAAAACTTAATACGTTGCGCAGAATAAATACAATACCTACTATGTTGGAACGACAGTATACCTACATAAACTTGAATATAAACACAACTCATGTCATATGCAGAACTTTAGAATATTAATATCATTTTCATACTTATAACAAACAAACAAAGGCATATATATATATTCCCGCGGGAGTTATAGGTTGTGAAAAAAAAACTAATACTCCCGAGGGAGTTAGTTTCTTTTAAATTGTGCCACTAATTCAAATGAACCAAGCAGGTATAAATAAGTTTTTTTTTCAATACTAACCTTTAATGTAATTATGTTTAAGTAAAAAATATTTAATTTTATTAATTTAATAGGCATTTAAAATATTTTTACAGAATTTTCAATCGTGGCTGAATGCCGGATAGGTATGTGCCTTCGATGCCTCACCTGTGATAGAATGACAATGTGGCGGTTGAATGTTTGAAATGTCATCGTATCTAAGAATCATTTCGCTCAAAATTATTATTTTTCTTCGTAAGTTTGTGTTTAGTATAATCACTGGGGGTAATAATATTGCAAATTCGGGTCTATAATGCGCTTTTGGCCTGCGGCTTTCGTGCATCTAAAGACCCCGTTTGCAAAATTGCACTCACCCCCTCGTTGCACAATGTACCTACTATTTATTACCAACGATAAAAGTTAAAAAAGCCCATATAATAATTTTTGTCGAATTATTCTTTTTCTTATTCTATTTCTTATATTGATCAAATTTGGTGGATAGATAAAGTTCTCAATTTTGTACAATATTGGATTTACAGCTAAATTCACCGAATGTCCTAAAAAAAAATCTTGTTTTACTTCACAACTGTAATAGTTGAATTCATAACAAACTATAATTGCGTACTTTTCGTGTATGGGCTCCCACTCATCTATAATATTCATTTCGATACGCTGTAGTCAACTGTAAAAAAAAATTACCAATCACGTGCCGCCGCGCTCCCACAGACTAAACGGGCGCGGGGAGCGGGGCGGGAGTCGCGTTTATGTCTACTGAGATACTTACCAACTATCATAAATTATTAACGTTTTATTATAAAAGGAGGATTATTTTAGATGACTCGTAGAAAAAGTATTGCATACAATAGTGATATAATCAAGCTTTTTTTTACAAGCTTTTATTTACTTTCACCTGACCGTTGTCTGTTTGTAATCAAATCTTGCAAGTTAAATTTGATCCACTTCCCGGTTTCCGATTAAGCTGAAAATTTGCATACATATGTAAGTCGGGTGACAATGCAATATTATGGTACCATCGAGCTGATCTGATGATGGAGACAAGAGGTGGATATAGGAACTCTGTGATAAAACAACGCAACCTATTTGTGTTTGGGGTTTTTAGAATTGTCTCGATGAGTATTAGTTGCCTGTGGAAAGAAAAGTACAGTCAGCGATAAAATCTTGTCCCAAAAAAGAAATTTTTGGCAAAAACTTTTAATATCGTACCTTACTTGCGGCCCGATTCGAAATTTGATTAAGACACTTTTAAGATCTTTAAAAGATCGATAGTTAAAAGACATGTCAAAATTTACGTTTATTTCGATTCCGCTGTGATCCCAATAAGATCTATCTACGATATTTCTAAGGTCAAAGTGACACTGATTGCCCCAATCGAGCTACTTCTGTCAATTATACGACATACAAACGATGTCTAAATGAGAACTTATCTAAACCAGAATTTATCGTTATCGTATCTCATTCTTCGAATCGGGCCGTTACTGTTACTTGGCTGAAAAGCTCTCTAATGTATCACGATTGTGTATAAAATACTATTCTCTGAGTTACGAAAACATGTGTTTCTTAAACGAACGGATAATTACTTAAATTTTTCGGGACTAATAGTAGTTTAATATTTATTTCCACCCAGAATGAGATCTTCGGCAATAAAATGAAATTCTGAAGGCCTACCACGAACTACGTTCGACGTGTCACCCCCCTGTCACACTTACGTTCGAATTTACACGTGCGACAGAGAGGCAACACGTTGAATATGGTTCGCGGAAGGCCCTCTGGCCTAGATAGGAGCTAAGTCTGATGTGATATTTTTATGACACTCGTGTATTTTTTCTTACTCAAGTTCATATTTTAATAACTTTCGTTATGTATCAGTTACATAAACCACTATTTTTAATTTATAGTATAAAACTCACTAGGTATAATGTGAAAATCCGGCCCTGTTTTTTACCTGCTCCTCGAGAAACATAACATTGCTTCCTTGGCGCTAGCTAGCCGTGCGCTCGCATTACCAGTGCAAGCGAGGTCTTCGAATACGTATCTTTGTTTCGGATCGCAGTGTCACAAGTTAAGCTGGTTTGAGAGCGTTTAGTCGCCTACCTTAGACGCACCAATAGAGATCAGACAGCTATTCTGTTAGAATTCTGTATTAGTTCATAATGAATCTTATTCCGTGCTCAATAGAGTAGTAATTCAATAAACGCTACCTATGCGGCTTGACCATTTTTTCATAGTGGCACGCGCCTTTGCGGTTTTTAAACAATAGATAAGACGATAATCCGTAGAAGCTCACGGAGGAAAATAGAAACTATACCTAATTACCGTTAGACAGTACGATTACCACGGACGGACAAACGAATGCAAATCCGCTAGTTAATCCTCTTGAACAAACTGTACCAAAGTGTAATATGGTAATTTTTACATCCCACTATGCCACGCATAAGTGTAATTTTACAACCGGTTTGAATTTAGAATCTATTGCTAAGAAATACGTTTTATAATTGTTTGAGTTCTCCAATGGCTGTTACGACTCCTGAGTGCAGTGGGCCAGTGAGGCCGACTCAAATTTACACTTTTATATCAAAATGATATCATTTCGTTATGATCCGCGCATGCATTTCGCGCATACTTGTTCGTACGTGTCGCATTCGTGTATACGATCAGCCCGATTTGAATAATGATATTTGATAACGATAAGTTCTGGTTTAAATAAGTTCTCATTTAGATATCGTTTGTGTGTCGTATAATTGACAGAGGCAGTTCGATGCGGGCAACCAATGTCACTTTGACGTTAGAAATATCGTAGATACTCGTAGATCTTATAGGGACCGTGCGCGTAAGAGGGTCTGCCATCTTGTGGCCTGAATCGGAACCATAAACATGTACTATACACATAAATATACGTCACGTGTTTTCTTGTGCATAATAGGTTCTGCCATCTTGTGGTCTACATCGGAACAATAAACATCACATTTGCGCCTCGCGCCAAAAATCTGACAGCTCCTGTGCTGCCTCATACAGTTCATGCACGCTCCCTATTGGGATCACGGCGGAATCGAAATAAACGTCAATTTTGACATGTCATGTAACTATCGATCTTTTAACCTTTTCAACGCCAAAGACCACTAAAACGGTCATCGTCTGTCGTGCCCGCGACGCCAATGACCATTAAAAAGGCTATGGCGGACGTTGTCAAAGCGACTTTCCTACTGTCAGTTAAGCTTCATATTCGCTCTTCACCAGTTAACTTTTTGGCGTCCATGGCATTTCTTGACACGTGTGGAAAAGCGTTGAAAAGGTTAAAGAAACATGTCACTCTTATTTTACTATTACTATCATTCCCGGGAGTGTGGTAATATTGTATGTAATTAGTTAATTGAAATAATATATAATGCTTACCTAGGTACAAGATGTCATATTGTGTAACAACCTGGCATGTAAGATAATGAGTTTGATCAATCAATTTCTGATTCAAAAATTGATCGTATGGATGTCGATAGAATAGTCGATATTTTTTTTTTGTTTTTAGCTAAGTACTGGCAAGAGTAGCCAACCCTCACCCCCCTTGTCACGCAAAATAGGCGCCAGTCGTCGAGTTGCGGAAAATCGCCCGAACTACAATACAATACAATACAATACTAGGAAAAGTGCATTTTTGCTCCTCTCGTCCGAGCTTTGTGACGTGCCACACGTTGACAATACAATACGATACAAATCCTCTTTATTGCACAACCTCTGAAAAAATGTACATGGAAACACATAAAATACATGAAGAAAGAGGTAAACAACAGGCGGCCTTATCGCTACAGAGCGATCTCTTCCAGACAACCTACCTACCTACCTACCTAGACGTTGACGTTTAGGTGCTTACAAATTCACAAAGACTAATTGCTCAGTCAAGGTATTAAATATATACACGGACGAAGTGCTAAAAATATGTATACACTGCCTTAAAGCATAGGCAATAAGGTCGTGTATACATATTTTTGGCACTTTGTCCGTGGCGATATTTAATACCTTGGCTGTGCCCCGGTCCATATCGAATCAGATGCCCGTGAAATTTTAACTAACGGCCTTTTTGCCCAATCCGGTGATGCGCAATACGTTCTGTTAGATAAAACTCAATAATAAAAATAGTTTTCTAATAACTGGCCCGGCCGATTCAATCATTTGGTCGCAGTTTACACAATACCTATACACCGTGTTTTTTTTTAAATTTCCGTTAATTTCAAGGGTGCATCCCTGAGATTAAATTAAGTAACTTTCTCAAAGACACGGGTATTCTAATTAATTCCATTTCGGAGATAATAATTTTTTTTTCTTATAAGGCCCTTACGACCGTGTACCTTGGCTTAGGGCCTCCTTACATATTGAATAGTGTTTAGTATGAGTTAATACATTTGCTACTAAACGTAAGTACTAAATATCTCGGACAATTGATGTTCGGAATGACTTTGATATGTCACAGTTTTAAATTGTTTGGTTAAGTTCAACGTAATGCCCGTGTATACAACAACGCTATATGCAACATTTAATAACTTTTTACAAAAATAAAAACAATTAAAAAATTAACAAAAAGTTTTTTTTTCAAAATTAACTATGCCATTTAGTTTCCTTAAACGCACTTACCTAAAACACGGTGTAGATATGCCGATATCTAACAAAACATAAAAGACCAATTATTATTAGTAAAGATTCATTGCTTGCACTCAACGAACTAGGATACCTGTAAGCTGACTAGAGCTTATAATATACGCTACGTGTATTGTTCCACGGTCCACGAGCGACTTAAGAGGCTGTCAACACCCAATGTCCTTGAAATTGATGTTACTTAAACAGTTTTTTAAGAAAGACTATTTGTTTTAGTCAAGTAAGAAAAATATAAGTTCATATTAATTATATTTCAAAGACCGTGGTTGTACTCGATACACGATTGAACGAAATCGGCTCGATAGAAAATAATTGCAAAGATTGGTCTTAAAATCACAATTAAACGGTTTTATGTCTTTATTGTTTTGACTTATGGGTCTGCAATTAAAATCACAATTTCAAAACATTTATATCTAAACCGTGGTCGAGTTAAATATTACACTAATAATCCACTTTTTTTTATTTACACTTTTACACTTTTTATGTATTGAAGTATTTATAAATATTTATATATTATATATATCGTTGTCTAAGTACCCTCAACAACAAGCCTTATTGAGCTTACTGTGGGACTTAGTCAATTTGTGTAATTATGTCCTATAATATTTTTTTATTTTTTTTATTTATTTAAATATTTTTCTTATTATTCCCTTGCCCAGGCCCAGTAACATGCGACAGTGCTATCTCATTTACTCCGCTACAAATAGTGTGCGCGCTTTAGGTATTGACAGCCTCTTAAGATGAAAAAGCACGGTCGATTCTCCATACCAACGTAGTCTCTGGCTATAGATATTATGGAAAATACTTTTATATAATTTGATGTATATTAACCATAGCTACATGCCCCTTCATTTGACTTTTTCTATTTTTTTATTATTGTAAAATTAGGAGCAAAAAACAAATTTCATAATGTATTGCATCAAATTCAATAATTTTACTTAAAATATTCTTTTTTTATTATTACATAACAACTGAATAATGCTCCAACAACTAAATAACTTGACGTGTAATATTAAAAATATTATTAATGAATGACTATCACTATCATTACATTTTTTTAAATGCTACGTAGGTGGCAAACAAGCATACGGTCTGCCTGATGGTAAGCAGTCTCCGTAGCCTATGTACACCTGCAACTCCAGAGGAGTTACATGCGCGTTGCCGACCCTAACCCCACCCCCCTCGTTGAGCTCTGGCAACCTTACTCACCGGCAGGAACACAACACTATGAGTAGGGTCAAGTATTATATTATTTGGCTGCGGTTTTCTGTAAGGTGGAGGTACTTCCCCAGTTGGGCTCTGCTCTAGATCTGGAATGACATCTGCTGTGCTGTGCCCTACCACACAAGGCGAGATGACATTCACATTGCCCATACCTCTCTTTTGGACGTAGTTTAAGGACATACCCGGGTCCATGGATTATTTTAATAGTGAAATGCTTAGGCAGTGTCTTACCTGAGCGAATAACTCGTGAACGCGAAGCGGCGCGGCGCGGGTGAATTCAATCCTTTGATACCTATGGAAGTGTCCTAATTGGGCGATCTCCGAATGCCGTTGCTGGGCCGCCGCACCGCACCGCGCCGCGTCGCATTCGCGAGTCATCGCCCACGTAAGCCGCGCTGTTACACTAAAAATTGCAATATAAGATTGAATGTCCAAAAATAATTTACCAAATTGCGAGCCAAAGTACCCATCATTTTTCAAACTAATTTCAGTGTTCGGTCTAATGCTTGTCCAAATTATCATACAGTACCTAAATGCAAACTTAACATTACAGTTGTTTTAAGTTTTGATTCGCGTGAATTTAAAACTCCTAAGAGTTTTACAGCGGTAAAGATAAGTTTGTAGAAGGGTAAGAAAGACAAAGGTCGTCATATTGACGATGAAGAAGGTGTCAAAAGTGACGTGCAAGTGACATGGGTCAGCAATATACGTGCGAGGGTCTGTAATTTGTATTGTCGTAACGTGTCGCAGGGCTTGGGTATTAGGGCACAGCAAATCAATATTTAACAGTGTAACATTATAATAATTGTCCTTTTTATGGTTCCGTAGCCAAATGGCAAAAAACGGAACCCTTATGGATTCTTTATGTCTGTCTGTCTGTCCGTCCGTATGTCACAGCCAGTTTTTTCCGAAACTATAAGAACTATACTGTTGAAACTTGGTGAGTAGATGTATTCTGTGAACCCCATTAAAGATTTTCACGCAAAAATAGAAAAAAAACACTAAATTTTGAAAAAAAAAACAAAAACTGAAACTCACAAATTTTTTTTTCATCAAACTTGTGGGGATAGGTCTTCAAAAATGATATTGAGGTTACTAATATCATTTTGTTCCAAACTGAATAGTTTGCGCAAGAGACACTTCCAAAGTTGTAAAATATGTCTCCCCCCCGTAACTTCTAAAATAAGAGAATGATTAAACTAAAAAAAATATATGATGTACATTACCATGCAAACATTCACCGAAAATTTGTTTGAACGAGATCTAGTAAGTAGTTTTTTAGGGTTCCGTACCCAACCGTAATCGCTTACCATCAGATGATCCGTCTGCTCGTTTGCCTCCTGTATCATAAAAAATAAACAATTCTTAGTCTTTAAGAGTAACCACTCCTCTATAACACTTTTTTTTCAATAAATTATTGTAACTTATATTACTATATTATTAGTAAAGTAAGGGGGAAATTCAAGGAGCTGGTGGGAATAGCGGCACCATCAGGTTTCATCAGGTCTCATCAGGTCAGGAAACTGCGGACTAATAATTATACAAACGACACAGTTCTAGAAATCCTGGTAATTGCAGTAGGGCAGTGTTGGCCGAAAGTTAATTAGAATTGACCATTAGCCATTACAAATTGAACCGTAAATTGTAACGAACGGTAACAGTTTACAGTTCAATTTGTAATGGTTCATAGTCAATTCTAATTAACATTTGGCCAACACTGCAGTAGGGATTTCAATAAGACCATCATGAATATTTCAGTACCATACGCAGTTCAGTATCTATATTATTCATATTGCTATAAATTAAATTAAATTAAATAAAAACCCGAAATGGATCTTGGCCTCCGACACCAAAGACCGCCATGCTTCTCTGTCCAAAGCCGTTTCTGCCCAGTCGACGGCGCCGAGTTTGCTAAGGTCTTTTTGCACTTCATCTCTCCAGCGGTACTTGTTAATATTAATCAATTTCCTGTTTATAATAGTGCACGGCAGCGACACAAAATCTCATACCAACAATTAAAAACAGCCCTGCGTGCAAAAAGTGTTTATGGTATGGCCACCCAAATTGTATAATAAATTACCCAATTCAATAAGAGAATCTGAAATGCCTGTATTTAGGAAACATTTATTGGACTTTTTAGTACAAAATGCTTTTTACTCTTTAAATCAATATTTTGACCATATTCCGCATAGTTATTAAATTTAGTATTATGTATGTATACATTAGATTAATTTTATTTATGAATATAAGATTTGTATGCCCGTTAGCTGGCCGAATACACTGTTCTTTGAAATTTGATAACATCTACTTGACAGTATTCTAACAAATAAATGATTTGATCTGTACCCCTAGTGTAAATTTGATCGACATCATAACGTGACGAACGCGTTTGCGTTAAGTCTCATTTTGTATAGGATTTTGAGTTTCCAAAACGTCCCGCTTGGCGCGCTCTTTCTAAATCCAATACAAAATGAGACTAAACGCAAACGCGTACGTCACGTTTCGAAATCGAATTTATTTACACTAGGGGTACTGTTATTACCTAACATATTACTATACCTATGTTATTGCCATATTTTTCAGATTTTTATTGTTTACAACCAACTTCAAAAAAGGTGGCTCTCAATTCGGAAGATTTTTTTATGGTACTGTGTATTAAATTCCACTATGTTGCTGTAAACACCTACATTGTGTTGTAAACAATCTCGCTTATTCTTAGCTATCAGTTATAATGGCTGCCACGTTATATTCCAACATCCATTCACGAAGCTATTAGGAGCTTATTTACCTCCGTGTATTATGACAATGTTTGCCTGAATGCTCTGGGAACATGCTTTTGGTAATAATTTACATGGTAGGTATTGTTCTTGTGAATGTTCGAATGATAAGTTACATTATTCTCAGGACCGTTCATTATCATAAGGGGTTTTCAAGAGAAAAATGAACATCGAACCGACGTTACGCCGAAATTAAAGTTACATAAAATAACCGTAAGAAAAATGTATAATAGTATACAGTTAATATTAATAGTAGCGTACGAAATAACGCCAAAAGTATCTGCCGCCCTCAATGACTTTTCCGAATAGAAAAATTTCTGGACAGTTCGCGTTCAAATATATCGACGACCAGTCTGGTCTAGTGGGTTAAGAAAAATGTAAAAAAAATGTAAAAATGAAATATATAAAATTTTGTACTTTAGCGTGTAGCTGCGCTCTCTCGGAAAGGTTTCCACGGAAGACCAGCGTCGAGACCCTTAGGTGGTATCTTGACATTAAGCTGAGTGGAGACCTTTTCAGTGACGCTTAATAATAAATTGATTCTGTCGTCTCATGTATTAGGTACCTAAACTTAAGCGTTTTCTGAATAAATTTCTTCTATTCTATTCCAAAATAGTATACAGCTAACATTAATAGTAGCGTATGAAATTACCCATCAAAAAAAAGTATCTGCCGCCTTCGATGACTTTTCCGAATAAAAATGTTTCTGGACAGTTCGCGTTCAAATATACCGACGACCAGTTTGGCCTAGTGGGTAGAGTGACCCTACCTTCATAAGCAGTGGATGGTTACAATACATTGTAGGTTGTTTTCTCAGCTCAGCTCCATAAATAAACAACTGAGCATTCAATTATAGTTTTCAATCAAAACTGCAATGTTATTTGCATTAAGAGGGAAAAATAGCTTTGCGATCGTAACACAATAACGGTAAGTACTTTTTCTATGAAATTCTATTTCGGGAGAAAACGTTTTTCCACTAACTAAATCTTAACAAATCACTGTGATTTTGATGTGTTGTTCAGCATAATATATTCTAACCCCCTTATTCATAAACGTCTACTGAAGTGAACAAGCTGCTAATAATCGTTTGTCCCTTTCCATCATACCGATACGTCGGAAAGGGACAAAAGATTTTAGTAGACGTTTATGAATAAGGGGGTAAGTTTATAGATTTCGCTTTTTTGAATTTTTTTTTTTTGCATACTTAAAAAAAATAAAAGGGAAACCTATAAACCTAGTTTTCCATTGTCTCAAAAACATACAAAAAAACTACGAAGACAGGAAAATATTTAGAAGAGGAAAAACATTTTCTCTTTTTGTATGGAAATGGTGGTTTACTTCCCTCTTAACAAGTTTGATCATTTGTTTCCGTGTTGTTAAATAAAATTGCTTTGGAGGCTTTTAATCTTTTTCATTTTGCCGGATAACCTGCTGTTGGCAAAAAAAATAGACGGATAAATCAGAGTTGCACATGGAATTCAAATACACTCGTTTTTATTTCATATGCATCACGTAATCTACGTACGAGTATACTGAATTACGGCCCGATTGGAAGAATGATTAAGACACGTTTAAGATCTTTAAAAGATCTATAACTAAACGACATGCCGTAATTTATGTCTATTTCGATTCCGCTGTGATCCCAATA
This sequence comes from Cydia pomonella, assembly GCF_033807575.1. Lineage (NCBI taxonomy): Eukaryota > Metazoa > Arthropoda > Insecta > Lepidoptera > Tortricidae > Cydia > Cydia pomonella. Next base: position 770,599 of record NC_084719.1, on the reverse strand, counting down.
AGATCTATCTACAGTATTTCTAACGTCAAAGTGACATTGGTTGCCCGAATCAAGCTGCTTCTATCAATTATACGTCATACAAACGATATCTAAATGGGACCTTATCGTTATCGTATCTCATTCTTCGAATCGGGCTGTTAAACTCTTTCGTGATTTTTAACCGCGGACACAAAAAAGAGGGATGCTGTATGTTTGGCGTTGTTTGTCTGTCTGGGGCATCGTAGCTCTCAAACTGATGAACCGATTTCGATGCGGTTTTATTGACGTGAAAACGTTTTTCATGTTTTATCAAAATCGATCCAGCTGTTTGACGAGTATAGTATCAGCTCTTTTCCAAAAATGATGAAAGGTATTTTTGGTACAAAATGGTTTTTTTTAGCAAATGCGTAGGGCGTTTTTTAAATGTTTAATTGAATAGTTCTTCTTCTTCCTCCTAGCGTTTGTCCCGCCTCGTGGGAGCTTGGGGTCCGCTCAACAACTAATCCCGATAATGGGCGTAGGTACTAATTTTTACGAAAGTGACTGCCATCTGACCTTCCAACTGAGGTTTACTTATAATTTAATAGTTATTAAACGTCATTTTGTATAGAAACAAGACTTTTTAGTGTTACTGTACTTGAAAATTACCTCCAGTATTTCAACCACAACATTACACTCAAAGTCCTGCAAGAAGACTCGGTCTTTCTTTAGATCCTGTTTTAGTAAATAGCGCTATTTATGTCGCAAAAAAATCAGATGAAGAAGTATCTACGCCAAGCAAAGTAAACATTAAAAAAGCGGCCAAGTGCGAGTCGGACTCGCGCATGAAGGGTTCCGTACCATTTAAGACGTATTAAAAAAAAATCTACTTGCTAGATCTTGTTCAACATTTTACCACTTTGGACACACATTTTACCACTTTGGAACTGTCTCTCGCGCAAACTATTCAGTTTAGAAAAAAATGATGTTAGGAACCTAAATATCATTTTTGAAGACCTATCCATAGATACCCCACACGTATGGGTTTGATGAAAAAAAATTTTTTTAATTTATTGACGTATTAAAAAAAAACTATTCACTAGATCTCGTTCAAACCAATTTTCGGTGGAAGTTTGCATGGTAATGTATATCATATATTTTTTTTAGATTTTTCATTCTGTTATTTTAGAAGTTACAGGGGGGGGGGGACACACATTTTTTCACTTTGGAAGTGTCTCTCGCGCAAACTATTCAGTTTAGAAAAAAATGATATTAGAAACCTAAATATCATTTTTGAAGACCTATCCCTAGATACCCCACACGTATGGGTTTGATGAAAAAAAATTTTTTTTTTAATTTTTATGACGTATTAAAAAAAAACTACTTACTAGATCTCGTTCGAACCAATTTTCGGTGGAAGTTTGCATGGCAATGTATATCATATATTTTTTTTAGATTTTTCATTCTGTTATTTTAGAAGTTACGGGGGGGGGGGGACACACTTTTTACCACTTTGGAAGTGTCTCTCGCGCAAACTTTTCAGTTTAGAAAAAAATGATATTAGAAACCTCAATATCATTTTTAAAGACCTATCCATAGATACCCCACACGTTTGAGATTGATGAAAAAAGATTTTTTGAGTTTCAGTTCTAAGTATGGGGAACCCCCAAAATTTATTGTTTTTTTTTCTATTTTTGTGTGAACATCATAATGCGGTTCATAGAATACATCTACTTACCAAGTTTGAACAGTATAGCTTTTATAGTTTCGGAATAAAGTGGCTGTGACAGAATCGGACAGACAGACGGACATGACGAATCTATAAGGGTTCCGTTTTTTTCCATTTGGCTACGGAACCCTAAAAAGATGTTAAATTATCATATAAAAGCGTAATGTTCCGAACCCGAGTTCTATTATAATTCCTTACAAATAAATTTAGGCGCCCTCACGAACACTCGTAAGTGTTGAGAGATCGGAATGACACTGTTGAGGGACACTTGACTAGGATTTCCGGTCTGTTTGACAAATAAAAACCTTGTTCCTCGTTAAAAGTGGTTTAAAAATAACATGATGTTTACGAAGATAATGTGTACGTTCTAATCTCTATGGCCCACGTTAACCCACGGCTTCATCTCAGAGTCCACCAGCTTGGACCAGCCTGGCGGTGCTGGCTTCCCCGAGGTTGCCTGAAAAATCTGATCTGGTGGAGGTGTAAAATCTGATCTAGTAAATAGAAACGTGTAAGATATTTGCGAAAGAAAGGAGTAAGAATAATGACGCCGTTGGCATTTTTAATTAAGTTTTGCGATTCGGACATACTAACCTACGTACACATGACACACGAACATGGCGAGACATGGTTGTCCTTCCGGATCAATCCCACCGACTGGGAAAAGAAGGCTGAAGACCGCATACCACTGGAGGAAGACCTTGGGTGAGGGACTGGTAAACCATGCTTCTTCACATTAGGCGTGAATTGAGACACCAGCGCGCTGATCTCCCACCTTCAGCACCGAGCATGACATTCTCCTGCCAGCTATGCGGTCGCGGCTGCCGCTCTCGCATTGGACTTACGAGTCATTTTCGTAAGAGTTGAAATCTTATGGACGTTGTTGGATTCCATCATATTATTGATGTTGAAGGACAATGATTGATTACCTAGCTATGTTAAAATAACACTGTGTTAGAACATACCGGTTTTAGCGAATATTCTAAGCTATAAGCATCAGTCTTCTGAAAATATGATGTTTATTTCGTTGCAGGCTAGAGACGTACCAACCTAAATAATTGTAGCAAATAAGTTAATGTCTACATTCTACACTCGCTTCTCATCTTAGTTCACTCACTAGGGCCGTGAATTATTATAAGAGAAATGATGTGTAAGGGGGTGTAATCGTTTTATTTGGCACAGTGAAAATAATATTTTAATCTAACTAAACACGCGACAGTACGTTTAGACACACATTATTTTGCCTCGAGTTTTAATTATGAAAACTTATTTACTGACCTGCTTGTCATGCAATTAACATACTCGTAAGCACTCGTAATATTAAGCAAAAATTATCGTTCGAACGTCACTTCACGAATTATTGTTTAATACTCGAGGTGAGGGACACAGAGATACGAGTACATTAGATTGGTGTACATTATACTCGATATTACTAAAAATCCATTTAGGTATATTAAACATTATCCTTACTTCGCACTGCAAGTCATATAATTGCGAATCGTGTCACATTTTTATTATATCTGGAATGTAACGAATTTTCCTCCTTTGGGATTGGTGTGGAACAAGTGGAAGCAGGGATCGGAGACCGATATTTTTTTCATTGTTTGTTAATTATTTCATTTCTAATTGGGCAATCTAATAATACGAAGTCGTTATCTAAAAACACAACTTAGTCCTAAATTTCGAAGTTTTTGTAAAAAATCGGTTCCAATGTGTCAGTGGAGGTTTAGGAGCAGTGTGGTCAGCCAGCAGAGATTTAAAAAATCGTATCTTTTTTTTTTAGATCGTAATACGGTCACTATAATAAAATATTAATAGAAATCTTGTAACTTTAATCCTAGCAATACTTTTTCTAGTAACTTCATCGATTCGAAACATTATTTCACAACTTACACTCGAAAAATCACCGATACACACACACACACACACACACACACACACATACACACACTTACACTACAGATACTTAAGTCTAAAATGCACCATTAATATAAACTATATTTGCACACAAGCTATAACATGAAAATTGCTTATAACAAATAATCCATTACGATATTTTTTTCTTGTTATAACTAACTGAAAATATCAATTCAATAACAAAGATACCCGCGATCCCGGGTACGCACGGCTGTCCACTCAGTGCTCAGAGAACTACGTTCAGATCTGACACACACACAAAAATCAAGGTTATTTTTATTGTTGACTTTAATTATGTAGGCACTCACACAAATTACTGTGACAATGAGAAAAAGTAACATTTGTCACGTATTAAGTACTTCAAATCTCCAAAACCTCTCCAATTATTTGTCTTTAACAACCGTAATACTATAAGGGATCTAATCATTACCTCACCTTTTATTTGTCAATTTACCTAGTGTTTTATCTGAGTATTTTTTACTTACAACTCGCAGACGAGGAAAAGGCGGGGTTTTTCGATCGCTAAGATTGTAAAGAGGATGTTTTCTATTCTATTTAGGGTTTTACGAGGGAAAATTGGATGAAACAAAATAATAGGTTAGAATTTTTGGGTTGTTAGAGGAAAATTCGGTAACCGTGGAAAATGCCGGTATATATTGAGAACAGGGTTCGCGTAGAATGAAATATTGAATTTAAAATGAAAGTTTCGACTTCATCTCCATTTATTTAGCATCTATGATGGGATGATAGAGACGTAAAGATGGAGCCTATTTAGGCTTACATATTTACACATCAAGTTAAGACCTCATTTTGTAGGATACATAAAAAAACAACATGTGTTGCACAAATATATAATGTCGTACTTACTTTAATTATTTATTTCATTTCATTTATTTGCACACATGGATTAAATAATTGCAACGTTTCATGTGAACATGAACCCTGCAGGGCTAAGATGGACGGCTGTCTATCATTTGTCACCATACCTGTCACGCTCTAACAAATACGTCTGTGCGAAAGTGACACATTATATGACAAGTGATAAAAACAGGACCATGATACCGCTGCTGGACTGTTCTGGAGAGGCGTAGCAACATACGTATTTAATACTAATGAGTCATTTGACTTGACTCATGTTGACGTCTCAGATTGGGCGTGTAATAATAGTTTAGAATTCACGGTTAATTTCACTAGATTTAAATCGACCGGTATACATGTAACGTAACTGCGTCAAAATATCGGGAGCTCGAAAACAATACAAAAAGTAATCACGGTCCATATCCCGGTCGATTTAAGTCAGCGGCGTGTAATGGACTATGTTTTCGGTGTCATAATGCAGACGACACTTCTTTTAACACCGCGCGATTTAAAAAGATATATACCCAACGGACTGTCAGTCGCAAGCGTAAACTCACATGATAACTTCCGAACATAAGTTACAATTTGTGTTTCATCTATAGACGATATAATTTGACTATGTTTATAACTTTGACGCCCCAAAAAGAAGCAATCAAGGTTTGCACGTGACCCAAAATTCTGGGGCAGTGGGAATTAGTTTTATCCGTCTCCACACATCAAGATCCCTACGATGTCCGAGCCTCCCCTACCTACGGCAGGATATACACACACACCTCTGTCTTAGCGTGCTTGAAGAATTCTCATCACTCTCTCGACGCCGAGCACCCTCCAGTCGAAGGCTCTTACCTCGCCACTCGTTTCGGCCGCTCGGAAAAGTGTGGATATTAGTGCAAAGTTAAGTGTTGCTTATTTTTTCGAATGCGGGCTTGCTGAGATTTCCAGGGATATAGTAAAGCTGTAATGTTGTTTATACTATTTGATTCTGATATTTAACGCCTAGATAAAGTAAATGGCAATTATTTAATTTGAGCATTATGCTTACATCAATTATCAGGCGATACATCAATTATCTCATTTCCACCCGCTTTTCTCCCTCTTAAGGGATGATTTCCGGGATAAAAGCATGTACTATGTCCTTTCTTGAGACTAAAACTATCTCTTTACAAAATTTCAACTAAATTGGTTCAGCCCGTTTAGCGGTTAAAGCATGAGGAGGTAACAGACAGACATTATAATATTAAAATGAAAATTTGTTTTAATTATATTATCAGCCATGGCTCAATAACTGATGCTCAATATAAAAAATAAACGTCATAAAAACAACGTACCATCGCATCCACACTGTTTACCGATGGTTTCTTCAAACAAAAACGTCACTTTTGACACTGCCATATCCGGTCTAAATCGTATCTGATCTTGGCGTATCTTAAAGTTCGGATCGGGTCGGGTCATGGTCCTCGGCTAGAGGAGAAAATTCTGAAAGTAAGTAAAACAAAACCTCAAAACGTTACTTGTACTCATTTCCTACACTAACTAATTTCCCTATATCATGCAAAACATTTTACGTACTGAATAGATTACTACGTAAAAAGTCTCGCCAAATTCTAACATTTCGTTTTTCATCAAAAAAAGAATCCAACGCGAAGTTAAGCACGGTTCGCCAGGAGTCGTGATTTCGGAAGGAAAAACGATGAAAAAGTCTGGGAACGCAGAAAATAGTTTGAAAAGTCTGCTCGTGAGTGTACTTACTGTGTGCAGTCACTTGAGTGAGTCTAGGCTTTTACGTTTTAAGCAAGAACATCATGTGAGAGAGAAAAACTTAAGAGGCTGTCAATACCTAAAGCGCGCACACTGTCTATTTGTATCGGAGTAAATGAGATAGCTCTGTCACATGTTACTGGGCCTGGGCAAGGGAATAATAAGAAAAATATTTAAATAAAAAAAGTGGATTATTAGTGTAATTAATATTTTACTCAACAGCGGTTTACATATAAATGTTTCGAAATTGTGATTTTAAGACCAAGCTTTGCAATTATTTTCTATCGAGCCGATTTCGTTCAATCATGTATCGAGTACAACCACGGTCTTTGAAATATAATTAATATGAACATATATTTTTCTTACTTAACTAAAACAAATAGTCTTTCTTAAAAAACTGTTTAAGTAACATCAATTTCAAGGACATTGGGTGTTGACAGCCCCTTAAAATCCAAATATTATTTTGCTAGTAGGCCGCAGTTTTCACGAGTTATTTAAAAGCTTTACGGTGGGGACATTATACAAAAAAATGTAGATAAATACAACTCTTTTAAGAAAATATCGAAATTCACATACAATTTTCCTAATGAAAAAGCGGCGTGTATCTACCCACCTACAACTTTTCTATGGTCCAGGTTTAAACGGTACGGCTGATATCATAACTTGTATTAAGAGTCGGTGTGCTACCTTGAACAAAATTAATGGCTTTCTCTTGAATTTAAATTGCCATGAGACATACGAGTACTAACATTAAACTAATGTTACGGTTTACACTTACGTGTTTTTAGTCACTCTCAGTCTCAAAACGCGAACGCGAAGCACGGCCGTCGTGAACGCTGCTCGCACTGTTAGTGCTTGAGACAGGAGACCTAAACTCTCCGAAAACATGTCGTGCGAGTGACAAAAAATACATGAGTGTAAACCGTAAAATTTGGCTTTCTTTTGCATAAATACAGTAGCTTGATGATTATATTATTTGTTATATATTGGCTCATTAAATCATGTTACGGTTTACACTCACGTGTTTTTGGTCGCTCTCAGTCTCAAAACGCGAATGCGAAGCACGGCCGTCGTGAACGCTGCTCGTACTGTTAGTGCTTGAGAAAGGAGACCTAAACTCTCCGAAAACATGTCGTGCGAGTGACAAAAAATACATGAGTGAAAACCGTAAAATTTGGCTTTCTTTTGCATAAATACAGTAGCTTGATGATTATATTATTTGTTATATATTGGCTCATTAAATCATGTTACGGTTTACACTCACGTGTTTTTAGTCACTCTCAGTCTCAAAACGCGAACGCGAAGCACGGCCGTCGTGAACGCTGCTCGTACTGTTAGTGCTTGAGAAAGGAGACCTAAACTCTCCGAAAACATGTCGTGCTAGTGACAAAAAATACTTGAGTGTAAACCGTAAAATTTGGCTTTCTTTTGCATAAATACAGTAGCTTGATGATTATATTATTTGTTATATATTGGCTCATTAAATCTTGTCCTCTCTTTGCTTAGGCGAGGGTATAATATATTCACTCAAGCAGATACGAAAACGGGTATTTTTTAAATGAAAATTCTGCATAAAGTGATTTTAGTGTAAGCACTAAACTTATGTACATCAATTATTATTTACCTAACTAGGTTCGAGTTACATAGAGTGCGTGTCTTGACTCATATTGTCATGTCTGTCATTTCTGTTGTCAAGTCTAACCTTTAATAGGTTAGATTTGACAAATCGGCGCGTCACCGTAGATAACACAAACTATAACAATAGTGATCATGCCCTCTAGTGGCGGAAGCCGGACATAAAAAACCACACCACAAAACATAAAAAATATATATATACTTAACAAAAAAAAAAAAACAAATTTGTAGAAGTATATTGTTATTTGTGTTTGGTGTAGTATTTGTAGTTGTTGTCGTCCAAAAGTGAGGTATGGGCATTGTGAATGTCATCTCGCTTTGTGTGGTAGGGCATAGCCAGTGGATGTCATTCCAGATCTAGAGCAGAGCCCAACTGGAGAAGTACCTGCACCTTACAGAAAACAGCAGCCAAATACCACTAGACCCTACTCATAGTGTTGTGTTCCTGCCGGTGAGTAAGGTTGCCAGAGCTCAATGAGGGGGGGGCGGGTTTAGGGTCGGCAACGCGCATGTAACTCCTCTGGAGTTGCAGGCGTACATAGGCTACGGTGTCTGCTTACCATCAGGCGGGCCGTATGCTTGTTTGCCACCGACGTAGTATAAAAAAAAAAAGTATGTACTTGAAAAAATCTTGGTGTTATCAGATACCCTTTACATACTAGGTTGCGTAATATAATTCAAAAATAACAAGCAAAAACTTAACGCCAAAATAACTTCACATTATTACAGATGAAAGGAAAATAAATAAAGAGGGTTTCAAGTAATTTAGGCTTGGGTTGAACCATACGTCGTTAGGTACCAAAACGTCTTTGTAACATTAAGAAGTAATTGGGTTGAAATGTACGAAAGTAAAAGGGAAAAAGATTTAGTTTAATTTCGTACGGGTAATGTTTCACGTAAGAAAAACATTTTTATTCAAAATACCTACATTGGCTACGACTCGTCGCCAACGAGCTAATCTAGAGCAAATCGAAACCTAAATATAATCAAATATTAAATGTTAACTGAATATGTTGAAAAGCGCTGGTGGCCTAGCGGTAAGAGCGTGCGACTTGCAATCCGGAGGTCGCGGGTTCAAACCCCGGCTCGTACCAATGAGTTTTTCGGAACTTATGTGCAAAATATCATTTGATATTTACCAGCCGCTTTTCGGTGAAGGAAAACATCGTGAGGAAACCGGACTAATCCCAACAGGGCCTAGTTTACCCTCTGGGTTGGAAGGGCAGATGGCAGTCGCTTTCGTAAAAATTAGTGCCTACGCCAAATCTTGGGATTAGTTGTCAAGCGGACCCCAGGCTCCCATGAGCCGTGGCAAAATGCCGGGACAACGCGAGGAAGAAGAAGAACTGAATATGTTGAAAAATAAAAAGGACAGTAAAAGTACCTATTGGAATAATCTGCTCTAGGACGTACGGTCGCATTCATGCGCAATTGCATGCAGCTTGCAATTGCGATGCACAATCAAAGAACGAATACGAAAGGATACGAATATGGATCGGATAATGTCAGTGTCAGAAGTGACGTTTTTGTTGTAAGAAACATCACTTTTGATACTGACATATTCGATCGATATTGTATCTAGATTTGACGTATCTTAAAGTTCGAATCAGGCCGTGAAGCGGGAATCAAAGTCGTCTTCTGAAAACCTAGGAAGAAGGTAATTCAATTTGATTCAATAATTACATTATCATTTACTTTAGTTACTTACCTAATATTTCTTGCGTAATACGAAATGATTCAATACGCATGATATATTATGCCATCTATGAACCTACCATTGATTATCGGAAAGTTAAAAGTTGGTGTGACGTACGTTCCATTAATATTTTTTCCATAAAAAGATTTTCCTAACAAAACGTGTGATGCATTATTTCGAACAAAGTTATTTTGAAAGTTTTGTATTAAGATGGATTCTTGCGTTCCAATCTCCATATAAAAGTTTAATTATTTTTTCCCGTACCTGCCAAAAAGTTCTCGATGTTACTCTCACGAAGCCTCCTTATTAAGGAAGGAAGTAATTAAATTACTTGAATACTTGTTAAAAAACGGACAAAATTTAATATTTAATAGTTAGTATTAAATGTAAAAATGTGTATAGATTTTAAGTGAATATGGAATAATTGAATTTTGAAATAAACTTATTATTATTATTATGTATATGTCTCTTACAAATTCTTGGGACCATGGGGTCCCGGGCATTTGGAAGGCGTGCGTGGGGCCGAAACCAATACGTAGAGACCCCTTGTAATAAGACAATTTACTCTTAAAGTAATGTGACACCAACCGACGATTATCCCCGTTTGCACTATAGTAGTGCACCCAAGGACAAGCCCCGGTTAGTGTAGGACTATTGTAAGAAAAAGGTAAAAAGAGAAACCGGGCTATTGGATTGAGTAGCTAGTGGACTGGTAACCGAGACTATGGAGGAGACTATGGCACCTGCTGATCATATGTTAAAAAACACGAAAAAATTTACAGATGGTGGGTGACTCGCCAACTCACAATATGGGTCCCCGAAAACGGTCGCTCGCACAGAGCGACAAGGGGACAACATTGCGTGAGCGGCTCAGGGTGTGGAGAGGTGTGCGCCGCTATTTTTTTAATAAAACAAATTAAAGATCTATACACTGGATTGCTAAAGCTCAAGATTGACGGCTTGATTCAAAAATTAAGATACTTACATCAAATATTAGGTCTTACGATATAGGTCAGGTCAACTTTTGACACTGACATACAATTAAAATTCATTCCAATATTGCCGTCTCCTACAGGTTGTGGCTGGAAGGCAGGACGACGTACAGCGAAGGTTCAACGAGTTGCACGCGCCGATTGTGCGAAATGTGAAAATCCAGTAAGGGCATTTAATTTGTGTGTTATTCACAAATATGTATTATGTTTTCTATGTATATACATATTTATTATATTGACGCAGATATTGTATCATTAACAATGATCCGTCAGGGATGCAGTTGCCATTGATGATATATTAGATAAGATAAGAACAATGTATTAGCACAAAAGGAACATAAAACATAATTCACACATTAATATTTAAAGGATCAGAAAATTGTGCTAATAGCTCAGCTTGATATCGTCATCTATTACAACACATGCCTATTTGAGCTTATTGTAGAACTGGGTCGATCTAATATTCAAGAAAAAGTGACGAAGCCCTCCAGAGTGGTGAAGGGCGGTGGAACACAAATCAAATATTTAATAATCTGATCTGTTCCCGAAGTGGTGTATAATTTCCTATCATATTTATTTACTAGCCTTGGCCCGTGTTATTGTCTGCGTGGAATTAGTAGGTAATTTTAAATTTCAATTTTGTTAACTTATTTTTTATACAATCTACTTTTTATTTCCTTATATTTTTTTTATATTACAGGAGCCAAACGAGATCGGACGGATCATCTGATGGTAAGCGATTACCGCCGCCCATGGACACCCGCAACACCAGAGGGGTTGCAAGTGGGTTATTGGGCAAATAAATATAACGCCTAGATAAAGTGTAAAGGCAATCATTCAATTTGAGCATATGCTACATCAATTATCAGGCTATGCATCAATTATCTCACTTTCGGGTTGGATGTGAGATCATTTTCACCCTCTTAAGGGATGAAGTCAAGGATAAAAACTATCTTATGTCCTGCCTCGGGGCTCAAACTATGTCTATACCAAATTCCAACCTAAATCAGACAGACACACTGCCGTATTTATAATATTGTATAATAAGTAACTATGGATAGCTCGCATCTCATCGTCTTTCTCCCACCTATGACAAAGAGCATACTCATACTCAAATGCCAACTACTCACCACCACGAACACACGATGCCACTAATGTCTTCTTCACACGAAGCGGGGTAATGACCCAACACTTAGATATGAGCGCTTGAAAGCTTTATGTAATTAGGATTTACGACGCCTTTCGCCCATATACGTGGGATATACTGGAAATTTGACCAGACTTAGTTAAATATAACAAGGCCAGTAAAAAATCCGTTAGAGCACTGGAGAAAACGGCCGGCTCGATGTGGAAACGGATTGAAAAAGGATTGGCACGTAGTGGAGCCCAATAGAAAGTAAGGCCATGACCTGAATTACTACTACGTTAACTAATGGTAGCTTATGTAACTGATACATAATGAAAAGCATTAAAATACGAGTATGGATGTAACACACGAGCTGAAAGCTAGTTTCTTAAAAACATCACACTTTCATACACTGATTTATCTATAAACATATTATAAGCTCTCTATGATGTGTTCAAGAACCGCACGTCATGACCGCCATTGCGGCATTTGATTACACACTCAATAAAACGTAATCTCTACGGATAGAAATGAAGTCAAATCAAATTAAATGTTGTAAAAGGTCACTATGATTTGAAATTTGATATTTTATAGCTCAAAATGTTTCCATCCATTATGGATCACATTCTCGTCATGTAGTCGATGAGGCATGCAAAAAGTGTTCGTCTGGAAGCAGTTCTAAGGGTCACGTTTAGGCTATCATGACATGGTTAAGATTTTCGAAGCGGATCATTTTTTAAGTGAATATTGTTGATTATTTTAACACTCCTAGAACTTTTATGTCAACAGGCTATCCTGTATACTTATGTATAAAAATACCTATACAAAATGATTTTGCTCTTCAGAATTACAAAAACTTATGCAGAGGTAAATGAAAAATAAACTGCACTTTTCAACATTCGACTTATCAGAAAAAGTTGGCACAAAATGTAAAGGCACTTATCTCATTGTCCTAACTTATCGCTCTGAACGATGCTCAGCAGAAATCGGCCGTAAATCTAAAGAGCACGCCGAGAAACACCCCCTAATGTTAACACGACTCTTATAAAGTGCTGCCATTTTACATACTTATGGAGCTCGAAACTTTTCGGCTTGCGTGGATATGGAATTTTTAGCAAATTGTGAAGTGTTTGTACTTTATTTTACTTATTTCGTTGTGATATCTGTCTTAACTAAAATAAAATGTACAATGTTCAATATATTCTCCTTTAGCTTTTTTATACACAAACGTAAACGTCAATTAAAATTATCAATAATATGCCGCAGTAAAGAATCCATTCGTTTATGGGCCAATCTGTAGATAAAAAAAGGAAACAAGTATGTGGATCATAAACTTATATAATGGTTATTAATTTAATAATATAATGATTATAAGACAAACAAAAAAAAAAGAAATTTATTTGCTAGAAATGTGGTAGAAAGATAATCATGAAATCACAACTTGTCTTGATAAAAATGCAGCTATGTCATTTTCAGTTGTCTTTTTCGTACATTTGTAGATTTTTTTCAGTTCATATGGTGAAATAGCGTATACCAAATTTTCTCGAAATTAAAAAAAAATCGACATCAAAATAAAAATCGGTCCTTATTCATATAAATGCATCTTTATTTAAAGCGTTGTTGCAAGAAAATAGGCGAAACTTCTCGGACACTATATTTTTCCCAGGAATCGAAATGAAACATCACATCACTACTCGACTGGCTATTTCAGCATGTTCAGTTTTCCTTTTATACCATGCTTAGTTTAGTGCTTAGAGCTATTCTGAGCATCATGAATGACCGGCTTAGCGAAACATTTATTCGCCATTCTGGTAAAGTGGAGTGAATTTAAATCTAAATTTAGGTATGAAGACTCGGGTAAGTAACGTATAACTGTACAATGGGGGAGGGACATTCGCTGTGAACCAGTTCAGAATTTTTTTGTCTCGATACTTACGAGCGAGCTAAACTGCGCCTCCCATAGACATAACCAATTACGATGCATTTAGATTTCTTTATCTAAATAATGAAAACTACCGAAAAATCCTAGGACCCACACGTGGAGAAGATGGAATCTGGAGACTCCGTAGGAACCAGGAGATGGAAGATCTGGTGTCCGAGCCGAATATCATTGGAGAAACGAAAGCCGCCAGACTCCGATGGCTTGGGCACGTAGTCCAGATGGGTGAGGATCGTGCAGTCTGGAGGGCGTACTCTGGAGTTCCAAATGGCTGAAGAGCGGTACATAGGGCGTCCAGACGGACGCCCTATGTACCGCTCGAAAGATGAAGTGCAAAAAGACCTCAGTGAACTCGGCGCCGTCGGCTGGACAGAAACGGCTTTGGACAGAGAAGCATGGGGGTCTTTGGTGTCGGATGCCAAGATCCACTTCGGGTCGCTGCGCTGCTGCAGTAAGTAAGTAAATAATGAAAAGGGTAAAAACAGGTAATTGAAACAAACAATTGATAAAATGAGTGACGTTCGCTGCCGCATTGACGCTGCGATTATGACGTTAATTCCGTCACTCATTTTATCAAGGAAATTGACAGATACAACAGTAACAGCTGCGGTTGTCATATAAACGTCACCTTTATATTACACCTATTGCTGTATTACTTGCCTGTAATGTGACTATAGTGTGACATCATTGTGTCCGCCTTAAGCGTGGTCATATATCCATCCCTACGCTTTCTTGCCATGCGGTCATTGAGCATGACCTTGCCCAGACTACCTGGTCCTTTTTTGCTTAGATGGACGAAGAAACTAAGCACGCCTTGAGTACTAAATAACAGTGGAGAGCCTCGTTTTGACGAACGTTTATTTCGCAATAACTTTATCCTAAGCTTGCTAAAACAGTTGCGTAGTTCCGCCCTCAACCACCGTTCGTGAGAGGTTTAATCGATCGTATTCTTGTTTGAGTGCCGCTTTGTGTCAAATGCAGGTGCATTTATCCCTATTTGATCTCGCTTGCTTGTAGAGCGCTAGTAGCCTAGCGGTAAAATCGTACAAATTTCAATCAGGAGGTTGCGGCAAACCCCGGCACGTACCAAAAAAGTTTTCAGAACTTATATACGATATATCCTATAAACCATATTGATACGCTGAGCTCGTACTTCATACTCAAATTATCAAAAATATGAAATTTAAGTGCAAACTAATTCAAAAAGAAATATCTGCATACACGTCCGTGGATCGAACCCGGATCGTTGTTGTTACCATCTCTTTCTAAGCGGCTGTTTGCCAACTATATGTAATTCGATAAAATTAGGCTACTTATTTTCAAGAAAGAATTTAAACAAAAGAGGGCCGTGACGGAAAAACCTTACACTTTTTTGCCTAGCCCCCATTTGCCAAACGACCGATAATAAGGAACTTCCTTCCAAAACACATTCGTGTATTATGCGGGTCACAACATTCTTTTTTTGGGACGATATGTAAGTGAAGTTTCAGCTCAATCAAATAATGGAAAGTGGGTCTAATTTAGCTTGCAAGATTCGACCCGAACATACGAGTACCCATACAAACATTGCAAGTTAAATAAAAGCTTGTAAAAAGCAGGAGACAACAGGTTTGGGTCACCCAACAAACATGTTTGACTAGCCGCCATTAGAGCTCGGAACCGGTATTAAAATACCTATTAATATCGTTTCAAAACCGTTATATTATTTCATTTTGGAAACCGGTTAATTAATGGATCGCGAAAAATACGTTCTCTCTCCAAACCGGCAAGAAGAGGGAACGGAATTTTATGGTTCCCTGGGAAAGATTATAATACCGGTTACTTTCGACTTTCGAAGACTCTTGTTCAAACTGCTTGTGATACATAAAAGAGACGGCAAAACTTACTCGTTTTATCTCGCTCCGACATTTTCAATTGAACTCATTATTTTTGTTACGGAAGGCGAATGAATTTGGCATAAATCGGTATTTCAATAGAACAATTCCTTAACCGGTAACCGCAAAGGGAAACGAAATCCTCTTCGTTCCCGAGTAAATGAACTAAACCGGATTGAAAAATAAAACGGTTTCCGAGCTCTGGACGCCATTGCTACTTACTCGAAAAAACATGTTGTGTTAACAGAGAACCGTTATATTGTACACGGGTACTGAATAACCATAAAACTTGCCAACGAGCAGAACTAAAACATTATTACTCAAACTTTGTCACATTCATTCATCAAAATGCGTCATTAACGCTGGACAAGGCGAAGTTTCGCGAATTTAGCGCCAACGAAGTTAACTAGGTCGCTTTCACAGATTTTTGCTGAATAGATTCCGCAGAGTCGCTTTTCGGAGAAAAAATCACCGTGAAGAAATCTGATTTATCCCAATAAGGCTCTGGGTTGGAAAATCAGATGGTAGTCATTTTCATAAAAACTATCGAGAGTAAAAAGCCGTGGCGAGAACCTGAGACCACTCTAGAAAGATGATGATGAGATTCCGCAAAGAGACTGCAGGAGAGGAAATTTGATCATTTGACTTGTTCTCTAGCATCTCACGGTACCTACATAAATTATCTCTAATGAAATTTCAATCAGTATGGGTAACAGGGTGTAAGTCCAATAGGGTGGAAATATTCGCTGTATTGAAATCGGTTTTGGCAGCTCAGATGACAGAGCACTAGAAATCCAGTGGTCGTGAGTTCAAGTCTCATCCAAGACTGACTTTTTCCACTTTTGGCTTAATTTATTTTTAATCTTAAGAGTTTTCATTGTTTTGTTTTGTTCGATTTTAAAACAAAACAATTTGAATTTACATTTATATGTATAATACCCTTAATTCCGACTGCCAAATTTAATTGTTTAGTGCACCTCTCAACCGCTAGCGTTAAGACAAAATGTACAGCGAGCTGCTTTAGCACACATAACTATCCTAATAAACACAAAGTTTCAGTTCAGTTCAGAAAAACCTTGGCTAATTTCAAAAACGAGCATCAAGTTGGCAAAGAAGTTGCCAAATATGACAAGTAGGTACTCGTCGAACTAACCAAAGTAATAGACAATAAGGTACCCTTGGTACAAACCAATTGCGCCATGATTCACCATGATATTTGCCTTGGTTATTTATCACTTGAAATACTTTAGAAAAATTCTGAGCAGGCCTGAAGCTTGAAGACCAAAAGCGTAGTTAGTGCTTCAGGGAATTTTCCGCAAATCGACAACCATTGTGCTTTGCTTATTTTCAAAATATTTAATGTTGTGGCGCAATCAAAAATATCTACCCTTTTGTGTCTAACAGAGTGATAAAACTGTCCATTCAAAATTCAAATCCGGCGTAGAAACAACGTCCTCTGCTTGATACGGGCCTAGGCGCTGCGATGAGATCTTAATCGGATCTTGCGACCTATGTAATACTTAGGTCGGGTATCTGATAATAAAAATATATGAAATAAAAATAAATAAAATAATACATAAAATAAAAATAAATAAAATAAATGAAAGATAGATAAATAAAGTAGTTTATGTGACTATTAGATAATGAAAGGCAAATATAACGCGATTGTTTTAAGAGGCTGTCAATACCTAAAGCGCGCACACTGTCTATTTGTATCGGAGTAAATGAGATAGCACTGGCGCATGTTACTGGGCCTGGGCAAGAGAATAATAAGAAAATTATTTAAATAAAAAAAAGTGGATTATTAGTGTAATATTTTACTCGTTACCGGTTAAGATATAAATGTTTTGAAATTGTGATTTTAATTGCAGACCCATCAGTCAAAACAATAAAGACATAGAACCGTTTAATTGTGATTTTAAGACCCATCTTTGCAATTATTTTCTATCGAGCCGATTTCGTTCAATCGTGTATCGAGTACAACCATGGTCTTTGAAATATAATTAATATGAACATATATTTTTCTTACTTGACATAAACAAATAGTCTTTCTTAGAAAACTGTTTAAGTAACATCAGTTTCAAGGACATTGGGTGTTGACAGCCCCTTAATGCGCAATTATGTATAGTTAAATACACTGCTTTATCTACATCGCGGTCATACCGCCATTATCATTACATCACATTTAATTTCAAATAAAACGTCATCTTGACTCATACACGAAACGAGGTCAACTTGAATTTCCTTGTTTCTCAGAGATGTTCAAAATTGCAATATATTTTTATTTGAAATGGGTCATCCAATGAATGAAATATTCGCAGATATTGCAATTTCAGTAGTATTTTTTTCCATAAGTCTTAACTACAAAATACCAACACCTGAATTCCGATATTGGTCCTCTTCAATTAATAATAATAACGTAAACATTGGTCCGATAATCCGGTATTACGGGGTTCCAGACAATGACGACAATTACATGAATTACATGACGACATTATTATTACGCCATAATAACATTTTCACAAATTAGAAATTTCGGTCCGATTCGAACTTTAAGATACGTTTTTTCAAACAAGAACGTCACTTTTGACACTGACACGTCCAGTCCATATCGTATTTAGACCTAATATTTGACGTATTAAAGTTTGAATCGGGTCGCTAGTTCTAAAAAAACAGTTATCATTATGCTGGCCGTAATTTGCGGTTTTCGCAAGGAATTATAGAGGATTTATGATATGTGTATAGATAAAATCTTGTAAATTGTGACCACTTGGCTTATCTATTCTCCCCAAGTCTTCAGCTCCGCTATCTCAGGCCGCAGACTCCACCGGCCATTCATCTCAATAAATGTTCACACCTGCTCGGGTAAAGTAAAACAGCCGAGTCACTTAGCCCGATATAAGGGCAGGCAAGAGGGTAATTGAAAAGCTGCGTTGAGACGTGTGAATACACTCTAAAGTTTAATTCAGAAAGCTTACTTGAGTAAGACACCTGTGCTTAGGTAAGTACATAATACTGAGGTGCATTGTTGAGTAAGGCAGTGTCTTACGTGAGCGAATAACTCGCGAACGCGAAGCGGCGCGTCGCGGCGCGGGTGAATTCAATGCTTTGATAGCTATGGAAGTGTCCTACGTGGGCGATCTCCGAATGCCGTTGGGCCGCCGCGCCGCGCCGCGTCGCATCGCTTACGTAAGCCGCTACCTAAGACATAAGCACAGGTGTGCGTATGTTTCGGTCAAATTGTGTTTTTTATAACAAATTATTTCCAAATTGAACTAAAGCAGTATGATACCTTTGGGTATGGTGCTCTACACACACTATCGTCCCCCCATTATTAGTTATATAATGTTGAGCTTCGTTGCAATTAGTCTTATGGGTCGCTTTAGTTTCACTACACCTTACTTTTTAATTTTTTATCCATTTACCGAAATTTCTAGATCTCAAAACAAAAAAGTGTCAAAGTGTACGTTACTTTTTAATTTATATTTTCTAATAGTGGTATCAAAATGCCTGAATCTCAGAATTTCTATTTTTTTAAATACGATACTCCCAAAATATCTAAAATTAACGGACATATTTCCAGCAGACAGTTAGAAAGTAATTATGAATATGACAAAGGTTATAAAATTACAGTTAAGACGTAGTTAAAATTAATATGTTTTTAAATTTGGTACTCCACCAACCGAAATTCGTCGTAAATAAGTTCTGAAAAACTCATTGGTACGGGGTTTGAACCCGTGACCTCCGGATTGAAAGTTACATGCCCTTACCGCTAAGCTACCAACGCCCTCGTACATCATTGTCACAGATAAAACAAAATTCGACCGTTTAAAAACTCGTGTTCTAGCACATTTCATAGGTTAAGCAGAGTCGTATTTCCTGCGAGATCTCGTGCCAAGTTGGCAGCGCGGGACAACCGAGATATTTTTAAAAAGCTTTTTAAAGTTGTTAGAACTAGGGCATGCATACCGGTAGTCTGGAACCCCGTAATACCGGATTATCAGACCAATGTTTACGTTATAATTATTAATTGAAGAGGACCAAATATCGAAATATCGGAATTCAGGTGTTGGCATTTTGTAGGTAACGGCCCGATTCGGAGAATGAAATACGATAACGATAAGTTCTGGTTTAGATAACTTCTCAATTAGTAATCGTTTGTATGTCGTATAATTGACAGAAGCAGCTCGATTTGTCACTCGACCAATGTCACTTTGAGGTTAGAAATATCGTAGATAGATCTTATTGGAATTACAGCGGAATCGAAATAAACGTCAATCTTGACATGTCGATTAGTTGTCGATCTTTTAAAGATCTTTCCAAGGCCTTAAACGTGTCTTAATCATTCTTTGAATCGAGCCGTATGACTTATGAAAAAAAAATACTACTGAAATTGCAATATCTGCGAACATTTCGTTCATGTTGTTACAGACCCATGTTGTTACAGAAATAGCATCAACTATATCAATTAATTGCATAATTAAATGTAACGACTTAAAATTAACGGACTGGTTTTATTGACCAATTAATGTCAATGGTGTTTTAATGATTTTTAAATGGTCATTTAGAATACCGTTATTAATTCTGGAATTCCGGTATTGAGAACCAATATCAAATTTCAATACCGGCATTGAAAATCGTCCGATATTCGAAGCCCTAGTTAGAATGTTGATTGATAGAACTCATCAGTCAGGCTTTTGCCACAAGGAACGAGCATAGAGAGATAAAATCAGCTCCGAGTATCACCAGGTACCTAGTTGAAACAAAACTGATTTAAGCTTGTTCAAGTTGAAGAATATTTTTTGTCACGTCAATAGGTGTTCCAGGTGCAAAAAAAGAAATTTAGCACAGAATATACGCATAACAAAACAGGATACCACAAAAGTAAAATACAATTGCATAAATAAATATAAATACAAATACATATTTTATTAAATTACACGTAACATCGCCATTTTTAGAAAAAAGTATGCTGATCAATGTAAAGTCGAGGTGGGGTGTCACTAACTTTAAAATAATATCCATTCTGAACTTAGCGTAATCCCGCCGCGACTTTAAATCTCAACAAACAAAATGTATGAAAGTATATTTATTTTATTTTTAAAGGGTTGTTTTTAGGGTTCCGTAGCCAAATGGCAAAAAACGGAACCCTTATAGATTCGTCATGTCCGTCTGTCTGTCCGATTATGTCACAGCCACTTTTTTCCGAAACTATAAGAGCTATACTGTTCAACCGCATTAAGATGTTCACACAAAAATAGAAAAAAAACAATAACTTTTGGGGGTTCCCCATACTTAGAACTGAAACTCAAAAAATCTTTTTTCATCAAACCGATACGTGTGTAACTATGGATAGGTCTTCAAAAATGATATTGAGGTGTCTAATATATTTTTTTTCTAAAATGAATAGTTTGCGCGAGAGACACTTCCAAAGTGGTAAAATATGTGTCCAAAGCGGTAAAATGTTGAACAAGATCTAGCAAGTAGATTTTTTTTAATATGTCTTAAATGGTACGGAACCCTTCATGAGCGAGTCCGACTCGCACTTGGCCGCTTTTTTATTATAGTCGCACTGCGTAGGGACTTTTATTAAAATTAAGCCTCTAAAGAGACATATAACACACTTTATTTTATTCTACCACCACCCGATAAAACAGCATTTCATCCTTTCAATTTTATAACGACGGTAATTCAATGACCTTGAAACAATCGCGTTAACGATCCATTCGTCGGTCAAGTAATTAGGAAGCCCGGAAGCACCCTTGGAGAGTCCTTACTACCATCGCTCACTTAATTTTGTAAAGTCTGCCTTTGACTTTTGAAATATTAACTCCTTTTGGCTGTTCCTAATTAAGAAAAAACTGAGAGGGTTTATGTTTACCTTGGCCTTTGGATTAATAATGAAGATCGGATTTAAGTTTGTTCAAGCTAAATAGCTGAACATAATAAAGATAAGATAAAAAAAATATTCGTGCTAGTCATAAACATGTACGAACATCTACAGGCAACAGAAACAGAAAACAGAACCTTAAGTGCGCTTCACGAAATGGACCCAACTCAGCAAAATGCTATGAAGCCAGCGCTGGCGCTAGTCTTCCGTAGGGCCTATTCGGTGATGCCACGACGTATAACACATACAGTACATCAAAACATTACAAAGAAAAACTCCAAGTTAAAGAAGAATTACGTACAACTACAGAACAAAACAACAAACACGAAAAAACATCACAGCTAACCGTGATCAGCGGAGAGCGGGGATCATAGCGGGCGGCGCTTGAGGTGTGCATTCAAATTTTGATATTTACCTGAAGGTATTTACTCGAAGAAACCTGCATACATCCGCATGGAAATTCAGGGGTGTATGTGATGTCCCCAATCCACGTTGGGCCAGCGTGGGCACCATTGCCTTACGCAAGCCCTCTCGCGCATGAGAGGAGGCTGATGCCCAGCCACTAGATGTATAGAGGTTGGTTTTTATTTTTACATGTAATAACAAATATTTTATTAATCAAACATAATCTCTACTAGAGTCAGACCTAGATAAGTTGGGAGCGATTTCCGTGATTATAATTCAGTATTTTTTACTTTAAATTTCAATGGCTCAGCTACATATATCCATTTTAACCTAAATAAACTTCACAACACATTGGCAGTAAAATTTCAATTCATTTCAGCGTAAAATAATAAAACCGTATTAAAACACCCCCTGAGGCCACTTTGTACGAAGAGAAAATATTCGGACTAAATAAATATACACTTAGCCGATTAAAAACTTTTTACTTCGCTACACGCGTTGGAATATACATTTTTCAACCTAATTTAATGTTGACTATTAATTACTTCCAAACTTAGATTAATTTTGTACGTATTTTACTTGTAAATTTTTGCACAGTAGAATTTTTATAAACGTGAATGATTTCATGTCTTAAGGTACCGTTCGGATGCAGACTACACCAGCATTACTTCTGCAGTGATGCGGTCCCACATTATTGCTGCGAATGTCAAACATTTGGGTATCAACATCGATTTTGACAATTGCGGCAGTAATGCAGTCAAGACTAATGTCACGCTGCACTGTGTCTGCCGACTTAAAAACGTCAAAAAAGGTCATTTTATCAAAATATTTTATTCCGAATTTGACGTTTCCTATCGGTTTCCATCGATTTTGCGCCAGTAACGCAGTCGGCAGTGATGTCGCACCGCATTGGGGGTCAGCTGCATTTGAGGAGAGCCAGTACAGTTAAGCTGGTTTAACTTGACAGACTGTAGGTTGTGTAGTCTTTGTAGTAACAACAGTTGCAGGTCATACACAATGACGATATATATATGTTGTCAAATCACAAATAGATCAATTTTAACGATTTTTTTCTACGAAGTATTTGTATGCCTGTTATGTTAATTTCCTAAGCAGTAATGCAAATAAAAAAGAAATTCTCATTTTAACCTTCTCATAAACCCGTAAGCCAAATATACAAAACAAATATTTAACAAACTTCTCAATTTGATTGAACAACTTTGAATCCAGGCAACAACAGCGGATGGTTGTTAGAAAATCCATTCTGAACTTCCAGTTACAGTCAAATTTAACCTTTATTTCTATGTGCCTATAGTTAGTTTTCTAACGACAACGGTGAGTGGGATACGATTTTGTTAAAAATATGTTTCAAAGAGCAAACCTTTCAATGTTGGATACGGTAAAACAATACGATTTTATTAAATCCTTGCGATTTGTCCTGACCTTTGGAAACGAAGGCCTTTGTATTGGCATTAGTTGATATTTGTTATTGGTATTTTCATGTGACCGAGGCAGTATTGGAATTTATTCTGAAATCTATAAGTGTCGAGTACCTTTAGTCAACGACATAGCCAAAATTGTCCTTAACTTGTGGCTTAATGTTCTAAAATGTTTTTATTATAAAGTGGTTAACCAGGAACAAATGCTAAATAATTACATAATTACTGTAGTAAAATCACATTAGAGTATAGAATAAACTTAAGAATATAAGAGACTTTAACGTAAATGATCATTAGAAAATTTGTTAGAAATCACATTTATGGATATATTTCAAAACCATCGAAAAAAGATTTCATGACGTTTTAGTTATCTGAAAGAAGCATGATTGAAGAACAAGGCCTGTACTAAACAATCTGAAATGCCATTAGAATTAAAGAAGAGGGCTTAGAGAAAGTGGAGAAAATAACACAAGCAGTTGTCTATTCAGCACCAGATTTATTCACGAACTGACATTAAAATGTAAATAAACAAATATACTTCAAGTATTCAAATATGGAATACTAGAAAAAGAACTTAAAACTATCATAGACAATAAAAGGATATAAAAATTATATACAGCCTCAACAAGAATATTTCATCAAAAGTGTGTATGAATTACAGAAATGATGCGATAAAATACTCGCATAATTCTAATATCCTGAGATATAAAAAAACAAATTAACGACTTGCGAATCTCTCTCGACTCAACATAAATGTACGTTTCTCCAGCAAAGATTGAAAAACTTATTTTAAGTTCGATCGTTTTTAACTTAAATCACATCTATAAAATAAACATTTATTCAGTTAAGTGCATCGAATTGAGTTGAAACTTGTTTCGCAGTCTTCCACACTGACCGCGTTACTATATGTAGCGCAAGTATGAACGAGTTGAATTTTTTGGCAAACCAGTATATTTCACTATATGTTAATGAAAATATAAAAATCATAATAATTAATCTTATAATTAGAGATTTTATTCGTATTTTTTGCACGCCTGACTACTTTTTTATAATTCTTAGTTTCTAAATTATGTACGTAGCAGATCACAAAATACACCTACTGCGTTCTAAATTTCATTAAAATATATCTTGTAGTTTTCGAGTAAAGTGGCTGTGACATACGAACAGACAGACAAACTTGATGAAACTAAGAGGGTCCCGTTTTGCCATTTTGGCACCCTGAAACTCTATCTCGTTTTTGTGCATAGTTTAACCGATTTAAAAAAAAGGAGTAGATTTAACTAAATCGATTTTTTGACTATCTCAGAAATGATGATGGGATTCATGAATAATTGCGGGAACTCCTCAAATCTTTTCATTTTTCATTAACAAACTAAACGATAATAGTATAATAATACAATACGAGATAGCGCCAGGTATAGCAGTCTGAAACACACTAAACACACAAATTTTAAATATACTAACGTGTTATTTAAGTTCAAGGAAGCGTACTTGGGGCGACCAACCGGCCGTCGTCCGATCGGGCGTCCCAGGTACCGCTGGTGTGATGTCGTGGAGGCGGACCTGCGTCGGCTGAATGCCAATTTATGGCAGGAAACCGCGCTGGATCGGGAGAGGTGGCGTTCTCTCGTTTCGGAGGCCAAGATTCTTTTTGGATCGCTGAGCCAAAGCAGTTAGTTAGTTAGTTAGTTATTTAAGTTGCGAGCAAAGAGTCTGTAATAAAATTAAGTACAAACTCATAGGCATAATGTGAATGAATTTATACTAGTTCTATTTCTAAACGGTAAGAAGCGCTACAAGTACTACTGCTAGTTCTCAATACTGTAATATTTATATAGTTTTTAACAAGTAAAGTTTTAGTTTTAGGTTTTAGTTGAGTTTAGGACAAATATCGCATTCTATAGTTTCCATATCATCAAAAGATATTGTCAACGTTATGGGAAAAGAAGTTATAATAATACTATAATAAAAACAGTCACTGATCAAGCTTTACTTGTAAATCGCCCAACGGATACCTACAAACAGATGATTAGGAACAATATTCCCTAAGTAGATAAACTGGTAAACCTTTAAAGGAACCTTTCTTGCCTTTATTTAGAACTGCACCCAAGGTAAATAAAACATGGCGGGTAGACACAGGTGAGCAAACGGACTCGTACAGGCTTAATCTACGACAAATAGGGATTGATAAAAAGGGTTCAACCGTGATGACACAATGCAGGTCCAAGCAGCAGTATAATATAATATAAATAAACGTTCAAAAATAAAACATTGCAAGGGTTAAGTCAATTATTAGGTAGTTGTTGCGCTGTTCATTTTGCTTGATCCTATTTTATTTTAATACACATGTGAACTACCATAGTTGATGAAAATAAATGATAAATGAAATTAAATTAATGCAAGCGGTCATTTCAGTAGTTGGTAATTGAATGCATCAGGCCCGATACTTTGATCTTTTATTATTTATTATAATATCTTACATTGAACTAAACAGAAAAGTGCCATGAAACCCTATCGGGTTTGTATCGACACAAAAATTAAAAAAAGGATAACAAATAGGTTAAAATGAGTTAAGTACAAGAAATAAATCGGCTGGTAAGACTAAATAGCTCAAACTCAAGTAGGTACACAGTCAGGCCGGGCGTTCCTTATCATCGCTGAGCGGCTTGCGTGACAAGAAAGTCTTAAACGGCTAAGTTTTCCCTTAAAGCGTATACAATTAATTAAGGCGAATTACAATAGAGCGGACAAGTTTGTTGCGATTCAGAGTCCCCAGTGAGTCGGGGATGCTCCGGAGTGAATTGCGATTCTCGTTTGTAGCTTAGGGAATGCTTAACCCTGTAAGCTAGTTGCGTGTGCTCCGTAGTGGCATTGTTTCAGCCTGTATGTGTTCCACAATAGCTGACCATTGCTTCGAGTCAGTCGTACTGCTTCACCGAGTGAAGTTTGAGTGTGCACCGAGAATAGTTAAAGGCAAATATCTTTCACTTCAAGTAAACTCATAAGTCATGTACCTAGTCTAAAACTAGTAGCTTAGTACCCTTGCATACAAATATAATACAGGGGTGCTGAGCTAATAATTTTGCTGACTGTACATACAAGGGGGTTTTGGTTTTTATACATTCAATGTTTTCAATGTTTATTATTCATAGATAACTATTTGGATTCCCCGGCCTGCAACGGTGGCGCAGAAACCAAAACCATTAAGCATAATTCAAGACTACCCTATAACGCGTCATGTCCCCGGTCCTCCCAAAGACCTGATCACCCTGAGCGACGATGCCATGAAGTGGCTGACTGGTCTATGTGTAGACATTTAATTAATTATATCATTTCTATGTTTACGATGTGTTATCCGATTAAATAAATACTATAAACTAGTTACATCATATGACAATCACAAACTAGGACGGTAATATAAGGCAAAATAGTTAATATTGATATAACCTAATTCGATTTGGACGGTAGCACGGCACGTGTCAATATACTGCGTGTTTACTGTTCACTACATTACAGGGCTACTGAAATAGAGTTAGTGGTTTGCTCAGCTACATGTTTGTTTGGGCTTATCCTCTAGGACAGGACGGTTGCTATGTTGTTTATAAGGAAAATCGCCACTTTATGAGGGACACTTATATGGGGAAATGGTTTAATATCAGCAATAATTTTAACTGACCATGGGCATGTGATACGGTGGGATGAAAGTCATGTGACGAGAAAGGTATTACGAATGAATGTGGAGGGATGGAACGGGAGAGGAATACCTGGGAAATTGTTGATGGATTGTATGAGAGATAACATGAAACGAACGCGAGTGAATGATAAGATGACGGGTGACAGAAAGATATGGAAGTAAAAGACAAGCTGCGCCGACCCCAAATGAAAGGGATAAAGGCAAGCGAACGATGATGATTGTCGACCAACACACATATTTTAACCCTTTATAGCGTACAATTAGATATTATACGACAAAAATGACCACTCTTTAATGTAATCTTATTGTATTTATTTCTTATGTACATTTTTTTGGATCTTGGGGGATGAGACTTGAATCATGTCTTTTTTTATCTGGTCAGTTAAATGGTTTGTTTCAGCTTTTATCGCAGACTACATTTTCATTTTTCATTTTAGGAATCATCTTATACCAGAAATGTAATGTGGTTGAGTTAGTTTATCACCTAATTCTTATGGCCTAGTCTTTATTCTTGGCCTAATTCTTATGGTTGAGGTCGAGAACATCCGAACATAAGAAAGCAGTTTGCCCGAGTCAAAACGGACACTAATGCTTCGGTAAATATCACCATTTAATCATTTAATTTAATTCATCAATTTTGCTTCCAACACTGTTTGTTGTTTGTTTACGCTGGCCGGGATTTCAGTTTCTCGTCAACTGTGCAAATATTGATTCTTGAGCACCGGTGAATGGAAACCAATAACAGACCAGTTAATTATAAAGCATACGTCATGAGAACTTTTGGTCCCGGGTACGTCCTTAAACTACGTCCAAAAGAGAGGTATGGGCATTGTGAATGTCATCTCGCTTTGTGTGGTAGCGCACAGCACAGCGGATATCTGGAATGATATATATCTAGAATATATCTAGAGCGGAGCCCAACTGGGGAAGTACCTCCACCTTACAGAAAACCGCAGCCAAAGGCTACGCTAGGCTACGGAGACTGCTTACCATCAGGCGGGCCGTTTGCTTGTTGCCACCGACGTAGTATAAAAAAAAAAGAACTCGATTCGACGACCTGTCTGGCCTAAAATGGACTTTCTGGCTATTAAATAAAATAAAAAATTGCCGAAAATTTTAGCTTTTATCGCTGAATGTACTTTCTTTCAATAAGGATACTCATCGAGATAATTCTAACAAACCCAAACACAATAAGGTTGCGTTGCTATATCACAGTGAACCTATGGCCACTTCTTATGTCCATCAAGATCAGCTCAATAGTATCATCATATTGCATTATCACCCAACTTACATCAATTAGGTATGTGAAGTTTTAGTTCAATCAAATAATGGGAAGTGGGTCTAATTTAACTTGTAAGACCCGAACATATAGGGACCGTGCGCGTTGGAGGGTCTGCCATCTTGTGGCCTGAATCGGAACCATAAACATGCACATGTACACGTCACGTTTTTTCTTGTGCATCTGCCATCTTGTGGGCTACATCGGAACAAAAACTTCGCATTTACGCCTCCTGTGCTGCCTCCTACAGTTCATGCACGCTCCCTAATACATAAATAGAAGCTTGTAAAAAATACGTAAAAACAAACAATAAATAATATCTTCTTTAAATTAACTGATGATACTGCTTTGTAGCCTTTACTGATTAAATTTGCCTCAGTAGCCCAAAATATTCGTCCTTTATTTGTATATTTCGCAGTGTTGAGTCTTCAAAGGCGAAGATGATGTAATTAGGTTCGTTTAGGGCTTGTTTGCTGTACATTATTTAAATATTTAAAATTTACTTCCTATAATAAAATGTCCTATAATCAGTGCTCATTAGTCATTATATATTTCCAAGGAAGCAAAATTCGTATATGGGAAATTCCGTCCACGAGCGAGTTGTTTAATTACCTGTTAACTGCCAGAAAGACTTGCCTGAAAGTCCTATGTCCCCTAGGTGGGGCAGAGGGCGTCGATATATTTTTCATGTATTTTCAAAATTTTCTGCGAACTATGAAAGTTTATGTGTTTTCGCATAGTGATGTATTTTTATCGACTTCAGAATAATGACCTATCGATATTTATACCTTTATTTAGTAGAATACTATGAAAGACATGAATGATCTTTGGTGAACTTTTCTTAGTTATTTACCCTCTTGGTTCTGTATCTGGCAAAATCAACTTTTTATTTTTTTAGGTTTCAAAAGGATGAGGAATTAAAACATAAATGGATTCAGCGTGTAATTGGTCAGGCGAAATTGGTCTTGAACAAGTCATAGCCAGATATGCTGAAAACAAATGAGAATATTAATTGGAGGCAGCTGAAAGTTGGAGTTTTACCAACATTACATTTGATACACATATTTTGGTAATGTTTGAACAAATATGTATTATTGCATTACCTATCACAGCATCATCATCTGTAAAAAACGTTGGGTGAATTTCTTCCAGTGCCTATGGATGTTTGTGATGCAGAACACATAAAAGTTTCCATTCATAATATATTATCGGAGTCAGGAAGTAACATAGATTCCCCCTCAAAATTGGTAAATAATATAAAATACCATATCTCGCGCGACCAACGATGATCCGTATGACAGTTCATTTTTATAGGGAACAGCTGCCACGGCAATTGTGTATATATTATCGCGACTAGGCTAGGAGGCCTGAGGTTGGGTGTCCATGATTGTAGATACTCAAATTTTTCCTTACCAAAAAGTTAAACAACAGAAAAGAAATGTGATTGTTTTACTTAATATGATGGTGAACGATTCATTAACATTTACTGATTGTGTAGGCTGTAGTTCTGCTCACGTCTCATGAATTACTCTGTATATGTTATATAAAATTCGCTTCCAACACTAAAAATCTTCCACACTCAAACTTATTTACGTAGGTATATACAATACATACATACATACATATAATCACACCTTTATCCCGAAGGGGTAGGCAGAGACCACGGATTTCCACTTGCTACGATCCTGACATACCTCTTTCGCTTCCTTCACTTTCATGACATTCCTCATACACGCTCGTCGGTTTAGGGTGCTCTTGACCTGGCCTTTCTTCAGGATTTCCCCGATTTGATCAGAGAAAGTCCGCCGAGGTCTACCCCTTCCAGCTCCCTCTTCTACTTCTCCCTTATACACTCTCTTTGTTAACCTTCCTTTACGTAGGTATAATAGAGAATTATCTCTTTTTATAAAACTGCTACTAAACTCCAAAATATCAAAAATGCACAACGTTAATATTCAAGTTTTCACTTCTGCCGGCAGTCCCGGAGTGCAACCCGTTGTTTTTTATTACTATTGACGTGTATAGCTATCACTATATACGTCAATATCACAATTTATAAAAACTTTATTTAAATTCATGCCTGCCCTGCATATGAAACTGTTTTTTCTAAACCTAGTAATTACTAATGAGATTAAAATACCTAAGCCTCCTATTATAATTGAATTTTGGTAGTATTAAACAAACACAATTATATATCACTTACACGCCTTTTCATAGATATCACTCCGATGAGTCAAATACATTGGTAACATTTGACGATGTCCCCAATATCTGTCAAAATGTAGTATTCAATAGTATATACGTAAGTACTATAAAGTTCAAGAGTGTCGATATGCTACGCTCAAAGCTTTGGAGCTTGATTGTAAGCTGGCAACACCCGAAGGCTATTGGCAACGACGTGAACTAATGCATTGCACTGACGGTTTATTCCTCTTGCTAATGAAAAGCAATCGCGTCACATTTATGTTAGCCAGCATAGCTGGTATTTTATTTATTTATTTTATTTTATTTTATTTTGATAGGCACAATAACATAATGCAGGCAACAACATTTTAAAATATTCCATACATAAGTATCTTATACACTACCCACACCACGATTACAATTGTACACAACACAACCACGGAACAATTATTAAGCTAAGTACAAATTTTCACTATAAAATCTTGTTATTAAAGGCAATAAAGAATATAGTAAAATATAACAAACTGTTAGTACGATGAGATATTTACTTACAATTTTGGGACAGCAAAACATTTTTGAACATAGGTAAAGAAACGTTCAAAATATCTAAATTAATATCTAAGTTATTATATACACGACACATTCTAAAGACAGGCGCATTATTGGATACATTATTATTAGAAACCATAGGCAAGGCAAACAATTCTAGATTCTGTGTTCTCTTAATGTATCTAAAGAAAGTAGATCTTGACTACAATTACTACTATTTTTAAGAGGAGAAAAACGAGGAGATATGAATTCACATTTTTAGGTACCGTAAAGTCGGGTTAGTTAGTTATGCTGGGAATTTTCCGCAAATCGACAACCATGGTGCTTATTTTGCGTGAAAATGAGGTAGCACTACTCTAGCCAGCTCCTCCACAAAACCTAGCAATGTCTTCAGGTTGCTAACTGCCTCCTTTAGTAAAATCGGGTGACTTTAACCCAACAGAGGTTAACTTTATGGTACACGACACGAACTAATGCATTTCACTGTCAGTTTAAATTATTCCTCTTGCTAATGAAAAGCAGTCACGTCACATTAATGGTAACCAGCATAGCTGGTTTCTTAAGAAAGTAGATCTTGATTCCAATTACTACTTTTCTTAACCACAGGAAGAAAAAGGAGGAGATATGAATTTGCATTTTTACGTAGGTACCGTAAAGTAGGGTCAATTTAGCCCAACAGAGGTTAACTTTGGCCCGCATGAAGTCCACATATAAAGGGTCAAATTAAACTTATATAAAACGTGGATGGTTAGCTACAAAGAACCAGATGGCAATGTGGTAATATTTCACTACCCTACACTAATCACACAAGACAGAGTTACTCTCCAATGCCAATATGGTTTCCACGCGATTAAATCCATTTACATTTCCGTCAAAAAGTTTAAGACCAAACACAATTCTTTGTTCCATTTTCAGGAACACGTTTGATCGGTAACCCATTTGTTTTGAAAGAAGAAACGAGTTCAAACATTTGGCAAAGATCTGTAGAGGCTACACAGCTAATAAAACAGCAAGGTGGCTTAAAAAACAATTTGACTACCGCAATCACCAGACCTTAAACCGATCAAGCTTTCTTGAAATGAACTCGACCGTAGGGTCCGAAAACAATGTCCGACATCAGCAAAAACTCTACGGGAGATACTGCAATGTGTGAAAATACATAAGCCAAGAAACGCTACTAAACAAACTTGTAGAAAGAATGTCAAGATTAAAATATAACGAAAATATAACGACATTTTTATACTTGTACCTATTGCTCTTTTGACATGAAATCATTATTTATGGGAATATGAATAAAAATAGTAAATTTGGACATCGTAATTAATTATTCTAGTCTATTTTATTTTGAATTTCACATGTTAATTTATTAATTATTTTTGTATTCATTATTTCAACTAATTTTTATTTTACTATGTATTTTATTTTACTTATAATCGTGATTTCATTGTTATTATGTCAATATTATTAATTATTTATTATTCTTATTATGTTTGAATTTGATTTGATTTTAATGTAGGTACTTACTAACCCCTAGCTATAACGATGGTACTAACAATGTTTTATGGTTCTGAAATAAAATATTTTATTTTATTTTATTTATTATTCTGTAGTGGATTTTTCGATGAGAAACTGAGAAAAAAACTTTTTATTTTTATATATATGCATTTCTTTAATAAATTCTGATTTATAAATTGTTTAACGCTTTATTTTTCGGATTGTAGGTATCTACTACAAAGTCTTTTCGTAAAAAAATCATTAAAATGTTGATTATTTGCATATTTTGTGTTTGGTGTTAAACTTTTTGACGGTGTTGTAAATAGTTTCATTTTATGAATAATTATCGCGGAAACCGAAGACGATATTACAAATGAAAATATTTAATAAAATAATTTGACGACCGGTTTGGCCTAGTGGGTAGTGACCCTGCATACGAAGCTGATGGTCCCGGGTTCAAATCCTGGTAAGGGCATTTATTCGTGTGATGAGTATGGATATTTGTTCCTGAGTCATGGGTGTTTTCTATGTATTTAAGTATTTATAAATATTTATATATTATATATATCGTTGTCTATGTACCCTCAACACAAGCCTTATTGAGCTTACTGTGGGACTTAGTTGATTTATGTAATACTGTTCTATAATATTTATTTATTTGTAATTTATAATTTTATTTGTAACGTTCCTAAGTTGTAGCTTTTGGCTCTCAATAGCAATAGGAATAGGTCCTGGTGTCACTCTAGACTATTCATAACTTGTCCCAAGTTGGCTAAACTTTGTCTGCGACGGCTGGATCAGAGGATATTGGGTATTAGCATGCATACCCTCCTGTTTTAAAGTAGAGCTATCTGGAGCCAGATTATGGAGATTACATAATTTTGGAATGTTTTGTAAAACAAAATTAAACTGAAGTTATGTATCAGGCCAATTCGAGTTTTAGTTATTCGATCTGTTTTCCATCTGATAAAGATCAATGTCAAAAGTGATATTTCTTCAGTTCGAGCGCCATCTTGATAATCACGCCTCGTGATTAATTACTTTGTATTTTACTCACTAATATAGTTTAAAGTGCTTCTCTATATCCATAGCTTAATATACAGTAAACTAATGTGCAGTGAATGGAGAATTAATCTAAAAACGCGTTTAACCACCATTTTGGAGTCAACGGCCGGTAGTCCACGTGCTACTTGTAAAGTCCAGCTATCGCTTTACAAGAGCTGATAAAATCACAGTACACTGTCTTGTACAGTCGCCATCAGATATATCGGAGCGGCCGAGGTGTTCAATAATATCTGAACACGCACTCTAACGCGTTGACAATAGAGGCGTGTTCAGATATTTGTGAGCACCTTGGCCGCTCCGATATATCTGATGGCGACTGTACTAACCGTACAATTTCAGTCGTATTTAAAGCTTCTAATATCATGATACTGGCGAAATAGTCCCACTGTTCTGAAATTATTAAACTTTAAAAGAATGAATTAATGAATAACTAAAATAAAATAAATAATAAATAAATAAATAATGTTATTTATTCGGGTATAAATTAAATATACAATTAAATTTCTCTAGACTAAAATTAAAGCTAATTATATAGGTGGTGCAAAACTCGAATTGGTCTGTGAAACGAATCGTGACTGATTTTCTAAAAAAAATATTTGATAAAAATTATAAGTAAATCTACATAATGTTTGCTTGTAAATCTTTTTTTGAGTTTAAACGCCGTTTTGATGGATATAGAAATTCCATTGAATACATCCCGCAACCTTATTCCGCGCTGTGTCATATCGCTAATGCCTTGACATGCCAGCGATAAATGTGCACATATATATTACATGTATAGACATGTCGCCACATTGTCTTGAGTTTGGTCGTGTACAGGCGACGGTGTCCAAATAATAAGGATAATGTATACATATTTTATGTAAGGGCTTATAATAATAAATAAATAAAATAAACATTGCACCATACAAGAAATAAATTTAAAAATATTTACTATGTATGTGTTGGAGCCGGCGGCGTTCTTATCGCTGTAAGCGATCTCTTCCATGCAACATTAACCCTTAATATCACAGAGCATCAATTTTTTGCAAATTAAAAACTGTAATCGATTTATAGGTAAGTTTGGCATTTAAAGAAGAGGGGGTAAGTAGAAGGGGCTGAATTTGGTGGGAAATAATTTCTCTTGTTCGATAACCACATTGTGAAAAATTTTTGTTGTGTTTTCTGTAATTTTTCAATTAAATATCAAATATCAAACATTTATTCAGCAAATAGGCCACAGGGGCACTTTTACATGTCCATTTTTACAAACAATAAATTAAAAAAAAAACAATTACAAATATCGAATCTATGAAATAATAAATACTTTATTAGAGATGTATACTGTCTCTAAATGTCAAATTACACAAAAAAAACTATGATAAAAAAATAAAAACATAAAATACTAAAATTCTTTAGAGATGTATAAGTCTCTAAGTGTAAGAGATAAAATATAAAAATATATATTAAATTATCCTTAGAGATGTAGAGGGTCGCCAAAGCTTGAATTCTTATATGAAGTTAAAATAAAACAGAAGCAGTCATAAGAAAAAGTTATAATTACATAACGTTGATTTTCGTAGAATATTTTTATTTATTGATAAAGTACTTAACTGTCCGTTATTAGTACAAGGGGTTATTATTTCCCACTTCGTCACCAATTATTCCGATAAAATCAAATTATTTTTTAAGCAACACTTAACAAAACTTTCTATACAGTTTTACAATTTTGGTAGATATTAGATAAATAAAATTCTCTTTATAGGGAGCGTGCATGAACTGTAGGAGGCAGCACAGGAGCCGTCAGATTATTGGCGCGAGGCGTAAATGTGATGTTTATTGTTCCGATGTAGCCCACAAGATGGCAGAACCTACTATGCACAAGAAAACACGTGACGTGTACATGTGCATGTTTATGTTTCCGATTCAGGCCACAAGATGGCAGACCCTCCAACGCGCACGGTCCCTATTGGCATGCCTCAGCTTCAAGAAAAACAATTGATTAGATTTATTTTCCTGGCACCACAAACTTCATCTCTCAACAAACATCAAATGTCAACGTCAAAAGTATTAAAATATTTCACAGAAAATATAATATCCATAGATGGTTTATATTATTAAAATGGGCATGAATACATAAAACTGTGGCGTATATTTGACTGAAAACATATACGAGAAATTAGATTTTTTGAGTCAGGAATGAACAAAGTGATTTTTTTCCCACTTGGACCAATTGGATTCTACAATTTCAAGTATTTTGTATGCTAAATAACAAACAACATTATAAAACTGCTAGCAAAACTGTCTTACCTGATGTTTTATGTATGAATCTGTACACAAAATTAGGTAAAAAGTGTTGCCAGTAAAATAAATCGAATGTTAACCAAAAGTCTAAAATATCTAAATGATATCATTAAGTTATTGTAATTTTGACTGGTACTTGTTCGTACAGGTTTTGGCGCGTGTGAGGCGTACGATAACTTAATAACATGATTCAGGGCTATAACCGCGAAAATCTGTCAATCTAATTACGTCTTAGTGGGAGTAAAGGAGAAAGATCCCCACAATTTATGAATTTCGGTTTTCGCGGTAGGCCCCCAAATATCATTCTGATGTACGTTCGAATTGGCCTGTCACTCAAACTTTCGCACTCGTGCGACACGCTACACGCGTTTAATATTAATATAAATTAATATTACACGCGTGTGTTAATATTTGATTTTAAATCATAATGAAGAATTTCATTATGATAAGACTAAGGCTTTGTTACTCAATTGAAAATGAAATAATAACGCACACGTAATTATATTTAATACAACCTGTATTAATCACATGCTGAAATTCCGAAGTTTTCACAAAGTTTAATTAATGATTAAATGTATTAAAGGCTGTAACT
This sequence comes from Cydia pomonella, assembly GCF_033807575.1. NCBI lineage: Eukaryota > Metazoa > Arthropoda > Insecta > Lepidoptera > Tortricidae > Cydia > Cydia pomonella. The sequence goes on along the minus strand of NC_084719.1, from coordinate 734,243 downwards.
GTACAGTCAGCATCAAAAGTAGCGAATGAAACAACGCGCCAAAAGTATCTGATATTCCGTATAACTTTTCCAAATGTAGATAATTTTCTAAAATTCGCTTTAAAAAATATATATTTTACAGTTTTAGTTGTTCTATATTAAAGACATCACTTTTTGTGAAGCTGTTACAGAATAGTAGATACTTATGAAGCGTTATTTGATCCGCTACTTTTGATGCTGACTGTACAAGTACTGGTGATTCAATATAAATATAAATATTATAATGGTTTTGACGGCCAGACAGGCGAATGAGTAGCAAAGAGAATTTGAAATAGAGGTGTTTTTTATGTATTTAAGTATTTATAATTTTTTTTATATATTATATACAGGACATTATTACACAAATTGACTAAGTCCCACAGTAAGATCATTAAGGCTTGTGTTGAGGGTACTTAGACAACGATATATATAATATAAAAATATTTATAAATACATAGAAAACACCCATGACTCAGGCACAATATCCATGCTCATCAACCGAATAAATGCCCTTACCAGGATTTGAACCCGGGAACATCAGCTTCGTAGGCAGGGTCACTACCTACTAGGCCAATTGGATACATTGTTTCTAATAACAATGTATCCAATAATGCGCCTGTCTTTAGAATGTGTCGTGTATATAATAACTTAGATATTGATTTAGATATTTTGAATGTTTCTTTACCTAAGTTCTAAAATGTTTTGCTGTCCCAAAATTGTAAGTAAATATCTCATCGTACTAACAGTTTGTTATATTTTACTATATTCTTTACTGCCTTTAATAACAAGATTTTATAGTCAAAAATTGTATTTTAGCTTAATAATTGTTCCGTGGTTGTGTTGTGTACAATTGTAATCGTGGTGTGGGTAGTGTATAAGATACTTATATATGGAATATTTTAAAATGTTGTTGCCTGCATTGTGTTATTGTACCTATCAAAATAAAATAAAATAAAATAAAACCGGTCGTCATTTATTATATTTATCGTTGTTTTAGTACCCACTTAGTCAATTCGTCCCATAATATTTATTTATTTATTTCATTGTTGAATACCTTTGCGGCTTCGGTCAGGTTTTGTTGTATTGTTTGATGTGCATTTACGCATTAACCCTTAATCTTTCATATTATGCCGGAACGCGGATCCACGTTAGTAGGTATTGAGCTCTAATCAATAATAAGAATTCTATACGTACTCACTACGCGGATCCACGTTCGCATAGATACGAGAGGTTAATTATTATTAATTATTTATTGCAGAAAATAGCTTCCATGGAATTAAGTGTCCGCAATTCATCCACTTCGCCATACATTGCATAAAGGTTCTGAAAATCTATAAATTAAAAAATATATACAAATTGAAAAGTTTATTTTTAATAAAGAAAAGTTGATCGACCCCACATCGATCTTGTCGGAGTTGAAATATCGCTATCTAAATCCCTCCAACATAATCTCCGATCTCCAATAGCAATGGAAACACGCCAACGGATAAACCACATCGGAGTATGCCGGGTATGCCGGGTATAAACCGGGTATGCGTATCCCACTTTATAGCCGTGTCGAGCCCCGATGGGGTATACTGCATATTGGCAACACATTTTCTTAAGCAAATATCCAATGTGACAAGAGATAGCTGAGATTTTATATTCCAGATTCTTCCTTCGGAGACTGCTTTTGTTAATGGATTTCTGTTGGCTGTATTTTGGCTTGACTTTAACGATTTTCAGCGCAAGAGATGGGATTGAATACGAGTATATCGTATCTCTAAAAGCGGTTTTTATCAAACCTGTATTTTTAAAAAGCTATTGTATAATACATTTAAAGAATATAATCAGGTAGTTTCAAAACAACTGCACAGACAATAATAGCGATAGAAACTAGTAGCTTTACCACGAGCTTGTCACTGACATATTTGCTAGCGTGTGCGTTACTTTCTATTCATCTCACTCGTAAGTACTGGCATAGTGCGAGCGAGATGTATAGAAAGTAAGTTACGCAGACGTTAGTGAATATGTTAGTATCAGGTCAGTGCAAGCTTGTGGTAGCCGTATAGGTGTCAAAAATGTCTACCACGCTCTAATATCTTTACGAAACATTGAAGGTCGTTGGCATTAGCGACAAATTGTAAGAATGCTGCCTACGCTGCTGGTATGGTGGTATGGGACCGTCATGAGATGTGATGTAAGCTACATGAAGAGAGCTGTGCTAAACATAGTGAAGTGTGGCCGAGGCCGAGAACGACTCCTCACAACCTGGAGCAGCACCGTTTAAAAAGACATGGAAGGCATAGATAAAAATATGGTAGCAGCAGACCGCAAAAAGTATTATAATGGTGTAAGGAAGGCTGATCCTCAGAGACAGGAATAATACCTGATAGCCAGGAAGAAAAATAATATTTTTTATTAAGGTCCAATTTTGCAATAGACTCATATCAAATTTGGCACAGTAAATGATTGTTTTCTGTAGTATTTGACTTAAGAAAATAATATTTTATAGATATCGTATCTGATTTTTTATAAACATTTTGCCATAGAGCTATGTATGGCATTTTAACTTAAATTTTTTAAGTAATGATCACACCTGAACGAAGATATTAAAGTTAATTTTGGACCATAGTTAGGTTATTCTATAGCACTCTCATTCCCCTGGCTGTACCTATTCGCAAATTCCCAGGAGATTCCGCAAAGCACTTTAGGTTGTAGATTGAACTTGGCACGGGATAAACAGTTACCAAAAATGAGATGCTAATTAAGGGGCTCCCCGCTGTTGTCATCAATTTTTGACTAGTTTTGAGTGGTTACTCCTACATTTACACTATAGATAGAATTATAAGACAAACGGCTATCGGTTCTTCAATCTTTTATCTCCATTCAAAAGAAATGAACACTTTTTTTAAACACTGTCTAAATATATTTTTTTATCATTATTAGATTTTTGTGAAGGATTTTACATGTACGAAATATACACATTTGGATTTGTCTTTGACGTCTCTAAAAATTGGATAGAGATCTTAATTTTATAATTAACACAAAAGTTATGGCAAGTAAACCAGTTTTTTTGGCCTAAATTTGTTCAACTTTGATGCCAAATAGCTCGAAGACAGTGAACTTTGAAGTAAATATGGTATACTATATTGCTTACAGCTGTTGCTGTTAACATGATAAGCTACAAAAAACATTAGAAAACTAATGGATTCAGACCGAAGGTCATTGGCGTTAGGGATGCCCTTAAGCGGCATCTCTTGCGAATTTGCGAATAGCTATAGCCAGGGAATGAGATTTTTAGAATGACTCAGTTACGACCTTTTGGACTAGTTTTACGAGGCTACATTTTCAGGCTCAAGAAGAACACAACATATCGCAGCGCATCAATTCCCAGTTTACTTATTCGGATGTAAAGTACGGTTTATGCGCCGAGTGACGGAGCTGTTTGCATCTGATTTGTGCCTCAAAGCACCTATTTCGATTCGCCGTTTTATTTACTTTCGATAAGACGAGAAATTGAACGAACTCCTTAAATAAAACGGGCAAACTATATAGTAAATTGCATAATTTTTATAGCAACTAGTGCATTTGTACTCGAAAAGCACCATTTACTAAAAATAGATTGGTTGATGGCGACCATAAACATTAAGGCATTAAACTATTACTGTGAAGTCGATTTTATAAAGTATTAAATATTTCTAAATTTAAAAAAGAAATATTACTTTGTTAATCCGCAAGAAAATATTTTCTCGCGGATTAGGAAAGTAATAATTCTTGTTTTAATTCGCATGGCTTTCCGCAAAGTAACGCCTGATTCCATTAATTATTTAAATATTTGTGACTAGTTTTCGATATATGTACTTCAAAAACTTGTATGATTTCAAAAAATATCTTATATGTAACTACAGTCAAATGGTACTTTGCTTTAATATTCGAAATTTAAGGTATATATATATATATTGATATAAATGCCGATTATAGTAGACCATCACAACTATCAAGTTGTAACATTTAAATGAGCTTATGATACTTATAGTTATTATATAAAAATAAAAACTTTAGGTCTAATTTTAGTTAAATTTCTAAAAACTCTAAATAATTAAAAACATTTTATTAAAAAAAGAAAATAAAAACTTTTGAAGCACACTTACCAAGTGGGTAGCAAACTAGCCACATTTTAAGATACGTATTTTTGCCAACCGCTCACATTTTCATAAAAAAATAATACAGCTAACTTACATAAATACATGTAAAATATTTAAAAGCAAATTTAAACTAGCCACCTTAATGTATTCACTTCATCACTAGGACAGGCGGCTAGAAGTATTTTCCGAGGACAAAACACAAAGAAAATCGCTTGAAAAACCAGCATTTTCCTGGAAAAGTATGCAAGTTTGCTTTAAACATTTTTACTGCAAAGCCACTTTGTAAGGACACAGGCAAATGGTGGCCCGTAGGTGTTGTAGAATCAACTTGTTGTGTTGAACATGCACTTTTGTAACATGAAAAGAAATATTATGTAGAAAAAACAAAGACTACAGATACTTTATAAGTAAGTCCGGTGTTTAGTTTGTTGTCCCAATTTCCTGGTAGATGGCGCTGTTCCAGACGCAAACTAAGTAATGCTAGTTTATCATAGAATCTATATAAGAAACTGTCACATTTCAAAATAAATGATTGGTAACGTAGCAACTTATTCAAACAAAGTGGTCCTTCGAACTGTAGAAGCGAAGTGACTTAAGTGACAAAGACAGTGCATTCGAAAGTGATCTTAAAGTACAGTATTGTAGAGTCTTAAATCAAACTAAAGGGTCAGTGATATACAGCATCTAGAAGTAATTTCAGAAACCAAACGTCAAAATTGTCAACAAAATTACAAAATTAAAATTCAAGATTTCGAGAAGATAAAATAAATAAGTTATATTTACAAGCCTACGAGTCAACGCAGAAAAATCGCCGCTTTAAATCAGCTATATTTACTAGATTGGATTTTATGGATTTGGAAAAATAAGATTTCGGAAATAGAATCACGTCAAAAAATTTTCACGTCAAACAAAACAATCAAGATTTCGCTGTGAATTTTACTAATTTTCAAGAATAATATCTCAAAATGTCTCAAGAATTACCGGGATTAATAGCTGAGCAAGAAAATATTTGTGAATTAATTCTCAAAGCGCAAGCGAACTTCAAGAAAACACCAAAAGCGAGATTAACAAGAGGGTACATCAAGACACGAAAAGAATCCATAGAAAATTATTTTAGTCAGTTCGTAGCAAATAATCGAGCCTTGATAAAAATATCAACACCTTCAGACAAAGCGAAATACGAATATTTCAAAGAAGATGTGTATTCAGCGTGCGAGGAAATGTTCATTGATTTGAAAGCAGAGATGACGGACATGCTAGAGGGTACTACGCCGTGCACGAGCAGCACTAATCCAACACCAAGCACCAACAGTGACGATGTGAAGCTACCGAAAATAGATATAGCGAAGTTTACCGGTAACTACCAAGATTGGACTTCGTTTTACGATATGTTTACGTCACTCATTCACAACAAACAGAACTTGAGCAGTGTTCAAAAGTTGCATTATTTAAAAAGCTACTTGTCTGGAGAACCTGCACAACTGTTGGATCATCTAGCTGTCACTGAAACAAACTACGAATTGGCATGGCTCACGCTACAGAACAGGTATAACAACAAGAGAGTCATTATTAATTCAATCTTAAGCAAGTTGATGAATCAAAAGAAAATTCACGCGGGCACTGCTAAAGCGATTCGAGAGATATTAGATACAACTATGGAGTGTCTTAACAAGTTGAAAGTACAAAACATTAATACAAGTTCATGGGATACACTTATTATATACATCATTGTTGAGAAGTTAGACGCTGAAACACATAAAGAGTGGGAAGAAGAAGCAAGTAATCTGAACCTCACAGAGTTACCTAACATGGTCATGTTCCAAAAGTTCTTAGAAAAGAGATTCCGAGTTTTAGAGATGATGCAACCTAGCCAAACAACGAACATGAACATGAAGAGTACCTACCGAAGCACCCAGAGAGAAAATAACTTCACTGTCGAGTCTAAGTCATTTCACGTGTCACCAGCCATCAAGTGTGGATTTTGTAAGCAGAACCATTACTTGAATCAATGCAAAGAGTTCCAAGAGCTTACACTTGAAAAGAAAACAGAGTTCATTCAAAACCAGCAACTCTGCTTTAACTGCCTCATCCATGGTCATGCTGTCCGATTCTGTAAAAGCAAGTTCTCATGTCAAAAGTGCGGAAGAAGACATCACACACTGTTGCACAACAATACGTACCAATCCAAAGAGAAAGAGCACAAAGAAGAAACAAAACAAGAGAGAGAAAACAAAGAATGCAATCGAGAGAAAGACTCTAAACAAGAACCCAAGCAAGACACGAGAAATAAGAGAGAGATAGTTGCCCATCTAACAACAGGAAGCATGACAGGATTGTTATCTACAGCCCAAATTAACGTGACGAACCACCAAGGAAGAGAATTCGTATTAAGAGCCTTGTTAGACCCATGTTCTCAAGAGTCTTTCCTGAACGAGTCTGCAGCTCAAACTATGGGCCTTAAGAGAAAGCGCGTGAACGGAAACGTATCGGGTCTTGATGAGATGAGCACACCCATCCGATTTGCTGCTGATATCGAGATTTCATCACGTCTTAATCCTGAAAAGAAAATGAGTATAACAACTTACATAGTAAAGCGAGTTACAAACATCATGCCTTCAGAGAAACTTACTATCGATAACTGGGTTCATCTAAGAGATTTACAACTAGCCGATCCGACTTACCACCAACCAAGTTCTATAGATATTTTATTGGGAGTAGAAGTTTACAACGAGATGATACAGCCTGGTCTGATCAAAGGCGTTCCAGGCTCTCCCATAGCTTTACAAACCTATTTGGGATGGATAATATCCGGAAAAGTCACAGTCGGAATAGAACGAGAGCGAGAAGAGAAACCATTCATTAGTATGCATTTAAATGTCGAGTTAAATTATATGCTAAAGAGATTCTGGGAGCTAGAGACAATGGATGAAGAGAAACACAAGCTAACAGCAGAAGAGATCAAAGTAGAAGAAATATATGAGAAAACTACCACTAGAGACGAAGACGGACGTTACATAGTAGATCTGCCAATGAAACACGAGCCACCAGTTCTTCCATCTAACAGCCGAGAGATTGCACTGAAGCGCTGGAAGTCTACAGAGAACAGACTTAAAAGTAAACCTCACCTATTAGAAGAATACAACAAAGTTCTAGAAGAGTACATGACGCTAAACCACATGAAGAAAATAGAAACCAAAGATGAAGAAGAAAATGGCGTGTGGCTCCCCCATCACGCTGTGATTAAATTGGAGCGAGAAACGAGCAAATTAAGGGTAGTCTATGATGCTTCATGCAAGGGAAGCAACGGGGTATCCTTGAATGACGAGTTATTAATCGGACCCCCATTGTTAGAAGATCTACGAGCCATTCTCATTAGATGGAGAACATACAAGATAGCATTTGTTGCCGACGTGGAGAAGATGTATAGACAGATACGAGTAAAAGATGAACACACAAATTACCAGAGAATTGTATGGAGACCAGATCCAAAGGGACCCATTGAAGACTTCAAACTCTTAACTGTTACATTCGGAACATCCTGTGCGCCTTATCTGGCAATAAAAACTTTAAGGCAAACAGCAAAGGATGAAGGATCGGACTATCCAGAAGCTCAAAAGATGATATTACGAGATTTCTATATGGATGATTTGCTCTCAGGTACAGACGAAGAAAAAGAGGCTATAGAAATTCAAAAACAAGTTACACAAATTTTAATTTCTGGAGGATTCACACTAAAGAAGTGGTGTTCGAATAGCGAAGAGTTTATGACAGCATTAGACAAGCAAGAAAAGAGAGAAGAAACGCAGACAGTCGAAATAAAACGCAAAGAGAGCGTGAAAACATTAGGTATAATATGGGAAGTTAAGGAAGATAAGTTGTTCATACCTAATCATATCAAAGATTCCCATGACACACCTATGACTAAAAGAAGCGTTTTAAGGCGGGAGTATGTTTAGTTTGTTGTTCCAATTTCCTGGTAGATGGCGCTGTTCCAGACGCAAACTAAGTAATGCTAGTTTATCATAGAATCTATATAAGAAACTGTCACATTTCAATATAAATGATTGGTAACGTAGCAACTTATTCAAACACACTAAAGTG